>NC_087287.1:18786666-19397500 GCF_015220805.1 Pogoniulus pusillus | reverse complement strand
CTAAAAGGCAGCTATGGCCTGTGAGTAGGCACAGAGGGACTCACAGAATCAGAGAACCAAGCAGGCTGGAAGAGAGCTCCAAGCTCAGCCAGCCCAACCTAGCACCCAGCCCTGCCCAACCAACCAGACCATGGCACTAAGTGCCCCAGCCAGGCTTGGCTGCAACACCTCCAGCCACAGCCACTCCACCACCTCCCTGGGCAGCCCATTCCAATGCCAATCACTCTCTCTAACAACAACTTCCTCCTCACTTCCAGCCTGAACCTGCCCTGGCACAGCTTCAGGCTCTGTCCACTTGTTCTGTTGCTGGCTGCCTGGCAGCAGAGCCCAACCCCACCTGGCTACAGCCTCCCTGCAGGCAGCTGCAGGCAGCAATGAGCTCTGCCCTCAGCCTCCTCTGCTGCAGGCTGCACACCCCCAGCTCCCTCAGCCTCTCCTCACAGGGCTCTGCTCCAGGCCCCTCCCCAGCCTTGCTGCCCTTCTCTCAACACCTTCCAGCACCTCAGCAGCTCTCTGCAATTCAGGAGCCCACAGCTGGACACAGCACTCCAGGGGTGGCCTGAGCAGTGCTGAGCACAGGGGCACAAGAACCTCCCTTGTCCTGCTGCCCACACTGCTCCTGAGCCAGCCCAGGATGCCATTGGCTCTGCTGCCCACCTGGGCACTGCTGCCTCAACTTCAGCTCCTCTCTCCCAGCACCCCCAGCTCCCTCTCTGCCTGGCTGCTCTCAGCCACTCTGGCCCCAGCCTCTAGTGCAGCTTGGGGTTGTTGTGGCCAAAGTGTAGAACCCTGCCCTTGGCCTTGTTCAGTCTCATCCCATTGGCCTCTGCCCCTTCTCTGGACACCTTGCAGCACCTCAACATCTCTCTTGAATTGAGGAGCTTAGTAGTTGGGAAGTGAATGCTGATGCCCAGGTTCTCTCCACCCCTGCCCTGAGAACAGGTTAACTCAAAGGTCTCTAATCCTTGAGTCTCCACCCTGAATCCCTGGTACCCCTCCCTTATCCATTGTAAGGTCTGATGACTCTTTGACTCCCTTCAGCTAAACTTCTTTTTCCTTGCATTTGATGTCCTCCCCCCATCTGCATCTCCATCTGTGTGAGAATTTAGATGCCTCTGGAGCTCGATTTGCATCTGTAACAAAGGCTTTGTGAGGACTCAATATGTGCAGTGAACCCAGCGGTGAGCAGGTTCCAGGGGGCTTGACTCTGCCAGCCCATGTGCTCTGCGGTGAGGGCTGTCTTGCCATTGCCTGTGCCTCTGGGAGCAGCCAGATGTTTGGCTCCAGGAAGGTTCATTTGTCTTCCTTGGACACTGCTTGTCAGGGAGGGGGAGGTTTGTGCAGTGCTCTGTGAATTGGATGAACAGCAGTGAGGGGAAGCCTCTGAGCGTCAGCAGCACAGGACTGCTGGGCATCTGATGTGCTTGCCAGACGTGGCAGTGGCAGCAAGGAGAGGTTGGACCTTGTTGCTCGTCCCAGTCACCACTTGGGCATGCCTGGAAATCACTCTCTGCTCTAGAGGAAACTCTTCACCCCCTCCTGGGTTGTGCAGCCTGCAGAAGAGGAGGCTCAGGGCAGAGCTCATTGCTGCCTGCAGCTGCCTGCAGGGAGGCTGTAGCCAGGTGGGGTTGGGCTCTGCTGCCAGGCAGCCAGCAAGAGAAGAAGGGGACAGAGTCTGAAGCTGTGCCAGGGCAGGTCTAGGCTGGCTGTGAGGAGGAAGTTGTTGTCAGAGAGAGTGATTGGCACTGGAATGGGCTGCCCAGGGAGGTGGTGGAGTGGCTGTGGCTGGAGGTGTTGCAGCCAAGCCTGGCTGGGGCACTTAGTGCCATGGTCTGGTTGGTTGGGCAGGGCTGGGTGCTAGGTTGGGCTGGCTGAGCTTGGAGCTCTCTTCCAACCTGCTTGGTTCTATGGTTCTGTTCTCCAGGCTGAACAGCCCCAGTTCTTTCAGCCTGTCTTCAGAGGAGAGGTGCTCCAGCCCTCTGACCATCTTAGTGGCCTTCATCTGGGTCCTCCTGGACACAACAGGTTGTGACAGTTTGGGAGTTCCCTGCCCCCCACTCTTATGAAATCACCCAGACAAGACTCAGCTGAGCTGGCAGTTAAGCACTGAAGCTTTCTGCTCACAGCTCAGCACAAGACACAAGCAGATAGTTACAATATTCACAGCTCCAGACAGCAGCAGACAAGGTAAAGGCAATGCAGAAACACAGCAGCCCTGCCAGAAACCAGAGTGCCCAGGAGGGGCTCCCAACCACCCTGCCACCTTCTTCCCACCCCTCTGCCTTATCCCAGACTCTGCCTTACCTGCAAGGTGAGGTTGGAGGATAAGCCAGGGGTGTTAGGTGCAGAATGAGTTGAGTGACACAGCCCAAGCCCAGGAATAGAAGCACAGGCACTGACTCTGATAGACAGAGACTCTCCTGCTCTGTCAAGTCGTGTCCTGACAGCCTATGAGTGCAGCCCCTCAGCACTGTTCCCTTGCACAGCCTAGGATCTGATTTCTCTCACTGAGAGGTTCCAGTGAGCCTCCAAGCAGCACACCAAGCCTCGTGGTGTGCCCTGTAACCAGAGGGCACTTTGAAGAGCTCCCCCGTTGCAAAAAGCAAGCTCAATGTGCACCCTAAAGTCTGCCCAGAGCTTCTCCTCCTGCTGCCTGACCTGAGTATATCTGAAGTTCAGAGTGGGTCTTTAAAGGTCTCAGTTTCAGTGAGGAAGGAGTTAACCTTTTCTGCCTGGGAGCAAGGAAATTCTTTGTTTCAGAGCAGGCATTTTTGCAGGGTTGGAGGGCTGGGGAATGAGTTCATGCTCTGCATGAGCTAGAGGAGGGATGCACATCCTTGCAAGCAGATTTGCCAAAGGCAAGCTTCCAAAGGAGACAGCAGACATCTCCTTTCATTCAGCTGGATTTCAGAGTACTTAGCTGCTGGAAGGTCAAGAAGGAAGGGTGAGCAGCAGGGTGGTTGTGCCTCTGCCAGCATGCTCGTGGAGAATCTCTTTAACAAACAGCCTTCCCTGCACTGCTCTTGCTCCCTGCTCCCTCCCCCACCAAAGGTCTCATCCAGCCCCTCAGGGCTCTCTCAGTGCACCAAAGAGTGCCCCATGGACCTCGGAGTCTCTGAAGCACAGTTTTCTCCTTCCTGCTTTGCCACTCCTAACCTCCACCAGCATTCTCTATCTCTCCCCTTAGCTGCACTTGTTCCACTACAGGTTTTGGCAATGTATCTTACCTACTGCACCTCCTGAGCACTGCACTTTGGCCACAACAACCCCAAGCAGCACTAGAGGCTGGGGACTGAGTGGCTGAGAGCAGGCAGGCAGAGAGGGAGCTGGGGGTGCTGGCAGAGAGGAGCTGCAGAGGAGGCAGCAGTGTGCCCAGGTGGGCAGCAGAGCCAATGGCATCCTGGGCTGGCTGAGGAGCAGTGTGGGCAGCAGGACAAGGGAGGTTCTTGTGCCCCTGTGCTCAGCACTGCTCAGGCCACCCCTGGAGTGCTGTGTCCAGTTGTGGGCTCCTGAATTGCAGAGAGCTGTTGAGGTGCTGGAAGGTGTTGAGAGAAGGGCAGCAAGGCTGGGATGGGGCCTGGAGCAGAGCCCTGTGAGGAGAGGCTGAGGGAGCTGGGGGTGTGCAGCCTGCAGCAGAGGAGGCTCAGGGCAGAGCTCATTGCTGCCTGCAGCTGCCTGCAGGGAGGCTGTAGCCAGGTGGGGTTGGGCTCTGCTGCCAGGCACTCAGGGACAGAACAAGGGGACAGAGTCTGAAGCTGTGCCAGGGCAGGTCTAGGCTGGATGTTAGGAGGAAGTTGTTGTCAGAGAGAGTGATTGGCATTGGAATGGGCTGCCCAGGGAGGTGGTGGAGTGGCCGTGCCTGGAGGTGTTGCAGCCAAGCCTGGCTGGGGCACTTAGTGCCATGGTGTGGTTGGTTGGGCAGGGCTGGGTGCTAGGTTGGGCTGGCTGAGCTTGGAGCTCTCTTCCAGCCTGCCTGACTCTGTGATTCTACTCTGTGTTTGTCAGCAGGGGAAAGAACCAAAGCCTGACTGACCTTCGGGGCCATTTGAGGTTAAACAGCACTTCTGGGCTTTCTGAAGCATCTCCAGACATACCTGGATGACACAAGAGTGTTTTGGGTTCCAGTTGATACCAAACAGTTAGAGTCATAGAATCACAGAACCATTAGGGCTCAAAGAGGCCTCAAGGAGCAGCCAGCTCCAACCCTGCCACGGGCAGGGACACCTCACACCAGATCAAGTTGCCCACAGCCACATCCAGCCTGGCCTTAAAACCTTTCAGGGCTGAGGCTTCCACCACCTCCCTGGGCAGCCTGTGCCAGTGTCAGCTGTGGGAGAGGCATGGCTTCAGTCCACCCTTCCCTACCTGCCATGTGCACAGGTAGCTGTGTGCATCACCCTGTGAGATCCCCACCCTGGCCACAGCTCACAGCTGCCTGCCGCAGGCTGCTTTGTTTGCCTGCCTTTTGCTGCTGCCTCCGAACCAACTCACAGAGCCACGGAGCAGCCAGGGCTGGGAGGGACCTCAAGGAGCAGCCAGCTCCAACAACTCTGCCATGGGCAGGGACACCTCACACCAGATCAAGTGTCCAGCCTGGCCTTAAAACCTTCCAGGGCTGAGGCTTCCACCACCTCCCTGGGCAGCCTGTGCCAGTGTCTCACCACCCTCATGGAAACAACTTCTTCCTAACATCCAATCTCAATCTGCCTTCCTCTAGCTTGGATCCATCCCCCCAGTCCTATCACTCCCTGGCACCCTACAGCAGCCACATGCTGGCTGGCTGAGAACCTCCCTGCAGCAGAGCTCATGGGCTTGAATGGCCTCCCCAGCCCTGTCCAGAGGCAGCTCCCCTGCCAGCTGCAGATGCGCTGTGACGTTAAGCATCAAGGACTGTGCTAAAACCCTGGGCTGGGTCAACTGGCAAACACTGTCTCTTGTGTTTTAGTTCCTTAAGCAGCCTGCTCAGAACATCCTGTGCTGTGCTTTGTGCTGGAGAAGAAACTGGCCATGCTGGGCAGTGTGCTAAGTCAGGACTTAGATATCAGCTGAAGGCGGTCAAGGCTGCCCAGTCCTCGCCGCATCCAGCTCTCCCCTGCCAAGCTGTCAGGCCTGAGCTGGGATCCTTAGTGACTGAAGAGCTGCACAGCCTGAAGTATGAAATATCAGCTGCTCAGGCTGCTGGGGCTGCCAGCTTTTGCTCTGCTTTCAGATGCAGTCATTTCCAGGGGCAAAGCAAATCCTTCGTGTGCCCACGCAGGCTTCTCTCTCAGCAGCTCCACTGCTCTTGCCAGCCTGGGCTGGGGGAGAAACTTGACCTGTGGCATGAGGGCTGCCACAGGCTCCAAGATGGATCAAGAGCTGCTGGGAATTTCACTTTAAACTCCATGAAGATTGGGCAACGTTTGCTGCTGCTGATGCCCACAGGCCACCTTGAAAGGGGACACAAGACGAAGGGAGGAAGCGAATGTGCCTGGCACCACTCAGCCAGCGGCAGCAGGCTGGGCTGCAGCTGCAGCAATGGGGGGCAGGGAGCAGGAGAAAGGGAGGTAAGCAGCCAGGAAGCAGGCAGGGGGGGAGTGGAGCAGAGAGCCACAAAAAAGCAGAAAGGGAGAGCTGAAAGGGGAAACACAGCAGGGAACAAGAGGGAAGCCTGTACGGGGGAGGAAGCCCTCAGGAAGTCAGATGGATGTTTGCAAAGGCCTGCAGGGACAGGACGAGGGCAGTGGCTGCAAACTGGAGCAGAGCAGATTGAGATTGGATGTGAGGAACAAGCTCTGCACCAGGAGGCTGCTGCAACACTGCAACAGGTTGCTCAGGGAGGTGGTTGTGGCCCCATGCCTGGAGATATGGAAGGTGAGGCTGGACAGGGCTGTGGGCAACCTGCTCTAGCTGAGGCTGTCCCTGCTGAGTGCAGAGGGGCTTTGGAGGTGCCTCCAGCCCAGCCCATGGCTCTGCTGATGAGAGCTGCATTCAATCCAGCACTGAGCTGTGATGCTGGATGCTGGCTCTAGGTACACAGTAACCTGTGCTCACATCTAGGGGATCCTGACCCTTTGAGCTCTCCAGCACCACCTGAAGCTGCTGGAGAGCCTCAGGCATTGCACAGCACTTCAGTGGCCTTCTCTCTGCCAGGAGTGCTCACCGGAGAGAACAGCTCAGCCTCTGCTGTCCGGGGCTGTGCCTGCCCCAGCGACACAGACGTGGGGCACTGCCTGCGTCCAGAGCATCACTGGGCAGAGCTGCACCAGAGCAGAGCCACAGGTTCCTTCTGCTGCCTTCCTCCTGACTCCCCACTCCCAGCAGTTCCCCATCTCTCTTCATTACTACTCACTGAAGACCTCCAGCCCTGCAGCAGGTGAGACAGCAGCTGGCTGGCCCAAAGCAGCCCTGCCAGGCTGTGCTGCCATCCAATGAGACCTGCACAGGCTGAGTGCTGGGGGAAGGCAAACCTCATGAAGGTCAATAAGGACAAGTGCAGGGTCCTGCCTCTGGGGAGGAACAGCAGCAGGCAGCAGGACAGGCTGGGGCTGCCCTGCTGGAGAGCAGCTCCGTGGAGAAAGGCCTTGGAGTGCTGGTGGGCAGCAAGTTCTGCATGGGGCAGCAATGTGCCCTTGTGCCCAAGAGAGACAATGGCATCCTGGGGGGCATCAGGAAGAGTGTGGCTAGCAGGCTGGGGAGGTTCTTCTCCCCCTCTGCTCTGCCCTGCTGAGACCACAGCTGGAATACTGTGTCCAGTTTGGGGGTCCCCAGTTCAGGAGAGGCAGAGACCTGCTGGAGAGAGTCCAGCAGAGAGCCAGGAGGATGACTGCAGGACTTGAGCACCTCCCTGTGCAGAGAGACTGAGAGCCCTGGGGCTGTTCAGGCTGGAGAGGAGAAGGCTGAGAGGGATCTGATCAGTGTCTAGCAGTAGCTGAGGGGTGGGGGCCAAGGGGAGGGGGCCAAGCTCTTTTGGGTGGTGCACAGCAATGAGCCAAGGAGCAATGCACACCAAGTGGAACAGAGAAGGTTTCACCTCAGCATGAGGAGAGACTTCTTTGCAGTGAGGGTGCAGGAGCCCTGGAGCAGGCTGCCCAGAGAGGCTGTGGAGCCTCCTGCTCTGGAGCCTGTCAGAGCCCAGCTGGGTGCATTCCTGTGTGGGCTCCCCTGGGTGATGCTGCTTGTGGCAGGGGGTTGGGCTGGGTGATCTCTGCAGGTCCCTTCCAGCCTCTAACATTCAGTGATTCTGTCTGCCAGCATGGGATTGCTTCTGATCATCTCTCCTGTGTGACAGGGCTTATTTTGAGCCTCATTTATGCATCTCCAGCTGCTCTGTGAATGAAACAGTTCCTTGGTTTTCCATGGCCAGCCGCAGACTGCAACAGAGAGCTCCATCAGTGCTGGTTGGGGTCTTTTCTCTGGTTTCAAATCATAACCCAGGCTGGTTCACAGGGAATTGCTGAGGGAGAAATTCAGCCTCATGGTTACCTACATATCATAGAATCAGGCAGGTTGGAAGAGAGCTCCAAGCTCAGCCAGCCCAACCTAGCACCCAGCCCTGTCCAACCAACCACACCATGGCACTAAGTGCCCCAGCCAGGCTTGGCTGCAACACCTCCAGCCACAGCCACTCCACCACCTCCCTGGGCAGCCCATTCCAATGCCAATCACTCTCTCTGCCAGCAACTTCCTCCTCACAGCCAGCCTAGACCTGCCCTGGCACAGCTTCAGACTCTGGCCCCTTCTTCTCTTGCTGGCTGCCTGGCAGAAGAGCCCAACCCCACCTGGCTACAGCCTCCCTGCAGGCAGCTGCAGGCAGCAATGAGCTCTGCCCTCAGCCTCCTCTGCTGCAGGCTGCACCCCCCCAGCTCCCTCAGCCTCTCCTCACAGGGCTGTGCTCCAGGCCCCTCCCCAGCCTTGCTGCCCTTCTCTCAACACCTTCCAGCACCTCAACAGCTCTCTGCAATTCAGGAGCCCACAACTGGACACAGCACTCCAGGTGTGGCCTGAGCAGTGCTGAGCACAGGGGCACAAGAACCTCCCTTGTCCTGCTGCCCACACTGCTCCTCAGCCAGCCCAGGATGCCATTGCCTCTGCTGCCCACCTGGGCACTGCTGCCTCAGCTTCAGCTCCTCTCTCCCAGCACCCCCAGCTCCCTCTCTGCCTGCCTGCTCTCAGACACTCTGGCCCCAGCCTCTAGTGCTGCTTGGGGTTGTTGTGGCCAAAGTGCAGAACCCTGCACTTGGCCTTGTTCAGTCTCATCCCATTGGCCTCTGCCCACTCATGCAGCCTGGCCAGGTCCCTCTGCAGGGCTCTGATACCCTCCAACAGCTCCACAGCTGCTCCTAGCTTGGTGTCCTCTGCAAACTCACTGCTGTTGGACTCAATCCCCTGCTCCAGATCATCACTAAAGATGCTGAACAGGACTGTGCCCAGCACTGATCCCTGGGGCACACCAACAGTGTCAGCTGCCAACATCTTCCTCTGCTCTATTTCATGACCATCCAGGAGCTGGGCATGAGAACATCTCCTGCCCTGTGATGCCTGTGACAAGTCTGCATCTCTGTGTGTTTCTCTCATGCAAGGAAGCCTCAGCTTTGCTGTTTTAGCTAATGCTCTCCAGGAGCTGGGGAGTGTGGGAAGAACCTGATACTAATTAACTCAGTGCTCAGGAGGGTTGAAGTCATCACAGTGACAGTCAAGAGAGGTGGGAAAATACATCTTGCCCAAGATACCTACAGTGGAAAAAGCTCTTTCCCACCCCTTAAACAAGCAAACAAACAAATCCAAACAAGAACACTCTGACAAAGAGGGTCAAGCCCAGACAGGTTTGGGTTTGACTGTGCCTGAGCAGTGATGCTGCAGGGTGTGGCAGCTGCAGACAGCTTTCTTTGTGTCATCCTTATCAACGCTGTGAAAGAAAGCAAAGTGCTCAGAACATGCTGGCCATGGCTCATGTGCAGCTGCCAGCAGCCACCACAGCCTGCACCTGTGCATGCTCCAACTGCACTGCCCAAAGTCAACCAGAATCAACTCTTCTGCAGAACCACAGAAACACAGAATGGGCTGGGCTGGAAGGGGCCTCCAGAGCTCATCCAGTCCAACCCCCTCTGCACTATGCAGGGGCATCCTCAGCCTGCAGAAGAGGAGGTTGAGGGCAGAGCTCATTGCTGTCTGCAGCTGCCTGCAGGGAGGCTGTAGCCAGGTGGGGTTGGGCTCTGCTGCCAGGCAGCCAGCAAGAGAAGAAGGGGACAGAGTCTGAAGCTGTGCCAGGGCAGGTCTAGGCTGGCTGTGAGGAGGAAGTTGTTGGCAGAGAGAGTGATTGGCACTGGAATGGGCTGCCCAGGGAGGTGGTGGAGTGGCTGTGCCTGGAGGTGTTGCAGCCAAGCCTGGCTGGGGCACTTAGTGCCATGGTCTGGTTGGTTGGGCAGGGCTGGGTGCTAGGTTGGGCTGGCTGAGCTTGGAGCTCTCTTCCAATCTGCTTGATTCTATGGTTCTGTGATTCTATGACTGTGTATGGAGCTGTGTCCCTCTGCCCTACCGAACCCTGCTCTGGACATCTGTGAGATGCTTCAGACATAGGTTGGTGGCTCCAACTTGCTGCAAAGCCCAACTGTGACTTTGCTCAACACTTTAGAGAAGAAAGTGGCTTATAGGTGTCAGCAGAGAGGCCAAAGACAGATAGGTTGGGCAGGATGAGCTTGGAGGTCTCTTTCAGCCTGGTTGATTCTATTCTATTCTATTCTCAACTAGATCAGGTTGTCCACAGCCCTGTCCAGCCTCACCTTGAATATCTCCAGTGATGGGGGGAATGGAAATCCCACCTCCAAGGCTGGCAGAATGACTGGTTAAGCTCCCTCCTGCAGGACAGAGAGCTCTTGTGCTGTCCTGTGTCATAGGATGGCTTGAGTTGGAAAGGACCTGAAAGAGCACCTAGTTACAACCCTCTCATAGGCAGGGACACCTCCCAGTAGAGCAGGCTGCTCAAAGACTCATCCAGCCTGGTCTTAAACATTTTGATGGCTATGATGGATAAGGCAAAGGCCTTTTTTCTCTCTTTGGGTCATGCAGTGGCACTGCCAGCAAAGGGGAAGGCAAGGCAAAGGTCCCAACTTCACGTGCTCCACAGAGCATCAAGACTGCACCACGTGAGGGAAAGGGAATAGCAGTCAGCAAAGCTCTCCTGCACAGCTGGATCTATGTGTCAGCAGCTGCACTACCTTCCCAGCACAAAATAACACTCATTTGTTCATTCACTCTTACTACCTCTTGACTTAGCTGCCTCAATTCCAAGATACAAACCCTTTAAGGTAAAGAGCTTGGTGTTTTAGAGGAGAGCAGCCACGTGCAAGGGAGCCAGAGACTGGTGCTGGCAGCCCCCAGAGCTGTTCCCAGCAGGCACTGGATTTGGCCAGGGTGTAACCCAGAGCAGGCATCTCTCAGCCAGCCATTTGTACTGCACTTGGCCCAAGCTTTTCTCAGCCTCTATGTGCCAGAAGCATAGAGAAAGCCTGGTTAGACCACACCTTGAGTGCTGTGTTCAGTTCTGGGCCCCCCAGTTTAGGAGGGACATTGAGATGCTTGAGCATGTCCAGAGAAGGGCGACGAGGCTGGGGAGAGGCCTTGAGCACAGCCCTACGAGGAGAGGCTGAGGGAGCTGGGATTGGTTAGCCTGGAGAAGAGGAGGCTCAGGGGAGACCTCATTGCTGTCTGCAACTACCTGAGGGGTGGTTGTGGCCAGGAGGAGGTTGCTCTCTTCTCTCAGGTGGCCAGCACCAGAACAAGAGGACACAGCCTCAGGCTGCGCCAGGGGAGATTTAGGCTGGAGGTGAGGAGAAAGTTCTTCCCTGAGAGAGTCATTGGACACTGGAATGGGCTGCCCGGGGAGGTGGTGGAGTCGCCATCCCTGGAGCTGTTCAAGGCAGGACTGGATGTGGCACTTGGTGCCATGGTCTGGCCTTGAGCTCTGTGGTAAAGGGTTGGACTTGATGATCTGTGAGGTCTCTTCCAACCTTGGTGATACTGTGATACAGAGGCTGCAACCTGCTCTGGGTGAACCTGCTTTGGCAGGGAGGGGCTGGACTGGGTGATGTCCAGAGGTGCCTTCTGCCCCCTCCCCTTCTGAACCCAGCTGAGCTCCGTGGCACAGCCTCTGTGTATCTTCTGCTGCCTTTAAAGCCGCTGACACCTTCCACTTGCCCCCTGCTACCGCCGCAGACCCCCACCCCCAAGGAGCTCCAGTTGGCATTTTCCTCTGAACAAAGGCTTTCTGAAAGCAGGAGGCCCCCAGCTGCCCACTGCAGCCCCCCCAGCTGAACTCTGCTCCTCTCATTAGCACGGAGGTGAAAGTTCTTCTCCCCATCACCGCTCTGCTCCTTACCGCATTAAGGGGAACCAACACAACCAGAGTCAGGCAGAAACTCATCTCCCCTTCCTCTTCTGCCACAGCCAGCATCTGCAGAGCAGGTCTAGGAAAACCATGAGTCAAAGCCCTGCCAGCAGCTGGAAAGGTTGCTTGTGACAAGCAGCTTTGGTGCTTATTCCCCCTGCCTGCTGCTGTGCTGAGCTGCTGAAGGCAAAGGGCTGCTCTCTGACAGGCAGCATCTCAGCCTAATTACCCACAGAGGGGTTTAAGCTGCATATCTTCCTCTGGACTAATGCAAGTCAGCTGTGGGAGAGGCATGGCTTCAGTCCACCCTTCCCTACCTGCCATGTGCACAGGTAGCTGTGTGCATCACCCTGTGAGATCCCCACCCTGGCCACAGCTCACAGCTGCCTGCCGCAGGCTGCTTTGTTTGCCTGCCTTTTGCTGCTGCCTCCGAACCAACTCACAGAGCCACGGAGCAGCCAGGGCTGGGAGGGACCTCAAGGAGCAGCCAGCTCCAACAACTCTGCCATGGGCAGGGACACCTCACACCAGATCAGGCTGCCCACAGCCACATCCAGCCTGGCCTTAAACACCTCCAGGACTGAGGCTTCCACCACCTCCCTGGGCAGCCTGTGCCAGTGTCTCACCACCCTCATGGGGAACAACTTCATCCCAACATCCAATCTCAGTCTCCCCTCCTCTAGCTTGGATCATTCCCCCCAAGTCCCATCACTACCTAGCACCATAACAAGTCCCTCAGCAGCTTTCTTGTAGCCCCCTACAGATCCCTCAAGGCCACAAGAAGGTCCCCTCGGAGCCTCCTCCTCTCCAGACTGCACAGCCCCAACTCTCTCAGCCTGTCCCCACAGCAGAGCAGCTCCAGCCCTCTGAGCATCCTCGTGGCCCTGCTCTGGACACCTTCCAGCACCTCCAGACCTTTCCTGTCCCAGGGGCTCCAGCAGTGGGCACAGTGCTCCAGGTGTGGTCTCAGCAGAGCGGTGCAGAGGGGCAGAATCCCCTCCCTGGCCCTGCTGCCCACACTGCTGCTGCTGCAGCCCAGGCTCTGGTTGCTCTCTGGGCTGCAGGTGCACACTGCTGGCTCCTGTGGAGCTTCTCCTCCAGCAGCACCCAGAAGGCCTTTTCTTCAGGGCTGCTCTCAAGCCAGGCTCTGCCCAGCCTATGTCAGTGCTTGGGATTGCATCAGCCCAACTGCTTCTGAAAGGAAACAAGCAAATGGAGCAGAGCTGGAGGTGGGGAGAGTGAGGCTGGAGGTGAGGAGGAAGTTGTTGAGCAGGAGAGTGGTGAGAGGCTGGAATGGGTTGCCCAGGGAGGTGGTTGAGGCCCCATGGCTGGAGGTGTTTGAGGCCAGGCTGGCTGAGGCTGTGTGCAGCCTGCTCTAGGGTAGGGTGTCCCTGGGCATGGCAGGGGGGCTGGAACTGGCTGCTCCTTGTGCTCCCTTCCAGCCCTGCCTGATTCTGTGATTCTGTGAAATGTTGCTGTTTATGGAGCACTCTTCCCAGAGCCACTCAAACTTTCATGAAGGATTGGGTATGGCTCTCATGCAGTCTGCAGGTGAAAAGGGAAGGGCAAAACTCTATCCTGTCTTCAAACTGGTAAGAACTGCAGCATCACAGAATGCATTGGGTTAGAAGGGACCCTTAAAGGTCCCTTATCAGGTCCCTTCTAATCAGTATTAATCCTGACAAATGTTCCCTGACCAAGCACAGTTCCTATCAATATAAATGATCAAGATAAATTCCTACCAAGTTAAAGGTTTCCTGATCAAGCTCAGTTCCTCTCCAGATCAGCTCCTATCAGGATAAAGATTTTCTGATGCTTCCCCAGCAGTGTGGGTCCAAGATCCAGCACCAGCTCCGTGCATCACTTCTGCTGGTGTACTCTGGTGGGTTTGAGTGGCAGCAGTGGATGTTTGCAGCAGCTTTGGGGTGTGTTAATAGCTGATGCCACTGTAATGAAGGGAAAGAGTCAAATGGTGCTTGCTGCAGTGGAGAGTCTACAGGACACAGAACCTGCAGGAGGGGGTTGGACAAGATGACCTTTGAGGATCCCTTCCAATGCAACCTATGAATCTCTTTTTGTGTATGGAATCATAGAACCACAGAATGAAGCAGGTTGGAAGAGAGCTCCAAGCTCAGCCAGCCCAACCTAGCACCCAGCCCTGCCCAACCAACCATACCATGGCACTAAGTGCCCCAGCCAGGCTTGGCTGCAACACCTCCAGAGATGACTCCACCACCTCCCTGGGCAGCCCATTCCAATGCCAATCACTCTCTCTGACAACTTCCTCCTCACACCCAGCCTAGACCTGCCCTGGCACAGCTTCAGACTCTGTCCCCTTCTTCTCTTGCTGGCTGCCTGGCAGCAGAGCCCAACCCCACCTGGCTACAGCCTCCCTGCAGGCAGCTGCAGGCAGCAATGAGCTCTGCCCTCAGCCTCCTCTGCTGCAGGCTGCACACCCCCAGCTCCCTCAGCCTCTCCTCACAGGGCTCTGCTCCAGGCCCCTCCCCAGCCTTGCTGTCCTTCTCTCAACACCTTCCAGCACCTCAGCAGCTCTCTTCAATGCAGGAGCCCACAGCTGGACACAGCCCTCAAGCTGTGTTGTTTTTTTTCAGCAGGCACATAACAAATGACACTGGCTCAGAAGTGAGATCAGGTCTGTGTTGGCAGCTACAATTCTTTTATTTGGACATATTTTACTGAGCATGGAAATCTGTCAGCGAAATAAAGGCTTGTTTGTGTAGGCACAGATTGAAGGATATCACCACCAGATCCAAAGGAGAAAGTGCAGACCTGTACTGAGAAGCAGGCCTGGGTGAGTCACTCTACTGCTACACCTCAGCAGAGAAAAGAAAGGATAAAAAGGGGAGGGGGGGAACCCACCTATTATAAGAGGGGAAGCAAATTGTATATCAGGTCCCATGGTTGTGGCCTCATCCCTGGAGATGTTCGAGGTGAGGCTGGATGGGACTCTGGGCAACCTGATCTAGTTGAGGATGTCCCTGCTGAGTGCAGAGGGGGTTGGACTGGACAAGCTTTGGAGGTGCCTTCCAGTCCAGACCAATCTGCGTTCTACACAACCTCTCCTGCAAGGTCCAGAGCCCTGGAAACATCCAGGCCTCCTGTGTACAAGCACAGCAGAGGTCCTGCAGGAGATATCTGAAGGCTTACACAAGTGGTTTGTTTCTAAGAAGGCTTAACAAAGGTGTGTGGATCAAAATTATTCCCTTAGCAGAATTCCTTTAGATATTTCAGAACCCAAAAAAAGCCCCAAATCAGACCCTTCAGCCTCCCCTCAACACAGGAAGGTTTGGCAAAGGGTGGGAAGGAGAAGGCAGTATGTGAGTCATGACTTTAAGTGATGGCAGAGCTCATTCCTGTTTGCAGGATGCTCTCCCTAAGAAGGTTCAGGAGCTAAAAATGGTCAATTCGACACCTCCTTGTCTCTCCCCACCTGAGGAGGGCAGTGGCCTACAGTTCTTAGTAACAGAAACAAGAAACAAAAAACATCAAAGAAAAGAAACCAAACGAAACCAACGAGGGAGAGGGAAAAAAGAAGTCATCTCCAGCTGCTGCACTCATGGGGAAGGAAGAAAACCCAGAAGGCAGGAACCAACCAGAGGGAGGATAAAAGCTGTGATAAGCTGGACCCAGGCCCCCGCAGTAAACAATAGAATATAACGTGCAATAGTGCAATTTCTCCTGCGCTCCCCGCGCCGAGCCCGGCGGCAGTGCCGCTGCGCGTCCCGTCGGGCGGCCGCCCCTAGCTGCGAGCCTGCCGGGCGCTGCCGCCTCTGCCGCTGCCGCCCCTGCCGCTGCCGCCCCGCGGCGCCGCCTCCGCCGCCGCCTGCGCCTTCCCCGCCTGCCGGAGCTTCTGGTCCCAGCGCTGCGGAGGCAAAGGGCGAGAGCAATCACAGGCAAGGGGCAGGAGAAGAAACAGCTCCAAGTTCAACAGCTCCAAGTGTGGGTGCTGCACTTCGGCCACAGCAACCCCATGCAGAGATACAGGCTGGGGTCGGAGTGGCTGAGAGCAGCCAAACAGAGAGGGATCTGGGGGTGCTGATTGATACCTGCCTGAACATGAGCCAGAAGTGTGCCCAGGTGGCCAAGAGAGCCAGTGGCATCCTGGCCTGCATCAGGAATGGTGTGGCCAGCAGGAGCAGGGAGGTCATTCTGCCCCTGTACTCTGCACTGGTTAGACCACACCTTGAGTGCTGTGTTCAGTTCTGGGCCCCCCAGTTTAGGAGGGACATTGAGATGCTTGAGCGTGTCCAGAGAAGGGCGACGAGGCTGGGGAGAGGCCTTGAGCACAGCCCTACGAGGAGAGGCTGAGGGAGCTGGGGTTGGTTAGCCTGGAGAAGAGGAGGCTCAGGGCAGACCTTATTGCTGTCTACAACTACCTGAGGGGAGGTTGTGGCCAGGGGGAGGTTGCTCTCTTCTCTCAGGTGGCCAGCACCAGAACAAGAGGACACAGCCTCAGGCTGTGCCAGGGGAGATTTAGGCTGGAGGTGAGGAGAAAGTTCTTCCCTGAGAGAGTCATTGGACACTGGAATGGGCTGCCCGGGGAGGTGGTGGAGTCGTCGTCCCTGGAGCTGTTCAAGGCAGGACTGGACGTGGCACTTGGTGCCATGGTCTGGCCTTGAGCTCTGTGCTAAAGGGTTGGACTTGATGATCTGTGAGGTCTCTTCCAACCTTGGTGATACTGTGATGCTGTGAAATGATTCTGATTTACTCAGATGCGGGTCAAGAGCAGGCTGGAGGGCAGGGCACAGAGAGGAGCGGTGAATGGTGCCACATCCTGCTGGCAGCTGGCACCAGTGGTGTGCCCCAGGGGCTCCCCTATACTTCCCGTATAGGCTGGGTGTTAGGAGGGAGTTGTTGTCAGAGAGAGTGATTGGCATTGGAATGGGCTGCCCAGGGAGGTGGTGGAGTGGCTGTGGCTGGAGGTGTTGCAGCCAAGCCTGGCTGGGGCACTTAGTGCCATGGTGTGGTTGGTTGGGCAGGGCTGGGTGCTAGGTTGGGCTGGCTGAGCTTGGAGCTCTCTTCCAGCCTGGCTGATGATTCTCTGATTGCATGATCCAGCATTGCTAGGGAGGCCTTCTAGGACAGAGCATTCTTGCTTTGCTGCCATCTCTCCAGCACTAATCTGCCCCAGAGGTTGTGTCTGCTCTCCCACTCAGTGCTTCCCCCCAGCAGCTTGAAAGGGAGCTGGCAGGAAAGCACAGTTCTGATCCCACCTGTGAGGCTTCCTCTGCACAGCCACAGAGATGTGACAGAGAGAACAGATACAGGGGGAGGTCATTCCCAGTTGTTGCTTGATTTGGCAGAAGTTCATGACAGCCAGGGCTGCAGAGCCAATGTCACATCTCTGCTGTGGGTCACTTCTGCTCATAGCCACTTCTTGGGTGGCCAACAACTCTCTGCCAGGAACTTCCTCCTCACATCCAGCCTGAACCTGCCCTGGCACAGCTTCAGACTCTGTCCCCTTCTTCTCTTGCTGCTTGCCTGGCAGCAGAGCCCAACCCCACCTGGCTACAGCCTCCCTGCAGGCAGCTGCAGGCAGCAATGAGCTCTGCCCTCAGCCTCCTCTGCTGCAGGCTGCACATCCCCAGCTCCCTCAGCCTCTCCTCACGGGGCTGTGCTCCAGGCCCTTGCAGTGCATCAGAAGATGCAAAGGAAAGCCTTCCACACCTTGGCATACATCCAGGTTAGACATGGCAATACATGGACACGAGCCAGCAACAGGCACCTGCAGCCCAGAAGGCAAATCACACCCTGGGCTGCACCCAAAGCAGCATGGCCAGCAGGTCAAGAGAGGTGATTCTACTCCTCTGCTCTGGGAAAGTCCTCACCTGGAGTACTGTGCCCAGCAGTGGGGCACCCAACACAAGAGAAATGTGCACCCCTGTGCTAGTCTGAGGCTAAACTGGAATATTTTAATGGGAGGAATTAGACTCTAGGCTGTGCAAAGGAAATGATGCTGAGCTCTGCTGCACTCACAGGCTGGCTGAGATGGATGAAAGCAAGGACACAAGCAGAGATAAGACAGTGTCAGTGTGTGTGTCTCTGTTGCAGTCTGTGCTTTCTCCCTGGCCCTTCTGCTGTGTAACCCAACTAATTCTGCTTCTAACCCCCCTTGCCCACCCTTGCAGCTCACTTAAGGCAGAGTCTGGGGTAAGGCAGAGGGGTGGGAAGAAGGTGGCAGGGTGGTTGGGAGCCCCTCCTGGGCACTCTGGTTTCTGGCAGGGCTGCTGTGTTTCTGCATTGCCTTTACCTTGTCTGCTGCTGTCTGGAGCTGTGAATATTGTAACTATCTGCTTGTGTCTTGTGCTGAGCTGTGAGTAGAAAGCTTCAGTGCTTAACTGCCAGCTCAGCTGAGTCCAGTCTGGGTGATTTCATAAGAGTGGGGGGGCAGGGAACTCCCAAACTGTCACAACCTGTTGTGTCCAGGAGGACCCAGATGAAGGCCACCAAGATGGTCAGAGGGCTGGAGCACCTCTCCTCTGAAGACAGGCTGAAAGAACTGGGGCTGTACAGCCTGGAGAACAGGAGGCTGTGGGGAGTCCTTAGACCTATACCTCAGTATCTGAAAGGAGCCTACTGGAAGGCTGGGGAGGGACTGTTTAGAAGAGCCTGTGGGGATAGGACAAGGAGCAATGGTTTGACACTTGAGCAGGGGAGATGTAGGCTGGCCATAAGGAGGAAGTTCAGCACAATATCCATACATACTGCTTGCTTTTGAGCTCCTTGCTCCCAGCTGCCATTAGAGAACCACAGAATGACTCAGGCTGGAAGGCACCTCCAAAGCTCAGCCAGTCCAACCCCCTCTGCACTCAGCAGGGACAGCCTCAGCTAGATCAGGTTGCTCAGAGCCATGTCAAGCCTCACCTTGAGGATCTCCAGGGATGGGGATTCAACCACCTCCCTGGGCAACCTGTTGCAGTGTTCCAGCACCCCCAGAGTAAAGAACTTTTGCCATGACTTCCTCAGCATCTGCCTCACCTAAGCCAGGAAGGCAAATATGAAACAGCTGCTAAGCCACAGGGCTTGGTAAGAGAACTGCATGTCAAGAATGTCACATCTAATCATAGAACCAAGCAGGTTGGGAGACAGCTCCAAGCTCAGCCAGCCCAGCCTAGCAGCCAGCCCTGTCCTATCAACCTGGCTGTTCATTCACAACTAGGTCACAACTTGGACCTGTAAAACAGCCCTGGAGAATTAGCACAAAACCAGACTCAAAGAGTACAGTTCATTGTTATCTGAGACACTGCTGATAGCCTCTGCTCCTCCAGGGCCAGGAAATGAAACAGATGGTTGGAGCCAGACAGCTGAACAGCATCATTCTGACTCAGCCTGGGAAACATCTGTAAAGCTCTCTTCTTCTGAGCCAGAGGCTTGGATTGCTGCTGCACTGCTCTACTTTGGGGTTACTCCATGGATCTTTGCATAGAATGGTTTAGGTTGCAAGGGACCTCCAAAAGTCATCCAGTCCAACCCCACCTGCAGTAAGCAAGAGGAATCCTCAACTTTGTTCATCATCCATCTCTAAGCAAATAGAGCAAGCTGATAGAATCACAGAGGCAGTCAGGGCTGGAAGGGAGCACAAGGAGCAGCCAGTTCCAACCCCCCTGCCATGCCCAGGGACACCCTACCCTAGAGCAGGCTGCACACAGCCTCAGCCAGCCTGGCCTCAAACACCTCCAGCCATGGGGCCTCAACCACCTCCCTGGGCAACCCAGTCCAGCCTCTCACCACTCTCCTGCTCAACAACTTCCTCCTCACC
This sequence comes from Pogoniulus pusillus, assembly GCF_015220805.1. Lineage (NCBI taxonomy): Eukaryota > Metazoa > Chordata > Aves > Piciformes > Lybiidae > Pogoniulus > Pogoniulus pusillus. The sequence continues at coordinate 19,378,355 of NC_087287.1, read as the reverse complement.
TCCAGCCTCACTCTCCCCACCTCCATCTTTGCTCCATTCCCCCCACTCCTGCCACTCCCTCACACCCTCAAAAGTCCCTCCCCAGTTGCTTTTTTGGAGCCCCCTTCAGGTCCTGGCAGGCCACAAGAAGGTCCCCTGGGAGCCTCCTCTGCTCCAGCCTGCACAGCCCCAACTCTTTCACTCTGTGCTCACAGCAGAGCTGCTGCAGCCTCTGAGCATCCTCCTGGCCCTGCTCTGGACACTCTCCAGCATCTCCACAGACCTCTTGTCCCAGGGGCTCCAGAACTGGATGCAGGACTCCAGGTGGGGTCTCAGCAGAGCAGATCAGAGGGGCAGAATCCCCTCCCTCACCCTGCTGCCCACACTGCTGCTGCTGCAGCCCAGGCTCTGGTTGCTCTCTGGGCTGCAAGTGCACACTGCTGGCTCCTGTTGAGCTTCTCCTCCAGCAGCACCCCCAAGTGCCTCTCCTCAGGGCTGCTCTCCAGCCATTCCCTGCCCACTCTGGATTTGTGCTTGGCATTGCCTCCACCCAGCTGCAGGACCTTGCACTTGGTCTTGTTGCAGCTCCTGAGCTTGGCTTGTGCCCACCTCTGCAGCCTGCCCAGGTCCCTCTGGATGGATCCCTGCCCTCCAGCCTGGCTGCAGCACCACACAGCTTGGTGTGGGCAGCAAACTTGCTGAGGCTGCACTCAGTGCCTCTGTCCATGGCACCCACAGAGATGTGGAACAAGACTGGTGCCAGGACTGAGCCCTGAGGGACTCCACTTGTCTCTGGCCTCCACTTGGCCATGGAGCCATTGACAGCCACTCTTTGGGTGCAGCCATCAAGCCAGTTCTGCATCCATCAGTGCTCCACCCCTCACACCCATGTGCCACCAGCTTGGAGACCAGGATGTGGTGTGGGACAGTGCCAAAGCCTTGTCTCAGCCCCAGGTCAATGTCATCAGTTGCTCTGCCCTCATCTTTTCATGCTGTGACCTGTTCCTAGAAGGCCACCAGGTTTGCCAGGCAGGATTTGCCCTTGGTGCAGCCATGCTGGTTGTATCCAGTCACCTCTTCACTATTCTGTCTCAGCAGTGCTCCATGATCTTACTGGGCACAGAGGTGAGACTGCCTGGCCTGGAGTTCCCTGGCTCCTCCTTCCCACCCTGTTTGACAGTGGCAGCTGTGTCTCCCCTTTTCCAGTTAGTGAGGGCTGCACCAAACTGCCATCACTTTTGGAAGAGAGTAGAGAGAGGTTTAGCAACCTCATCTGCCAGTGCCCTCAGCCTCCCTGGGTGCATCCCATGGGGTCCCATGGACTTGAACACTTCCAGGCTCTTCAGGTGGTCCCAAACCTGATCTTCACTTATGATGGGGTGATACTCATTATGACAGGAGACACTGGATGTTCATTACCTGGGGTCAGCACATGGATTCCTTCCCTTGCTTTGAAAGGGCCAGGTAGGTGCCTCATGGTTATCTGTAGCTTTCTGCCCCTGCAGAGCTATTTCCTTACCTTGACTTTCTTACCGAGCCGATCCTTCCATTTCTCAGCTATGGAGCCTTCCACCAAGAGCAACCTGCACAGCAGAGCACACAGGTCACTGCCAGCAGGCACCACAGCCTGGCCACATGCAGGGCTCAGCTGCCTGTGCCTGCAGAGCCTCACCAAGAGTGACCTGCACACATGCAGGGCTCAGCTGCCTGTGCCTGCAGAGCCTCACCAAGAGTGACCTGCACACATGCAAGGCTCAGCTGCCTGTGCCTGCAGAGCCTCACCAAGAGTGACCTGCACACATGCAGGGCTCAGCTGGCTGTGTCTGCAGAGCCTCACCAAGAGTGACCTGCACACATGCAAGGCTCAGCTGGCTGTGCCTGCAGAGCCTCACCAAGAGCAACCTGCACAGCAGAGCACACAGGTCACTGCCAGCAGGCACCACAGCCTGGCCACATGCAGAGCTCAGCTGCCTGTGCCTGCAGAGCCTCACCAAGAGTGACCTGCACAGCAGAGCACACAGGTCACTGCCAGCAGGCACCACAGCCTGGCCACATGCAGGGCTCAGCTGCCTGTGCCTGCAGAGCCTTCCACCAAGAGCAACCTGCACAGCAGAGCACACAGGTCACTGCCAGCAGGCACCACAGCCTGGCCACATGCAGGACTCAGCTGCCTGTGCCTGCAGAGCCTCACCAAGAGTGACCTGCACACATGCAAGGCTCAGCTGGCTGTGCCTGCAGAGCCTCACCAAGAGTGACCTGCACACATGCAGGGCTCAGCTGCCTGTGCCTGCAGAGCCTCACCAAGAGTGACCTGCACACATGCAAGGCTCAGCTGGCTGTGCCTGCAGAGCCTCACCAAGAGTGACCTGCACACATGCAGGGCTCAGCTGGCTGTGTCTGCAGAGCCTCACCAAGAGTGACCTGCACACATGCAAGGCTCAGCTGCCTGTGCCTGCAGAGCCTCACCAAGAGCAACCTGCACAGCAGAGCACACAGGTCACTGCCAGCAGGCACCACAGCCTGGCCACAAGCAAGGCTCAGCTGCCTGTGCCTGCAGAGCCTCACCAAGAGTGACCTGCACAGCAGAGCACACAGGTCACTGCCAGCAGGCACCACAGCCTGGCCACATGCAGGGCTCAGCTGCCTGTGCCTGCAGAGCCTCACCAAGAGTGACCTGCACACATGCAAGGCTCAGGTGCCTGTGCCTGCAGAGCCTCACCAAGAGTGACCTGCACACATGCAAGGCTCAACTGCCTGTGCCTGCAGAGCCTCACCAAGAGTGACCTGCACACATGCAAGGCTCAGGTGCCTGTGCCTGCAGAGAGCTTCACCAAGAGTGACCTGCACACATGCAAGGCTCAGGTGTCTGTGCCTGCAGAGCCTCACCAAGAGTGACCTGCACACATGCAAGGCTCAGGTGCCTGTGCCTGCAGAGCCTCACCAAGAGTGACCTGCACACATGCAAGGCTCAGGTGCCTGTGCCTGCAGAGAGCTTCACCAAGAGTGACCTGCACACATGCAAGGCTCAGGTGTCTGTGCCTGCAGAGCCTCACCAAGAGTGACCTGCACACATGCAAGGCTCAGGTGCCTGTGCCTGCAGAGAGCTTCACCAAGAGTGACCTGCACACATGCAAGGCTCAGGTGCCTGTGCCTGCAGAGCCTCACCAAGAGTGACCTGCACACATGCAAGGCTCAGGTGCCTGTGCCTGCAGAGAGCTTCACCAAGAGTGACCTGCACACATGCAAGGCTCAGGTGTCTGTGCCTGCAGAGCCTCACCAAGAGTGACCTGCACACATGCAAGGCTCAGGTGTCTGTGCCTGCAGAGCCTCACCAAGAGTGACCTGCACACATGCAAGGCTCAGGTGCCTGTGCCTGCAGAGCCTCACCAAGAGTGACCTGCACACATGCAAGGCTCAACTGCCTGTGCCTGCAGAGCCTCACCAAGAGTGACCTGCACACATGCAAGGCTCAGGTGCCTGTGCCTGCAGAGCCTCACCAAGAGTGACCTGCACACATGCAAGGCTCAGGTGCCTGTGCCTGCAGAGCCTCACCAAGAGTGACCTGCACACATGCAAGGCTCAGGTGCCTGTGCCTGCAGAGCCTCACCAAGAGTGACCTGCACACATGCAAGGCTCAGGTGCCTGTGCCTGCAGAGCCTCACCAAGAGTGACCTGCACACATGCAAGGCTCAGCTGCCTGTGCCTGCAGAGCCTCACCAAGAGTGACCTGCACACATGCAAGGCTCAGGTGTCTGTGCCTGCAGAGCCTCAACAAGAGTGACTTGCACACAGGCAAGGCTCAGGTGTCTGTGCCTGCAGAGCCTCACCAAGAGTGACCTGCACACATGCAAGGCTCAGGTGCCTGTGCCTGCAGAGCCTCACCAAGAGTGACCTGCACACATGCAAGGCTCAGGTGTCTGTGCCTGCAGAGCCTCACCATGAGTGACCTGCACACATGCAAGGCTCAGGTGTCTGTGCCTGCAGAGCCTCACCATGAGTGACCTGCACACATGCAAGGCTCAGGTGTCTGTGCCTGCAGAGCCTCACCAAGAGTGACCTGCACACATGCAAGGCTCAGCTGCCTGTGCCTGCAGAGCCTCACCAAGAGTGACCTGCACACATGCAAGGCTCAGCTGCCTGTGCCTGCAGAGCCTCACCAAGAGTGACCTGCACACATGCAAGGCTCAGGTGCCTGTGCCTGCAGAGCCTCACCAAGAGTGACCTGCACACATGCAAGGCTCAGCTGCCTGTGCCTGCAGAGCCTCACCAAGAGTGACCTGCACACATGCAAGGCTCAGCTGCCTGTGCCTGCAGAGCCTCACCAAGAGTGACCTGCACACATGCAAGGCTCAGCTGTCTGTGCTTGCAGAGAGCTTCACCAAGAGTGACCTGCACACATGCAGGGCTCAGGTGTCTGTGCCTGCAGAGCCTCAGCAAGAGTGACCTGCACACATGCAAGGCTCAGCTGTCTGTGCCTGCAGAGCCTCAGCAAGAGTGACCTGCACACATGCAAGGCTCAGCTGTCTGTGCTTGCAGAGAGCTTCACCAAGAGTGACCTGCACACATGCAAGGCTCAGGTGTCTGTGTCTGCAGAGCCTCACCAAGAGTGACCTGCACACATGCAAGGCTCAGGTGTCTGTGCCTGCAGAGCCTCACCAAGAGTGACCTGCACACATGCAGGGCTCAGGTGTCTGTGTCTGCAGAGCCTCACCAAGAGTGACCTGCACACATGCAGGGCTCAGGTGTCTGTGTCTGCAGAGCCTCACCAAGAGTGACCTGCACACATGCAAGGCTCAGGTGTCTGTGCCTGCAGAGCCTCACCAAGAGTGACCTGCACACATGCAGGGCTCAGGTGTCTGTGCCTGCAGAGCCTCAGCAAGAGTGACCTGCACACATGCAAGGCTCAGCTGTCTGTGCCTGCAGAGCCTCAGCAAGAGTGACCTGCACACATGCAAGGCTCAGCTGTCTGTGCTTGCAGAGAGCTTCACCAAGAGTGACCTGCACACATGCAAGGCTCAGGTGTCTGTGTCTGCAGAGCCTCACCAAGAGTGACCTGCACACATGCAAGGCTCAGGTGTCTGTGCCTGCAGAGCCTCACCAAGAGTGACCTGCACACATGCAGGGCTCAGGTGTCTGTGTCTGCAGAGCCTCACCAAGAGTGACCTGCACACATGCAGGGCTCAGGTGTCTGTGTCTGCAGAGCCTCACCAAGAGTGACCTGCACACATGCAGGGCTCAGGTGTCTGTGCCTGCAGAGCCTCACCAAGAGTGACCTGCACACATGCAAGGCTCAGGTGTCTGTGCCTGCAGAGCCTCAGCAAGAGTGACCTGCACACATGCAAGGCTCAGCTGCCTGTGCCTGCAGAGCCTCACCAAGAGTGACCTGCACACATGCAAGGCTCAGGTGCCTGTGCCTGCAGAGCCTCACCATGAGTGACCTGCACACATGCAAGGCTCAGGTGCCTGTGCCTGCAGAGCCTCACCATGAGTGACCTGCACACATGCAAGGCTCAGCTGCCTGTGCCTGCAGAGCCTCACCAAGAGTGACCTGCACACATGCAAGGCTCAGGTGCCTGTGCCTGCAGAGCCTCAGCAAGAGTGACCTGCACACATGCAAGGCTCAGGTGCCTGTGCCTGCAGAGCCTCACCAAGAGTGACCTGCACACATGCAAGGCTCAGGTGCCTGTGCCTGCAGAGCCTCACCATGAGTGACCTGCACACATGCAAGGCTCAGCTGTCTGTGCCTGCAGAGCCTCACCATGAGTGACCTGCACACATGCAAGGCTCAGGTGCCTGTGCCTGCAGAGCCTCACCATGAGTGACCTGCACACATGCAAGGCTCAGGTGTCTGTGTCTGCAGAGCCTCACCATGAGTGACCTGCACACATGCAAGGCTCAGGTGCCTGTGCCTGCAGAGCCTCACCAAGAGTGACCTGCACACATGCAAGGCTCAGGTGCCTGTGCCTGCAGAGCCTCACCATGAGTGACCTGCACACATGCAAGGCTCAGGTGTCTGTGTCTGCAGAGCCTCACCATGAGTGACCTGCACACATGCAAGGCTCAGGTGCCTGTGCCTGCAGAGCCTCAGCAAGAGTGACCTGCACACATGCAAGGCTCAGGTGCCTGTGCCTGCAGAGCCTCACCAAGAGTGACCTGCACACATGCAAGGCTCAGCTGTCTGTGCCTGCAGAGCCTCACCAAGAGTGACCTGCACACATGCAAGGCTCAGGTGCCTGTGCCTGCAGAGCCTCACCAAGAGTGACCTGCACACATGCAAGGCTCAGCTGCCTGTGCCTGCAGAGCCTCACCAAGAGTGACCTGCACACATGCAAGGCTCAGCTGCCTGTGCCTGCAGAGCCTCACCAAGAGTGACCTGCACACATGCAAGGCTCAGGTGTCTGTGCCTGCAGAGCCTCACCAAGAGTGACCTGCACACATGCAAGGCTCAGGTGCCTGTGCCTGCAGAGCCTCACCAAGAGTGACCTGCACACATGCAAGACTCAGGTGCCTGTGCCTGCAGAGCCTCACCAAGAGTGACCTGCACACATGCAAGGCTCAGGTGTCTGTGCCTGCAGAGCCTCACCAAGAGTGACCTGCACACATGCAAGGCTCAGGTGCCTGTGCCTGCAGAGCCTCACCAAGAGTGACCTGCACACATGCAAGGCTCAGGTGCCTGTGCCTGCAGAGCCTCACCAAGAGTGACCTGCACACATGCAAGGCTCAGGTGTCTGTGTCTGCAGAGCCTCACCAAGAGTGACCTGCACACATGCAAGGCTCAGCTGCCTGTGCCTGCAGAGCCTCAGCAAGAGTGACCTGCACACATGCAAGGCTCAGGTGCCTGTGCCTGCAGAGCCTCACCAAGAGTGACCTGCACACATGCAAGGCTCAGGTGCCTGTGCCTGCAGAGCCTCACCAAGAGTGACCTGCACACATGCAAGGCTCAGGTGCCTGTGCCTGCAGAGCCTCACCAAGAGTGACCTGCACACATGCAAGGCTCAGGTGCCTGTGTCTGCAGAGCCTCACCAAGAGTGACCTGCACACATGCAAGGCTCAGGTGCCTGTGCCTGCAGAGCCTCACCAAGAGTGACCTGCACACATGCAAGGCTCAGGTGCCTGTGTCTGCAGAGCCTCACCAAGAGTGACCTGCACACATGCAAGGCTCAGCTGCCTGTGCCTGCAGAGGGCCCTCTCCTCCCTGAACACCACTAAGGAGATGCACAGGGAGCACCACTACGTTTCCATGCCCTGGTGGCTGTGCAGTGCAGCTGCACAGGCACAGGCACGGCCACAGACAGCGAGCAGGCTCGAAGGGCAGTGCAGACACAGCTACCTGGAGCGCTCTTCATCCTCGTAGCCCATAATGATGTACTCCTCATTGGCGCTGAGAGGTGGACACAGGCAGCCAGAGTTTGTGTGCAGGTTTACAGTGTCCTTTGGGATGTTGACCAGGGAAGACTTGAGGATCTCCTTCACTTCCACCACGGCGGTGACATCGTGGCATTTAGTCTTCACCTCCTTCACTTTGGCCCTAATGACTGGGAAAGGCAGAGAGTGCAGTTAGCAGCAGCAGGCAATGCAGGCCACCCCCAGCCTGCTTGGCTGACCTCTGGGGTTAGTCTTTTGTATGGTCCATTACCAAAAGCTTAGCTGAACTCTGCCAATGTCCCTGCCCCCATCCCTTCATTGCCCTGCTTTGGTGCCCACCACGAGGGTCCAGGTAGCTCAGTCTGTCTCACAATAGCATGGTCATGGGCAGCAGTCATGTAGGAGCTGGATTTATGACCTGTTTAAGTTGGGCTTTAACTCTAGCATCCCTCTCTCTCTGCCCCCTTCCCACTTTAAATCCATGCAGTTTGTTCTCTATACCCTCTCCTCCTCCCTCAGGCTCTGCCTGCTTGCAGTACAGGTGACCAAACTTCGTTTGCCACTCTCAGCCTCTCAGCTGCATTGGAACTTCTGTACCACTGTTGCTGGACCACAGTCCCTTACCATTTTCATTCTCTCCTCAGTGGCTCAGCACCAATCTGCTCTGCCCTTCATGAACTCCAAACACTCCTGATCCTGACCTGGTGACCCATCTAATTCTCTCCTCCCTCACCCTTTCTCTTTGCCTTCAGCTGAATAGGAGGCAAAGTTGCCTTTCACAGGCAATGCTTTTCCTTTCTGACAGGGTGACCACGGAGCTGACAATGCAAAGCCAATGCTGGGGTCATGCTCTAAGGAATGCCCATCCTGCCCAGCCAGCAAGCAAGAGTCCCTTTCCACAGACAGCAGAACCCAAAGTTCTTCTAACCTGTGCAAAAAAAAAGGTAACAAGGAAGAAAAAGAAGCATGGAACATCCTCTTCACACACTGCCCATAGGACCATCAGCCACCACAGTGCAGCCACCTTAAATACAGCTGCTGGCAGCTTGGGCAGCCCATTCCAGTGCCAGTCACTCTCTCTGACAACAGCTTCCTCCTCACAGCCAGCACAGACCTGCCCTGGCACAGCTTCACACTCTGGCCCCTTCTTCTCTTGCTGGCTGCCTGGCAGCAGAGCCCAACCCCACCTGGCTACAGCCTCCCTGCAGGCAGCTGCAGGCAGCAATGAGCTCTGCCCTCAGCCTCCTCTGCTGCAGGCTGCACACCCCCAGCTCCCTCAGCCTCTCCTCACAGGGCTCTGCTCCAGGCCCCTCCCCAGCCTTGCTGCCCTTCTCTCAACACCTTCCAGCACCTCAACAGTTCTCTGCAATTCAGGAGCCCACAGCTGGACACAGCACTGCAGGTGTGGCCTGAGCAGTGCTGAGCACAGGGGCACAAGAACCTCCCTTGTCCTGCTGCCCACACTGCTCCTGAGCCAGCCCAGGATGCCATTGGCTCTGCTGCCCACCTGGGCACTGCTGCCTCCTTTTCAGCTCCTCTCTCCCAGCACCCCCAGGGCCCTCTCTGCCTGCCTGCTCTTAGCCCCTCTGGCCCAGTACTGAAGTCTAACAGCAACTGCTGCTAACAAAGCCTTACCTGAGCACAGCTGCACATCAATCCACAACATTTACAAGCACATGATGCAGTCACTGCCATTCAAATGGAGCCTCTAAGTTCACTGACCCTAAGGCCTTTCACATGGTTACTGTGGTCCCTTCCTCTGACCTGTACTCACTCACTCAGCTTCATTTGCTTCAAACACTATGAAGAAGATCAGCAGCCTGGCCCTGTGAGAAGCCTGAAGCCCAGGACAGTCTGGACAGGACCTGAGATGGACACCATGTGCTTCCCTTGACAGCAGAATAGAGCCAGCAGGGTGCTGCTTGCTGGCTTCAATAATATGTGAACAGGGGAGGACCTGTTAGATCCCCTGGGGCAGCTCCTGGGCATGCAATTGAGTGAAACCAGCTTCTGCTCAAGAGCAGAGGGCATTGGAGCTGCAAGCCAAGGAGACAGTTCAGGTACAGGATCCCACATCACTCCTCACACTGAAGAAGTGCAGGAACCCCAAATGCCTGCACTATGGCATCAGAAGGGTGCAGGAACCCCAAATACCTGCACCATGGCACCAGAAGTGTGCAGGAACCCCAAATGCCTGCACTATGGCATCAGAAGGGTGCAGGAACCCCAAATACCTGCACCATGGCACCAGAAGTGTGCAGGAACCCCAAATGCCTGCACTATGGCACCAGAAGGATGCAGGTACCCCTATGGCACCAGAAGGGTGCAGGAACCCCAAATGCCTGCACTATGGCACCAGAAGTGTGCAGGAACCCCAAATGCCTGCACTATGGCACCAGAAGGGTGCAGGAACCCCAAATGCCTCCACTATGGCACCAGAAGGGTGCAGGAACCCCAAATGCATGCACTATGGCACCAGAAGGGTGCAGGAACCCCAAATCCCTGGCACCAGAAGGGTGCAGGAACCCAAATGCCTGCACTATGGCACCAGAAGGGTGCAGGAACCCCAAATGCCTGCACTATGGCATCAGAAGGGCGCAGGAACCCAAATGCCTCCACTATGGCATCAGAAGGGTGCAGGAACCCCAAATGCCTGCACTATGGCACCAGAAGGATGCAGGAACCCCAAATGCCTCCACTATGGCATCAGAAGGATGCAGGAACCCCAAATGCCTCCACTATGGCACCAGAAGGGTGCAGGAACCCCAAATGCCTGCACTATGGCACCAGAAGGGTGCAGGAACCCCAAATGCCTGCACTGGCACCAGAAGGGTGCAGGTAACCCAAATGCCTGCACTGGTACCAGAAGGGTGCAGGAACTCCAAAGCCCTGACCCAGAAGGGTGCAGGAACCCCAAATGCTTTACACCAGAAGGGTGCAGGAACCCCAAATGCCTGCACTATGGCACCAGAAGGGTGCAGGAAGCCCAAATCCCTGACCCCAGAAGGGTGCAGGAAGCCCAAATCCCTGACCCCAGAAGGGTGCAGGAAGCCCAAATCCCTGACCCCAGAAGGGTGCAGGAAGCCCAAATGCCTGAGAGCAGAAGAACACCCCAAAAGACAACTCCTTCAGTAGCCCTTTAAAGCTGATTCCTCTCCGTGCTCCTCGTGTGCAGCAGCTCCAGGACACTCCTCCTGCTGGCCGAGGGCTCCCTGCAGGGAGCAGTGGCAGTGGGGGGGTCTCTGGCTGCTCTCCACTGGCAGCCCTGCCCGCAGCACAGGCTGGGCAGGGCTCTCACCGTAGTTGTAGTTGTTGCGCAGGTAGGTCTTCTGGGTGGCTTTGATGGGCTTGCACTTGCAGCGCTCTGGGAAAGCAGAAAGCTTGCTTTAGGCAGGGGACACAGCAGAAGGCACCCCATAACCCTGCACCAGGAGAGAAAGGGGGGCTGCCAAGAGCAGGGAGGCTCCCTCGGGAAGGGTTAGGGGTGATGGGGTGCAAGCTGCTGCTGGAGAGGTTCAGGCTGGGTGCCAGAGGAGGTTTGTTCACCATCTGAAGTGCTGAACACTGGAACAGAATGCCAGGGGAGGAGGGGGACCCCCATACCTCAGACAGTCTGAAGGCTCAGCCTGATGGGTACAGGGCCAGCTCATTTCAGCTATGGCTGAGGGAGCTGGGGGGGTGCAGCCTGCAGCAGAGGAGGCTCAGGGCAGAGCTCATTGCTGCCTGCAGCTGCCTGCAGGGAGGCTGTAGCCAGGTGGGGTTGGGCTCTGCTGCCAGGCAGCCAGCAACAGAAGAAGGGGACAGAGTCTGAAGCTGTGCCAGGGCAGGTCTAGGCTGGCTGTGAGGAGGAAGTTGTTGTCAGAGAGAGTGATTGGCATTGGAATGGGCTGCCCAGGGAGGTGGTGGAGTGGCTGTGGCTGGAGGTGTTGCAGCCAAGCCTGGCTGGGGCACTTAGTGCCATGGTGTGGTTGGTTGGGCAGGGCTGGGTGCTAGGTTGGGCTGGCTGAGCTTGGAGCTCTCTTCCAACCTGACTGGTTCTACGGTTCTCTACTCTCACCCAGCAAGGCTGGACTGGATGATCCTAGAGGTCTCTCCCAACCTTGTATTCTGAGGATTCTGTGTTAGTGGCCACCTCCTTACAAGCCCAAGCTCACTCCTCACAAACATCTCCCTCACTTGACTTAATACAGGCAAGAGCATAGAATATGCCTCACAGGGCTGTGCTCCAGGCCCCTCCCCAGCCTTGCTGCCCTTCTCTCAACACCTTCCAGCACCTCAGCAGCATTCTGCAATTCAGGAGCCCACAACTGGACACAGCACTCCAGGGGTGGCCTGAGCAGTGCTGAGCACAGGGGCACAAGAACCTCCCTTGTCCTGCTGCCCACACTGCTCCTCAGCCAGCCCAGGATGCCATTGGCTCTGCTGCCCACCTGGGCACTGCTGCCTCCTCTGCAGCTCCTCTCTCCCAGCACCCCCAGCTCCCTCTCTGCCTGCCTGTTCTCAGACACTCTGCCCCCAGCCTCTAGTGCTGCTTGGGGTTGTTGTGGCCAAAGTGCAGAACCCTGCACTTGGCCTTGTTCAATCTCATCCCCTTGGCCTCTGCCCACCCATGCAGCCTGGCCAGGTCCCTCTGCAGGGCTCTGCTACCCTCCAACAGCTCCACAGCTGCTCCTAGCTTGCTGTCATCTGCAAATTCAGTGATGCAGGACTCAATGCCCTGCTCCAGATCATCACTAAAGATATTGAACAGGACTGTGCCCAGCACTGATCCCTGGGGCACACCACCAGTGCCAGCTGCCAGCTGGATGTGGCACCATTCACCACCACTCTGTGGGCCCAGCCCTCCAGCCTGTTCTTCACCCATACCAGAGTGAATCTGCCTAGCCAGGAGCTGCCAGCTTGGCCAGGAGCTGCTTGGGTAATTTTACAGGATTTTATCATCACAGAATCACCAGAGCTGGAAGAGACCTCACGAATCCTGTAGCTCCTACCCCCCTGCCACGGGGAGGGACACCTTCCAGTGGATCAGGTTATGACCCAGAAGCTCAGGTTTAATTAAAACAGGGACATAATTAGCTCTTGTGGTGGGTAGGACACACCAATGAGCAGTGTGGGGGCAGTGCTTCCAGCAGTGCAGCTGCCAGGCAGCTGGAGGCAAAAACATTTTCACTGGTGCCTGGAGAATGCTGGGGCTGAAGCCCCAGACCCTGTGTTCATTAACACCACCAACATTTCATTCCTGGCTGTTCTAAGGCAAATATTGACTTATTCCAAGCTAGCCTCTACTTGGAGTTGGATGGAGTCCTTGCCCACAGCAGGTCCCAGTGCCTCCTGCTCTTGCTCCACTGCTCTGACACTTCAATGTTTCAGTGGAGGCAGACACAGTGCAGCCTATTTAGAATCACTGAGCCACACAGCTGCCAGGGCTGGGAGGGACCTCAAGGAGCAGCCAGCTCCCAGCCCCCTGCCACGGGCAGGGACACCTCACACCAGATCAGGTTGCCCACAGCCACATCCAGCCTGGCCTTAGAACCTTCCAGGGCTGAGGCTTCCACCACCTCCCTGGGCAGCCTGTGCCAGTGTCTCACCACCCTCATGGGGAACAACTTCTGCCTAACATCCAATCTCAATCTGCCCTCCTCTAGCTTGGATCCATTCCCCCCTGGCCTATCACTTCCTGACACCATAACAAGTCCCTCAGCAGCTTTCTTGTAGCCCCCTACAGATCCCTCAAGGCCACAAGAAGGTCTCCTTGCAGCCTTCTCCTCCCCAGACTGAACAGCCCCAACTCTCTCAGCCTGTCCCATAGCAGAGCAGCTCCAACCCTGTGACCATCCTCATGGCCTTGCTATGGGCACCTTCCAGCCCCTCCAGACCTTTCCTGTCCCAGGGGCTCCAGAGCTGGGCACAGTGCTCCAGGTGGGGTCTCAGCAGAGCAGAGCAGAGGGGCAAAATCCCCTCCCTCATCCTGCTGCCCACACTGCTCTGGATGCAGCCCAGGCTCTGGCTGCTCTCTGGGCTGCAGGTGCACACTGCTGGCTCATGTGGAGCTTCTCCTCCACCAGCACCCCCACCAGCACCAGCCTTTTCTTCAGGGCTGCTCCCAAGGCAGGCACTGCCCAGCCTGTCCTGGTGCCTGAGCTTGCCCTGTCCTGGATGCAGAACCCTGCACTTGGTCTTGTTGAACCTCATGAGGGTGGCTTGGGCTCAGCTCTGCAGCCTGTCAGTGCTCTTCTGCCCTACAGCAGCTTGTTCTGTGGCAGAAGAAGAAGAAAATGCCCTCAGCTGCAGGAGAAGACAGCACAGCCCTGCACCCCTTCAGTCTGAAGGCAGTATTAGAGGCTTCCCTTCTCATCTGAGGAACAGCTTTTCTAAGTGCTCCCCTAGAAATGACTTACAGACCTGTCCCTGGTGTCACTGGAAGCTATCTCTTAGCTGCCCTAATGGCTTTTCAAACTGGCATTTCAAAGAGCCTTGAGCAAACACTGCACTATTGCCAGCTGCTGTTTAAAGACACAGGAGCTAACACAGAGTCACTCTGCTGCAGCCAGTGCAGACTGCAGGGTGCTCAACAAGCCAAAGGGCAAGGTCCTGCACCTGGGTTGGGCCAATCCCAGCCACAAGGGCACAGAGGAGGTTGAGAGTAGCCCTGAAGAGAAGGGCTTGGGGTGTTGGGTGCTGAGCAGCTCCCCAGGAGCCAGCAGTGTCCTCATGCAGCCCAGCAGGCAGCTGTGTGCTGGCTGCAACCAGAGGAGTGTGGGCAGCAGGGCAGGAGAGGATCCTGCCCCTTGGCTCTGCTCTGCTCAGACCTCACCTCCAGTCCTGCCTCCAGCTCTGGCATCCTCATCATAAGGAGGACACTGAGCTGCTGGAGCAAGTGCAGAGGAGGTCACAAAGGTGATCCAGGGCTGGGGGGGTGCAGCCTGGAGAAGGGAAGGCTCCAGGGGGACCTTAGAGCTGCCTGCCAGTGCCTGGGGTTGGAACTGGATGGTCCTTGAGGTCCTTTCCAGCCCTGACAATGCTGTGTTACCAAGAGGACCTACAGGAAAGCAGGGGTGGCACTTTTGGGTTTCTCCTCACCTTCTGTGTCTCCAAAGATTGCTGCTGGTGTCTGTGCCACAGATGGAAGCTTTGGCAGACTCCACAGCTGACCACAGCAGAAGTCATCTCTGCTCTGTGGCAGGGAAACAACAGGGGTGAGACCTGATGGCCCCAGCACAAGAGAGGCACCAGGATGATCCTGGGCTGGAGCAGCTCTGCTCTGAGGACAGGAGCTGGGGGGGTGCAGCCTGGAGAAGAGAAGGCTCCAGAGGCACCTTAGAGCTGCCCCCAGGGCCTGAAGGGAGCCTACAGGAAGGCTGCAGAGGGACTTTGTACAGGAGTGGCCACACACAGGGCGAGGGGAAATGGACTGAAACTGAAGCAGAAGAGGTTTAGGTTGGACCTGAGGAAGAAATCCTTCACTCCAAGGGTGGCAAGGCTCTGGGATGGATTGTCCAGAGGGGCTGTGGATGTCCCTGCCTGGAGATGTGTCAGGCCAGGTTGGATGGGGCCTTGAGTAAGCTGGGCTAGCTGGGAGGTGTCCTGCCATGGCAGGGGGTTGGACTGGATGAGCTCTGAGGCTGCTTCCAGCCTAAGCTGTTCCATGGTCAGTGAGGAGAGAGCAGTTCACTGTGATGTGCTCTGCATTTGGGGTTCATGTGGAGTGGCACAGGAGAGCTGAGCACAGGCACTGAGGGGCATTGGTGCTTTGCTGGTCCCTGTTGTGAGCAGCCACTTCACTTGGCCACCTGCTCCAGCAGGCAGGAGCAAGTCTGCCACCCTGACAGCTCTGTGGCAGTGCCCTTTTGGCTGCCAGGCCCAAAAGCACTGTGGAAGACACAGAGCTGTGCCTTGCCACAGCCATGTGAAGCTGCTCTGGCAGCACAGGGCAAGCCCCCAAGGCTCAGAATCAAGTGGGAGCAGCTGGGGGTGGTGCCCAGCCAGGCACTGCCTACCTGCATGGCAACTGCTGGGGGTTTGTGCCACGCAGCTGCTCCACTTAGGAGCTGGTGCAACACCAACCAGAGAGCCCAGGCTGGATGAGCTCTGAGGTCTCTTCCAGCCTAAGCTGTTCTGCAATTCACAATGGCAAAATGACCAACTGCCCTCACTGCCCAGAGCACACCACCAAAGCAGTTCTGAAAGAGTGCCCTTCAGGTGGGTAAGCTGTGTCTGGCAGGAGCAGCTGTGGCTCCCTGGACCAGAAACTGCTTGCCCAGCCAGAAGCAGCCACACAAGCATTGCTCCTCCTCTCCAGCAACAGTTCTGTGCACCTTCACCTGATTGCATTCTTGCTTTGGCTAGGTGAAAAGCATCACAACAGCTACAGCAGGGCTGAAACTTCCCTCTCCCACTGCAGGGTCACCTACTGGTCTGACAAGCTGGCTGCATCCTTAAGGACAGGCAGGGCTAAAGGTTATGGCTTGTATTGGCAGGCTGGGCTGGGACACCTGGAGGCTGTGCAGCCAGGCAGGGAGACTGGGGCAGGCTGAGAGCTGGGCAGAGAGGAACCTGTGAGGTTCAGCAGGGATCAGAGCAGAGTCCTGCCCCTGGGAAGGGATAAACTGCACCAGTAGAGGTCTGGAGGTGATCTGCTGGAGAGCAGCCCCATGGAGCAAGCCCTGGCAGTGCTGGTGGGCAGCAAGTTCTGCATGGCACAGCAATGTGCCCTTGGGGCCAAGGAGGCCAATGGCATCCTGGGGGGCATTGAGAAGAGTGTGCCCAGCAGATCCAGGGAGCTTCTCCTCCCTCTCCACTCTACCCTGGTGAGGCCTCACCTTGAACACTGCATCCAGTTCTGGGCTCCCCATTCCAAGAGGGACAGGGATCTGCTGGAGAGAGTCCAAGGGAGGGCTGCAAGGATGCTCAGGGACTGGAGCACTGCCTGAGGAGGAGAGGCTGAGAGTCCTGGGGCTGGGCAGTCTGCAGAGGAGAAGGCTGAGAGGGGATCTGAGCAATGTCTGTCAAGAGCTGAGGGCTGGGGGGCAGGAAGGAAGGGACAGGGACAGCCTCTGCTCACTTGTGCCCTGCCACAGGACAAGGGGCAAGGGATGCAAACTGCAGCACAGCAAGTTCCAGCTCAACAGCAGCAACAACTTCTTGGCTGTGAGGGTGCCAGAGCCCTGGCACAGGCTGCCCAGAGAGGTTGTGGAGTGTCCTTCTGTGGAGCCTTTGCAGCCCTGTCTGGATGTGTTCCTGTGTGACCTGTGCTGGATTCTCTGCTCCTGCTCTGGCAGGGGGTTGGACTGGATGATCTCCTTGGGTCCCTTCCAACCCCTGACATCCTGTGAGTCTGTGATATTCCAAAGCTGCTGGAATGACACCAGGCTCAGGAGGTCTCAGCCTCAACCTCCCCAGCTTAGCAGCAGTTTTGACACTATCTACAGAGAAAGATGACTTGAGTTTGCAAATCTGAGTCAGAATTCCCAAGTTTGAGTCA
This sequence comes from Pogoniulus pusillus, assembly GCF_015220805.1. NCBI lineage: Eukaryota > Metazoa > Chordata > Aves > Piciformes > Lybiidae > Pogoniulus > Pogoniulus pusillus. The sequence continues at coordinate 19,361,530 of NC_087287.1, read as the reverse complement.
GAATGAACCATTACCTTCAGTCCTTGAGGCCAGTGCAAAGCCATTTAAGGATGGCTCCCCCCTGTGCAAGACAAAACTTGTCATGAGATGAGCACAGCTCTCTTGACTCCAAGGAAGCTTTGCCCTGAGCAAAGCAGAAGAGAGGAGTGCTCAAAGGCAGGCTAGAGGAGAGGAGAAGGCTCCAAGGAGATCTTCTTGTTGCTTTCCAGGATCTGAAGGGGGCTACAAGAAAGCTGCTGAGGGAGTTCTTAGAGTATCAGGCAGAAGGACTTGTAAGGATGTTGGGTAGTGATAGGACTACAGGGAATGGATCCAGGCTAGAGGAGGGCAGATTGAGATTGGATGTTAGGCAGAAGTTGTTCCCCATGAGGGTGGTGAGACACTGGCACAGGCTGCCCAGGGAGGTGGTGGAAGCCTCAGCCCTGGAGGTTTTTAGGGCTGGCTGTGGCTGTAGGCAGGTTGATCTGGTGTGAATGTCCCTGTCCATGGCAGGGGGGTTGGCACTGGCTGATCCTTGAGGTCCCTGCCAGCCCTGGCAGCTGTGTGACTGGGTGAGTTCAGGCAGCTGCACGCAGAGGCTGAGCAGCGCCGAATCACACCTGCCCAAGGGACACCAGAGCACATCCTACAGGCGTCCTGGACACAACAGAGCAAGCATCACACAGGACCCCTCCTCCTTCACCACGTGTTAGAAGGGCTGGAGAGGCTACAGCTCATCCCAGAGGTTGGTAGAGGAGTACTCACCGATGCCAGCGCCTCGACAGTTGCCGTTATTGGAATCCATGGGGAAATCTGGGAGGGATGTGCAAAACACACAAAGAGAGGTCAGTGTGGCTAATACTGGACTGTTTCAACACACTCCTATTAAAATCTTCTCTTTCTCAAGTGTTTAGCACGTGAAAACTTCCTCCTCTAACCAACAAACAGATCACAATGCTCTAAGCCTCTTGGACATCATTTCTGATGCCAGCTTCACCCCAAACCTGGCACACCATGCTGCAGAGACTGCACAGCCCACTGCTGCTGCTGCACAGCCACAGAGCCATGGAGTCAGCCAGGCTGGAAGAGAGCTCCAAGCTCAGCCAGCCCAGCCTAGCACCCAGCCCTGCCCAACCAACCACACCATGGCACTAAGTGCCCCAGCCAGGCTTGGCTGCAACACCTCCAGCCACAGCCACTCCACCACCTCCCTGGGCAGCGCATTCCAATGCCAATCACTCTCTCTGACAACAACTTTCTCCTCACAGCCAGCCTAGACCTGCCCTGGCACAGCTTCAGACTCTGTCCCCTTCTTCTCTTACTGGCTGCCTGGCAGCAGAGCCCAACCCCACCTGGCTACAGCCTCCCTGCAGGCAGCTGCAGGCAGCAATGAGCTCTGCCCTCAGCCTCCTCTGCTGCAGGCTGCACACCCCCAGCTCCCTCAGCCTCTCCTCACAGGGCTCTGCTCCAGACCCCTCCCCAGCCTTGCTGCCCTTCTCTCAACACCTTCCAGCACCTCAGCAGCTCTCTGCAATTCAGGAGCCCACAACTGGACACAGCACTCCAGGGGTGGCCTGAGCAGTGCTGAGCACAGGGGCACAAGAACCTCCCTTGTCCTGCTGCCCACACTGCTCCTCAGCCAGCCCAGGATGCCATTGGCTCTGCTGCCCACCTGGGCACTGCTGCCTCATCTGCAGCTCCTCTCTGCCAGCACCCCCAGCTCCCTCTCTGCCTGCCTGCTCTCAGACACTCTGGCCCCAGCCTCTAGTGCTGCTTGGGGTTGTTGTGGCCAAAGTCCAGAACCCTGCACTTGGCCTTGTTCAGTCTCATCCCATTGGCCTCTGCCCACCCATGCAGCCTGGCCAGGTCCCTCTGCAGGGCTCTGCTACCCTCCAACAGCTCCACAGCTGCTCCTAGCTTGGTGTCATTTGCAAACTCACTGATGCTGGACTCAATCCCCTGCTCCAGATCATCACTAAAGATACTGAACAGGACTGTGCCCAGCACTGATCCCTGGGGCACACCACCAGTGCCAGCTGCCAGCTGGATGTGCTCAGGAAGAGGATGGAAATCGGTGGCAGAGGCTGAGGGCACCTCCAGAAAGTACACACACAGTGTTTGGCTTTCATCAGCTGATGAAGGAGAAATCACCTTTGGTTTGTTTCTTTTTTGGTCACTGAGGAAATCAAACCCAACCCACCTCAGTGGTGTAGCACTGAAGGCAATGCCAAAACAAACGTTTCAGACCTTCCCTTCCCCTTCAGTTTCAAAAGACACAGATTATTCTGAAGGCCAGATAAGGAAGAGAAGGGGGAGGGGGAAAGGAGAGGCCCCAAGAGCTGCTTGTTTTCCAAGCCACATTGGCAAGGGAGATGTGTCTCAGGTTTATCAAGTGTCAGCACCTTAAAGCTGATTAAATGTGATTGAAGGTTGATTAAATCACCCCATTGGAAGGCTTTGTGCATAGGCTTCCTCGTGGAACCCAAGCATGGCACTGCACATAACCACCCCACAAGGGATGGCAAAGCAAATGCTGGGCTGTGCTCTGCTGCTCTCCAGTAGAACAAAGTGGAGCAAGGAGAAGGAAATGGACTTTCTGTGCTGGTTTGAGGCTCACTGGAATATTTTAATGGGAAAAAAACAGATTTTAGGCTGTGAGAAGGAAATGATGCTGAGGTCTGCTGCACTCATAGGCTGGCTGTGTAAAAGCAAGAACACAAACCTAGATAAGACAGTGGGAGACAGTCAGAGTGTGTGTGTCTTGGAGTCAGTGTCTGCTTTCTCCCTTGCCTGCTGCTGTGTAACTAATCCTTCTGCTTCCTAACCCCCCTGGCTGACCCTCCAACCTCACCTTCACTGCAAGGCAGAGTCTGGGATAAGGCAGAGGGGTGGGAAGAAGGTGGCAGGGTGGTTGGGAGCCCCTCCTGGGCACTCTGGTTTCTGGCAGGGCTGTTGTGTTTCTGCATTCCCTTTACCTTGTCTGCTGCTGTCTGGAGCTGTGAATATTGTAACTATCTGCTTGTGTCTTGTGCTGAGCTGTGAGCAGAAAGCTTCAGTGCTTAACTGCCAGCTCAGCTGAGTCTAGTCTGGGTGATTTCATAAGAGTGGGGGGGCAGGGAACTCCCAAACCATGATGGAACTGTTGGAGCCAGTCCAACAGCTGTGTTAGGGAGCTCCAGAACTGCACACAGTACTCCAGATGGGGTCTCAGGGAACCAAAGAGGCAGAATCCTCCCCCTTGCCCTGCTGGCAAGAACAGGGCTGCAAAGGCTCCACATAAGGAGACTCCACAACCTCTCTGGGCAGCCTGTGCCAGGGCTCTGGCACCCTCACAGCCAAGAAGTTGTTGCTGCTGTTGAGCTGGAACTTGCTGTGCTGCAGTCTCCATCCCTTGGCCCTTGTCCTGTGGCAGGGCACAAGTGAGCAGAGGCTGTCCCTGTCCCTCCCTTCCTGCCCCCCAGCCCTCAGCTCTTGACAGACATTGCTCAGATCCCCTCTCAGCCTTCTCCTCTGCAGACTGCCCAGCCCCAGGGCTCTCAGCCTCTCCTCCTCAGGCACTGCTCCAGGCCCTGCAGCATCCTTGCAGCCCTCCCTTGGACTCTCTCCAGCACATCCCTGTCCCTCCTGAACTGGGGAGCCCAGAACTGGGTGGGCTCTCCAGGTGGAGCCTCAATAAATGCACTCTGCCATTACAGCTAGACATAACCCAGAGCCTGGCAAGGCTTTTGCAGCCTTCCCTGATGCCACTCAGGGTACCATGCTCCTGTGCATCAGCTGAGGAGCCATCCTTGAATCTCACACCCATGCCAGGGGTCTTGCCAACTCTCCTCTCGTCTTGCAAGCAAACCTGGAGCTGGCTGCTTCCTACCAGCTGTTCCCCTGCACTCCTGGGTCCACACCTTCCCACCAAACTGCCACACAGCCCCAACCCTCTGCAGAGTCCTGCATTTATCCAAGCAGGTCACTTTATCCTGCCCCAGCCCAGAGGCTGCAGGTACCTGATAGCACAGATGGTTCAGCTGTGTGCTGGGCAGCTATGGCTGGAAACAGCTCTCATTGCTGTGCTGGCACCAAGCTCCTTGTGCTCTGCAGCTGTGGTTGGTTGTCCTCAAAGGAGGAGCAACCAGGTATCAATGCAGCACTGCAGAATTTGTTCCCTAGCTGCAAGGCCTTGGGCCAGGCCAAGCTTGACCTTGCCTTGAGACTTATCTTTCCCAGGGTTCTCATCCTTATGCAGAGATGAGCACTTGGGGATATTCCAAACCTGCCTGGCTGTGTTCCTCTGTGACCTGCTCTAGGTGCTCCTGCTCTGGCAGGGGGGTTAGACTGGCTGAGCCTTTGAGGTCCCTTCCAACCCCTGACACTCTGTGGTCCTGCAAGAGGAGCAAGGGCATGAGGAAGGCATCAGAAAACACCACCATGGTACAACATGGCTCGGTGTGAGTACACTTTAGTACACTTAAGTAAAATCACCCAGACCAGACTCAGCCATTGGAAAGTGAATGAATGAAGCTCTACATTCACAGCTCAGCACAAGATCCAAGCAGGTATTTACAACCTATGCAGCTATAGGCAGCAATAGATAAGTTAAAGGTGATACAGAAACACAGTAGCCCCCCCCAGAAACCAGAGCACCCAGGAGGGGCTCCCAACCACCCTGCCACCTTCTCCCCACCCCTCTGCCTTAGCCCAGACTTTGCCTTACGTTCAAGGTGAGTTTGGAGGGTTGGAAGGGGGGGGGTTAGGAAGCAGAAGGATTAGTCAGGCAGCAAGTTAGGTTAGAGAGAGAAGTGCAGCCCAAAGCCCAGAGAGAGACTCTGCTATCTATGTTTGCGTCCTTGTTGTTACCCATCTCAGCAAGCCTATGAGTGCAGCAGCCATCAGCACTGGTTCCTTTGCACAGCCTAGCATCTAATCCTTCTCACCAAAATATCCCAGCTAGGCTCAAACTGGCACACTCAGAACAGGCTTCACATCTCCCCAAGCCTCCCCCTGACAAGGCTCATGCTGGCTCTTCTCACCTACCAGGAAAGTGATGGGAGAAGGGCAGGAGCAGCCCTGCCACCAGCCACTCACAAGACCTTCGAGGTGGGCATGGCAGACCACAAAATCCCAGCCCCTGACTGCAGCAGGGCAACCTCTCTGCCAGGTTCTGTCTACTCAGAACACTCTTCCCAACAAATATCTGTCAGGGGAGATCAGCAGGACTGCCAAAGAGGAAGCACCACCCAGAGCTCCAACCCAAAGGCTTCCTGCTACACTTTAAGAGCATGGGGTGGGGGGAAGCAAACTGATTTTTCCAATAAGCTGATGTAATGAATTGGCTTTTCAGAGGGAGGTGACCTAAAAACCCCCAGGCCACTGGAAAAGGAGAGCAGAATAAAAGCCACTTGCCTCATAGGTGCTGAGAATCACAACCCAGTCTGATGGGGTTGAGAGATGTAGGGAAGGGGAACAAGGTGATAGAACTTTGCAGCAAATAGCTCTCATCATAGTTTAAGAAAGAGAAAACAGCAGAGAGGCAAAAGTGAACCAATCCTGATTGCCACTGGCATCAAAGAACACCACCCAGCTGCCACTGAACCCCTCCTAGGCACCTTGCTCCGAGGAAGAAAACCACAGTGAGCACTTTGCTGCTTGGGCACTTCTTCAGATGGAGACATCTGTGACCCTCACTGCCAGGGAAATCACACAGCTGCCAGGGCTGGAAGGGACCTCGAGGATCAGCCAGTTCCAGTCCCTTGCCCTGGGCAGGGACACTTCACACCAGATCAGGTTGCCCAAAGCCACATCCAGCCTGGCCTTAAAAACTTCCACCACCTCCCTGGGCAGCCTGTGCCAGTGTCTCAGCACCCCCAACCTGTGCCAGTGTCTCAGCACCCTCAACCTGTGCCAGTGTCTCACCACTCCCAACCTGTGCCAGTGTCTCACCACCCTCAACTTGTGCCAGTGTCTCACCACCCTCAACCTGTGCCAGTGTCTCACTACCCTCAACCTGTGCCAGTGTCTCACCACCCCCAACCTGTGCCAGTGTCTCACTACCCTCAACCTGTGCCAGTGTCTCACCACCCCCAACCTGTGCCAGTGTCTCACTACCCTCAACCTGTGCCAGTGTCTCAGCACCCCCAACCTGTGCCAGTGTCTCAGCACCCTCAACAGTGTCTCACCACCCTCAACCTGTGCCAGTGTCTCAGCACCCCCAACCTGTGCCAGTGTCTCAGCACCCCCAACCTGTGCCAGTGTCTCAGCACCCTCAACAGTGTCTCACCACCCTCAACCTGTGCCAGTGTCTCACCACCCCCAACCTGTGCCAGTGTCTCACCACCCTCACTGCAAAGAACCCTTTCCTAACAGCCAGTTCCAATCTCCCCTCTGCCACTTCAAACCCATTCCCCTATGTCCTCTCATTCCCAGACCTTGTCAATAGTCCCTCCCCAGCCCTCCTGCAGCCCCCTTCACATCCTGCAAGGCCACTCCAAGGTCTCCTCCAAGCCTTCTCCTCTCCAGGCTGCACAGCCCCAACTCTCTCAGCCTGGCCTCACAGCAGAGCTGCTGCAGCCCTCTCAGCATCTTGGTGGCCTCCTCTGCACTGGCTCCAACACTTCCATGTGCTGCTTGTGCTGGGGGCTGCAGAACTGCCCCCAGGACTGCAGGTGGGGTGTGAGGAGAGCAGAGCCAAGGGGCAGAATCCCCTCCCTTGCCCTGTGCCCACACTGCTCTTGCTGCAGCCAAGCACAGGGTTGTGTCTGGGCTGCACTCACACTGCAGGCTCCTGTAGAGCTTTTCACCACCCCAGACCCTGCTCCTCAGCACAGTCTGACACAACTCTCCCAACACCACTGTGCCTTCCAGCTACTCTAAGTAGTGCTGTGCAAACTCTGAGTCACAGCAGATTAGATCTGGAATTTGGAAGCCACTGGATTTGGACACAGAGTTAATATCCTGTGAAAAACAAGCCCAAGGAAGTGCTCCTTCACTCTGCTTGAAGGACACAACACAGATTTCACATCCTGGGGTTACTATGCATTCAGCTAGGCAGACAGGCAGGGATGGGGGACTTGGCCTACATGGAGAACCACACAACTGTCAGGGTTGGGAGAGGCCTCCAGGATCAGCCAGTTCCAATCCCTTGCCATGGGCAGGGACACCTCACACCAGATCAGGTTGCCCACAGCCACATCCAGTCTGGCCTTAGAACCTTCCAGGGCTGAGGCTTCCACCACCTCCCTGGGCAGCCTGTGCCAGTGTCTCACCACCCTCATGGGGAACAACTTCTCCCTAACATCCAATCTCAGTCTCCCCTCCTCTAGCTTGGATCCATTCCCCCCAGTCCTGTCACTACCTGATGCCCTAACAAGTCCCTCAGCAGCTTTCTTGTAGCCTACTTCAGATCCTGGAAGGCCACAAGAAGGTCTCCTTGGAGCCCTCTCTTCTCCAGACTGAGCCAGCCCTGCTCTCAGAACCCATGGGCTGATGCAGGATGAAGAGAATCCTTCTCCACCACTTGCACAATCTTCACTTTCTTTCCTGTCCATCTTTTAAAGTGACTCAGAGCTTTTCTCAATCACCTTATAACAACCACCCAAACCAATCTGGGGCATGAATGATGCCCATGGCTGATACCTTGGGATGCTGCTTCCCTTGCCCCAACATCTCCTTAACAACCTAAGATGCTTTCAAGCTCTGTCCTCTCTAAATATCACAGTATTATCAGGGTTGGAAGAGACCTCACAGATCATCAAGTCCAACCCTTTACCACAGAGCTCAAGGCCAGACCATGGCACCAAGTGCCACGTCCAGTCCTGCCTTGAACAGCTCCAGGGACGGCGACTCCACCACCTCCCCGGGCAGCCCATTCCAGTGTCCAATGACTCTCTCAGGGAAGAACTTTCTCCTCACCTCCAGCCTAAATCTCCCCTGGTGCAGCCTGAGGCTGTGTCCTCTTGTTCTGGTGCTGGCCACCTGAGAGAAGAGAGCAACCTCCTCCTGGCCACAACCTCCCCTCAGGTAGTTGTAGACAGCAATAAGGTCACCCCTGAACCTCCTCTTCTCCAGGCTAACCAATCCCAGCTCCCTCAGCCTCCTCGTAAGATAGGATGAGACAGATCCATCCCCAGCTGATGGATCTGCCATCCCATACACATGGTATCCATCACACTGCTCTCTTTTTATTGCTGGTTCCCTCTTCCAAGCAGGAATAAACAAGTCACTTGAGGCATCAGCACCCTGCCAGACAGCAGCAGCCAAACACGTGGAGTGCTGCTCTGAGCCAGCATTCCACCAGCAGCCAGGCTGTGGTCAGGCTGCCATTAGAGAACCACTGAATCATCAGGGCTGGAAGGGACCTCAAGGATCAGCCAGTTCAAACCCCCTGCCACGGAACAGGCCACAAAGGATGCACTCCTGTGGCCCAAACTCATGCAGCTACTTCAACACTCAAGTCCAACAAGCTGCACACTGCAATCACAGAACCACACAACTGTCAGGGCTGGAAGAGACCTCAAGGAGCAGCCAGCTCCAAGCCCCCTGCCACAGGCAGGGACACCTCACACCAGATCAGGTTGCCCACAGCCACATCCAGCCTGGCCTTAAAACCTTCCAGGGCTGAGGCTTCCACCACCTCCCTGGGCAGCCTGTGCCAGTGTCTCACCACCCTCATGGGGAACAACTTCTGCCTAACATCCAATCTCAATCTGCCCTCCTCTAACTTGGATCCATCTGTTCCAGTGCTATCCCTACCCAACACCCTAACAAGTCCCTCAGCAGCTTTCTTCTAGCCCCCTTCAGATCCTGGAAGGTCACAAGAAGGTCTCTTGGGAGCCTTCTCCTCTCCAGACTGCACAGCCCCAACTCTCCCAGCCTGTCTCCATAGCAGAGCAGCTCCAGGCCTCTGAGCATCCTCGTGGCTGTGCTCTGGACACATCCAGTCTGAACCTACCCAGCTCTAGTCCTGCTCCATTCACACACTGATTAAGTGCAAAATGAAGAACAGCTCCCACTGAATTTCAGGCTCAGGACAACTTTTGTCTGCATGCACTTCTTGCTGCTCCACAGGCTGAGGAAGACTTGACAGGACATGGAAGGAGCCAGTTTGGTAGCTGCAGGGCAGAGTCAGCATGCACACCCAGCATGAGGAGAGCAAACCACATGGAGCATGTGGATGGGGATGTCCTGCACACAGAGCCAGCTTGAATCCCTGCCTGCCTGCACAGCCACATCCAGCCCCAAGGGGCAAAGGGCAAGGAGGCAGGATAAAAGCCATAAATCAGACATGCTAAGATGCTGTCCAGAGGCTTCCTCATCCTCCATCCTGGCCTGTGGTTTGCCAGATCTTCCAAGAAAAGCCAAAGCACTCAGCAGCACAGCTCCCTGCAGAACACCCCCATGGGTGTAAAGGGCCCCCACTGCTTCCCAAAGACAAGGAGCAAACAAGAGAGAGAAGGCATCCCACAGGATGGCTCTTTGAAGGTGGTACCTGCAACGTGAGGAACCTCAGACCTCCAAACTAGCAGCAGCTCACACTCAGGTTTTGGAGACCAGCACAAGCCTGCAGAGCTTTTCCTCTGCCTGACCCCAAAGCAGGGCATTTCTACTGTCCATAACTCATCCCTCTCCATCACAGACATAGCAGCAGCTACTTCACCAGCCCTGAAAAACATCAGGATGACACAAATACCTTCCTCACTCCTGCAGAAAGGAAGCCTCTAAGTGTTCTTTACCACCTGAGCTACACATGGGAAGAAGTCCTAGCAGGGGTTTGTGGAGGGCTCACAGCCTATGCCCCAGCAACCCAAGGTGAGCTTCCCACTGGGATTTGCTACAGACCTCACTGACCCAACTTTACTGACCCTACTCCAAGCAGGAGGAAGACATCCTAGAGAGGAATGTCTAATCTTTTATTGCTATGTCATACAAAGGAACAGAGTGAGCTTTGAATGATCTTCATCACTTCATCTTTGGCATCACTGAAATGAGAGACAAGATCAGCTACTGCAATGGTGATGAGCAGCTGTACCCAGGAAGCTCTTGCTGGCTGCAGAATCATAGAATCAGAGAATCAAGCAGGTTGGAAGAGAGCTCCAAGCTCAGCCAGCCCAGCCTAGCACCCAGCCCTGCCCAACCAACCAGACCATGGCACTCAGTGCCCCAGCCAGGCTTGGCTGCAACACCTCCAGCCACAGCCACTCCACCACCTCCCTGGGCAGCCCATTCCAATGCCAATCACTCTCTCTGACAACAACTTCCTCCTCACAGCCAGTACAGACCTGCCCTGGCACAGCTTCAGACTCTGTCCCCTTCTTCTCTTGCTGGCTGCCTGGCAGCAGAGCCCAACCCCTCCTGGCTACAGCCTCCCTGCAGGCAGCTGCAGGCAGCAATGAGCTCTGCCCTCAGCCTCCTCTGCTGCAGGCTGCACCCCCCCAGCTCCCTCAGCCTCTCCTCACAGGGCTCTGCTCCAGGCCCCTCCCCAGCCTTGCTGCCCTTCTCTCAACACCTTCCAGCACCTCAGCAGCTCTCTGCAATTCAGGAGCCCACAGCTGGACACAGCACTCCAGGGGTGGCCTGAGCAGTGCTGAGCACAGGGGCACAAGAACCTCCCTTGTCCTGCTGCCCACACTGCTCCTCAGCCAGCCCAGGATGCCATTGGCTCTGCTGCCCACCTGGGCACTGCTGCCTCCTCTTCAGCTCCTCTCTCCCAGCACCCCCAGCTCCCTCTCTGCCTGCCTGCTCTCAGACACTCTGGCCCCAGCCTCTAGTGCTGCTTGGGGTTGCTGTGGCCACAGTGCAGAACCCTGCACTTGGCCTTCTTCAGTCTCATCCCATTGGCCTCTGCCCACCCATCCAGCCTGGCCACGTCCCTCTGCAGGGCTCTGCTACCCTCCAACAGCTCCACAGCTGCTCCTAGCTTGGTGTCATCTGCAAACTCACTGCTGCTGGACTCCATGCCCTGCTCCAGCTCATCACTAAAGATACTGACCAGGACTGTGCCTTCCACAACAGAAGCTCATGAGAAAAAAAAAGAAGGAAAAAAACCAACAGATTTATATCTCTCCCTGCTCTATAAATGGAGTTTACAGACAGCATCCTGGGCAGAGTACCTAAGGAGCAAGTATTCCACATGGTCCCCACCAGGCAGTTGGTTATTTGTGTCTTCTACTTGGCTGCAATCATTTATTTGGATAATTCAGTTTGGAAGTGTTCACCTTACCTCTTCCTAGCACAGGAATGCTTCACTCTTGCTTTCTACAGGAGCAGTTCTATTCCTTCAAGAAGGATTCTTTCAGCCTGGTGCATAATGCATCAGTTCAAAATTTGCAGCCCAGAAATGAGAATGTCATCAGGTTCTCATTCACTGAAAGAGAGTTTTCATGGATCCTGCCCTGGAATCCCTCAAAGAGGTTATTGTGCTGCTGAGGTCCTCAGAAATAGGTAACCTGGGGGCAATTTTAGCCAAACTTCCTCCCTCCTGATTTGAATGCAATTGCTTTGCAATGGCTGCAGACCTGCCAGGCCTCCCTCAGCATGCAGCCATTCTCAAGGCAGCTCTGAAAGCACCTCCATGCTGCAGAGAAAGCTGCTTGCTGTTCAAATGCCACACTCTGCCTCCCCATCCCAGCAGCTCTGCTGCCCCAGCAGCTGAGGGCAAAAACAGATGGTTGGGTTGACAGGCTGGGGACAAGGGTTGGGGGGGAGGAAGAGTGGGAAAGTGAGAAGGGAGCAGTTAGAAAGGTTAGAGAGGAATAGTAGAACACCTCGACATGAGGTGCCTGAGGAGGAGAGGCTGAGAGCCCTGGGGCTGGGCAGGCTGCAGAGGAGAAGGCTGAGAGGGGATCTGAGCAATGTCTGTCAAGAGCTGAGGACTGGGGGGCAGGAAGGAAGGGACAGGGACAGCCTCTGCTCACTTGTGCCCTGCCACAGGACAAGGGGCAAGGGATGGACACTGCAGCACAGCAAGTTCCAGCTCAACAGCAGCAACAACTTCTTGGCTGTGAGGGTGCCAGAGCCCTGGCACAGGCTGCCCAGAGAGGTTGTGGAGTCTCCTTCTGTGGAGCCTTTGCAGCCCTGTCTGGATGTGTTCCTGTGTCACCTGTGCTGGATTCTCTGCTCCTGCTCTGGCAGGGAGGGGAGTCTCAGATGAAGACCTATATGGTTAAAAGAATCCCTGGGGACTAGAAATTTGCTATTCAATCCTCTAATTCTGCTACCCCTTTATAAACTAAAGGCAAAGTCAGCTACTTCTCCTCTCCTCCTCCTCCTCCTGCCCTGTGTTGGGCAGAAGCCACTTTATCAGGACAAACATGTCAGGAGCAGAGCTCTTTTGGGGCCTCCAGAGGCTTGTGTTTAGGCCTCTTGGATGGCAGAGGCAGGGTGGGAGGGAAGGATTGGAGCACTGTGGATTACAGATTAAGTTTTGTGTTGGGGTCACCATGGATGCTGTATCTGCTTCTGTCATTTCTTTTCTGTATATCTCTCTCCAAATATCATAGAGTAATAGAATCAGCCAGGTTGAAAGAGAGCTCCAAGCTCAGCCAGCCCAACCTAGCACCCAGCCCTGCCCAACCAACCAGACCATGGCACTAAGTGCCCCAGCCAGGCTTGGCTGCAACACCTCCAGCCACAGCCACTCCACCACCTCCCTGGGCAGCCCATTCCAATGCCAATCACTCTCTCTGACAACAACTTCCTCCTCACAGCCAGCCTAGACCTGCCCTGGCACAGCATCAGACTCTGGCCCCTTCTTCTGTCCCTGGCTGCCTGGCAGCAGAGCCCAACCCCACCTGGCTACAGCCTCCCTGCAGGCAGCTGCAGACAGCAATGAGCTCTGACCTCAGCCTCCTCTACTGCAGGCTGCACACCCCCAGCTCCCTCAGCCTCTCCTCACAGGGCTGTGCTCCAGGCCCCTCCCCACCCTTGCTGCCCTGCTCTTGACACCTTCCAGTGCCTCAGCAGCTCTCTTGAATTGAATATAGCTCTGTTTGGGCTTTTTTTTTCTCCAGTTCCTTTGAGAGCTTCATTGCTGTCAGCTCTCTTTAAAAACACCACAGGGAGGGTTGGACTGGAAGCTCTTCAGAGGTGCCTTCCAAGCCCTAAGGTTCTGTGAGCTTGTGGAGATGTCAAGGTACAGGCACTGTGCTGAGATATGTCACTGTGTCTGGAGGTGTTGCAGCCAAGCCTGGCTGGGGCACTTAATGCCATGGTCTGGTTGGTTGGGCAGGGCTGGGTGCTAGGTTGGGCTGGCTGAGCTTGGAGCTCTCTGCCAACCTGCCTGATTCTATGATTCTGTGATTTCAAGAGGTGGAGCAAGTAGTTCAGTGGAGTCACAGGCTCACAGGATGTCAGGGGCTGGAAGGGACCCACGGAGATCATCCAGTCCAACCCCCTGCCAGAGCAGGACAATGCTATCTAACACAGAGCACACAGGAACACATCCAGACAGGCCTGGAAAGGCTCCACAGAAGGAGACTCCACAGCCTCTCTGGGCAGCCTGTGCCAGGGCTCTGGGACCCTTACAGGAAAGAAGTTCCCCCTTGTGTTGAGGCAGAACCTCTTTTGCTGCAGCTTGCACCCATTGCTGCTTGTCCTGTCCCAGGCAGCAGTGAGCAGAGCCTGTCCCCCCCTCCTGGCAGCCCTCAGATACTTAGGAACATTTATCCAATCCCCTCTCAGTCTTCTCTTCTCCAGACAGGGCTGGAAGAGCCAGGGGTTAGTCTGGCCAACACACAAACAGGGACGAGCAGCTTACCTGGGCCGGCTGAGCTGGGGAGCACAGCCAGGAGATCTCATCAGGAGAGAAACACAGGCATGGCAGTGTTTGGCAGAGCTGGCAGGGGCTACGTTAGCGTTCGGTACCGGGACTGAAGCACAGTCAAACACTGTGCTGAGCAGGGCGTCAAAAAACCACCGCCTGCTATTTGCAGAGCACTGCCGGGGGAGGATGCAGAGGTGAGCTCTGCTGCCCGTCGGCAAGATGCCATAACCTGCTGCTGCTGCCGGGAGCACCAGAAGGGCTGGACCAGCCCGCGGGGCATGCGGGAGCTGCTCTGCCTCAGCCCCCGGCCCCTCCTGCTGCTGCTGCCCCCTCGCAGCGCTGCGATGGAGAGATGTGGCAGCACCACGGCACCGCAGCCCTGCAGCGAGAGCCTGGCTCCGCCAGCAGCACAGGCTGCCCACGAGCGGGACAGCCACGCAGGTCGCTCCACGAGGCTCAGAGCTCGCTCGGCCACGGCCGCCCACTGCCTGCCTTTAATTTCCCATTCAACAGCTCTTTGGGTTCGGCTTTTCTGCGCTGCTCAGCTCGCCGTGCTGGAGCTGTGCTCTCCCAGCTCCTGCAGCCCAAGGGCAGCCACAGTCACAGCAAACCTGCAGCTGGCAGAGACCTCCGGGCTCAGCCAGTCCAACCCTCCAGCCAGCACCGCAGGGCAACACCAAACCATGTCCCTAAGCACAGCTCCGCACACAGCTTAAACTGCTCCAGCCATGGGGACTGCAGCACTGCCCTGGGCAGAACATTCCATGGCTGAGAGCCCTCTCTGGGAAGAAATATTTCCTAGCATCCAGCCTCAACCTCCCCTGGGGCAGCTTGGAACCAGTTCCTCTGCTCCTGTCCCTTGCCACCAAGCAGCAGAGGCTGCTCCCTCCTCGCTCCAACCTCCCTGCAGGGAGCTGTAGAGAGCAATGAGCTCTGCCCTCAGCCTCCTCTTCTCCAGCCTCAACACCCCCAGCTCCCCCAGCTCCCTCTTCTCCAGCCTCAACACCCCCAGCTCCCTCAGCCTCCTCTTCTCCAGCCTGCACACCCCCAGCTCCCTCAGCCTCCTCTTCTCCAGCCTCAACACCCCCAGCTCCCTCAGCCCTCTCTTCTCCAGCCTCAACACCCCCAGCTCCCTCAGCCTCCTCTTCTCCAGCCTCAACACCCCCAGCTCCCTCAGCCCTCTCTTCTCCAGCCTGCACACCCCCAGCTCCCTCAGCCCTCTCTTCTCCAGCCTGCACACCCCCAGCTCCCTCAGCCTCCTCTTCTCCAGCCTGCACACCCCCAGCTCCCTCAGCCTCTCTTCTGCAGCCTGCACACCCCCAGCTCCCTCAGCCCCTGCTCACAGCCCAGCTGCTCCAGGCCCCTCTCCAGCCTCGCTGCCCTGCTCTGGACGAGCTCCCGAACCTCAGTGTCCCTCCTGGAGTGAGGGTCCCAGAACTGAACACAACACTCAAGGTGTGGCCTGAGCAGTACTGAGCACGGGGGGACGATCCCCTCCCTGTCACAACAGGACAGAAGCCCACCCCTAACAGAGCAGGATCTCAGAGTAGTACTAAGTTCGCAGCACTGGGGTGGCCTGAGCAGCTCAGATGGCTTCAGCTGACCACAATGAGCTGCCTCTACCTTGTCCCTGTCTCCCGAGGGACAGCGCCAGCTGTCCCATGGGACTACAGTGAGCAAAGCCAGTGAAAGCATTCAGCAAGAGAGCTGAGGGGCTCCAGCAGCCTCTCTGACGCCCGTGGGGGTCAGGTACCGTGAGAGCTGTGCTGGAGGCTGCCTCAGCGCCAGAGGTTGCTCAGGGAATCACGGAACGGTCTGCGGTGGAAAAGACCTTTAAAGCTTCAACCATGAACCCAGCACTGCCAGGTCACCACCAAACCACGGCCCCCTCAGCAGCACAGGGCTTTCCAACACCCCCCCAGGGATGGTGCAGCCTGTTCCAGGGCTTGACAATACTTTGGGGCAAGAAATTTTTCCAAACTGATGAAAACCTCCCCCCTGGAGCAACCTGAAGCTGTTTCCTCTTGTCAAGTTGCGAGTTACTTGGGAGAAGAAACTGATCCGACCTCGCCACAACCTCCTCTTCTCCAGACTGCACAGCCCCAGCTCCTCTGCCGCCCCTCCAAAGAGCTGTTCTCCAGACCCTCCACCAGCTTTATTGTCCATCTTGAAGTGAGCGACCGGGGGCCAGCGACCGGCAGCGCTCCCTGGGGTGGCTCTGCCTTCCCAAGGGGCAGCCGGCCCGAGGGGACACCAGCGCCGGCAGCGGCACACCCCCGGTGCGGCGAAAGGGGGTTCCGAGTGCTCCCCGAAGCACGTCGGGGCTGTCATTTGTCGCACACGCCCGCGGCCAAACTTTGCCAGCAGCCAGGAGAAAGGCAGAGCAGAACGAAGCGGGGGAAAGCGGAGGGTCAGAAAAGAGGCTGAGATGAAAGCTCCGGGAGGTGCGGCAGGGCTCCCCAGGGTGGACTCCGCTCCCCGCGGCCCATTGTCCGGCCCCGTCCCGTCCCCGAGCACTCACCGGCGCCCTCGGCAGTGACGATGGCCTCGGGGGAGATGCAGACGCCGCGGTCGTAGAGCGGCAGCTCGTCGCAGGCCAGGCTGTCGGGCCAGGCGTGGCGGTAGCGGATGAGGACGGGCTCGCAGCCGGCCCGGGCGCGCTCGCAGACGGACTTGCAGGGCTTGATGGGCTCATGCTGGAAGTCGATGGTGCAGATGGGCGCGTACATGGCGCAGAGGAAGAAGAGGAGGTCGGGGCTGCAGTTGGTGCCCAGGAGCCCCTCGAACTGCTCCATGGCCAGCACGGCGTTGGCCTGCGTGCTGTGGTGCAGGTGGTTCGGCATCTTGGTCATGTTCCAGGGCAGCGGCTTGCACAGGGGGATGCGCACCGGCTCGCAGGCCGCCGCCCGCCCCGCCGGCGCCCGCCCCAGAACCAGCAGCCCGGCCAGGGCCAGAACAGGCAGCCCCCGCCACATGCCGCCCGCCCCGACGGCGTGCCCCGGCCACGCCGCGCCGAGCCGAGGGGCCGAGCGGGCAGACCTCGGCGCGGGGGGCGGCTCCTCCGGCGCCGGCAGCCGCAGCCGCGCCGCCGCGGGGGCCCCGCCCGCTGACCGGCCCCTCCGAGCCGCGGGCGCGACGGGACGGGCTGGGCCGCGCCCTGCCGCGGGGCCCGCCCCTCCGCCCGGCTGCCGCGGGCGCCCTGCTCCGCCCCGGGGCTCGGCCCCGAACAAAGACGAGTCCCGGCGGGGGGCAGCCCGGGCAGCGGGCACAGCTCCGCCCCGCGGGGGCGAGCAAAGCTTCCCTTTCCGATGTAAAGAACGAGACGGAAAGGAAGGAAAGGAAGGAAGGAAGGAAGGAAGGAAGGAAGGAAGGAAGGAAGGAAGGAAGGAAGGAAGGAAGGAAGGAAGGAAGGAAGGAAGGAAGGAAGGAAGGAAGGAAGGAAGGACGGAAGGAAGGAAGGAAGGAAGGACGAAAGAAGGACGAAAGAACGAACGAAAGAAAGAACGAAAGAGAAAGAAAGAAAGGAAGGAAGGAAGGAAGGAAGGAAGGAAGGAAGGAAGGAAGGAAGGAAGGAAGGAAGGAAGGAAGAAAGAAAGAAAGAAAGAAAGAAAGAAAGAAAGAAAGAAAGAAAGAAAGAAAGAAAGAAAGAAAGAAAGAAAGAAAGAAAGAAAGAAAGAAAGAAAGAAAGAAAGAAAGAAAGAAAGAAAGAAAGAAAGAAAGAAAGAAAGAAAGAAAGAAAGCGAGAAAGAAAGCGAGAAAGAAAGCGAGAAAGAGAGCGAGAAAGAGAGCGAGAAAGAAAGAAAGCGAGAAAGAGAGCGAGAAAGAGAGAGATAAAGAAAGACGCCTTTCTGCCGCCCCGGGAAGGCGAGCGGTCGCCTCGGGAAGAAACTGGCCCTGAGACCACAGCGCTGTTAGCTCAGACACAAGTGCCTGGATGGCGGAGCGCACACACGGCCGCTCGGGGAGCGCCGCTTTGTGTGCCGAGAGGAGCACGGAGAAAGGGACGGCAGCGGCAGAGAAGTTACCCTTTCCAAGAGGTTGGAAAAGACCTCGACGGTCATCGAGTCCAACTGGCAGCCTAACGCCACCGGGTCGTTAGAGCACGTCTCGAAGTGCCACGTCCGTGCGGTCTTTTGAGCGTTTCAAGGGTCAGTGAATCCACCGCGTCCCTGGGCGACCTGTTCGTAGTGTCATAGAATCGCTCAGGCTGGAACAGAGCTCCAAGCTCAGCCAGCCCAACCTAGCACCCAGCCCTGCCCAACCAACCACACCATGGCACTAAGTGCCCCAGCCAGGCTTGGCTGCAACACCTCCAGCCACAGCCACTCCACCACCTCCCTGGGCAGCCCATTCCAATGCCAATCACTCTCTCTGACAACAACTTCCTCCTCACAGCCAGCCTAGACCTGCCCTGGCACAGCTTCAGACTCTGTCCCCTTCTTCTGCTGCTGGCTGCCTGGCAGCAGAGCCCAACCCCACCTGGCTACAGCCTCCCTGCAGGCAGCTGCAGACAGCAATGAGCTCTGCCTTGAGCCTCCTCTGCTGCAGGCTGCACACCCCCAGCTCCCTCAGCCTCTCCTCACAGGGCTCTGCTCCAGGCCCCTCCCCAGCCTTGCTGCCCTTCTCTCAACACCTTCCAGCACCTCAACAGCTCTCTGCAATTCAGGAGCCCACAACTGGACACAGCACTGCAGGGGTGGCCTGAGCAGTGCTGAGCACAGGGGCACAAGAACCTCCCTTGTCCTGCTGCCCACACTGCTCCTCAGCCAGCCCAGGTGTGGACAGATTGTGAAAGCCTCCCTGGAGACACAGAGTCAGAAATGCAGGGCACTAACCCCAGAAAGGCTTTTCCTTTTCCTTTTCCTTTTCCTTTTCCTTTTCCTTTTCCTTTTCCTTTTCCTTTACCTTTTCCTTTTCCTTTCCCTCTTCTTTTTCTTTCCTTTCCTTTCTTTTCGTTTTCCTTTTCTTTCTTTTTCTTTTCTTTTTTTTTTTTGATTTTCCTTTTCTTTCCTTTTCTTTTCCTTTTCTTTCCTTTTCTTTTCATTTTTCTTTTTCTTTTTTCTTTTCTTTTCTTTTCTTTTCTTTTCTTTTCTTTTCTTTTCTTTTCTTTTCTTTTCTTTTCTTTTCTTTTCTTTTCTTTTCTTTTCTTTTCTTTTCTTTTCTTTTCTTTTCCTTTTCTTTTCTTTCCTTTTCTTTTTCTTTTCCTTTTTCTCTTTTCTTTTCTTTTCTTTTCTTTTCTTTTCTTTTCTTTTCTTTTCTTTTCTTTTCTTTTCTTTTCTTTTCTTTTCTTTTCTTTTCTTTTCTTTTCTTTTCTTTTCTTTTCTTTTCTTTTCTTTTCTTTTCTTTTCTTTTCCTTCTCTTTTCCTTTTCCTTTTCCTTTTCCTTTTCCTTTTCCTTTTCCTTTTTTTTAAATTTTAATTTTTCTTTTTCTCTTTCTTTTCTTTTTTCTTTTTGTTCTTCTTTTCCTTTATTTTTCTTTTCAGTTTTTCTTTTCCTCTTTCTTTTCTTTTTTCTTTTCCTTTTCCTTTTCCTTTTCCTTTTCCTTTTTCTTTTTCTTTTTTTTTCCCCACTTTTTCCATTTTACTGCTGCAGGTGAAACTTTGCCCCCTTTCAGCCAGCTGCAGAAGTCCAGTTGGCTCCAGCGAAGGCACTTGTCAAACAAACAGGGAGTTGTAATCCTTCAGCACAAGTATTGGATCATTTATTTGTCCTCCTCTGCAGGCAGAGGCTGATTTCAAGGACTGAACTGTTCCCTCCACTCCCAGAAGAAACTTTGGGCCTCAGAAATGAGTAGAAACATCCACA
The DNA here is from genome assembly GCF_015220805.1 of Pogoniulus pusillus. Lineage (NCBI taxonomy): Eukaryota > Metazoa > Chordata > Aves > Piciformes > Lybiidae > Pogoniulus > Pogoniulus pusillus. The sequence continues at coordinate 19,341,999 of NC_087287.1, read as the reverse complement.
GATGTGTGTGTGTGTGTAGCGGTCTCAAGGGCCATCAGTCAGGCTGCCCACGGCCCTCAGCTTGCATCTGGACTTGCAAAGTTGTCAAAGGGGACCTTGTTTGTCTGCAGGGGCAATTAAAAAGAGATCTGGTTTGGCTCACTCTCTCAGCTCCTCAGAGTTAGGCATTGCACAGTCTGAGGCTTGAATTTCCTCCTGTAGTGTAAAACAAATGTTTAGAGAGTGTATGGTGTAATGAAAAAACAACCTTACCCAGCTGGTTGGGAGCCAAACATGCTGGACCTTACCTGACAGGGGTGGTGGATGTGGGACTGATGTAGCCCAGGGTGTCTGAGTCGAGGCAGATGGGCTGGAGTGAAGCAGAAGAACCAAGGCAACAATGAACTCTAGTGGAGGGAGGTTCTTCTCCCCCTCTGCTCTGCCCTGGGGAGACCACACCTGGAATACTGTGTCCAGTTTGGGGCTCCCCAGTTCAGGAGAGACACAGACCTGCTGGAGAGAGTCCAGCAGAGAGCCAGAGGATGACTGCAGGACTTGAGCACCTCCCTGTGCAGAGAGACTGAGAGCCCTGGGGCTGTTCAGGCTGGAGAGGAGAAGGCTGAGAGGGATCTGATCAGTGTCTAGCAGTAGCTGAGGGGTGGGGGCCAAGGGGAGGGGGCCAAGCTCTTTTGGGTGGTGCACAGCAATGAGCCAAGGAGCAATGCACACAGAGTGGAACAGAGAAGGTTTCACCTCAGCATGAGGAGAAAGTTCTTTGCAGTGAGGGTGCAGGAGCCCTGGAGCAGGCTGCCCAGAGAGGCTGTGGAGCCTCCTGCTCTGGAGCCTGTCAGAGCCCAGCTGGGTGCATTCCTGTGTGGGCTCCCCTGGGTGATGCTGCTTTTGGCAGGGGGTTGGGCTGGGTGATCTCTGCAGGTCCCTTCCCACCTCCACCATTTGATGATGCTGTGGTATTTTTAGTCTTTCACATGAAACTTTCTTTCTTGTGTTCTTGCTTTCAGTGAATCATTAATCCAGATCACCTCCAATCTGTTTTGGAGCAGACAGAACAGCTGTCTGGTTTTAAAAGCCATTTCCTATACTCTGCATAGGAACAAGCATCAATATGTTTAATGCTTCTGCAGGGAGGCTGTAGCCAGGTGGGGTTGGGCTCTGCTGCCAGGCAGCCAGCAACAGAAGAAGGGGACAGAGTCTGAAGCTGTGGCAGGGCAGGTCTAGGATGGCTGTGAGGAGGAAGTTGTTGTCAGAGAGAGTGATTGGCACTGGAATGGGCTGCCCAGGGAGGTGGTGGAGTGGCTGTGGCTGGAGGTGTTGCAGCCAAACCTGGCTGGGGCACTTAGTGCCATGGTGTGGTTGGTTGGGCAGGGCTGGGTGCTAGGTTGGGCTGGCTGAGCTTGGAGCTCTCTTCCAGCCTGCCTGATTCTGTGATTCTGTCACTATTCAAATGATGGAGAAGTATTTTCTTCAACCTACATGAGCCCATGAATTCTGAGAGCAGGAGTTGTTCAGTCTGCAGAAGAGAAGGCTCCAAAGAGGCCTTATTGTGGCCTTCCAGGATATGGAGCAGGCTACAAGAAAGCTGGGAGGGACTTCTTAATGTGTCAGGTAGGGATAGGACTGGGAGGAAAGGATCCAAGCTAGAGGAGGGCAGATTGAGATTGGATGTTAGGCAGAAGCTGTCCCCCATGAGGGTGGTGAGACACTGGCACAGGCTGCCCAGGGAGGTGGTGGAAGCCTCAGCCCTGGAAGGTTTTAAGGCCAGGCTGGATGTGGCTGTGAGCAACCTGATCTGGTGTGAGGTGTCCCTGCCCGTGGCAGGGGGGTTGGAGCTGGCTGCTCCTTGAGGTCCCTTCCAGCCCTAGCAATTCAGTGGAGTGTCAGCCAGGACAGCAGTGGCTCAGTGAGCCTGAAAGCTGACCAGGTGGTGGCTGTGCTCTTTGATCCATGGTGTATAATAAGCAGTGTGTTTCTCAGCAGGCCCTGGACATTGCCTAGAGCTTCCTGCTCTTGATGCCACTGCTCTGCATGCTGCTGACTTGTGCTATTATGAAAGAGCTGTTGTGTGCTCAGTTACAATGGCTCCCTCTGTCCAGAGAGGGGGTGGGGGGGAACTATTGGCATAAAATTGTCCCAAGGACATAAAACAGTACATGGATATTTTTTCCCTAATTATGCATTTGATGTTCCAGCCAGGGCATCATAGAATCAGTCTGGGTTGGAAGGGACCACAGGGATCAGCCTGTTCCAACCCCCCTGCCATGCCCAGGGACACCCTACCCTAGAGCAGGCTGCACACAGCCTCAGCCAGCCTGGCCTCAAACACCTCCAGCCATGGGGCCTCAACCACCTCCCTGGGCAACCCATTCCAGCCTCTCACCACTCTCCTGCTCAACAACTTCCTCCTCACCTCCAGCCTCACTCTCCCCACCTCCACCTTTGCTCCATTCCCCCCACTCCTGCCACTCCCTCACAGCCTCAAAAGTCCCTCCCCAGCTTTTTTGGAGCCCCCTTCAGATGCTGGCAGGCCACAAGAAGGTCACCTGGGAGCCTCCTCTGCTCCAGCCTGCACAGCCCCAACTCTTTCACTCTGTGCTCACAGCAGAGCTGCTGCAGCCTCTGAGCATCCTCCTGGCCCTGCTCTGGACACTCTCCAGCATCTCCACAGCCCTCTTGTCCCAGGGGCTCCAGAGCTGGATGCAGCACTCCAGGTGGGGTCTCAGCAGAGCAGAGCAGAGGGGGAGAATCCCCTCCCTGGCCCTGCTGCCCACACTGCTGCTGCTGCAGCCCAGGCTCTGGTTGCTCTCTGGGCTGCAAGTGCACACTGCTGGCTCCTGTTGAGCTTCTCCTCCACCAGCACCCCCAAGTGCCTCTGCTCAGGGCTGCTCTCCAGCCACTCACTGCCCACCCTGGATTGGTGCTTGGCATTGCCTCCACCCAGCTGCAGGACCTTGAACTTGATATTGGTTGGGCAGGGCTGGGTGCTAGGTTGGGCTGGCTGAGCTTGGAGCTCTCTTTCAACCTGCCTGATTCCTTCTATGATTCTAAGGGCAGTCCCCTGGGCAAGCTGTGTTGGGTAAGAAGATAGAAAAGCAATTCCTCCTCTGGAACTGGCACCACTGTGCCCACCACTTAGTAAGTTCCAACTGTTGGCAGTGTGTATTGAGACTTTTCAGGTGGCCTCTGGTGTGCCTCCTAAAGCGTTTGTCATTCCTGGAGCATGAAGCACAAGTGACTGCTCAGGTCCCATAAGGAGCCAGTCTGGATCAGATGTCTATTTCCCAGGGGAGGGCTTTGCTTTGTGCCAGAGAGAGAGAGAATGGAAGAAGAATGTCAGTGCTGCTGCCCAGGACGAAAGATTCGCACTGACCATGGTAATCGGCTCAACATTGTGATGTTAATGCTGACTACCAGCCAACAGGCTGAGCGCTGCGCAGAGGCAAACCACCCGCAGTCCTCTAGGGGCAAGTGCAGGGTCCTGCGCCTGGGCAGGCACCAGGCTGGGGCTGGAGAGCAACCCCACGGACAAAGATTCTGGAGTGCTGGTGGGCAGCAAGTTCTGCACGGGGCAGCAATGTGCCCTTGTGCCCAAGAGAGACAGTGGCATCCTGGGGGGCAGCAGGAAGAGTGTGGCCAGCAGGGCTGGGGAGGTTCTTCTCCCACTCTGCTCTGCCCTCAGGAGACCACAGCTGGAACACTGTGTCCAGTTTGGAGCTCCCCAGTTCAGGAGAGACAGAGAGCTCCAAGGGAAGAGGGAACAAAAGGGAAGCAGACAGGGACCAGGGAACCAAAGTCTAGGTGAGTTCCTGCTGCTGCTCTTGAACCATCTGGGCTGTGAGTGCAAATGTGGGAGAGATGCAGAGAGCATTGCTGTGAGCCAGTGTGTGCCTAGTTTGGGGAGACAGAGACCTGCTGGAGAGAGTCCAGCAGAGAGCCAGAGGATGACTGCAGGACCTGAGCACCTCCCTGTGCAGAGAGACTGAGAGCCCTGGGGCTGTTCAGGCTGGAGAGGAGAAGGCTGAGAGGGATCTGATCAGTGTCTAGCAGTAGCTGAGGGGTGGGGGCCAAGGGGAGGGGGCCAAGCTCTTTTGGGTGGTGCACAGCAATGAGCCAAGGAGCAATGCACACAGAGTGGAACAGAGAAGGTTTCACCTCAGCATGAGGAGAGACTTCTTTGCAGTGAGGGTGCAGGAGCCCTGGAGCAGGCTGCCCAGAGAGGCTGTGGAGCCTCCTGCTCTGGAGCCTGTCAGAGCCCAGCTGGGTGCACTCCTGTGTGGGCTCCCCTGGGTGATGCTGCTTGGCAGGAGGCTGGACTGGGTGATCTCTGGAGGCCCCTTCCAGCCTCTACCATCCTGTGATGCTGTGATGTCTGACTTGCAAGGCCATTCTGTGGTGCTGAGAAGATGATGGCTGCTGCTCAGGCTCTGCTGCTGTAGCCATCTGTTTTGCAGCCAAGAAGAAGGACTGGTGCCCAAACTGCCACTTGGCACATGTGAATTGTGCTGCCACTCTCCCCAGAGCACAGGGAATCCAGGCTGGTGATTTGAGGCAAGATAGAAGCCTTCTTCAGCAGGTCATCATGGGCTTGTCTAGCTTCAGAGCTTACCCCTCCCAGAACCAAGGCTTGCTGACCATAAGGAAATATTCCCTGCCTCTGAACTGTGCTTATGCCAAAGCTTTCTCTGCTCCTGGGATACAGTCTTGGAATCCATGCTGAAGTGTGAGCTCTCAGTCTCTGAACCAGGACCTGTTGGGAAGTCTGTCAGCAGAATGTTAGGGGCCTCCAGAAATCATCTGATCCAACTGCCCTGCCAGAGCAGCATCACCTAGAGCAGACCACAGAACAACACAGCCTGAGGTGGAGACTGCACAACCCCCCTGGGCAGCCTCTTCAAGCTGAACCAAACCTGGAGGTAGGTTTATAGGTAGGCCAGGAAGAAGCAGTTAGGGACCTGCTGAGCCTCTTGGATTCTCACAGGTCTATGGGACCAGATGGGATCCACCTTAGGGTGCTGAGAGCTCAGCTGAGCTGCCCAAGCTGCTCCCCATCATTTATCAGCAGCCCTGGCTCACTGGAGAGGTCCCCAAAGACTGGAAGCTGCCAATGTGATGCCCATCCACAGGAAGGGATGGAAGGAGGAACCAGGAAATTCCAGAGCTCTCATCCTGACCTCGGTGCCAGGCAAGGGCATGGCACAGCTCATCCTGAGTGCCATCACACAGCACCTACAGGATGGCCAAGGGAGCAGGCCTAGCCAGCATGGATTCAGGAGGAGCAGGTCCTGCCTGAACAACTTAATCTGGGTTTAAGACCAGGTTCCTGCCTGGTGAATGTGGGGCAGGCTCTGGATGGAGTCTGCCTGGACTGCAGCAAAGCCTTTGACACCATCTGCCACAACAAGCTCCTGGCACAGCTGGCAGCCCTTGGCTGGGCAGGGGCACTCTGCTGGGTCAAGAACTGGCTGCATGTCCAGGCCCAGAGAGTGGTGGTGAATGGTGCCACTGGTGCCACTGGACACAATATTCCAGGTGCAGCCTCCCCAGGGCAGAGCAGAGGGGCAGGAGAACCTCTCTCGACCTCCTAACCTCATATTCTCTCTGAGTTGTGTAAGGCTCAGTGTCTGTAGCTGTGCAGTGAGCAGGTCACTGTGCCCCAGCAGTGCTGGAAGCAGCATGACTGACGGGAACTTGGCCATGCTCCTGGAGCCAGCTCCGGGGACCGCTCCCGTTTGGGTCTGTGCTAGTACACAGAGTTGCAGGCATTAAGATCCCTGACTCACACAACTGCCAGGGCTGGAAGGGACCTCAAGGAGCAGCCAGCTCCAAGCCCGCTGCCACGGGCAGGGACACCTCACAGCAGATCAGGTTGCCCACAGCCACATCCAGCCTGGCCTTAGAACCTTCCAGGGCTGAGGCTTCCACCACCTCCCTGGGCAGCCTGTGCCAGTGTCTCACCACCCTCATGGGGAACAACTTCTGCCTAACATCCAATCTCAATCTGCCCTCCTCTAGCTTGGACCCACTCCCCCCAGCCCTGTCACTACCCAACACCCTACCAAGACCCTTAGCAGCTTTCTTGTAGCAGCCTACAGATCCTGGAAGGCCACAGTAAGGTCACCTGGGAGCTTCCTCTTCTCCAGACTGCACAGCCCCTACTCTCTCAGCCTGTTTCCACAGCAGAGCAGCTCCAGCCCTCTGAGCATCCATGGCCCTGCTCTGGGCACCTTCCAGCACCTCCAGCCCTTTCCAGTCCCAGGGGCTCCAGCAGTGGGCACAGTGCCCCAGGTGGGGGCTCAGCAGAGCAGAGGTGCTGGATGGGTCCCTGAGCAGTTTGCAAAAGCAGAGGATCCGAGATGCACAGCAGACAGAAGCTCCCCTGCTGCCTGCTCCCTAAGGACAGCCTGCAGAAGCCCCACTGCTGTGGCAAGCATCCTGCTCTAAGTTTGCCTGCTGACCGTTGCAGAGCATTGCCTAACAGCCCTGCGGGCTCAGCACAGAGCAGGCAAAGCACACAAACAGGTGCAGGTCACAACCACTCCAGCAACCTGACTCCTGCCCAGCTAAAACTGGCAGCTGCCTCTGGGTGCTTCTGAGCTCTGCTGCTAACAAAGCCCATTTGAGATCCCAATTCTGGGAAGCAAGGCCTGTGCCTGTGGGGAGAGGGGAGGGGGAGGGAGAAAAGCAGCACTGTTCTAGGAGCAGGCTGGAAAGGTGGAGGGGAAAGAGCCTCAACAACCTGGCCTGAGAATAGCTTGTTGGGAGGGGAGGTGTATGGGTGCTGTGAGAGCAGTGCTAGGGATGGCAGCAAGAGGCAGGTGGGTGCATGGGTGCTGTGAGAGCAGTGCCTATGGATGGCAGCAAGAGGCAGGTGGGTGTATGGGTGCTGTGAGAGCAGTGCTAGGGGTGGCAGCAAGAGGCAGGTGGGTGTATGGGTGCTGTGAGAGCAGTGCTAGGGGTGGCAGCAAGAGGCAGGTGGGTGTATGGGTGCTGTGAGAGCAGTGCTAGGGGTGGCAGCAAGAGGCAGGTGGGTGTATGGGTGCTGTGAGAGCAGTGCTAGGGATGGCAGCAAGAGGCAGGTGGGTGTATGGGTGCTGTGAGAGCAGTGCTAGGGATGGCAGCAAGAGGCAGGTGGGTGTATGGGTGCTGTGAGAGCAGTGCTAGGGATGGCAGCAAGAGGCAGGTGGGTGTATGGGTGCTGTGAGAGCAGTGCTAGGGGTGGCAGCAAGAGGCAGGTGGGTGTATGGGTGCTGTGAGAGCAGTGCTAGGGATGGCAGCAAGAGGCAGGTGGGTGTATGGGTGCTGTGAGAGCAGTGCTAGGGGTGGCAGCAAGAGGCAGGTGGGTGTATGGGTGCTGTGAGAGCAGTGCTAGGGATGGCAGCAAGAGGCAGGTGGGTGTATGGGTGCTGTGAGAGCAGTGCTAGGGGTGGCAGCAAGAGGCAGGTGGGTGTATGGGTGCTGTGAGAGCAGTGCTAGGGATGGCAGCAAGAGGCAGGTGGGTGTATGGGTGCTGTGAGAGCAGTGCTAGGGGTGGCAGCAAGAGGCAGGTGGGTGTATGGGTGCTGTGAGAGCAGTGCTAGGGATGGCAGCAAGAGGCAGGTGGGTGTATGGGTGCTGTGAGAGCAGTGCTAGGGATGGCAGCAAGAGGCAGGTGGGTGTATGGGTGCTGTGAGAGCAGTGCTAGGGATGGCAGCAAGAGGCAGGTGGGTGTATGGGTGCTGTGAGAGCAGTGCTAGGGGTGGCAGCAAGAGGCAGGTGGGTGTATGGGTGCTGTGAGAGCAGTGCTAGGGGTGGCAGCAAGAGGCAGGTGGGTGTATGGGTGCTGTGAGAGCAGTGCCTATGGATGGCAGCAAGAGGCAGGTGGGTGTATGGGTGCTGTGAGAGCAGTGCTAGGGGTGGCAGCAAGAGGCAGGTGGGTGTATGGGTGCTGTGAGAGCAGTGCTAGGGATGGCAGCAAGAGGCAGGTGGGTGTATGGGTGCTGTGAGAGCAGTGCCTATGGATGGCAGCAAGAGGCAGGTGGGTGTATGGGTGCTGTGAGAGCAGTGCTAGGGGTGGCAGCAAGAGGCAGGTGGGTGTATGGGTGCTGTGAGAGCAGTGCTAGGGGTGGCAGCAAGAGGCAGGTGGGTGTATGGGTGCTGTGAGAGCAGTGCTAGGGATGGCAGCAAGAGGCAGGTGGGTGTATGGGTGCTGTGAGAGCAGTGCTAGGGGTGGCAGCAAGAGGCAGGTGGGTGTATGGGTGCTGTGAGAGCAGTGCTAGGGATGGCAGCAAGAGGCAGGTGGGTGTATGGGTGCTGTGAGAGCAGTGCTAGGGGTGGCAGCAAGAGGCAGGTGGGTGTATGGGTGCTGTGAGAGCAGTGCCTATGGATGGCAGCAAGAGGCAGGTGGGTGTATGGGTGCTGTGAGAGCAGTGCTAGGGGTGGCAGCAGGAGGCAGGTGGGTGTATGGGTGCTGTGAGAGCAGTGCTAGGGGTGGCAGCAAGAGGCAGGTGGGTGTATGGGTGCTGTGAGAGCAGTGCTAGGGATGGCAGCAAGAGGCAGGTGGGTGTATGGGTGCTGTGAGAGCAGTGCTAGGGATGGCAGCAAGAGGCAGGTGGGTGTATGGGTGCTGTGAGAGCAGTGCTAGGGGTGGCAGCAAGAGGCAGGTGGGTGTATGGGTGCTGTGAGAGCAGTGCTAGGGGTGGCAGCAAGAGGCAGGTGGGTGCATGGGTGCTGTGAGAGCAGTGCTAGGGATGGCAGCAAGAGGCAGGTGGGTGTATGGGTGCTGTGAGAGCAGTGCCTATGGATGGCAGCAAGAGGCAGGTGGGTGTATGGGTGCTGTGAGAGCAGTGCCTATGGATGGCAGCAAGAGGCAGGTGGGTGTATGGGTGCTGTGAGAGCAGTGCTAGGGATGGCAGCAAGAGGCAGGTGGGTGTATGGGTGCTGTGAGAGCAGTGCTAGGGATGGCAGCAAGAGGCAGGTGGGTGTATGGGTGCTGTGAGAGCAGTGCTAGGGGTGGCAGCAAGAGGCAGGTGGGTGCATGGGTGCTGTGAGAGCAGTGCTAGGGATGGCAGCAAGAGGCAGGTGGGTGTATGGGTGCTGTGAGAGCAGTGCCTATGGATGGCAGCAAGAGGCAGGTGGGTGTATGGGTGCTGTGAGAGCAGTGCTAGGGATGGCAGCAAGAGGCAGGTGGGTGTATGGGTGCTGTGAGAGCAGTGCTAGGGATGGCAGCAAGAGGCAGGTGGGTGTATGGGTGCTGTGAGAGCAGTGCTAGGGATGGCAGCAAGAGGCAGGTGGGTGTATGGGTGCTGTGAGAGCAGTGCTAGGGGTGGCAGCAAGAGGCAGGTGGGTGCATGGGTGCCATGACATCAAAGATCACATTGGTTGCTTCTGTGCTCCACAACCTCCCTGGGCAACCTGTGCCAGTGTCTCACCACCCTCACTGCAAACAACTCCTTCCTAACATCCAGTTTCAACCTCTCCTCTGCCATGGCAATGGCTGCAAACTAGAGCAGAGCAGGCTGAGATTGGCTGTGAGGAACAGATTCTTTACTATGAGGGTGGCTGAGTACTGCAACAGGTTGCCCATGGCTGTGGTTGGGCCCCATCCCTGGAGATCTTCAAGGTGAGGTTGGAGAGGGCTGTGGGCAACCTTATCTCGTTGAGGATGTCTCTGCTGGGTGCAGGGGTGTGTGTGGGGGGCAGTGAGCAACCCGATCTAGTTGAGGATGTCCCTGCTGAGTGCAGAGGAGGGGTTGGACTGGCTGAGCTTTGGAGGGTCCCTTCCAGGCCAGAGCATTCTGTGATTCTAAGATCCAGGCAAATGGGGCTCTTCACTTTGGAAGAGTTAAAAAGCTCCTGCAGCCAGCCTGGCATCTTGCAGTTGTTTTTCCAGGGTTGGGTTTCAGGGGTTTGGGTTTGCAGAGCATCTGCTGTTTGCATGGCTCGCAGGTGTGCGAGCAGAAGCTCTGCCTTTCCCCACCGGGCTGAGCTTCCCACACAGAGCCCTTTGTGATCCCAAACTGCTAAAAAACAGCCACAGCTCAGCCAGAGCAGGCTGGCTTCTATTTATAGCTGAGGCTTGATCCCAGGGCATGGCAGCCCCACAGCCCCTTGGCAGTGCAGGGCTGTGGCTGTACAAGCCTCGGCTGTGCGCGCAGCGCTCCGGGCACGATGCAGCGCTGGGGAGAGCTGCTCTCAGAGCTGGGGCAGGGGCTGCAGGGGCAGTGCAACCCGAGAGGCTGCAAAGCTGAGAGGCAAATTTATGGCTTAAGAAAACTCGACTCAGAGTTGGGTTATGGCCTCCAAGGCAGGCAGCTCGAGTTCCTCCTGCAGGGCCCTGGCTAGCGATGCTGCGTAATGTATATGGCAGCAGAGAGCACTGCAGAGGGAGTTTTGCCTGCAGTGCCCCATCTGGAGGTGATTATAAGGGAGGAGGGCCCAGTGGATTCTGTTGTGTCTCTGGTGTGGCCCACAGTGGGAGGGAAGTGCTCTCTTTCCCATGGCCTGCGTGGTCACCATAACAGCAGCCAGCAGTCTGCTGCCTGAATGCCAGTCAGGGAATGCTTTGGGCTGCAAGGCACCTTCAAAGGTCACCCAGTCCAAACCCCCTGCACTAAGGAGGGGACATCCTCCACTGGCTCAGGTTGCTCAGAGCCCTGCTGAGCCTCACCTCGAGTATGTGCAGGGAACAGCTGTACTTAGGCTGCCTCACATTCATAGACACCTGAAGAGTGGTTTAGGATTGTGTGCTGGGAGGTGAAGCAGCCAAGCAGGAGGCAGGAGGAGAGGAAATGACCTCAAGCTGCAGCTTGGATGTCAGAAGAAACTTCACTGAACCAGCTGCCAAACACAGGAATGAGCTCCCCAGGGAGGTGGTTGAAATCTCCATCCCTGGAGCTGTGCAAATGAGGCAGTTTGTGGCATGGTGGTGTTGGGACCACTGTTGGCTTGATGTGACTCTGTGACCCTGCCCATGGTCCCCTCCAGGGCAGCAGCAGGTCCCTCATGCCAAAGCAAGAACTGTCCCTGGGGCATCAATTAGGTTTCAGTCAGTGCAGTTAGGGGTGGAGTGGCTGCCACAGCAGGAGGGTTGTGCTGCCACCCAGCCAGAGCTGGCCAGGCTGGAGAGCTGGCAGGGAGAAATGGGATGGAGCACAGCAAGGGCAAGGGCAGAGTCTGGCACCTGGGAAAGAACAGCCACATGGACCAGGAGAGGCTGGGGACTGACCTGCTGGAGAGCAGGGAAGGGGAAAGGCACCTGGGGGTCCTGGTGGGTGGGAGCATGCCCATGAGCCAGCAATGTGCTCTGCTGGCCAAGAAGGCCAATGCCATCCTGGGCTGCATTAGAAGGGCTGTGGTTAGGAGGTCGAGAGAGGTTCTCCTGCCCCTCTGCTCTGCCCTGGGGAGGCTGCACCTGGAATATTGTGTCCAGTTCTGGGCTCCTCAGTTCAAGAAGGACCTCAGGGAACTTCTGGAGAGAGTCCAGCACAGAGCCACAGAGATGCTGCAGGCAGTGGAAGAGCTTCCTTAGGAGGAGAGCCTGAGGGAGCTGGGGCTGTGCTGCTGGGAGAGGAGCAGCCTGAGAGGTGACCTCCTTGGTGTTGGGAAAGATGTGCAGGTGAGTGGCAGGAGGCTGCAGCCAGGCTCTGCTGGGTGATGCCAGTGCCAGGGCAAGGGGCAGTGGTGGCAGCTGAGGCATAGGAAGCTCCATGGAAACAGGAGGAGGAATTTTCTCCCTGTGAGGGTGCCAGAGCCCTGGCACAGGCTGCCCAGGGGGGCTGTGAAGCCTCCCTCTCTGGAGATAGTCAAAACCTTCCTGGGTGTGTTCCTGTGTGACCTGCTCTGGGTGATGCTGCTCTGGCAGGGGTTGGACTGGATGAGCTTTGGAGGTCCCTTCCAGCCCCTGACACTCTGATTCTGTCTGTCTCTGGTCTCCTCCACTGGGGAGCTGCTCTATTAATAGAGATAGGTCAGGAACAGTGGAGCTCTGAATCCCAGTTAAGCTTGCTTTCAGTCTGACTTCCAGGAGCCCAAGTACTGCCCAACCAACTCTGCTTTGGGTGTGTGCTCAGCTCAGCTCAGCTCAGCTCAGCTCCCTTCTGCTGTTTCCTTAATGTTTGCCACAGCACCAACTGATCCTGCAGCAATCTGAGCATGTGGCACAGCCTTGTCTGGCTTCTGTGGGACTTGGGATGAAGTTCCTGTTCTTAATGCCTCTCTGCCCTGCTGAGACCACACCTGGAGTACTGTGTCCAGTTTGGGGCTCCCCAGTTCAGGAGAGACACAGACCTGCTGGAGAGAGTCCAGCAGAGAGCCAGAGGATGACTGCAGGACTTGAGCACCTCCCTGTGCAGAGAGACTGAGAGCCCTGGGGCTGTTCAGGCTGGAGAGGAGAAGGCTGAGAGGGATCTGATCAGTGTCTAGCAGTAGCTGAGGGGTGGGGGCCAAGGGGAGGGGGCCAAGCTCTTTTGGGTGGTGCACAGCAATGAGCCAAGGAGCAATGCACACAAAGTGGAACAGAGAAGGTTTCACCTCAGCATGAGGAGAGACTTCTTTGCAGTGAGGGTGCAGGAGCCCTGGAGCAGGCTGCCCAGAGAGGCTGTGGAGCCTCCTGCTCTGGAGCCTGTCAGAGCCCAGCTGGGTGCATTCCTGTGTGGGCTCCCCTGGGTGATGCTGCTTTTGGCAGGAGGCTGGGCTGGGTGATCTCTGCAGGTCCCTTCCAACTCTACCATGCTGTGATGCTGTGATGTCTGACTTGCAAGGCCATTCCTGATGCTTTTGCCTTATTTTTTAAAATGTTTTTAGTGATAAACCTGAGGCTGCTTAATCTGGAGAGGAGAGCACTGAGAGGAGAAGGCTGAGAGGGAATCTGATCAGTGTCTATCAAGAGCTGAGGGCTGGGGGGCAGGAAGGAAGGGACAGGGACAGCCTCTGCTCACTTGTGCCCTGCCACAGGACAAGGGGCAAGGGATGGACACTGCAGCACAGCAAGTTCCAGCTCAACAGCAGCAACAACTTCTTGGCTGTGAGGGTGCCAGAGCCCTGGCACAGGCTGCCCAGAGAGGTTGTGGAGTCTCCTTCTGTGGAGCCTTTGCAGCCCTGTCTGGATGTGCTCCTGTGTGACCTGTGCTGGATTCTCTGCTCCTGCTGTGGCAGGGAGGTTGGGCTGGAAGCTCTCCAGAGGTCCCTCCCAGCCCTTAACATCCTGGGATCTGTGATGTGAGCAAATATTGAGATGAAAAGATGTGTTCTAAGAGGCATACAGACCCCAAAGGCACAGGATAGTTACTAATGAGCTGCCTAGTAGAAACAGCCCCCAAAATTAACAGTCTGACAGTCCAGTTGTGGGCTCCTGAATTGCAGAGAGCTGCTGAGGTGCTGGAAGGTGTTGAGAGAAGGGCAGCAAGGCTGGGGAGGGGCCTGGAGCAGAGCCCTGTGAGGAGAGGCTGAGGGAGCTGGGGGGGTGCAGCCTGCAGCAGAGGAGGCTGAGGGCAGAGCTCATTGCTGTCTGCAGCTGCCTGCAGGGAGGCTGTAGCCAGGTGGGGTTGGGCTCTGCTGCCAGGCAGCCAGCAAGAGAAGAAGGGGACCGAGTCTGAAGCTGTGGCAGGGCAGGTCTAGGCTGGCTGTGAGGAGGAAGTTGTTGTCAGAGAGAGTGATTGGCATTGGAATGGGCTGCCCAGGGAGGTGGTGGAGTGGCTGTGCCTGGAGGTGTTGCAGCCAAGCCTGGCTGGGGCACTTAGTGCCATGGTCTGGTTGGTTGGGCAGGGCTGGGTGCTAGGTTGGGCTGGCTGAGCTTGGAGCTCTCTTTCAGCCTGCTTCATTCTATGGTTCTCTGACAGCCCTGCATTGAGAGAACCTTTTCTCCTCCCTCACTACTTCCAAGCCATCCATGGAGAAGCCTGAGGGATTATTAAAGTTAATAGCTCCCTGTGTTTTGTCTACCTGAGCAGGGGAACAAGGCCCTGCTTGGACCAGGCAATGTACAATAAATCCCATTTTTATGACTCTCCAAGTCAGTGATTTTATGGTGCTTAGTAACAGCTGCAGGAGAAGCAATTTAGGGCTGTGTTTCAGGTGAGTGCCTGCCTCATGCTGGGGTCGTGGCCCTGTGTTTGTTTTCCTAAGGCAGTCTGCATCAGCACATTGAACTGCACAGAACCCTCAGGCTGCCACTGAAGGGCTCAGCGAAGCAAAGGGCTCATAAACTGCACCAGCAGAGGCTGGGAGGTGACCTGCTGGAGAGCAGTCCCATGGAGAGAGCCTTGGAGTGCTGGTGGGCAGCAAGTTCTGCACGGGGAAGCAATGTGCCCTTGTGCCCAAGAGAGACAGTGGCATCCTGGGGGGCATCAGGAAGAGTGTGGCCAGCAGGGCTGGGGAGGTTCTTCTCCTCCTCTGCTCTGCCCTCAGGAGACCACAGCTGGAATACTGTGTCCAGTTTGGAGCTCCCCGGCTCAGGAGAGACAGAGAGCTCCAAGGGAAGAGGGAACAAAAGGGAAGCAGACAGGGACCAGGGAACCAAAGTCTAGGTGAGTTCCTGCTGCTGCTCTTGAACCATCTGGGCTGTGAGTGCAAATGTGGGAGAGATGCAGAGAGCATTGCTGTGAGCCTGTGTGTGTCTGGTTTGGGGAGACAGGGACCTGCTGGGGAGAGTCCAGCAGAGAGCCAGAGGATGACTGCAGGACTTGAGCACCTCCCTGTGCAGAGAGACACTGCAGCAGGGTGCCCAGGGAGGTGGTTGCCCCATCCCTGGAGATCTTCAAGGCGAGGCTGGACAGTGTTGTGGGTGACCTGATGCAGTGGAGGATGTCCCTGCTGAGTGCAGGGAGCTGTAGAATCATGGAATCAGGCAGGTTGGAAGAGAGCTCCAAGCTCAGCCAGCCCAACCTAGCACCCAGCCCTGCCCAACCAACCAGACCATGGCACTAAGTGCCCCAGCCAGGCTTGGCTGCAACACCTCCAGCCACAGCCACTCCACCACCTCCCTGGGCAGCCCATTCCAATGCCAATCACTCTCTCTGACAACAACTTCCTCCTCACAGCCAGCCTAGACCTGCCCTGGCACAGCTGAAGGCTGTGTCCCCTTTCATTGCTTCCTTTCATGTCCATCTTTTGAAAGCACTCAGAGCCTTTCTCAGTCACCTCAAGACACTCTCCCGAAGCTGCCCAGGAGCCTGCAGCTGCCTGCGCAGGCTGCGGCGTTGCCATGGGGACCCTGCTGCGGTGTCAGCGCCCAGCCTGGCAGCCAGGGGCTGAACTCTTTCTGCACCTCCGCAGTGGAAGGACAGACAGATGCCCTCCTCGGTGTGCCCCTGGGCAAGGCAGCCTGCCAGGCAAGGCAGCCTGCTCCCAGCACGGCTGCCAGAGCCTCCTGCGGGCGGCAGCGTGGCACAGAGAGCAGGCAAGGGAAGGGCAGAGCTGGCAGGCAGCTGGCACACCCCTGCTGCACCCCTGCTGGCTGATGCCTGCTCTGTGCCCGGGAGCAGACAGTGTGAAGCTCTTTGGAGTCATTGCCTCATGGCCTGGGGTGGCTTCCTGCAGGGGCCAGGGCAGAGAGCAGCAGGGCTGAGGGGCAGGAGCTGATCACAGAATGGGCTGGGCTGGAAGGGACCTCAAGGCTCAGCCAGCTCCAGCCCCTGCCATGGGCAGGGACAGCTCCCACTGGAGCAGGCTGCCCGAGGCCTCATCCAACCTGGCCTTGAACAGCTCCAGGGAGGCTGTGCAGCACAGAAGCACCCAATGTGATCAAAGATCACACTCTGTGCTGCACAACCTGCCTGGGCAACCTGTGCCAGGGCCTCACCACCCTCAACCTGTGCCAGGGTCTCACTACCCTCACTGCAAACAACTTCTCCCTAACAGCCAGTTCCAGTCTCCCCTCTGCCACTTCAAACCCATTCCTCCTCCTCCTGCCATTCCCAGACCTTGTCAATAGTTCCTCCCCAGCCCTCCTGCAGCCCCCTGCAGACCCTGCAAGGCCACTCCAAGGTCTCCTCCAAGCCTTCTCCTCTCCAGCCTGCACAGCCCCAACTCTCTCAGCCTGGCCTCACAGCAGAGCTGCTGCAGCCCTCTCAGCATCTTGGTGGCCTCCTCTGGACCACTCCAACACTTCCATGTGCTGCTTGTGCTGGGGGCTCCAGAACTGCCCCCAGGACTGCAGGTGGGGTGTGAGGAGAGCAGAGCCAAGGGGCACAATCCCCTCCCAGTACACAGAGGAGTAGCTTGCACAGGACCAAGAGAGGGACATCCACTCCAGAGCTAGTATTTAGCTGCCAGCATATGTGGAATGCCTGCACCTGGGCACAACTCCACTGCTAAGTGAGAGGCAAAAGGTTTGGAAGTGACAGAGAATCAAACTGCAGCCCTGGGCACTGATCCAGGCTGCTTCCCAGCCTGGGCTCTCTGGTTGCCGTTGCACCAGCTCCTAAGTGGAGCAGCTGCGTGGCACAAACCCCCAGCAGTTGCCATGCAGGCAGGCAGTGCGTGGCTGGGCACCACCCCCAACTGCTCCCACTTGATTCTGAGCCTTGGGGGCTTGCCCTGTGCTGCCAGAGCAGCTTCACATGGCTGTGGCAAGGCACAGCTCTGTGTCTTCCACAGTGCTTTTGGGCCTGGCAGCCAAAAGGGCACTGCCACAGAGCTGTCAGGGTGGCAGACTTGCTCCTGCCTGCTGGAGCAGGTGGCCAAGTGAAGTGGCTGCTCACAACAGGGACCAGCAAAGCACCAATGCCCCTCAGTGCCTGTGCTCAGCTCTCTTGTGCCACTCCACATGCTCCAGATGGGGTCTCAGCAGAGCAGAGCAGAGCAGAGCAGAGCAGAGCAGAGCAGAGCAGAGGGGCAGAATCCCCTCCCTCACTCTGCTGCCCACACTGCTGTGCATGCAGCCCAGGCTCTGGTTGCATTTTGGGCTGCAAGTGCACACTGCTGGCTCATGTGGAGCTCCTCATCCACCAGCACCCCCAAGCCCCTTTCTTTAGGGCTGCTCCACTGATAAAAAAAGGCCAATTCTGCACCTGTCTCAGTGAGGGAGAAGAGGAGGCTCAGGGCAGAGCTCATTGCTGCCTGCAGCTGCCTGCAGGGAGGCTGTAGCCAGGTGGGGTTGGGCTCTGCTGCCAGGCAGCCAGCAAGAGAAGAAGGGGACAGAGTCTGAAGCTGTGCCAGGGGAGGTCTAGGCTGGCTGTGAGGAGGAAGTTGTTGTCAGAGAGAGTGATTGGCATTGGAATGGGCTGCCCAGGGAGGTGGTGGAGTGGCCGTGGCTGGAGGTGTTGCAGCCAAGCCTGGCTGGGGCACTTAGTGCCATGGTCTGGTTGGTTGGGCAGGGCTGGGTGCTAGGTTGGGCTGGATGAGCTTGGAGCTCTCTTCCAGCCTGGCTGATTCTATGATTCTGTGGGTGCTAGGTTGGGCTGGATGAGCTTGGAGCTCTCCCCCAATCTGCTTGATTCTATGGTTCTGTGTCTGTGATTCTAGGTCTGAAGTTAGCTTTCAGCAACACTCTCCTGTTGGATGCTGACTCCCAGTTTTCCCCGAGCTGCATGCCAGGGAAATGCTTCTCTCTCTGCCTTCTGTACAACTAAGATTTAAAGGAAGATGGCACTGAACTGACACTTCTGTCATGGTTTTTAATTCCTTCTTCCAGCTGTTTTTTGCAAGGTTTGCTAATTGCAGAAGCCAAGAGGTGCAGGACTAAAGGAAGTCTTCAAAGCTCTAAGGATGGACGTTTCATCACCTGTGAGATGGAAACCAACACACAGCAGCAGAGTTTGAAGCTCAAAAAGAATCCACCTGCAGGTAATCCAGTCCTAGTGTTTATTGTTATGTTATGGAAGGTACACTTGGATCTCCAAAAACTTTTAAAACATATAAAAAGTGGTTTAAAGGGCTTAACATTTGTGGTTTGTTTGGTTTTTTTACTATCAACATGTGCTAAATGTGTAAGAATGGTTTATTATACAGCAGGGGAGGATGGCAGTGTTAATGCCAGCAGGGGCACCACAGAAGTTAGTTAAAAGGAAAGCCAAACCCAAACAGATTGTTCACTATGCTTTATACAAACATCACCACTTGCTGTTGGTTAAGAGCAGAGGGAGAGGGGCTCTGTCTGCAGGGTAAAGCAAAGTCTCAGAGCACATCCTTTTAATGTTAGATAGCATCCTAGGAGGGGAAAGGGCTGGGTGAATGCTCTGAAATCAAGCTAGAAATGCTGCCATGACTTCACAGAAATGCACATCCAATATCTGCTTTCCATAAAGAACAATAGGTACAAGATTGTAACTCTCCCTATAGGAAATAATTTACACACAGATGAAAGCTACACCAGCTAAAAGAACCACTAAGTACAGCTTGGTTTGTGGTGGGTTTAGTTCTCCTCCCGAGCAACAGAGCCAAGAGGTTCCCCTTTCACAGGGCAGGAGGAGGTCTCTTTTTGTTGTTGTTTTTTTAGATGCTCTAAAGTAAAATGCACCAAAAAAAAATAAGTTCCAAATCAAATAAAAAGGTGAAATAAAAAAAAAGGGGGGGGGGGGGGATGATTTTTTTTTTCCTTCCATGAATGTGCAACCTAAAGGAAAACTCAACCAAGCTTCTCCTGTAGCATAACCGCGTTAAGAAAGCACTGCTCAGAAAGGAAGAGTTTATGGGAAGGTAAAAAACAAACCCAACCAAACAATAAAAATGAAGTCTCCAATGCACAGATCTGTGGAGCAGGGCAGAAAGTAGAAGAGCTCCCACAGTTTACAGCTGAAAGTGAGGCCCCAGAGAGCAGGGAGCTTGGGCTGGTCTGAGAGCGGCTGCTCAGGCTGAGGAGGTGACGCTCTGTTTGTAGACGGCGTGGTAGGCATTCCTCAGCAGGACGTAAGGGAAGCAGGACTCCAAGAGGTCCATCGTCAGGAATGGAGACTCCTGCACGATCTGGAAGACACCAGAGACAAAGAGGTTGTGCAAAACACCTTCTGCTGCCTGCTGCTGAGCAACTCCTGGCTCGCGCCGCTGCCTGCCCACTGCAGAGCGAGGACGCAGTGGGAAATGCTGGGGGAGTGCAGTGCTTGTTGGCTCTGTGCTCCTCAAACCCCCCCAGGCAGCTTGCTCAGGGAGCCAGGCCCTGCTGCCACTTCTGAAAGGGACAGAGTCCCCAAGGGAAAAGGCTCTGAGCAGAGAGACTCCTCAAAGAGGAACCTCCAAGCAGAGAGGATCCCCAAAAGGCTCCAAGTGGAGAGGATCCCCAAGGGAAAAGGCTCCCACCAGAGAGACTTCTCAAAGAGAAACTTCCCAAGCAGAGCGGATCCCCAAAAGGCTCCAAGTGGAGAGGATCCCCAAAGGAAAAGGCTCCGAGCAGAGAGGATACTCAAAGAGAAACTTCCCAAGCAGAGCGGATCCCCAAAAGGCTCCAAGTGGAGAGGATCCCCAAAGGAAAAGGCTCCGAGCAGAGAGGATACTCAAAGAGAAACTTCCCAAGCAGAGCGGATCCCCAAAAGGCTCCAAGTGGAGAGGATCCCCAAAGGAAAAGGCTCCGAGCAGAGAGGATACTCAAAGAGGAGCCTCCGAACAGAGAGGATTCCCAAAAGGCTCCAAGCAGAGAGGATCCTCAAAGGAAAAAGCTCTGAGCAGAGAGAATCCCCAAAAGAAAACATCTGAACAGAGAGGATCCCCAAAAGGAAAAGGCTCAGAGCAGAGAGGATCCTCAAAAGGCTCTGAGCAGGGAGGAGCCAAACGAGGCTCTGAGCAGATAGGATCCCCAAAAGAAAATTTCTGTACAGAGAGGATCCCCAAAGGAAAAGGCTCTGAGCAGAGGATCCCCAAAAGAAAAGGCTCCAAGTATATGGGATCCCCAAAGGAAAAGGGTCTGAGCAGAGAGAGTCCCCAGAGGAAAAGGCTCAGAGCAGAGAGTATCCTCAAAAGGCTCTGAGCAGGGAGGAGCCAAACAAGGCTCTGAGCAGAGGATGCCCAAAAGAAAAGGCTCCAAGCATATGGGATCCCCAAAGGAAAAGGCTCTGAGCAGAGAGAGTCCCCAGAGGAAAAGGCTCAGAGCAGAGAGGATCCCCAAAAGGCTCCAAGAGGGTCCCCAGAGGAAAAGGCTCAGAGCAGAGAGAGTCCCCAGAGGAAAAGGCTCAGAGCAGAGAGGATCCCCAAAAGGCTCCAAGAGGGTCCCCAGAGGAAAAGGCTCAGAGCAGAGAGGATCCCCAGAGGAAAAGGCTCAGAGCAGAGAGGATCCCCAGAGGAAAAGGCTCTGAGCAGACAGGGTCCCCAGAGGAAAAGGCTCAGAGCAGAGAGGATCCCCAGAGGAAAAGGCTCCGAGCAGAGAGGATCCCCAGAGGAAAAGGCTCAGAGCAGAGAGGATCCCCAGAGGAAAAGGCTCAGAGCAGAGAGGGTCCCCAGAGGAAAAGGCTCAGAGCAGAGAGGATCCCCAGAGGAAAAGGCTCAGAGCAGAGAGGATTCCCAAAGGAAAAGGCTCAGAGCAGAGAGGATCCCCAGAGGAAAAGGCTCAGAGCAGAGAGGATCCCCAGAGGAAAAGGCTCCGAGCAGAGAGGGTCCCAGGAGGAAAAGGCTCAGAGCAGAGAGGATCCTCAAAAGGCTCCAAGCAGAAGGGATCTCCAATGCAAAATCTCCAAGCATAGAGGATCCCCAAAGGAAAAAGCTCTGAGCAGAGAGAATCCCCAAAAGAAAACATCTGAACAGAGAGGATCCCCAGAGGAAAAGGCTCAGAGCAGAGAGGATCCCCAGAGGAAAAGGCTCAGAGCAGAGAGGATCCCCAGAGGAAAAGGCTCAGAGCAGAGAGGGTCCCCAGAGGAAAAGGCTCAGAGCAGAGAGGATCCCCAGAGGAAAAGGCTCTGAGCAGAGAGGATCCCCAGAGGAAAAGGCTCAGAGCAGAGAGGGTCCCCAAAAGGCTCCAAGAGGGTCCCCAGAGGAAAAGGCTCCGAGCAGAGAGGATCCCCAGAGGAAAAGGCTCAGAGCAGAGAGGATCCCCAGAGGAAAAGGCTCAGAGCAGAGAGGATCCCCAGAGGAAAAGGCTCAGAGCAGAGAGGGTCCCCAGAGGAAAAGGCTCAGAGCAGAGAGGATCCCCAGAGGAAAAGGCTCAGAGCAGAGAGGGTCCCCAGAGGAAAAGGCTCAGAGCAGAGAGGATCCCCAAAGGAAAAGGCTCAGAGCAGAGAGGGTCCCCAAAAGGCTCCAAGAGGGTCCCCAGAGGAAAAGGCTCCGAGCAGAGAGGATCCCCAGAGGAAAAGGCTCAGAGCAGAGAGGATCCCCAGAGGAAAAGGCTCAGAGCAGAGAGGGTCCCCAGAGGAAAAGGCTCAGAGCAGAGAGGATCCCCAGAGGAAAAGGCTCCGAGCAGAGAGGGTCCCCAGAGGGTCTGCACTGCTGCTAAGCTGCCAGGCGAGTGCCAAGCCCGAGCCTCCTGCTGCCCGCTCCGAGGCTCCTCCTGCGGGCAGCAGCAGGAGGAGCAGACAGCAGCTTACCATGTCCAGTAACAGGTAAACAGATTCTCTGTTCCTCGTAGTAGTCTTGTCGGTCTCCTGGCCAATCTTCAGCAGGCTGGACGAGGCAAGCTGCAGGGAAAGGATGGGTTCAAAGCAACTGACAAAGCTCTGCAGAGATCAGCTCCTGCTATCTCGCTGGAGACACATAATAAACCCTCCCTAAAGGCATCCAGATCCTGGCCAACAGGCAGCATCAGGAGCCCTGAACACACCCAACAGTCCTGCTTGGCACCATGCACTGCCTTTGCTCTCCTCCACACAACAGCCTAAGTGATCCCTCTCTGGAGATCTGCTTCTCAAAAGTGCTCCAAGCACACTGGGAGGCATTTGTGCTGATTGCTAGGGGTTAAGAGGCAACGTCTGCTACTTTAACATGAAAGGTGACTTCAGCCACGGCAAAACCTGGAGTGCTGCAGCCAGTTCTGCAGCCCCCAGGACAAGAGGGCTGTGGAGGTGCTGGAGTGTGTCCAGAGCAGGGCCAGGAGGATGCTCAGAGGCTGCAGCAGCTCTGCTGTGAGCACAGCCTGAAAGAGTTGGGGCTGTGCAGGCTGGAGCAGAGGAGGCTCCCAGGTGACCTTCTTGTGGCCTGCCAGCATCTGAAGGGGGCTCCAAAAAAGCTGGGGAGGGACTTTTGAGGCTGTGAGGGAGTGTCAGGAGTGGGGGGAATAGAGCAAAGGTGGAGGTGGGGAGAGTGAGGCTGGAGGTGAGGAGGAAGTTGTTGAGCAGGAGAGTGGTGAGAGGCTGGACTGGGTTGCCCAGGGAGGTGGTTGAGGCCCCATGGCTGGAGGTGTTTGAGGCCAGGCTGGCTGAGGCTGTGTGCAGCCTGCTCTAGGGTAGGGTGTCCCTGGGCATGGCAGGGGGGTTGGAACTGGCTGCTCCTTGTGCTCCCTTCCAGCCCTGACTGATTCTGTGAAACCTATGCCCAGTTTGCAATAAAAAGCCCAAATTCAGACTTACTTCCTAAGCTGTATTTTTGACTGGGGAAATGCCATTCTAAAGGAAAATGAACATAATATTTTGGCAGCCCCTGGGCAACCCTACAAAGAGATATAAAAGACCAGGATCTGAGGGGGGACTACAGGAAGGCTGAGCAGGGACTACTGACAAGGGCTTGAAATGACAGGACAAGGGGGAATGGGCTTGAACTAGCAGAGGGGAGACTGAAACTGGCTGTTAGGAAAGGGTTCTTTGCAGTGAGAGTGGTGAGAGACTGGCACAGGTTGCACAGGGAGGTTCTGGAGCACAGAAGCACCCAATGTGATCAAAGATCACAGGCTGCCCAAGTAGGTTGTGGAGCACAGAAGCACCCAATGTGATCAAAGATCACAGGCTGCTCAGGGAGGTGGTGGAGCACAGAAGCACCCAAT
Organism: Pogoniulus pusillus; assembly: GCF_015220805.1. Lineage (NCBI taxonomy): Eukaryota > Metazoa > Chordata > Aves > Piciformes > Lybiidae > Pogoniulus > Pogoniulus pusillus. The sequence goes on along the minus strand of NC_087287.1, from coordinate 19,319,198 downwards.
GTGATCAAAGATCACAGGCTGCACAGGGAGGTTGTGGAGCACAGAAGCACCCAATGTGATCAAAGATCACAGGTTGCACAGGGAGGTGGTGGAGCACAGAAGCACCCAATGTGATCAAAGATCACAGGTTGCACAGGGAGGTGGTGGAGCACAGGAGCACCCAATGTGATCAAAGATCACAGGCTGCCCAGGGAGGTTCTGGAGCACAGAAGCACCCAATGTGATCAAAGATCACAGGTTGCACAGGGAGGTGGTGGAGCACAGAAGCACCCAATGTGATCAAAGATCACAGGCTGCTCAGGGAGGTGGTGGAGCACAGAAGCACCCAATGTGATCAAAGATCACAGGCTGCACAGGGAGGTGGTGGAGCACAGAAGCACCCAATGTGATCAAAGATCACAGGCTGCCCAGAGAGGTTGTGGAGCACAGAAGCACCCAATGTGATCAAAGATCACAGGCTGCCCAGGGAGGTTCTGGAGCACAGAAGCACCCAATGTGATCAAAGATCACAGGCTGCCCAGGGAGGTTCTGGAGCACAGAAGCACCCAATGTGATCAAAGATCACAGGCTGCACAGGGAGGTGGTGGAGCACAGAAGCACCCAATGTGATCAAAGATCACAGGCTGCCCAGAGAGGTTCTGGAGCACAGAAGCACCCAATATGATCAAAGATCACAGGTTTCACAGGGAGGTGGTGGAGCACAGAAGCACCCAATGTGATCAAAGATCCCAGGCTGCTCAGGGAGGTTCTGGAGCACAGGAGCACCCAATGTGATCAAAGATCACAGGCTGCCCAGGGAGGTGGTGGAGTGTCCTTCTGTGGAGCCTTTGCAGCCCTGTCTGGATGTGTTCCTGTGTGACCTGTGCTGGATTCTCTGGTGCTGCTGTGGCAGGGGGATTGGACTGGAAGCTCTCCAGAGGTCCCTTCCAGCCCCTAACATCCTGGGATCCTGTGTTTAGTTGAATTCTTTGTCACTCACTTCTCTCTTCTCATTTACAGTGTTAACTTCAGCATCAAAATATTCTTCTCTCTGTTAACCTGTTAGGTGCTATAAACTGAATTTACATACTGAACCCATCCTCATCAGTGTTAAATAACCTCCTAAAGTTGATCCATGTTTAATTAACTCTGAGGGGAAAGCAGACCACCCCCAGCACTCCACTTCCTTCTGCAGTGCACTGTGTTTTGTGTCAGACTAACAGTAAGCAAGCTGTAAAAGGTGGCAGAGAAGAAAGATTACCACAATAGCTGAAGCCCCAAATCAGGGGCTGTGTGCAGTGAAAAAGCAGTGCTCTGAAAGCAGTCTGCTAACAGTGGAGTGAAAAAGCAGCAGTGCTCACCTCACTCCAAAAGTGGTTTTTATCACATGAAGCCAGACTGGTTCCCTTCACTTGTCAAATGCATGCAACTCCACAGCAGCCTTTCTCTTTCATCTCTTCCAGCCACCAGTTGCATTGACACAAGGCCAATGGGGCTTGGTTTGGTTTGCTTTCCACTGTGTATTGTCAACCAGAAACTTCCAGAAATGAAACATTTGCCCTTGGAATGGACTGCCCAGGGAAGTGGTGGAGTTGCTGTCCCTGGAGGTGTTGCAGCCAAGCCTGGCTGGGGCACTTAGTGCCATGGTCTGGTTGGTTGGGCAGGGCTGGGTGCTAGGTTGGGCTGGCTGAGCTTGGAGCTCTCTTCCAATCTGTTTGGTCCTATGATTCTAAGTGTGTGTGCATGTGGAATCCCTGGGTGGTGCAGATGCAGCTGTAGGATGTGTGCTTACCCAAAACACAGCCAGGTGCAGGGCTCTGCACTGTGGCCACAACAATCCCAAACAGCACTAGAGGCTGGGGCCAGAGTGTCTGAGAGCAGGCAGGCAGAGAGGGAGCTGGGGGTGCTGGCAGAGAGGAGCTGCAGAGGAGGCAGCAGTGCCCAGGTGGGCAGCAGAGCCAATGGCATCCTGGGCTGGCTGAGGAGCAGTGTGGGCAGCAGGACAAGGGAGGTTCTTGTGCCCCTGTGCTCAGCACTGCTCAGGCCACCCCTTGAGTGCTGTGTCCAGTTGTGGGCTCCTGAATTGCAGAGAGCTGCTGAGGTGCTGGAAGGTGTTGAGAGAAGGGCAGCAAGGCTGGGGAGGGGCCTGGAGCAGAGCCCTGTGAGGAGAGGCTGAGGGAGCTGGGGGGGTGCAGCCTGCAGCAGAGGAGGCTCAGGGCAGAGCTCATTGCTGCCTGCAGCTGCCTGCAGGGAGGTTGTAGCCAGGTGGGGTTGGGCTCTGCTGCCAGGCAGCCAGCAAGAGAAGAAGGGGACAGAGTCTGAAGCTGTGCCAGGGCAGGTCTAGGCTGGCTGTGAGGAGGAAGTTGTTGTCAGAGAGAGTGATTGGCATTGGAATGAGCTGCCCAGGGAGGTGGTGGAGTGGCTGTGGCTGGAGGTGTTGCAGCCAAGCCTGGCTGGGGCACTTAGTGCCATGGTGTGGTTGGTTGGGCAGGGCTGGGTGCTAGGTTGGGCTGGCTGAGCTTGGAGCTCTCTTCCAACCTGCTTGGTTCTGTGATCTTTTAAGGAAAAAGAAGTTTCCCATGGTTTCTAGTTACCATTATTCCACCCTAAAACACCAAGAGGCATTTTTGTCACGTTCCAAGGCCAAAGCAAGGGAAAAAACCCAATGAGAATCACTCAAATTCAGTAGTAATTTTTAAAAATGAAAGCTCTGTTTTAGCCTTTAGTTTCCCTCCAAGTCTTGGCTAATTAAGAGCCACTTTAAGAATTCTATTCCCACTTGGGCAGCAGACCAAAATGAATTGAAAATGCAGAACCACCACCTAGGGGTTTCCCTTCTCCCTCAACTCCCCAAAGCATCACTAAGGATTTGAGGAGCTTTGATCTTCAGCCTACTCTGAATCATTACAAATTCACAGAGTGATAGAGGCTGGAAGGGACCTCCAAAGCTCATCCAGTCCAACCCCTGCCAGAGCAGCATCCCCCAGAGCAGGTCACACAGGAACACACCCAGGAAGGTTTCACTATCTCCAGAGAGGGAGGCTTCACAGCCTCCCTGGGCAGCCTGTGCCAGGGCTCTGGCACCCTCACAGGGAGAAAATTCCTCCTCCTGTTTCCATGGAGCTTCCTATGCCTCAGCTGACACCACTGCCCCTTGCCCTGGCACTGGCATCACCCAGCAGAGCCTGGCTGCAGCCTCCTGCCACTCACCTGCACATCTTTCCCAACACCAAGGAGGTCACCTCTCAGGCTCTCCTCTCGCAGCAGCACAGCCCCAGCTCCCTCAGGCTCTCCTCCTAAGGAAGCTCTTCCACTGCCTGCAGCATCTCTGTGGCTCTGTGCTGGATTCTCTCCAGCAGTTCCCTGAGGTCCTTCTTGAACTGAGGGGCCCAGAACTGGACACAATATTCCAGGTGCAGCCTCCCCAGGGCAGAGCAGAGGGGCAGGAGAACCTCTCTCGACCTCCTAACCACAGCCCTTCTAATGCAGCCCAGGATGGCATTGGCCTTCTTGGCCAGCAGAGCACATTGCTGGCTCATAGTGAACCTCCCCCCAGCCATGCCTGGAACATTCCCAATGTCAGAGTCAGTGTTGAAGGAGTGCAGACATGCCAGAAAGGTACAGCTCAAAGGCCACTCTGGAGTTCCCTTACCTGAAAAAGTAAAATGAACTCTAGAATCCAATTCACCCTAGAGGAAAAAAAAGTCTGCAGGGCAGAACCTTGACTTCAGATGCACTGCACAGCTGCTTTGTGCAGAGTATGGAAGTCTGTGTGCAAGCACTAAAGCAGCAAAGATTATACTGATGAAGTGAAATTAGGACCCTCTCCACATTTCTGCTGCTGCTCCTTTCCAGCCTCCCACACAGCTGGCTCTTGCTGAGCCAGCCACATTCTCAGCTGCATCAGAAGTGTGGCCAGGGGGTGCTGGTGGCTGAGGAGCTCAACAGGAGCCAGCAGTGTGCACTTGCAGCCCAGAAAGCCAAGCAGATCCTGGGCTGCATCAGGAGAAGTGTGGCCAGTGGGTGGAGGGAGGTGATTCTGCTCCTCTACATCACTCTCACAAGACCCCACCTGGAGTAATGAGCCCAGCTCTGGAGCCCCCAGTATGAAAAGGACATGGATCTGTTGGAGAGAGTCCAGAGAAGGGCCTACAAAGGGTATCAGAGAGCTGGAGCACCTCTCCTACAAGGACAGATGGTGGGAGTTGGGGTTCATCAGCCTGGAGTTCAGAACTCTCCAGGAGGACCTTACAGCAGCCTTGTAGCTCCTGAAGGGAGGCTACAAGAAAGCTGGAGAAGGACTTCTGCTGAGGGTGTGTGGTGTTAGGACAAGGAGCAATGGTTTGAAACTACAGCAGGGTAGACTGAGAGTAAGGAGCAAGAAGTTCTTCCCCATGAGGGTGGTGAGACCCCATGAGGGGTTGGACTCTGAAGGGGGCTACAGGAGAGCTGCTGAGGGAGTTTTTAGGGTGTTAGGTTAGTGACAGGACTAAGGGCAATGGATCCAAGCTAGAGGAGGGCAGACTGAGATTGGATGTTGAAGAAGTTGTTCCCCATGAGGGTGGTGAGACACTGGCACAGGCTGCCCAGGGAGGTGGTGGAAGCCTCAGCCCTGGAAGGTTCTAAGGCCAGGCTGGATGTGGCTGTGGGCAACCTGATCTGGTGTGAGGTGTCCCTGCCCGTGGCAGGGGGGTTGGAACTGGCTGATCCTTGAGGTCCTTTCCAACCCTGGTGATTCTGTGACCTGGAGAAGACTTCTGTCCACCTTCAGACATGCTTCCCCTCCCCAGCCCCTCCTTGACTTGGCAAATCACATCTCCAGACTGGATCAAGAGAGCTGTGCATTAGGAAGAAGTTCTTGACTCTGAGGGGGGTGGGAGAGTGGAATGGGTTGCCCAGAGAAGATGTGGACACCTGATCCATGGAAGTGTTTTACATCCAGGCTGGGTAAGGCTTTGAACAAGCTGTTCTAGTGGAACTAGATGATCTTTAAGGTCCCTTCCACCTCAAGCTCATTGCTGCTGTGATGTTAACACTTCCACTGGCAAACACACTCATCATTTACTCACTGCCCAAGCCTGATTATGCACAGAAACAGACTGAGATGGACTAGGGGCTGAGAGTTCCTCTCTAGCTCTAGGAATGAACTCATACATACAGCCAAAAACTCTTTGAGGCGATCCTCAATGCTGCCCTTGTGGATGGTAAACAAAGCTGCAGCAATCTGGTTGATAGCTTTTGCCAGGCAGTGGATGTTGTTGCAATGCCCTGGAAGAGAAAAAACAGAGACAAATCCTCTCAGCATCAGCTCTGGAAATGACAGCAGACAGCACCAAGCAGATTCATCACATTGAAAGGTCATCTTTTAGCATCCCACACGTGTCAGGAAAGGCACTGAAAGCACAGATCTCCCTTCTGGATGCTGCTGATAGGACTGGGGGAATGGATCCAATGGGCCATGAGGATGCTCAGAGGGCTGGAGCTGCTCTGCTATGAGGACAGGCTGAGAGGGTTGGGGCTGTGCAGTCTGGAGATGAGAAGGCTCCAAAGAGACCTTATTGTAGCCTTCCAGGATCTGAAAGGGGCTACAAGAAACCTGGGGAGGGACTTGTTAGGGTGTTGGGTAGTGCTAGGACTGGGGGGAATGGATCAAGCTAGAGGAGGGCAGATTGAGATTGGATGTTAGGAAGAAGTGTTTCAGCATGAGGGTGGTGAGACACTGGCACAGGCTGCCCAGGGAGGTGGTGGCAGCCTCAGCCCTGGAAGAATCAACCAGGTTGGAAGAGACCTCCAAGATCATCCAGTCCAACCTATCCCCCAGCCCCAGAAGGCTCTAAGGTAAACCTTATTGTGGCCTTCCAGTATCTGAAGGGGGCTACAAGAAAGCTGCTGAGGAGTTTTTAGTGTGTCAGGTACTGACAGGACTGGGAGCAACAGAACCAAGCTGTTCCCCATGAGGGTGGTGAGACACTGGCACAGGCTGCCCAGGGAGGTGGTGGAAGCCTCAGCCCTGGAAGGTTTTAAGGCCAGGCTGGATGTGGCTGTGGGCAACCTGATCTGGTGTGAGGTGTCCCTGCCCATGGCAAGGGATTGGAACTGGCTGATCCTGGAGGCCCCTTCCAATCCTGACACTATGATGACTCTGTGCACAGGCACAACCTGAGAGACATACCTGTGGCCTTCAGAAACATGGAAGAAGAACATACTGGAAGGTTCACAGATTCATACAATGGTTTGGGTTGGAAAGGACCTTCAAGAGGCAAGACATGGCAAGACACTGGGAAGAAATTCTTTACAGTGAGGGTAGTGAGGCACTGGACCAGGCTGCCCAGAGAGGCTCCAAGCCTGGAATACTCAAAGGCAGGTGGGATGGGTCTAGTGGAAGCTGTCCTGGCTCATGGCAGAGAGGCTGGAACTAGATCATCTTTATGCCACTTCCAATCCAAGCTCTTCTGTGATTCTGTGAGTAGTGACCTGCAAATGTTATCTTGTCTCCCTTAAAATGGTCCTGTGAAGCTGTTTGCTGTGTTTCTCTTCAGCCACCAATGCAAGGGGAAGAAAATGATCCATAGGGATCTATATGGGATGAACTCTTCCTAATGGTTGGACTCAGTGATCTTAAAGCTCTTTTCCAACTGAAACAATTCTGTGGTTCTGTATTTTCCCCCTTCAAGTTCACAGAATAGAATCATAGAATCAGCCAGGTTAGAAGAGAGCTCCAAGCTCAGCCAGCCCAACCTAGCACCCAGCCCTGCCCAACCAACCACACCATGGCACTAAGTGCCCCAGCCAGGCTTGGCTGCAACACCTCCAGCCACAGCCACTCCACCACCTCCCTGGGCAGCCCATTCCAGTGCCAATCACTCTCTCTGACAACATCTTCCTCCTCACAGCCAGCCTAGACCTGCCCTGGCACAGCTTGAGGCTGTGTCCTTTTGTTCTGTCATTGGGTGCCTGGGGAAAGAGCCCAACCCCACCTGGCCACAACCTCCCTTCAGGTAGTTGTAGAGAACAGTAAGGTCTCCCCTGAGCCTCCTCTTCTCCAGGCTAAAGTTGTCCTGTCCAGACAGCATTCACCCAAGAGATCTACAGGAGCTGCAGAGCAAAGCTGGCTAATTGCTAATGCTCACCCAAGGCTTCAGAGGCCTGGAAGCTGATTAAATCATCCCAGGGTTCAAAGACAGCAGGAGTGCTCCTCAGTAGCCTGGAATCTCTGCCAGGCAACTTCCACTCAAAACCACCTTAAAACACATCCAACAGACATTCAGTTCTGGGCTCCCCACTTCAGGAGGGACAGGGATCCACTCCAAAGAGTCTAAGGGAGGGCTACAAGGATGCTGAAGGGACAGGGATCTGCTCCAAAGAGTCTAAGGAAGGGCCACAAGGATGCAGAAGGGACAGGGATCTGCTCCAAAGAGTCTAAGGGAGGGCTACAAGGATGCTGAAGGGACAGGGATCTGCTCCAAAGAGTCTGAGGGAGGGCCACAAGGATGCAGAAGGGACAGGGATCTGCTCCAAAGAGTCTGAGGGAGGGCCACAAGGATGCTGAAGGGACAGGGATCTGCTCCAAAGAGTCTGAGGGAGGGCCACAAGGATGCAGAAGGGACAGGGATCTGCTCCAGAGAGTCTGAGGGAGGGCCACAAGGATGCTGAAGGGACAGGGATCTGCTCCAAAGAGTCTGAGGGAGGGCCACAAGGATGCAGAAGGGACAGGGATCTGCTCCAAAGAGTCTAAGGGAGGGCTACAAGGATACAGAAGGGACTGCAGCACTGTCTGATGAGGAGAGGCTGAGCCTTGGGGCTTTTTGGTCTGGTGAGAAGACTTAGCAGGGATCTAAGCAATGCTTATAAATAGCTGAGGGCTGGGGGGCAGAAGGGAGGGGACAAACTGTGCTCAGCTGCAGCCTGTGACAGGACAAGAGGCAATGGGTATCGATTCCAGCGAAGCAAGAGAGGGGATCTGAGCAGTGTCTAATAGCTGAGGGCTGGGGGGCAGGAAGGAAGGGACAGGCACAGCCTCTGCTCACTTGTGCCCTGCCACAGGACAAGGGGCAAGGGATGGACACTGCAGCACAGCAAGTTCCAGCTCAACAGCAGCAACAACTTCTTGGCTGTGAGGGTGCCAGAGCCCTGGCACAGGCTGCCCAGAGAGGTTGTGGAGTCTCCTTCTGTGGAGCCTTTGCAGCCCTGTCTGGATGTGTTCCTGTGTGACCTGTGCTGGATTCTCTGCTCCTGCTGTGGCAGGGGGGGTTGGACTGGAAGCTTTCCAGAGGTCCCTTCCATCCCCTAACATCCTGGGATCCTGCAAGCTGGGCAAATATCCTCCTTATAGGAGTTAGGAAGCACACAAGCCTGCAGAAACCAGGGATTCTTATCTCTCTTTTTGACCATTGCTGGGCACTGAGCTCATCTCTTCATTTAGGAGCATGCCTGAGCAGTGAGGTCAGCCAGACCTCAGCACTGCACAGCACAAAGATCACTTTTTCCTCATGCACAGAACTATCCTTACTCAAACACAATTTCCTCAGTCATTTTATTGCACAATTTACTCAGTGCTTAACTCCTATCTGCACCTCCTGACTCCTCTAACACCCTCAGCAACTTCAGAGGATAAGAATCAGAATCAAGCAGGTTGGAAGACTCTTCTCAGGAAGAGTGTGGCCAGCAGGACTCTTCCTGAGGGCTCTATGAATGAAGGTTCCCCTGGGTACCAGCAGGGCTCCCAAGATTGCTACTCCTGCTCTGTCTCCTACACTGCTGCATGGAGTATGTTAGTTCCAAAAGAGAACAGACCACCACTTCCCTTGAACATCAGTCAAGAACATCTGTTCTGCCTGGAGCACAGCCCTGAGAGGAGAGGCTGAGGGAGCTGGGGGTGTGCAGCCTGCAGCAGAGGAGGCTCAGGGCAGAGCTCATTGCTGTCTGCAGCTGCCTGCAGGGAGGCTGTAGCCAGGTGGGGTTGGGCTCTGCTGCCAGGCAGCCAGCAAGAGAAGAAGGGGACAGAGTCTGAAGCTGTGCCAGGGCAGGTCTAGGCTGGCTGTGAGGAGGAAGTTGTTGTCAGAGAGAGTGATTGGCATTGGAATGGGCTGCCCAGGGAGGTGGTGGAGTGGCTGTGGCTGGAGGTGTTGCAGCCAAGCCTGGCTGGGGCACTTAGTGCCATGGTGTGGTTGGTTGGGCAGGGCTGGGTGCTAGGTTGGGCTGGATGAGCTTGGAGCTCTCTGCCAGCCTGCTTGATTCTATGTTTCTATGACTCTAAGGTGATGTGGACTGGCCTCAGCCAGCCCAGCCTGGTGAATTCTCTGATTCTGAGCCTCAGCACAGACTTTTCCTGGGCTGAGTTGCCTGCAGGAGGCTGCAGCAGTTAACATTGTGCTGGATCAGTTAGCATCTGCTCCTCTGCAGCCAGCAAGAGCTTCCTGGCTACAGCTGCTCATCACCACTGAAGTAGAATCACAGAATCAGGCAGGTTGGAAGAGAGCTCCAACCTAGCACAACCTAGCACCCAGCCCTGCCCAACCAACCAGACCATGGCAATAAGTGCCCCAGCCAGGCTTGGCTTCAACACCTCCAGCCACAGCCACTCCACCACCTCCCTGGGCAGCCCATTCCAATGCCAATCACTCTCTCTGACAACAACTTCCTCCTCACAGCCAGCCTAGACCTGCCCTGGCACAGCTTCAGACTCTGTCCCCTTCTTCTCTTGCTGGCTGCCTGGCAGCAGAGCCCAACCCCACCTGGCTCCAAGTAGTTGGCCCTGACTCCCATTTCAGTGATGCCAAGCTGAAGAGCATTCTCAGCTCACTTGACTCTATGATTTCAGGTTATGTTTACTCTCCAAGTGTCCTGTTTTTGTTTTGAATTTTTAAGTCTCAGGGACTGCAGAAAATAAAACATCAGCAAGGGAAATCAGCTACCAAACTGTTGCCTTCTAAGCTGCAAGGAGTTTAGGACTTGGCAAAGGCTGGCTCTTGCAGTCAGCTATTCTGTCATAGCTTCAAAATGCTACCTTAGTCCTCCAGCCTGGCATCTGACTGAGTAGTTGAGGCTTTTAGTATCAGGAATCACAGTAAAGGTCTGTTAGACTCTGAGCCTTTATCTGGAATTACTGGAACAAACAGGCTGGATCTTGAAGTAAGCAGAGAGAATGCAGACAGGGCTAAAGCTGTCCAGGAACTGTCTGTATTTGAGAGTTATGTCTTGCCAGATGACCAAACTGAAACTCCTTTCATATCTCTGGTGGATAAAGTCAGGATTTGGCCATGGATTTGACTTTCTATATTAAAAAGAAAAGCTCAAAGCAGCATTGATTAAGTTTCCATCTCTATGGAGTGTCTGAAGCCAGCTGCTGTGCAGGAAGAGCAGAACAGAGGAAGGAGCAATACCATGCAAGGAAGGCAGGGCTGACATGGCCCACTGAGGTTCTGCAGTGATTGCTGTAGAGTGACCATAGTTTATGTATTCCTTTTGCCAGGCTCTTTTCCTCCCCATAACAATGAGTCTCCTCAGTAAACAGCTACATAATGCACACCTCACAAACCCAGGAGCAACTCCTAACCCAAGCTTATTGGAGTTCCAGATGCAGCTTCTCTCCAGGCAAGAGTTTGATGAGACCAGTGCTGCTGAATATCTTTGTCAGTGCCATGGGCAGAGCAATCAGTGCACCCTCAGCAAGTCTGCAGCTGGCACCAAGCTGTGTGGCACAGATGACTTGCCAGAGGGCAGGGATCCATCCAGAGGGAGCTGCACAGGCTGCAGAGCTGTGCCCAGGCCAACCTCAGGACATTCAACAAGGCCAAGTGTAAGGTCCTGCACCTGGGTGAGTGCAGTCCCAAGCACAGCTCCAGGCTGGGTGGGGAATGGCTGAGAGCAGCCCTGAGGAACAGGCCCTGGGGGTCTGGGCTGATGCAAAGCTCCACAGGAGCCTGCAGTGTGAGTGCAGCCCAGACACAACCCTGTGCTGGGCTGCAGCAAGAGCAGTGTGGGCACAGGGCAAGGGAGGGGATTCTGCCCCTTGGCTCTGCTCTCCTCACACCCCACCTGCAGTCCTGGGGGCAGTTCTGGAGCCCCCAGCACAAGCAGCACATGGAAGTGTTGGAGCCAGTGCAGAGGAGGCCACCAAGATGCTGAGAGGGCTGCAGCAGCTCTGCTGTGAGGCCAGGCTGAGAGAGTTGGGGCTGTGCAGCCTGGAGAGGAGAAGGCTTGGAGGAGACCTTGGAGTGGCCTTGCAGGATCTGAAGTGGGCTACAGGAGGGCTGGGGAGGGACTACTGACAAGGTCTGGTAATGGCAGGAGGAGGAGGAATGGGTTTGAAGTGGCAGAGGGGAGATTGAAACTGGATGCCAGGAAAGGGTTCTTTGCAGTGAGGGTGGTGAGACACTGGCACAGGTTGCCCAGGGAGGTTGGGGAGCACAGAAGCACCCAATGGGATCAAAGATCCCATTGGGTGCTTCTGTGCTCCCCAACCTCCCTGAAGGTGTTCAAGGCCAGGCTGGATGAGGCCTTGAGCAACCTGTTCTAGTGGGAGGTGTCCCTAATGGTGGCAGGGGGTTGTCTCTTCCAACCTAAACCTTTCTGTGACTCTAAGGCTTTGGAAGGCTCCAGGCTCATGAGGCTGTGGTAAGCCCAGGTCACAGGATTGGGCCAAGGCTGGATTTGACTCAGTGTTATTTATATGCTTTGCCCTGCTCACCACTATGTAGAACTGTAACACTGTAGCCTGTGAATTGCTTCTCCATTTCAATCTCCCAACAGTTCTCCAATTCACTGCCTGAGTCTCTCCTTTTGCCCCTTTTGGAGCAATAGAGCAATCTGTCTGCTCATTAAACTATGGCAATGAACCTACTGGTGCCTAGCATGGTGGGGGAGGCTTGGCTGCTGCAGCCCTGCTTGAGCCAAGGCTGAGTCTGAGTTTGTCTGTATCCTTTGTGCCTTTATACCTCTTCTGTAGTAGTGTGTCCAATTTTGGGCTCCCCAGTTCAAGAGAGACAAAGATCTGCTGGAGAGAGTCCAGCAGAGAGCCAGAGGATGACTGCAGGACTTGAGCACCTCCCTGTGCAGAGAGACTGAGAGCCCTGGGGCTGTTCAGGCTGGAGAGGAGAAGGCTGAGAGGGATCTGATCAGTGTCTAGCAGTAGCTGAGGGGTGGGGGCCAAGGGGAGGGGGCCAAGCTCTTTTGGGTGGTGCACAGCAATGAGCCAAGGAGCAATGCACACAAAGTGGAACACAGAAGGTTTCACCTCAGCATGAGGAGAGACTTCTTTGCAGTGAGGGTGCAGGAGCCCTGGAGCAGGCTGCCCAGAGAGGCTGTGGAGCCTCCTGCTCTGGAGCCTGTCAGAGCCCAGCTGGGTGCACTCCTGTGTGGGCTCCCCTGGGTGATGCTGCTTTTGGCAGGGGGTTGGGCTGGGTGATCTCTGCAGGTCCCTTCCCACCTCTACAGCTCTGCCAAGAAGCCTTAGCTGTAGCTCAGAGCCAGCTGAGGCTCTGCTAGGCACAGCAGGGTGAGAGCATGGCAGAGCTGCCTAGAGGAGGCCAATCCATGCAGATCTGTGCTCCTGGCCAGCAGCTCTGGGGTTCTGGCCATCAGTAAAGCAGCCAGGCCAGTTCCAAAAGCTCACAGCACTTTCTGCTGTTCACTGCTGGACAAAATGTGCACCAGGCCTGGGAGTTTCAAAACCATCACCCCAGCTCCCTTCCCAAGCACTGCAGTGCTTCTACCACTGCCTAGTTTGAGATCTCTTCTAACGTTGTTCACCCAAGATCAGACCCTCCTGAGAAGGGGAAGGTCTGGCACAGCAAGGCAGCAGTTCTAGCAGCTGCTGTAAATGCACTCCTGTGTGCACTGCCCTGGGTGATGCTGCCTTTGGCAGGGGGTGGGACTGGATCATCTCTGGAGGTGCCTTCCAGCCTCTAAGGTGCTGTGAGTCTGTACTGCTGTTTGCTTTGGTTAACAGAATCACAGACTCAGACAGGGTTGGAAGGGAGCACAAGGATCAGCCAGTTCCAACCCCCCTGCCACAGGCAGGGACACCCTACCCTAGAGCAGGACACTCCTTCCATTTGACCTCCAGTTCTGTACAAGTGCTTCTGGTTCCTCTCCTTTGGGGTACACCTCCTGGCCCAGCTCACCCAGGAAGAAGCTGGGAACTCTAAAGCTCACAACTCTGCAAATCAATCTTCTAAGTTCTAAACTGAATGAGTGATGGAACAGACTGCCCAGGGAGGTGGTGGAGTGGCTGTGGCTGGAGGTGTTGCAGCCAAGCCTGGCTGGGGCACTTAGTGCCATGGTGTGGTTGGTTGGGCAGGGCTGGGTGCTAGGTTGGGCTGGCTGAGCTTGGGGCTCTCTTCCAACCTGCTTGCTTCTATGATCTACCTGACTTATTCCTACCTGGCAGAAGTGCTACACTACCCATCTGAACTGAAAGCAGAGTTAACAAACCCCCCAGCTCCCCAAACTGAAGATGGTATTGATGAACCCAGTTTAAAACCATTGCTGGGCTCTCAAAAACCAACCACAGCACAATCCCCTAAAATGATACCAAATTCAGTAGATTTCTTTTGGTCTTTCCCCAGTTACCTTTTCAGAAGTCAATTCAGATATTCTCTGCAAGTGAAAATTCTGACTGGATGAAAAAAGGATTAAGGTGGCTTTAAAAGCAAACCAAAAGCAGAGCCACCCAGGCTGTGCCCTGGAAATGCATGCAGAATAAAGGTGGTTTCTTTTTGAGAGCCATGGAAATAGCTTGAATGGCTGAAAGGTGATGTTTGTGTGGGTTGGAACAGTTTGGTCAGGCTTTTTTTACCCAACTTAATTTTGTCTGAAAGAATTTTTTCAGGTGGATTAGATGCAAACTATTTCCTTTGAGGCAAATATTTCTCTCTCTTTTCCCCTCCCCCCACTTCTTAAAAAGGAAGTTAAACTACTGTGTAAGAGAATCACAGCATCAGCCAGGCTGGAAGAGAGCTCCAAGCTCAGCCAGCCCAACCTAGCACCCAAAGAATCAAGCACTCAGGAAGGGTGGACGTGACCTCCAACCTTGCACCCAGCCCTGCCCAACCAACCACACCATGGCACTAAGTGCCCCAGCCAGGCTGCGCTTCAACACCTTCAGCCACAGCCACTCCACCACCTCCCTGGGCAGCCCATTCCAATGCCAATCACTCTCTCTGACAACAACTTCTGGACTTCAGCAAGGCCTTTGACACTGTCCCCCACAGCAAACTGCTGGCTAAGCTGTCAGCCCATGGCTTGGATGGCAACACTCTGTGCTGGGTTAGGAACTGGCTGGAGGGCCAGACCCAGAGAGTGGTGGTGAATGGTGCCACATCCAGCTGGCAGCTGGCACTAGCAGTGTCCCTCAGGGATCTGTGCTGGGCCCCATCCTCTTTAACATCTTCATAGATGATCTGGATGAGGGCATGGAGTCAGTCATCAGCAAGTGTGCAGATGACACTAAGCTGGGGGCAGATGTGGCTGGGTTGGAGGGCAGAAGGGCTCTGCAGCAGGACCTTGACCACCTGTACAGATGGGCAGAGTCCAAGGGGATGGCTTCAATAGCTCCAAGTGCAGGGTGCTGCACTTTGGCCACAACAACCCCATGCAGAGATACAGGCTGGGGTCAGAGTGGCTGGAGAGCAGCCAGACAGAGAGGGATCTGGGGGTACTGATTGATACCTGCCTGAACATGATCCAGCAGTGTGCCCAGGTGGCCAAGAGAGCCAGTGGCATCCTGGCCTGCATCAGGAATGGTGTGGCCAGCAGGAGCAGGGAGGTCATTCTGCCCCTGTACTCTGCACTGGTCAGACCACACCTTGAGTGCTGTGTTCAGTTCTGGGCCCCCCAGTTTAGGAGGCACATTGAGATGCTTGAGCGTGTCCAGAGAAGGGCAACGAGGCTGGGGAGAGGCCTTGAGCACAGCCCTACGAGGAGAGGCTGAGGGAGCTGGGATTGGTTAGCCTGGAGAAGAGGAGGCTCAGGGCAGACCTTATTGCTGTCTACAACTACCTGAGGGGAGGTTGTGGCCAGGAGGAGGTTGCTCTCTTCTCTCAGGTGGCCAGCGCCAGAACAAGAGGACACAGCCTCAGGCTGCGCCAGGGGAGATTTAGGCTGGAGGTGAGGAGAAAGTTCTTCCCTGAGAGAGTCATTGGACACTGGAATGGGCTGCCCGGGGAGGTGGTGGAGTCGCCGTCCCTGGAGCTGTTCAAGGCAGGATTGGACGTGGCACTTGGTGCCATGGTCTGGCCTTGAGCTCTGTGGTAAAGGGTTGGACTTGATGGTCTGTGAGGTCTCTTCCAACCTTGGTGATACTGTGTGATACTGTGATACTGTAACTTCCTCCTCACAGCCAGCCTAGACCTGCCCTGGCACAGCTTCAGACTCTGTCCCCTTCTTCTGTAGCTGCAGAGCCCAACCCCACCTGGCTACAGCCTCCCTGCAGGCAGCTGCAGGCAGCAATGAGCTCTGCCCTCAGCCTCCTCTGCTGCAGGCTGCACACCCCCAGCTCTCAGCCACTCTGGCCTCAGAAGAGCCCAACCCCACCTTCTGCTCACACTTTACACCTTCCAAGATGTTGCTTCCCAAATTTCCTGCTTAGAATGCCAACAACATATTAAATTTAGAAGAGACATCTCTGGTGAGTGGCCCAGAGGCAGTGTGGAGATGAGTGGAAGATGTGTACCACTGCATCATGCCCCATGCTAATTAACGCAGAATGCATCTCACATCTTAGGACGAGACTGCCCCCTGCAGTATAGAATCAGTCAGGGTTGGAAGGGAGCACAAGGAGCAGCCAGTGCCAACCCCCTGCCATGCCCAGGGACACCCTACCCTAGAGCAGGCTGCACACAGCCTCAGCCAGCCTGGCCTCAAACACCTCCAGCCATGGGGCCTCAACCACCTCCCTGGGCAACCCATTCCAGCCTCTCACCACTCTCCTGCTCAACAACTTCCTCCTCACCTCCAGCCTCACTCTCCCCACCTCCACCTTTGCTCCATCCCCCCCACTCCTGCCACTCCCTCACAGCCTCAAAAGTCCCTCCCCAGCTTTTTTGGAGCCCCCTTCAGATCCTGGCAGGCCACAAGAAGGTCCCCTGGGAGCCTCCTCTGCTCCAGCCTGCACAGCCCCAACTCTTTCAGTCTGTGCTCTCAGGGGAGTATCCAAACTGTTTATCAAATCCCCAACACCAGACTCCTTTTTCACAGACAGTTCTCTCAAACCAGTTAAGGAAATGCTTTGTGAAGTCATTTTCAGAAGAACTTTTTGTCTGCAGAGGAGAAGGCTGAGAGGGGATCTGAGCAATGTCTGTCAAGAGCTGAGGGCTGGGGGGCAGGAAGGGAGGGACAGGGACAGCCTCTGCTCACTTGTGCCCTGCCACAGGACAAGGGGCAAGGGATGGGCACTGCAGCACAGCAAGTTCCAGCTCAACAGCAGCAACAACTTCTTTAGTTTGAAAGTTTGAAACAGAGGAGGCTGAGGGGAGACCTCCTGGCTCTGTACAGCTCCCTGAAAGGCCCTTGTGGAGAGGTTGGTGCTGGTCTCTTCTCACAGGGCATTAGCCAGAGAACAAGAGGCAATGGCCTCAAGCTGCAGCAGGGCAGGCTGAGACTGGGCATGAGGAAGAATGTTTTCCCAGCCAGAGTGGTGAGGCACTGGAATGTGCTGCCCAGGGAGGTGGTGGAGTCCCCAGCCCTAGATGTGTTTAAAGGTGGGGCTTGGGGATGTGCTTTAGGGGTGAATCTTGGAGAGCAGCGTTCTGGGTTGGACTTGGTGATCCTGAAGGGCTTTGCCAACCTGATTGTTTCTGTGATTCTTGGCTGTGAGTGTGCCAGAGCCCTGGCACAGGCTGCCCAGAGAGGTTGTGGAGTCTCCTCTGGAGCCTTTCCAGCCCTGTCTGGATGTGTTCCTGTGTGACCTGTGCTGGATTCTCTGCTCCTGCTGTAGCAGTGGGGTTGGGCTGGAAGCTCTCCAGAGGTTCCCTCCAACCCCTAACATCCTGGGATCATTATTTACAGCAAGGCAAATGGCAGCCTCTGGAGAGGACTTCCTATTCTTTTATCCCAACTTTCTATTAAATGCACTTTCTGACAGGCTACAAGAGTTGGCTTGGAGAAGAGAAGGCCTGGAGGAGACCCTGAAGTGGCCTTCCAGCATCTGAAGGGGGCTGGGGAGGGACTCCTTACAAGGCCTTGTCATGACAAGGAGTAATGGGTTTAAACTGACAGAGGAGAGCTTTAAACTGGATGTTAGGAAGAAAATCTTTACAGTGAGGGTGGTGCTCCCAAGGGAGTTGGGCTGGGAGATCTCCAGAGGTCACCTCCAACCCCTGACATCTGGCATCCTGGATTAAGCCTCAGTGACTGTGAAATTTTGCAGACTACAAAAGAAGCAGGTAAAGACTCAAAGCAAAAGCATCCCAGAAGGCACTCAGAGCAAAGAGAGAAGTGTCTTTACCTTACCTTCAATGGCAGGGCTGTACTGAGACATCACGTTGCTGGCCAAAGTTGGCAAGGACACTGCCACAAAGACCATCAGGAGGCAAGCAATTTTGTACTCTTCTTCTGGACTGATGTTTTCTGACAACAAAACAACAAAAATCAAAGTTCTTTAGTTAAAAAGAAGTCACCTTCAACTATTTCCTTGCAGTTGCAGGTGGTTCAGCACACAAAACACTTGACCCATGTGAAATGCAAACCACCCCATCATCATCAAAGCTCAAAGTCTGCTCTGTTGGAAGGAGGAACAGAAGAGCCCTGTCAAAAGGACTTCTAAAAGTCCACCCCATGGCAAGCTGCTGCCACCCAGTCAGCTCTAACCATTCAGACTCTGAGGTGCAAAGCACTATTTTTATGTGCTGGTATAAACTTAGTTGTTGCTCTGAGGTGAGGACAGCTTCTCCTGTAGTGCACTTTGACACCAGCTGCCACAAGCAGCTCCTGGCACAGCTGCAGCTCCTGGCTGGGACAGATTCACTCTGGTATGGGTAAAGAACTGGCTGAAGGGCTGAGCCCAGAGAGTGGTGGTGAATGGTGCCACATCCAGCTGGCAGCTGGCACTGGTGGTGTGCCCCAGGGATCAGTGCTGGGCACAGTCCTGTTCAGTATCTTCACTGATGATCTAGACCAGGGAACTGAGTTCAGCATCAGTGAGTTTGCAGATGACAGCAAGCTAGGAGCAGCTGTGGAGCTGTTGGAGGGTAGCAGAGCCCTGCAGAGGGACCTGGCCAGGCTGCATGGGTGGGCACAGACCAATGTCAGGAGTTGTAACAAGTGCAGGGTTCTGCACTTTGGCCACAACAACCCCAAGCAGCACTAGAGGCTGGGGCCAGAGTGGCTGAGAGCAGCCAGGCAGAGTGGGAGCTGGGGGTGGTGGGAGAGAGGAGCTGAAGATGAGGCAGCAGTGCCCAGGTGGGCAGCAGAGCCAATGGCATCCTGAGCTGGCTGAGGAGCAGTGTGGGCAGCAGGACAAGGGAGGTTCTTGTGCCCCTGTGCTCAGCACTGCTCAAGCCACCCCTGGAGTGCTGTGTCCAGTTGTGGGCTCCTGAATTGCAGAGAGCTGCTGAGGTGCTGGAAGGTGTTGAGAGAAGGGCAGCAAGGCTGGGGAGGGGCCTGGAGCACAGCCCTGTGAGGAGAGGCTGAGGGAGCTGGGGGTGTGCAGCCTGCAGCAGAGGAGGCTCAGGGCAGAGCTCATTGCTGTCTGCAGCTGCCTGCAGGGAGGCTGTAGCCAGGTGGGGTTGGGCTCTGCTGCCAGGCACCCAGGGACAGAGCAAGGGGACAGAGTCTGAAGCTGTGCCAGGGCAGGTCTAGGCTGGCTGTGAGGAGGAAGTTGTTGTCAGAGAGAGTGATTGGCACTGGAATGGGCTGCCCAGGGAGGTGGTGGAGTGGCTGTGGCTGGAGGTGTTGCAGCCAAGCCTGGCTGGGGCACTTAGTGCCATGGTCTGGTTGGTTGGGCAGGGCTGGGTGCTAGGTTGGGCTGGCTGAGCTTGGAGCTCTCTTCCTGCCTGCTTGATTCTGTGTTTCCATGACTCTAAGGTGATGTGGACTGGCCTCAGCCCACACTGTAACTGCTTCACAAACAGCAGCACCATCACACACCTGCCGTTAAGATCAGTTGCAAAACCCAAGCCAACAGTTGATGAAGCAGAGCAACTGCACCTGTAGAAACCAACTGGCAAACTGCAACATCAAAACACAAGGTCCTATCCAATACACAGCAATTCCATGGCTTGTTCTCTCAGCTGAAATGTTTCACAGCTGAACCACAATGCAAAGAAGCCTGTCCTCAGAGGAGAGAAGCTTGAGCCCTCCAATCGTCCTTGTGGGCCTTCTCTGGACAGGTTACAGCATCTTTAGATCTTTCTTATCCCTATCACAGAGGAGTACTGCAGCCAGTTCTGGAGCCCTTATTACAAGCAGGATGTGGAGATGCTGGAGAGTGTCCAGAGCAGGGCCAGGAGGATGCTCAGAGGCTGCAGCAGCTCTGCTGTGAGCACAGACTGAAAGAGTTGGGGCTGTTCAACCTGGAGAGGAGAATCATAGAACCTTAGAATCAACCAGGTTGGAAGCCTCCAAGATCATCCAGCCCAACCCATCCACAGCCCCAGAAGGCTCTGAAGAAACCTTATTGTAGCCTTCCAGTATCTGAAGGGGGCTACAAGAAAGCTGCTGAGGGAGTTTTTAGTGTGTCAGGTGTCAGACTGGGGGCAAAAGATCCAAGCTGGAGGAAGGGATATTGAAATTGGATGTTAAGAAGTTGTTCCCCATGAGGGTGGTGAGACACTGGCACAGGCTGCCCAGGGAGGTGGTGGAAGCCTCAGCCCTGGAAGGTTCTAAGGCCAGGCTGGATGTGGCTGTGGGCAACCTGATCTGGTGTGAGGTGTCAGGGGGTGTTGGAGCTGGCTGCTCCTTGAGGCCCCTCCCAGCCCTGACAGCTGTGTGCTATAGGCTCTGTCATACCCTGCCACAGCAGATTTTCTTTGCAGACAGATCAGGTGCCTGCAGAGGTCAGAAAACATGTTTGGTGCCTGGTGTCTAACAGGATCCAAGCTAGAGGAGGAGAGACTGAGATTAGATGATAGGCAGAAGTTGTTCCCCATGAGGGTGGTGAGACACTGGCACAGGCTGCCCAGGGAGGTGGTGGAAGTCTCAGCCCTGGAGGTGTTTAAGGCCAGGCTGGATGTGGCTGTGAGCAACCTGTTCTGGTGTGAGGTGTCCCTGCCCATGGCAGGGGGGTTGGAGCTGGCTGCTCCTTGAGGTCCCTTCCAGCCCTGACAACCTTGTGCTTCTGTATTCAAAATGGCATTTCAGACTCCAGCTGCCTCCCAGAGACACAAGTACTCATCTGTGTGACACACACAAACCAAATACCCTTCTCTTGAAGGCACACAGACATTGTGCTTGACACTTCAGGCTGGATATTCAAATGCCCTTTGGAATTAGCTCTATTTTCCCCTCCCAAAGTAACTACCAATACGTGGCTCTTTTAAAAGCTACTTCAATCTGATTCTAACACGAACTATCCAGTTACACACAGGGGGAAAGAGCAACAAAGTGCTCTGGAAGGAAGAGAGAGGGGAGGGAGGGAAGCTGCAGACTGTCAAGAAGCACTTTAGACTCTTAAATTCATGCCATGGAACCTGCCAGAGTAAACAAAACTGAAAAGCTTAGACAGTGGTGACCCAAAGCAAACGCTAAGGAAGCACTAAACATGTGAGAACATTAAGATGTTTACTTTGCCTTCTTTCCCCTTGTAAGCTCCATGTTAACACTTGTATAACACAGCAGTAACACACTGTGGAGCTCATGGAGTGCTTTCAGCTGTTGTTGCAGCTCCTTTTGCCTACTGAAAGGGCTGAGGCTGGTGACAGACCTGTACAACAGCACTGAGCTGTTCACAGCAGAGTGAAGGTTTTCCACTACTGGCCATTAAACTCCCTCAGCATCACCTGGTTCATTCTTTTCTGGGTCAGCAAGGTTGAAAAGCTTCTCAAGGTAACCCATCACCAGGCACTACTCATTCCTGTTCTCATGGAGTTAGGGAGCTGTAAAGGGCTAACCCTCCTGGGGAAGTGGTCTTGAACCTGACCCCCAGGTCCTACTGACTCATTCCCTGGGGTGGGTCTGAGCCTTACTCCAGGTGTAGTGCTTAGCCCACTCCCATTTAGAATCACAGAATCACTCAGGGCTGGAAGGGAGCACAAGGAGCAGCCAGTTCCAACCCCCCTGCCATGCCCAGGGACACCCTACCCTAGAGCAGGCTGCACACAGCCTCAGCCAGCCTGGCCTCAAACACCTCCAGCCATGGGGCCTCAACCACCTCCCTGGGCAACCCATCCCAGCCTCTCACCACTCTCATGCTCAACAACTTCCTCCTCACCTCCAGCCTCACTCTCCCCACCTCCAGCTTTGCTCCATTCCCCCCACTCCTGCCACTCCCTCACACCCTCAAAAGTCCCTCCCCAGCTTTTTTGGAGACCCCTTCAGATGCTGGCAGGCCACAAGAAGGTCACCTGGGAGCCTCCTCTGCTCCAGCCTGCACAGCCCCAACTCTTTCAGTCTGTGCTCACAGCAGAGCTGCTGCAGCCTCTGAGCATCCTCCTGGCCCTGCTCTGGACACTCTCCAGCATCTCCACAGCCCTCTTGTCCCAGGGACTCCAGAGCTGGATGCAGTACTCCAGATGGGGTCTCAGCAGAGCAGATCAGAGGGGCAGAATCCCCTCCTGGCCCTGCTGGCCACACTGCTCCTATTATTATATTTATTTATATTATTTTAATTCATTTTTGTGTATTTTATGTATTTAAATTTATTATTTCTCTTCTTATTTATATTTTATTATATTTCTATTTATATATATTATATATTTATAGATAAAGTTTCCTCTTTTAACTCCCCAGTTGAAGTGAGACTATTTTATTTGGGTGTGTTTTACCTTTTCCTTTCCACATCTAATTCCTTTTCTTTGGAAAAAAAAAAGGGGGGGGGGGGGGAGAGGGAAAGGCATCCTAAGAATTGTTATTGGTTCTCTTAACTGTATTGGAGTCTCTGGGAAGTTTAAACTAGAACTGAGACAGGAGCTCATGATGGAACACAAAGGGTTCAACATACACAAGTCTCCTCCTACCACCTTAAACACTTCCATGTCTGGGTGCATTTTTTCCTTCCCCTTCCCATTGTTCTTTCTTTCTTTTCTTTTCCAGCTGTCACTTCTTACCTGATTTCTGGGAGGAGAGTGCTACAACCAAGGCAGGATCAATCTCACAAGGCAATCCAGCAGCTGATGAGAGTTCATATACATTCATTGCCACCTGAGGACCGGGAGACACAAAACAAAGACAACAGTGAATGCTTTTTGTGTCAGCATCAGCACAGGCTCCCAGGATGTTAGGGGTTGGAAGGGACCCAAGGAGATCGTGGAATCAAGCAGGTTGGAAGAGAGCTCCAAGCTCTTGCTGGCTGCAGAGGAGCAGATGCTAACTGATCCAGCACAACGTTAACTGCTGCAGCCTCCTGCAGGCAACTCAGCCCAGGAAAAGTCTGTGCTGAGGCTCAGAATCAGAGAATTCACCAGGCTGGAAGAGAGCTCCAAGCTCAGCCAGCCCAGCCTAGCACCCAGCCCTGCCCAACCAACCAGAGCATGGCACTAAGTGCCCCAGCCAGGCTTGGCTGCAACACCTCCAGCCACAGCCACTCCACCACCTCCCTGGGCAGCCCATTCCAATGCCAATCACTCTCTCTGCCAACAACTTCCTCCTCACAGCCAGCCTAGACCTGCCCTGGCACAGGTTCCTCCTAACATCCAGCCCTGTCCAATCAACTAGACCATGGCACTGAGAGCCTCATCCAGTCTTTTCCTGAACACCCCCAGGGACATGTTGGCTTTCTTTTGTTTTGGCCTTTTAACTGTTTCCCAGTCTGTTACTGTCACTAAACACTGCAGAACTGCACATCCCACATGCAACATTTTCATTCATCTCTGCTCAAGGTTTGTTTTCCAGTGCCTCCTATCCAGTTGTGTTGGGATTGTAAAGGCAGACTGAACTTTTACTTAGACCCAGATGTACAGACCACATCATGCCTGGAGAAACACAGCATCTCCAGGGGTGAAGAAGAGTGAGGGGTGTCATCAGCTGCAGCTCCTGCCCACCACAAGGGAAGTCCTTGGTCCACAGTGGGCCAAAGGCTGAGCTCTGCTTTAAAAGGAGTTCAGCTTTTGGTCACCTTTATCTGCTAGCAAGTTGTCTCACAGAGTCACAGAAACATTCAGGTTGGCAAAGCCCCTCAGGATCACCAAGTCCAGCCCAGAACCCTGCTCTGCAAGGCTCACCCTAAACCACATCCCCAAGCACCACAGCCAAACCACCTTGAAACACAGCCAGATCATCCAGTCCAACCCCCTGCCAGAGCAGGACAATGCTATCTAACACAGAGCACACAGGAACACATCCAGACAGGGCTGCAAAGGCTCCACAGAAGGAGACTCCACAACCTCTCTGGGCAGCCTGTGCCAGGGCTCTGGGACCCTTACAGGAAAGAAGTTCCCCCTTGTGCTGAGGCAGAACCTCTTTTGCTGCAGCTTGCACCCATTGCTGCTTGTGCTGTCCCAGGAGGCCAGTGAGAAGCAGGGTTCTGCTGCCATGTTTCAAATGTTCCTGCTCAGAGTTTGAGGCACTAAGGAATTTGAGAGACTTGGCTGCAATGAGATAAAGAGAGCCTTGAGTCTTGTTTCTTTCTAACCTACACCAAGCAGCTGGGGCAGGACTTTGTGTGCTGAATGATAATTTCTTTGTCTTGAGCCAAATGAAGTCTGTTTACTTCTCTGCATAACCTCCAAACCAAATACTCTGACTTCCAATCAGCTGTTTCTTCACTAACAGATTCTTGTCTCAACCAGATCTTAAGTACCTCCTAACACCTGCAAGTACAGCAGTGTGAAAGCAAACCCAGCAGTCCAGTCTGCTGAAACACTGCAGTGAGGCAGCAACCTTGCAACGTTCAAACATGGTAAAGGTTCAGTGTTTGGTGACTTGGGCCAATCTCAGGCACTGGCATAGGCTGGGCAGTGGGTGGCTTGAGAGCAGCCCTGAAGAAAAGGAGTCAGGGATGCTGGTGGATGAGGAGCCACCAGCAGACACTTGCAGCCCAGAGCTGACCAGATCCTGGGGTGCATCAAGAAAAGATCCAGGGCAGAGCTCATTGCTGTCTGCAGCTGCCTGCAGGGAGGCTGGAGCCAGGTGGGGTTGGGCTCTGCTGCCAGGCAGCCAGGGACAGAAGAAGGGGACAGAGTCTGAAGCTGTGCCAGGGCAGGTCTAGGCTGGCTGTGAGGAGGAAGTTGTTGTCAGAGAGAGTGACTGGCATTGGAATGGGCTGCCCAGGGAGGTGGTGGAGTGGCTGTGGCTGGAGGTGTTGCAGCCAAGCCTGGCTGGGGCACTTAGTGCCATGGTGTGGTTGGTTGGGCAGGGCTGGGTGCTAGGTTGGGCTGGCTGAGCTTGGAGCTCTCTTCCAGCCTGCTTGATTCTGTGATTCTGCCACTCTGCACCGCTCTCCTGAGAGCACATGGAGCATACTCCTGAGAGCACATGGAGCATACTCCTGAGAGCACATGGAGCATACTCCTGAGAGCAGATGGAGCACTCCTGAGAGCACATGGAGCATACTCCTGAGAGCACATGGAGCATACTCCTGAGAGCACATGGAGCATACTCCTGAGAGCACATGGAGCATACTCCTGAGAGCACATGGAGCACTCCATCCAGCTCTGCAGTCCTTATTACAAGAATATAAATGTGCTGACACATGTCCAGAGAAGGGACATGGGGATGATCTGCTGTGAGGACAGGCTGAAAGAGTTGGGTTTGTTCAACCTGGAGAGGAGAAGGCTCTGAGGAAACCTTATTTGCCTTCCACTATCTGAAGGGGGTACAAGAAAGCTGGGGAGGGACATTTTAGGGTGTTGGATAGTGATAGGAGTGGGGGGAATGGATCCAAGCTAAAGGAGAGGAGATGGAGAGTGGATGTTTGGAAGAAGTTGTTCCTCATGAGGGTGGTGAGACACTGGAAGTAGCTACCCAGGGAGGTGGTGGAAGCCTCAGCCCTGGAGGTTTTAAGACCAGGCTGGATGTGGCTGTGGGCAACTTGATCTAGTGGGAGGTGTCCCTGCCCATGGTGGGGTCAGAATGGGATGATCCTTGAGGTCCCTTCCAACCCTGACAATTCTATGATCCCAAGAAGGCACTGAGAGAGGCTAAAGCCTCTTGGAACATTTTCCATTTCCAGCCTGTTCCAGTCTGTCTTTTCTACTGTCATTAAATGCTTTCCACAGTTCTTCACTCTCTCCCCACTTTCTGTTCTGGACGGTGGAAATCATAGAATCAGAGAATCAGACAGGGTTGGAAGGATCATCTAATTCCAACCCCCTGCCATTGGCAGGGACACCCTACCCTAGATCAGGCTGAGGCTATAGTTCAGGATCTGAGACTCTACTTCAGGTTCTGAAGCTGTAGTTCAGGATCTGAAGCTGTAGTTCAGGATCTGGAGCTCTACTTCAGGATCTGAGGCTCTACTTCAGGATCTGAGCTCTACTTCAGGATCTGAGGCTCTACTTCAGGATCTGAGGCTCTACTTCAGGATCTGAGGCTCTACTTCAAGATCTGAGCTCTACTTCAGGATCTGGAGCTCTCCTTCAGGATCTGGAGCTCTACTTCAGGATCTGAGGCTCTACTTCAGGATCTGAGGCTCTACTTCAGGATCTGAGGCTCTACTTCAGGATCTGAGGCTCTACTTCAGGATCTGAGCTCTACTTCAGGATGTGGAGCTCTACTTCAGGATCTGAGGCTCTACTTCAGGATCTGAGGCTCTACTTCAGGATCTGAGGCTCTGCTTCAGGATCTGAGGCTCTGCTTCAGGATCTGAGGCTCTGCTTCAGGATCTGAGGCTCTGCTTCAGGATCTGAGCTCTACTTCAGGATCTGAGCTCTGCTTCAGGATCTGAGCTCTGCTTCAGGATCTGAGGCTCTACTTCAGGATCTGAGGCTCTACTTCAGGTGAACCTCCCCCCAAAGAGGTTCACCCCAAATACAGAGGGCTTCAGGAAATGCCAATTTCACACTCTGCCCAGCAGTTGTCACAGAGGGGACACTGCACAGACTGCCCTTACTGCAGCTTGGCTCCCTGAGGGCTAGCTGTGGTAGGAGAAGTGTACAGTGATGTTTGAACAGTGCTGTGCTGTCAGCAGCTTGAGAACAGTCCTGAACTCAAAGAATCTGAGAACATCTGCCTGGGAGTTGGTTCACAGCACTCTGGGTTAAGCACTAACAGTGGAACAAATGCAAGGCTGCTGCCAAAACCCTGTGGAAATCATCCCAACAATTTGGGAAGACCCAAATGAAGAGAGACTCAATCCCCATTTTGCCAGTCACTCCAAATCACAGATTTCAGGGATAGGGAAAGAAAAGTCACATTTCCTATCAAGTATTGATTTCATCAAGAGGCTCTTTGTGCTTTGCTTGGCAAAGCTGGTACCCAGGACATGACTGTGTTGTGTGCTAAGCTATGCCCACCTGGGCAACTGCCTCAGTGCCCAGCACAAAGCCTTGTAGGGGTGGGGCTGCTGACACCCCTTCCTTTAAGACAAGCCTGGCTGACTGTCCCTAAAGAAGCTTTTGTTTCCTACAACTGCCCTGCTCAGGCAATCAGCCACAGGGCTTCATTGTTAGCAGGCTCACAGCACAGCTCTGGCCTTGCCAAGAAGCTGTTTTCAAGACAAGGCTCTGGCAGAGCTGCATGGCAGTGTGTCAGAGATCCCAGTATTCCCAGTAGGCACTACAGACAAAGCTGCACAGGTTTGGCTCCTTCTCCAGGCAAGCTGTGTACTCTCAAACAAGCCTGCATGGCATCGTGCCAGGCCACAAGGCTTGACATTTACAGCTGGACACAGAGGAAGGCCAGCGTGGGGGACAACAGCACAGCACTTAGAACTCATCTGAGACCCTCTGAACCAGAAGGAAAACCACACACCAAATGAATACAGCAGAGCTACAGCAGGCCCAGAGATGGACAAAGGCCAAGTGCAGTGGCAGCAGAGGCAACTTAGATGCTGCTACGTGGCTGGAGTCAGAGAAGGGTCCTCAGCATGGCTGTGTTTGGCAGCAGACAGCTCTCATATGCTGTGACACTAATTAGCTCAGTAGTGACACTGAGGAGTGGAGACCTGAGAGCCTTCTCAGCAAGGCTGCTGACAGTACCACACTGGCAGGCTGGGCTGGGACACCTGGAGGCTGTGCAGCCAGGCAGTGAGACTGGGGCAGGCTGAGAGCTGGGCAGAGAGGAACCTGTGAGGTTCAGCAGGGATCAGAGCAGAGTCCTGCCCCTGGGAAGGGATAAACTGCACCAGTAGAGGTCTGGAGGTGATCTGCTGGAGGGCAGCCCCACGGGGGAGGCCTTGGCAGTGCTGGTGGGCAGCAAGTTCTGCATGGCACAGCAGTGTGCCCTTGGGGCCAAGGAGGCCAATGGCATCCTGGGGGGCATTGAGAAGAGTGTGCCCAGCAGATCCAGGGAGCTTCTTCTCCCTCTCCACTCTGCCCTGGTGAGGCCTCACCTGGAATATTGCATCCAGTTCTGGGCTCCCCAGTTCAGGAGGGACAGGGATCTGCTGGAGAGAGTCCAAGGGAGGGCCACAAGGATGCTGCAGGGACTGGAGCAGTGCCTGAGGAGGAGAGGCTGAGAGCCCTGGGGCTGCTTAGGCTGCAGAGGAGAAGGCTGAGAGGGGATCTGTAAGCAGCTGAGGGCTGGGGGGCAGGAAGGAAGGGACAGGGACAACCTCTGCTCACTTGGGCCCTGGCACAGCAAGTTCCACCTCAATATGAGGAAGAAATTCCTGACTGTAAGGGTCTCAGAGCCCTGGCATAGGCTGCCCAGAGAGGTTGTGGAGTCTCCTTCTGTGGAGCCTTTCCAGCCCTGTCTGGATGTGTTCCTGTGCGACCTGCAATAGATTCTCTGGTGCTGCTCTGGCAGGGAGGTTGGATTGGAAGATCTCCAGCAGCCTCTTCCAACCCTAACATCCTGGGATCCTGGAATGCCTTCAGAGCTCCAGTGAGATGTTTAGAGTGATGTTACTTGTTCAAAAAATAAATAGGTGAAAATATGGTCTTCAAGAACTGCTGCTGCAGCCTTTCCCCACCTTGGTTTTCAGCACCCCTTTGTGACCAGAGAGGGTAAGATGCTTCCTGCAAACATCAGGCAAAGTTAAGCAGTGAACTTAACTTTAACTTTGCTTGTTCTACTGGCTTGAAAGCAGCCCTGAGGAAAAGGGCTTGGGATTGCTGCTGGATGAGAAGCTCAACATGAGCCAGCAGTGTGCACCTGCAGCCCAGAGAGCAACCAGAGCCTGGGCTGCACCCAGAGCAGTGTGGGCAGCAGGGCCAGGGAGGGGATTCTGCCCCTCTGCTCTGCTGAGATCCCACCTGGAGCACTGTGCCCAGTTCTGGAGCCCCAGGGACAGGAAAGGTCTGGAGGTGCTGGAAGGTGTCCAGAACAAGGCCACAATGATGCTCAGAGGGCTGGAGCTGCTCTGCTATGGAGACAGGCTGAGAGAGTTGGGGCTGTTCAGTCAGGAGAGGAGAAGACTCCAAGACCTTCTTGTGGCCTTCCAGTATCCAAAGGGGGCCACAAGAAAGCTGCTGAGGGACTTGTTAGGGTGTTGGGTAGTGACAGGACTGGGGGGAATGAATCCAAGCTAGAGGAAGGCAGGTTGAGATGGATGATAGGACCTGGAGGAGGACACAGAGGGCACTGTCAGCATGTTTGCTGATGACACAAAGCTATGTGGAGTGGCTGCCACACAGAGGTGGGCTGTGCTGCCATGCACTGAGACTCATGCTGGAGAGCTGGCAGGGAGAAACAGGCTTGAGGTGAAGAGAAAGCTCTTCACTGAGAGAGTCATTGGACACTGGAATGGGCTGCCCGGGGAGGTGGTGGAGTCGCCGTCCCTGGAGCTGTTCAAGGCAGGACTGGACGTGGCACTTGGTGCCATGGTCTGGCCTTGAGCTCTGTGCTAAAGGGTTGGACTTGATGATCTGTGAGGTCTCTTCCAACCCTGATGATACTGTGATACTGTGATAATGAAACACAACAAGGGCAAGAGTGGAGACTTGCAACTGGGGAAGTACAAGCCCATGGATCAGTAAAGGCTGGGGACTGACTTAGTGGAAAGCAGGAAAGGGGAAAAGGTCCTGGGGGTCCTAGTGGGGGGAAGGATGCCCATAAGCCAGCAGAGTGCTCTGATGGCCAAGAAGGCCAATGCCATCCTGGGGTGGATTAGAAGGGCTGTGGTTAGTAGGTTGAGAGAGGCTCTCCTGCTCCTCTACTCTGCCCTGGGGAGGCCACATCTGGAATATTGTGTCCAGATCTGGGCCCCTCAGTTCAAGAAGGACCTCAGGGAACTGCTGGAGAGAGTCCAGCACAGAGCCACAGAGATGCTGCAGGCAGTGGAAGAGCTTCCTTAGGAGGAGAGCCTGAGGGAGCTGGAGCTGTGCTGCTGGGAGAGGAGAGCCTGAGAGGTGACCTCCTTGGTGTTGGGAAAGATGTGCAGGTGAGTGGCAGGAGGCTGCAGCCAGGCTCTGCTGGGTGATGCCAGTGCCAGGGGAAGGGGCAGTGGTGGCAGCAACCTGAGGTAGCAGAAACTGTCGCTGCTCACGGCAGGGGTGATGGAACTCAATGATCCCTGAGGTGCCTCCCAACACTGACAACTCTGCAACTAACTGCACTCAGGCTGCTCAGAGAGCTGGAATGTCAGCTGTAGAAGGGTTCCAGGACTGTGTAAGAACCAAAATATTATTAGAATTAGTGGCTGGGGAGAGTTCTGAGTATCAAAATCAATGAACAAGAACTCCAAAATGAATAATTGACTAACTTGCCCTCCGTGACACTGGCAGCTGAGCCCAGTCTGGCTGATCTCATGAGTGGGGGGGCAGGTAATTCATACAATCACAGAGGCAGTCAGGCTTGGAAGGGACCACAAGGATCAGCCAGTTCCAACCCCTCTGCCATGCCCAGGGACACCCTACCCTAGAGCAGGCTGCCCACAGCCTCAGCCAGCCTGGCCTCAAACACCTCCAGCCATGGGGCCTCAACCACCTCCCTGGGCAACCCATTCCAGCCTCTCACCACTCTCCTGCTCAACAACTTCCTCCTCACCTCCAGCCTCACTCTCCCCACCTCCACCTTTGCTCCATTCCCCCCACTCCTGCCACTCCCTCACACCCTCAAAAGTCCATCCCCAGCTTTTCTGGAGCCCCCTTCAGATGCTGGCAGGCCACAAGAAGGTCACCTGGGAGCCTCCTCTGCTCCAGCCTGCACAGCCCCAACTCTTTCACTCTGTGCTCACAGCAGAGCTGCTGCAGCCTCTCAGCATCCTCCTGGCCCTGCTCTGGACACTTTCCAGCATCTCCACAGCCCTCTTGTCCCAGGGGCTCCAGAACTGGATGCAGTACTCCAGATGTGGTCTCAGCAGAGCAGAGCAGAGGGGGAGAATCCCCTCCCTGGCCCTGGTGCCCACACTGCTCCTATTATTATATTTATTATTTTAATTCATTTTTGTGTATTTTATGTATTTAAATTTATTATTTCTCTTCTTATTTATATTTTACTATATTTCTATTTATATATATTATATATTTATAGATAAAGTTTCCTCTTTTAACTCCAGGTGGGGTGCCAGAATGCGACTCTCTCCCAAACCATCACAAGGCCTCATCCCTAAGATATTCAAGGTGAGGCTTTACAGGGATCTGGGGAATCTGATCTAGCTGAGGATGTCCCTGCTGACTGCAGCAGGCTTGGACTGGATGACCTTTTGAGGTCCCTTTCAACCCAGGTGATTCTGTGACTCTCTGATCTACCGAGTCCTTGAAAATTGAAGTTGTTCCAGCTCCACTGCTCACACTATGAAGGAGTTCAGTTTTCTTCCTTTTATCACTTAGTCACGATTTAACAGCTGATAAATTTTGTTCTCAATTCTTTCCATGACATTTTTGAAGTGGGACCACAGGCAGATATGAACCTTGTGTTCAGCCTGCCAGTTGGTTGGGGTTTTTCAGCCCTGAACACCAGGAGAATGCAGATGCACAATAACTTAGCTCTTGTAATGCCAATCCATTGTGCTACCTGTGGGTAACCAGCAAGAGAACAAGAGGATAGAGTCTCAAGTTGTGCCAGGGGAAGTTGGATGTTAGGAGGAAGTTGTTGTCAGAGAGAGTGATTGGCATTGGAATGGGCTGCCCAGGGAGGTGGTGGAGTGGCTGTGGCTGGAGGTGTTGCAGCCAAGCCTGGCTGGGGCACTTAGTGCCATGGTCTGGTTGGTTGGGCAGGGCTGGGTGCTAGGTTGGGCTGGCTGAGCTTGGAGCTCTCTTCCAGCCTGCTTGGTTCTATGATTCTATGACCCTGTAGGAAAACACACCAGAAAAAAAAGAGGTGGGGGTTTGCCTGTGTTTGTGTCTGGGTTTTACACACTCAGCATGAAAGTGTTCTCCCTTACATGTTTTCAGACAGCTCCAAAAGTTAAGGTTTGGGCCAAACATTACCTTCATGTCAGTCTCTCTTGGAATGTGATCTTTGAAGTCCTCAATGGAACTCACAAGGAAAGGAATGTGGTAGGATAAGACCTAGGAGACACAAAGATATACAAAATGAGATGGGATTTTATTCTATGCAGATGAATTTGTTCCTACACTTCAAACCTTCATGCCCAGAAAAAGAGATTTTATTCTATGCAGATGAATTTCTTCCTACATTTCAAACCTTCATGCCCAAAAGAAGAGATTTTATTCTATGCAGATGAAATTGTTCCTACATTTCAAACCTTCATGCCCAATAAAGGCAAATCCAAGTTGTTTGCAAAGGGAAATGAAAGCTTTTAGCATGCACTCAGAGCAAACACTGAGAAGCCTGCTCAGACTACAACCTGTGTGTTTCCAGGTAACATTCCTCTGAGCAGCACTCAAAAAGCAGATTCCCACACCCCCAATTTGCAATTCCACCTGCAGCTCTAACTGAGCATCACCACTTTAGCCAGGTGCCAGCCTTTGAAGAGATGGCATTCCTGAAAAATGGTTTCATATATCCTGGAATTGCATTGAATCAAATGGATTGAAAGCTACTGAGAAGACATCTGATGGGGCCTCAATCACTTTAGCCAGGTGCCAGCCTTTGAAGGGGTGGCATTCCTGAAGAGTGGTTTCAAATCTCCTGGAACTGCATTGAACCACATGGAGTGGAAGCTACTCAGAAGATATTTGATGGGGTCTCAACCACTTTAGCCATGTGCCAGCCTTTCAAGAGCTGGCATTCCTGAAGAGTGGTTTCAATTATCCTGGAATTGCATTGAACCAAATGGAGTGGAAGCTAATCAGAAGATATTTGATGGGGTCTCAACCATTTTAGCCATGTGCCAGCCTTTGAAGAGCTGGCATTCCTGAAGAGTGGTTTCAATTATCCTGGAATTGCATTGGAATTGCATTGAACTAAATGGAGTGAAAGCTACTCAGAAGATATTTGATGGGGTCTCAATCACTTTAGCCAGGTGCCAGCCTTTCAAGAGCTGGCATTGCTGAGGAGTGGTTTCAAATATCCTGGAATTGCATTGGAACTGCATTGAACTAAATGGAGTGAAAGTTACTTAGAAGACATCTGATGAGGCCTCCACTACGTTAGCCATGTGCCAGCCTTTCAAGAGCTGGCATTCCTGAAGAGTGGTTTCAAATATCCTGGAATTGCATTGAACCAAATGGAGTGGAAGCTACTCAGAAGATATTTGATGGGGTCTCAACCACTTTAGCCAGGTGCCAGCCTTTCAAGAGCTGGCATTCCTGAACAGTAGTCTCAATTATCCTGGAATTGCATTGAACCAAATGGAGTGGAAGCTACTCAGAAGATATTTGATGGGGTCTCAATCACTTTAGCCAGGTGCCAGCCTTTCAAGAGCTGGCATTGCTGAGGAGTGGTTTCAAATATCCTGGAATTGCATTGGAACTGCATTGAACTAAATGGAGTGAAAGCTACTCAGAAGACATCTGATGAGGCCTCCACTACGTTAGCCATGTGCCAGCCTTTCAAGAGCTGGCATTCCTGAAGAGTGGTTTCAAATC
The DNA here is from genome assembly GCF_015220805.1 of Pogoniulus pusillus. Taxonomy (NCBI): domain Eukaryota; kingdom Metazoa; phylum Chordata; class Aves; order Piciformes; family Lybiidae; genus Pogoniulus; species Pogoniulus pusillus. Next base: position 19,286,091 of record NC_087287.1, on the reverse strand, counting down.
TCCTGGAACTGCATTGAACCACATGGAGTGGAAGCTACTCAGAAGATATTTGATGGGGTCTCAACCACTTTAGCCAGGTGCCAGCCTTTCAAGAGCTGGCATTGCTGAACAGTAGTCTCAATTATCCTGGAATTGCATTGAACCAAATGGATTGAAAGCTTAATCCGAAGATATTTGATGAGGCCTCAACCATTTTAGCCAGGTGCCAGCCTTTCAAGAGCTGGCATTCCTGAAAAATGGTTTCATATATCCTGGAACTGCATTGAACCACATGGAGTGGAAGCTACTCAGAAGACATCTGATGAGGCCTCCACTATGTTAGCCAGGTGCCAGCCTTTCAAGAGCTGGCATTCCTTAAGAGTGGTTTCAAATATCCTGGAATTGCATTGAACTAAATGGAGTGGAAGCTACTCAGAAGATATTTGATGGGGTTTCAACCACTTTAGCCAGGTGCCAGCCTTTCAAGAGCTGGCATTCCTGAACAGTAGTCTCAATTATCCTGGAATTGCATTGAATCAAATGGGGTGAAAGCTACTCAGAAGACATCTGATGAGGCCTCCACTACGTTAGCCAGGTGCCAGCCTTTCAAGAGATGGCATTCCTGAGCAGTAGTCTCAATTATCCTGGAATTGCATTGAACCAAATGGAGTGGAAGCTACTCAGAAGATATTTGATGGGGTCTCAACCACTTTAGCCAGGTGCCAGCCTTTCAAGAGCTGGCATTGCTGAAGAGTGGTTTCAAATATCCTGGAATTGCATTGGAATTGCATTGAACTAAATGGAGTGAAAGCTACTCAGAAGACATCTGATGAGGCCTCCACTACGTTAGCCAGGTGCCAGCCTTTCAAGAGCTGGCATTCCTGAAGAGTGGTTTCAAATACCCTGGAACTGCATTGAACCAAATGGAGTGGAAGCTACTCAGAAGACATCTGATGAGGCCTCCACTATGTTAGCCAGGTGCCAGCCTTTCAAGAGCTGGCATTGCTGAACAGTAGTCTCAATTATCCTGGAATTGCATTGAACCAAATGGATTGAAAGCTTAATCAGAAGATATTTGATGGGGCCTCAACCATTTTAGCCATGTGCCAGCCTTTCAAGAGCTGGCATTGCTGAAGAGTGGTTTCAAATCTCCTGGAACTGCATTGAACCAAATGGAGTGGAAGCTACTCAGAAGACATCTGATGAGGCCTCCACTATGTTAGCCAGGTGCCAGCCTTTCAAGAGCTGGCATTCCTGAAGAGTGGTTTCAAATCTCCTGGAATTGCATTTAACCAAATGGAGTGGAAGCTACTCAGAAGATATTTGATGGGGCCTCAACCACTTTAGCCAGGTGCCAGCCTTTCAAGAGCTGGCATTGCTGAACAGTAGTCTCAATTATCCTGGAATTGCATTGAACTAAATGGAGTGGAAGCTACTGAGAAGATATTTGATGGGGTCTCAACCACTTTAGCCAGGTGCCAGCCTTTCAAGAGCTGGCATTGCTGAACAGTAGTCTCAATTATCCTGGAATTGCATTGAACTAAATGGAGTGGAAGCTACTCAGAAGATATTTGATGGGGTCTCAACCACTTTAGCCAGGTGCCAGCCTTTCAAGAGCTGGCATTGCTGAAGAGTGGTTTCAAATCTCCTGGAACTGCATGGAATGAGAAGCAGTGAAAGCTTCTCAGCAGACACTTGAGTTAGTGCTTACATCTCTGAGTGCCTCCTGGGCCAGGGAGCGGAAGGACAAGATAACGCCAATGATGGTCATTCTCTTCAAAACACTGTCCACAGCTGCAGAGAAATGAGAACAAGAGTCAACAGAAGCTCCTTGGGTTAAAGACAGAGCAAGAAAACATTTCCCAGAATGCTGACAAAGGTGGTGGGGCAATGACACTCCTGTGAGGGCCAAAACAAGCGGTGCTGAGGCAGGGGTTGATAGGTGAGGCAGGGATGGGATTTTCAGCAGCAGGCTCCTGCTAATCACTGCATGGAATGAACCCCAGGACACCTATGGATGCTAGCACTAGGGCTGTGTTTTCTTGAGGCCAAAATCATCTTTTTCTAGTCTTTTTTTGGTTGTTGTTTAAAATAATTAGTTATGAGGGTGTGCAGGGGCCTGGAAAAGATGGTTTCCTTTTGCTTCAGTGCATGAGATCTGCAGCTGGATGTGGTGTCCAGGTGTCAGGGAAGGACTTGCTATGGTGTTGGGAAGGGGGAATGGATCCAAGCTATGGGGAGGGCAGGTTCAGATTAGGTGTCAGAAAGAAGTTCTTCACTGTAAGGGTGGTGAGCCACTGGCACAGCTTGCCCAGGGAGCTGATGGAAGCCTCACCCCTGGAGATCTTTAAAGTCAGGCTTGGTGTAGCTCTGGCCAGCCTGATGCAGTGTGAGGTGTCCCTGCCCATGGCAGGGGGGTTGAACTGGGTGGTCCTTGAGGTCCCTTCCAGCCCTGTGATTATGCAGAGAGGTTGTGGAGTCTCCTTCACTGAAAACATTCAAAATGCAGCTGGATGCCTTCCTGTGTGACCTACTCTTGCTCTGGCAGGGGGGTTGGATTACATGATCTCTGGAACTCCCTTCCAACCCCTACCATTGTAATCACTTCTATAGTGCCTGAGCACTAATTCACACTGAAACCTCCTTTTGTCTGGACATTGAGACCAGAAAATTTGAAGAGAGGCATGGGTTGACCCAGGAGGGTTGGACTTGATGATCTGTGAGGTCTCTTCCAACCCTGATGATACTATGATACTATGATATGATATGTTCTCCTGCTTTGGTATCCTCACTCTGGAGAAATTAGTTGTCCCCCTTTTCTTTACAAAGACAAAACAGCAAAAGTACACCTTTGAATTTATCAAGTCCTTGCTAGTTACCCACATGATAATCTTTTAAAGAGGGCTGCCATCTGGTCTGGCTTGTCGAAGCTGGTCCTCATTTGGGTAAGAACTTCAACGTTCTCCACCACGAGTTTCTAGAAGGGAAGGAAGGCTTCAGGTCAGCAACAGACTTCAGGATGTGAACAGAATAAATGCATGCACAAAAATAACTGCACAGAGAGAGTGATTGGCATTGGAATGGGCTGCCCAGGGAGGTGGTGGAGTGGCCGTGGCTGGAGGTGTTGCAGCCAAGCCTGGCTGAGGCACTTAGTGCCATGGTCTGGTTGGTTGGGCAGGGCTGGGTGCTAGGTTGGGCTGGCTGAGCTTGGAGCTCTCTTCCCACCTGCTTGATTCTATGAATGCTAAGGCATATCAGTGACTTGGAAGAATTAAATGGTTCAGCTGTCTTCTGCCAGGCACCCAGCAACAGAAGGGGACAGAGTGTGAAGCTGTGCCAGGGCAGGTCTAGGCTGGATGTGAGGAGGAAGTTGTTGTCAGAGAGAGTGACTGGCATTGGGATGGGCTGCCCAGGGAGGTGATGGAGTGGCCGTGGCTGGGGCACTTAGTGCCATGGTCTGGTTGGTTGGGCAGGGCTGGGTGCTAGGCTGGGCTGGCTGAGCTTGGAAGTCTCTTCCAACCTGCTTGATTCTATAGTTCAGGATATTTCTGTCTGCCAGGTGGGCAACTAAATTCACTGCCTACAGCGGAGCACTCTGCCTTCTTAATGGCTCCACAGTATCAGTGTTATTGCCAGGTGAGATCCTTCACAAAAGCAAGCTTGGAATCAAAAAGCAAGGATTAGACACTCCTTAGAAGATGACTTTGACACTCAGTGTGCACAACATCGTAAAACAAGTGAATGAAACTCAGTGGAACAGGCTGCCCAGGTTGGGGCCTCATCCCTAGAGATATTGAAGGTAAGGCAGGACAGGGCTGTGGGTGACCTGATCTAGTGGAGGATGTCTCTGCTCATGGAAGTGTGGTGTTGGACTAAATGCCTCTTGGAAGTCCCTTCCAGTCTGCACCACTCTGTGATTTTATGAAGATCAGGCAATAACTCCTACTGCTACTCATCTTTGGTAAGTACACTGCTACCAGCAAAAGCCCAGACTCACAAAGCCATCTCTTCCTTCCTCTGGGTGTGTGCTGCTCTGAGGCTAACTGGAATACTTTGAGGAGAGGACTTAGATTCTAGGAGGTGCTGTTGGAGGAGAAGCTCCACATGAGCCAGCAGTGTGCACCTGCAGCCCAGAGAGCAGCCAGAGCCTGGGCTGCATCCAGAGCAGTGTGGGCAGCAGGGTAAGGGAGGGGATTCTGCTCCTCTGCTCTGCTGAGACCCCACCTGGACCAGTGTGCCCAGTTCTGGAGCCCCTGGAAAGATCTGGGGGTGCTGGAACATGCTCAGAGCAGGGCCAGGAGGATGCTCAGAGGGCTGGAGCTGCTCTGCTATGGGGACAGGCTGAGAGAGTTGAGGCTGTTCAGTCTGGAGAGGAGAAAGCTCCAAGGAGACCTTATTGTGGCCTTCCAGGATCTGAAGTGGGCTACAAGAAAGCTGCTGAGGGACTTGTTAGGGTGTTGGGTAGGGATAGAAGAGGCAGGGGATGGATCCAAGCTAGAGGAGAGGAGATAGAAATTAGATGTTAGGAGGAGGTTTTTCAGCATGAGGACGGTGAGACACTGGCACAGGTTGCCCAGGGAGGTGGTGAAAGCCTCATTCCTGGAAGTTCTGGAGGTGGCTCTGGGCATGTGTGAGGTGTCCCTGCCCATGGCAAGGGGGCTGGAACTGGATGACCCTTGAGGTCACTTTCAGCTCTGAGATTGATTCATTTTATTCAGAGGCTACTTTATTTAGTTCTTTGTGAACTAAAGAGTGTCAAGGTAGCAAAGATCTGAAACCTGGGAGGAAGAAAGGATTAGAGCTGCCTTCTAAAGTTATTACTGACAGCTACATTGTTCAGATGGATGCACTCCAATCCAGCTTGCCTGCCAGGCAGCACAAGCAAAAGGAGCAATGAGGACAAACTACTCTTGATCAAACATGCAGGCCACTTACAAACCTGGAATGTAACTCAAGACATAAAATGTAGGAAGAGACTGAAGTGCAGCAACATACTGCTGAGGATCCAGGTATAGAAAGACCTTTGATAGCTCTGCTAACTGCTTTCCTACTTCTAGTTTATTTCACTTCTCTGAAAGCAAGGCAAAAACAAAGCAACTGGCCAGCAGGGAGATGAAATTCCTGAGCAAACATTCCTGTGACCGCAGGAGCAGAAAAACAACACCACAGCTTAAACCTATGATGCTGCTATGCAAGACACAGTGCTCTGCTAACTGCTTCCACCTCCCAGACAAGCAGCTGGTGCAAAGCAGGCCTGCCCAAAAGCTTGGAGCTCTCCACTTCAATCACTCTGTGCCACGGTCCTGCTACGTCCATAAAATCAAATCCATCCCTCTGCTGCTTTGAGGCAAACTGGAGTACGTCAATGAGAGGAATTAGATTCTAGGCTGGGAAAAGGAAATGATGCTGAGGTCTGCTGCACTCATAGGCTTGCTGAGGTGTATGAAAGCAAGGACACAAAACCACAGAATCATAGATCAGTCAGAGTTGGAAGGGAGCACAAGGAGCAGCCAGTGCCAACCCCCCTGCCATGCCCAGGGACACCCTACCCTAGAGCAGGCTGCACACAGCCTCAGCCAGCCTGGCCTTAAACACCTCCATCCATGGGGCCTCAACCACCTCCCTGGGCAACCCATTCCAGCCTCTCACCACCCTCACAGATAAGACAGAGCAGGAGACAATGTCAGTGTGTGTGTCTGTGCCCTGGGCTGCTGCTTCTATGTAACTCATCCTTCTGCTTCTAACCCCCTGTCTTTGCTTCCACCTCCCAGACAAGCAGCTGGTGCAAAGCAGGCCTGCCCAAAAGCTTGGAGCTCTGCCTTCCAATCACTCTGTACCATGGTCCTGCTGTGTCCATAAAACCAAATCCATCTCTCTGCTGCTTTGAGGCAAACTGGAATACATCAATGAGAGGAATTAGATTCTAGGCTGTGCAAAGGAAATGATGCTGAGGTCTGCTGCACTCACAGGGTTATTGTTCCCCTGTACTGCCTGTGCAAGAGCAAAGTCACAGTTCCATCAGTTATAAGCACAGCTATAAAACAACTTAAAGGAAGCTTATGCAGACAACTGTCCCCTCTTCCCACCCAGCACTTGCCCAAGGTTACCTTAAGCTCAGCAACCTGTGAAGAAATGTGCCACATCAGACTTTCACTGAGGAACTTCATGCCATATGGTCCCAGAAGTTCAGAAAGGGCTCTCATTTCTAGAGAGACAAAAAAACAACCCTGTTCTACTTCAAACAGTCCTCTTTCAGTTCTTTGACACCTGTCATGCAGACAGCCATGGTGTTAGCATGGCAAAAACATCTTATTAGCAAACAAAACCTTAGGTATGAGAACATGAGAGGAGTAGAACATGAGAGGAGTGAAACATGAGAGGAGCGAAACAGTGAAACATGTCCCAGGCCTATCTCTGCAGCTAAACCACAACAACCCTGCTTGGACCCAAAATGGGCAAAGTGAGCTCCCTCCAGACAGAGGCAGCACAAAGGAAAAGGACTTCAGAGCACTACTGAAGGTGAACAGAATGCTCTCAGAGCTGCTGGCATTCCAGTTACTCAAGCATACAGCAAGTGCCTCTCACCACCGCGTCAGTGAGAACAGCAAAGCTTACCTGAGATGTCTGAGTACTCCTCAGCATTAAATGTCAGCTCGTTTTCTGTAGGCAAATTGACAAAGGCCTTCATGGCTGGGAAATAGGCTATGTGCCCATTGCTGACCTGTCTTAGCAGAGTCTCCAAATACCTGAGCAGGAAAGGATAAAGCAGGAGGTGAAGAGAGAAATCGGCAGAGGTGAAGCAGACTTCTGTGACGAGGGACAGCAAAGCCTTGGGACTGCAGCTCTGCTTCCAGAGCTCAACTGATACCTGCACTTTACTGTCACAGAACCATGGAACTGGCAGGGTTGGAAGGGACCTCAAGGATCAGCCAGCTCTAATCTCCCTGCCATGGGCAGGGACACCTCACACCAGATCAGGTTGCTCACAGCCACATCCAGCCTGGCCTTAGAACCTTCCAGGGATGAGGCTTCCACCACCCACCCTGGCACAGTTTCAGACTGTGTCCCCTTCTTCTCATGCTGACTGCCTGGCAGCAGAGCCCAACCCCACCTGGCTACAGCCTCCCTGCAGGCAGCTGCAGGCAGCAATGAGCTCTGCCCTCAGCCTCCTCTGCTGCAGGCTGCACACCCCCAGCTCCCTCAGCCTCTCCTCACAGGGCTCTGCTCCAGGCCCCTCCCCAGCCTTGCTGCCCTTCTCTCAACACCTTCCAGCACCTCAACAGCTCTCTGCAATTCAGGAGCCCACAACTGGACACAGCACTCCAGGGGTGGCCTGAGCAGTGCTGAGCACAGGGGCACAACAACCTCCCTTGTCCTGCTGCCCACACTGCTCCTCAGCCAGCCCAGGATGCCATTGGCTCTGCTGCCCACCTGGGCACTGCTGCCTCCTCTTCAGCTCCTCTCTCCCAGCACCCCCAGCTCCCTCTCTGCCTGCCTGCTCTCAGCCACTCTGGCCCCAGCCCCTAGTGCTGCTTGGGGTTGCTGTGGCCACAGTGCAGAACCCTGCCCTTGGCCTTCTTCAGTCTCATCTCATAACCAATTACTAATTTCCACCATATAGTAGAGGCAGGAAACATACAAAATCAAAAAGCCCCAAACATTTCCAACACCTCCAGTTCTCCAGTTCCAGATTGTTCATTAAATCAACTGAAAAGAGAACACTTGTGAGCAGTGCTCCTCCAGCTGCTTACCAATTGGTGTAGAGGCTGGTGATGGTGGGCTCCCCGTGGCTGTCTAGATGCTGGGTCTGCTGCAGCAGGACGTTGTTAAACACTCGTGTGATGTCAATCTGTACATAGTTCTCTATCGACTGCAGCACTGTCATGTAGGCTCTCACACTGGTTAACAGCTCTGAGGGTTTGGCAATCTCTTGTGTTGCTTGATTGTACATAGTCATGCCAACAATTGACCTTTTAGGAAAGCAGAACAAAAACCATCACCACACCAGAATTGGAAAGGAAGAAATTGCATTGATCAGTAAAACTGAACAGAGACAAAGATGCAGCTGAAAACTTTCACCTGGGTATTTCACCATCCTGCATATGTGAACCTCTAATTATGGAATCAGAGCATCAAGCAGGCTGGAAGAGAGCTCCAAGCTCAGCCAGCCCAACCTAGCACCCAGCCCTGCCCAACCAACCACACCATGGCACTAAGTGCCCCAGCCAGGCTTGGCTGCAACACCTCCAGCCACAGCCACTCCACCACCTCCCTGGGCAGCCCATTCCAATGCCAATCACTCTCTCTGACAACAACTTCCTCCTCACAGCCAGCCTAGACCTGCCCTGCCACAGCTTCACACTCTGTCCCCTTCTTCTGCTGCTGGCTGCCTGGCAGCAGAGCCCAACCCCACCTGGCTACAGCCTCCCTGCAGGCAGCTGCAGACAGCAGTGAGCTCTGCCCTCAGCCTCCTCTGCTGCAGGCTGCACCCCCCCAGCTCCCTCAGCCTCTCCTCACAGGGCTGTGCTCCAGGCCCCTCCCCAGCCTTGCTGCCCTTCTCTCAACACCTTCCAGCACCTCAACATCTATCCTGGGCTGCATTAAAAGTGCTAACAGACCAAGAGAGGTGATTCTGCCACAGAGCTCACCTCTGAGCCTTGTTTCCAACCCCAGCTCCCTCAGCCTCTCCTGACTGCAAGTATGTCAGCAGCACTGTTAGAACAGCTCCAATCATAGATTGGTCAAGGTTGGAAGGGACCTCTGGGGACTTTCTGGCCCACCCTGCTGTACTGTCAAGCAGGGTCACCCAGAGCAGGTTGCACAGAAGTGTGTCCTGGTGGGTTTGGCAAGTCTGCCATTGGTCTTCTGGGCCACAAGCTCACACTGCCTGCTCATCTCCACCATCTCATCCACCAGCACCTCAAGTCCTTTTCCACAGGGCTGCTTTCTATCACCTCCTCCTCCTGTCTGTATTGATGGTGAGGATTGCTCTATACTGTGTTCCTGCAGGTAAAAATTTAAGGGCATATCTGCTGGTCTTGTGATATTCATGTGCCCCCTGGGCAGCTGTGCTGGAGTGCATAAAGCTCTGAAAGGCAGAGGAAATGCCACTGAAATGACTGAGAAATAATCAAACATGAAACATGTTGTTGGGTACCTGCTCCCATTTCTGCTAGGAGGCAAGAAGATGGAGAGCAGTGTCTGACAGCAATGTGCCTGTGGCCTCAACCACAAGCCAACACCCCCCAAACCAAAAGCACAACAACACAGAGGGACCAGCACTGGTCTGAGCTCAGGAACCTGAAGATGACAGCTGACTTACTACAGAGTCATGAGCTTGCCTTCACTTTTATGTCAGCTTGTCTTATTTGAAGGATGGAGTGCTGGAGTGACTTACTGTGATGCCTGGGTGATTAAAACTCTAAGCCCTTACATGCTGCTTGAAACACCTGAAGTACCAGGCCTTGGCATAAACCACAGCTAGGAGAGCTAGGGGGTTTAGTATCACAGAATGGGTTAGGTTGGAAGGGACCTCAAAGACCATCTAGCTCCAACCCCCCACCACAGCCTGGGACACCTCCCACTAGAACAGGTTACTCAAGGCCTCATCTAACCTTGAACACCTCCAGGGAGGGAGCAGCCACAACCCCTCTGGGTAACCTGTGCCAGTGTCTCTCCACCCTCACTACCAAGAACTTCTTCTGGAAATTTCTTCTTCTGCTAACTGGACGTTAGCATCCAGTTTAAAGCTCCCCTCCTCCACTTTAAACCCATTCCTCCTCATCCTGTCACTGCAAGACCATGTAAGGAGTCCCTCTCCAGCCCTCCTGGAGCCCCCTTCAGATACTGCAAGGCCACTCCAAAGTCTCCTCCAAGCCTTCTCTTCTCCAAGCTGCAGTGCCCCAGCTCTCTCAGCCTGTCAGAAAGTGCATTTAATAGAAAACTGGAGTAACAGAACAGGAAGTCTTCTCCAGAGGCTGCCATTTGCCTTGCTATAAATAATGATCCCAGGATGTCAGGAGCTGGAAGGGACCTCTGGAGAGCTTCCACCCCAACCCCCCTGCCACAGCAAGAGCAGAGAATCCAGCACAGGTCACACAGGAACACATCCAGACAGGGCTGCAAAGGCTCCACAGAAGGACACTCCACAACCTCTCTGGGCAGCCTGTGCCAGGGCTCTGGCACCCTCACAGCCAAGAAGTTGTTGCTGCTGTTGAGCTGGAACTTGCTGTGCTGCAGTGTCCATCCCTTGCCCCTTGTCCTGTGGCAGGGCACAAGTGAGCAGAGGCTGTCCCTGTCCCTTCCTTCCTGCCCCCCAGCCCTCAGCTCTTGATAGACATTGCTCAGATCCCCTCTCAGCCTTCTCCTCTGCAGCCTAAGCAGCCCCAGGGCTCTCAGCCTCTCCTCCTCAGGCACTGCTCCAGTCCCTTCAGCATCCCTGTAGCAATTGGACTCTCCACAATTAACATGACTGTACAGCAGACCTGCTACAGTGTGCACAGGCATCATTTCTGCTCGGGAAAGGAAGCAGCTGAGGGGATAAATTCAAGAGGAACATATTCCTACTCTCTACATAGTCGGATTCAGGCTCCACACAAGTTTAGGAAGCATCATATGGTCATGTGGACTCTCTCCAGCAGATCCCTGTCCCTCTTGAACTGGGGAGCCCAGAACTGGAGGAAATATTCCAGGTGGGGCCTCAGCAGGGCAGAGGGAGAGCAGAACCTCCCTGAATGTGCTTAGCACACCTTCAATGCTGCCCAGGATCCCATTAGCCTTCTTAGAAACAGGACCTAGCAATTGCCTGTGTCTGCACATATCATTTCATTGTCATTTTAGCTTGAAACTGCTAGGAGTTGCACAATCCACCCTTAGGAACTGGTTGTATGCAGTAAGCAAAGAACAACTCCAGCAGCAAATCAGCAAAAGGCTTCTCTTGGAGAAGAATCTTCACAAGGTTGCATTTCTCTTACTTGGTGAAGCGGATTTCCAGGTGGGATGTTAAGTACTCCCTCGGGGTAAAGGTGTGCTCCCAAACCACCATGTTGGGGACGTAATTGATGGAGAAGCAGAGCTCAGAAAGTGCAGTGTGCAGCTTGTCCAGGCTTTAGGAACAAGAAGACATGAAGAACAAAAGCAGTCATATGCAACATAAGTGTGTGTTCTGATGGAAAGCACATGCTGGGTGGAAGAGCACTCAAAAACCAGGGAGAGCTCTAACTCCTCCTTATCTTGTTCTGCTTCAGGATGCTTCTTTTATCTTAATTCAAACACAGCATTTTGGGTAAGCACACATCCTACAGCTGCATCTGCACCACCCAGGGATTTCACACACACACACAGAGTCATAGAACCAAACAGGTTGGAAGAGAGCTCCAAGCTCAGCCAGCCCAACCTAGCACCCAGCCCTGCCCAACCAACCACACCATGGCACTAAGTGCCCCAGCCAGGCTTGGCTGCAACACCTCCAGCCACAGCCACTCCACCACCTCCCTGGGCAGCCCATTCCAGTGCCAGTCACTCTCTCTGCCAGGAACTTCCTCCTCACAGCCAGCCTAGACCTACCCTGGCACAGCTTCAGACTCTGGCCCCTTCTTCTCTTGCTGGCTGCCTGGCAGCAGAGCCCAACCCCACCTGGCTACAGCCTCCCTGCAGGCAGCTGCAGGCAGCAATGAGCTCTGCCCTCAGCCTCCTCTGCTGCAGGCTGCACACCCCCAGCTCCCTCAGCCTCTCCTCACAGGGCTCTGCTCCAGGCCCCTCCCCAGCCTTGCTGCTCTGCTCTCAACACCTTCCAGCACCTCAGCAGCTCTCTGCAATTCAGGAGCCCACAACTGGACACAGCACTCAAGCAGTAAGCAGCCTGAGCAGTGCTGAGCACAGGGGCACAAGAACCTCCCTTGCCCTGCTGCCCACACTGCTCCTCAGCCAGCCCAGGATGCCATTGGCTCTGCTGCCCACCTGGGCACTGCTGCCTCCTCTTCAGCTCCTCTCTCCCAGCACCCCCAGCTCCCTCTCTGCCTGGCTGCTCTCAGCCACTCTGGCCCCAGCCTCTAGTGCTGCTTGGGGTTGTATTTTTAAATCTTTCCTCTTAGCTCTTTCAGAGCTTTTCTGTTTGTTTTGGGTAATGATTTACTGAGGTTTCCATTTTTTTCTGTAGCCAGTGACAGAGAAACCTTTCCCCAGCTTCTACAGGCAGTGGGGCCACAAATCCACCTCCAGCAACTGAAGGCAGCAACAACAACTTTCAGCCCAGCCTGCACTTCATGAAGCTAACAGTGTTGAAAGAAGGTAGAATTAAGATGCCTTGGAATTGGAATTCCACAATTAACATCACTACACAGCAGCCCTGCTGGAGTGTGCACAGGCATCTTTTCTGCTCAGGAAAGGAAGCAGCTGAGGGGATAAATTCAAGAGGTACATATTCCTACCCTCTACATAATGGAATTCAGGCTCCACACAAGTTTAGGAAGCATCATAGAATCAAGCAGGTTGGAAGAGACCTCCAAGATCATCCAGTCCAACCTAGCAGCCAGCCCTACTCAGTCAACCAGACCATGGCACTAAGTGCCTCATCCAGGCTTTTCTTGAACACCTCCAGGGACAGTGCCTCCACCACCTCCCTGGGCAGCCCATTCCAATGCCAATCACCCTCTCTGACAACAACTTCCTCCTAACATCCAGCCTAGACCTACCCCAGCACAACTTGAGACTGTGTCCCCTTGTTCTATTGCTGGTTGCCTGGCAGAAGAGGCCAACCCCCACCTGGCTACAATGTCCCTTCAGGTAGTTGTAGACAGCAATAAGGTCACCCCTGAGCCTCCTCTTCTCCAGGCCCAACAACCCCAGCTCTCTCAGCCTCTCCTCATAGGGTTTATGTTCCATATGGTCATGTGGACTCTCTCCAGCACATCCCTGTCCCTCTTGAACTGGGGAGCCCAGAACTGGAGGAAATATTCCAGGTGGGGCCTCGGTAGAGCAGAGGGAGAGGAGATCTTTCCTGGATGTGCTTAGCACACCTTTACTGCTGCTCAGGAAAGGAAGCAGCTGAGGGGATGAATTCAAGAGGAACATATTCCTATCCTCTACATAATGGAATTCAGGCTCCACACAAGTTTAGGAAGCATCATATGGTCCCCAACTAGAAAGCTGTCATGTTTACAGTCAACTCAACTCAGTCAAATGAAGCAAGAAGCATTCCATATGTAAAAACATGCATGTTTTGACTTGGAATTCAAGGTGGAAGAAAGAGAAGAAGCAGCTTACTTTGTCACAACCAATCTGTTTTTCCTCATGCTTTCCACTCCTGGTTTCTCCCTTTCAGGTTCACCTTTCTTTCCAGTTTGCTTTTTTGACTTTTTGTTCACTGCTTGACTGATGGTTTTGGCACAATGCTTGGGCAGCAGCTAGTAAGTAGAAAGAAATAGCCCCTCCAGATTAAAATCCATCTTTTTAGCAACTCTGAGATGCAAAATAAGCTTATGGCCAGAGCAGGAGGAGAGAATCCAGCACAGGTCACACAGGAACACATCCAGACAGGGCTGCAAAAGCTCCACAGAAGGACAAGCAACATATTGTTGCTTTGACTAGTAACTCTACAACTCTCATCTCAGTCTTCTTTAAATCAACTTCCATTTTATAAATACAAAACCACCCCAAAAATCTGAGGATAGGGAAAAAAAAGTGAAAAGGAAACAGAGCAATAAAACTTCAGAAAGCTGAAGAGAGAAGTGAAAGTGACAAGAAATTAAACTAAAAACTGGATCCCAAGATCTTAGGGGCTGGAAGGGACCTCTGGAGAGCTTCCAGTCCAACCCCACTGCCACAGCAGCAGCAGCAGCAGAGAATCCAGCACAGGTCACACAGGAACACATCCAGACAGGGCTGCAAAGGCTCCACAGAAGGAGACTCCACAACCTCTCTGGGCAGCCTGTGCCAGGGCTCTGGCACCCTCACAGCCAAGAAGTTGTTGCTGCTGTTGAGCTGGAACTTGCTGTGCTGCAGTGTCCATCCCTTGCCCCTTGTCCTGTGGCAGGGCACAAGTGAGCAGAGGCTGTCCCTGTCCCTTCCTTCCTGCCCCCCAGCCCTCAGCTCTTGACAGACACTGCTCAGATCCCCTCTCAGCCTTCTCCTCTGCAGACTGCCCAGCCCCAGGGCTCTCAGCCTCTCCTCCTCAGGCACTGCTCCAGTCCCTGCAGCATCCTCATGGCCCTCCCTTGGAGTCTTTCCAGTCAATCCCTGTCCCTCCTAAACTGGGAAGCCCAAAACTGGATGCAGTATTCCAGGTGAGGCCTCACCAGGGCAGAGCAGAGGAGAAGCAGAAGCTCCCTGGATCTGCTGTGCGCTCTTCTCAATGCCCACTGGCCTCCTGAGCCCCAAGAGCACACTGCTGTGCCCTGCAGAGATGAGCAGACTCACCTGGTCACTCAGTGTACACTGCTCTGTGCAGATGTCTGTGATCAGGTTTCGAGCTTGCTTGGCCATTTCATCCAGGAACATGTTGCAGAGGGACAGGCTGCGGTCACCAATGTGATGGCGCTGCCGGACAAAAGAGAGCCAACCTCACTTTCCAGCCTCTCCTTGCTCCTACAGCAGTCACAGCTCACTACAGCATGCAGGTAGGGTGTGAGAAAGAGATTTTCAACCCCTCGATAATCTCAGCTCCAGCATTTGTTTTAGTTTTGAAATGTACTTCGGTTTTAAGCAACCTGAACCATTTAGTTCTTCCAAGTCACTGATGGCCTCAGCACTCAGAGAGTCAGAGAATCAGGCAGGCTGGAAGAGAGCTCCAAGCTCAGCCAGCCCAACCTAGCACCCAGCCCTGCCCAACCAACCACACCATGGCACTAAGTGCCCCAGCCAGGCTTGGCTGCAACACCTCCAGCCACGGCCACTCCACCACCTCCCTGGGCAGCCCATTCCAATGCCAATCACTCTCTCTGACAACAACTTCCTCCTCACACCCAGCCTAGACCTGCCCTGGCACAGCTTCAGACTCTGTCCCCTTCTTCTCTTGCTGGCTGCCTGGCAGCAGAGCCCAACCCCACCTGGCTACAGCCTCCCTGCAGGCAGCTGCAGGCAGCAATCAGCTCTGCCCTCAGCCTCCTCTGCTGCAGGCTGCACACCCCCAGCTCCCTCAGCCTCTCCTCACAGGGCTCTGCTCCAGGCCCCTCACCACCCTTGCTGCCCTTCTCTCAACACCTTCCAGCACCTCAGCAGCTCTCTGCAATTCAGGAGACCACAACTGGACACAGCACTCAAGGGGTGGCCTGAGCAGTGCTGAGCACAGGGGCACAAGAACCTCCCTTGTCCTGCTGCCCACACTGCTCCTCAGCCAGCCCAGGATGCCATTGGCTCTGCTGCCCACCTGGGCACTGCTGCCTCCTCTGCAGCTCCTCTCTCCCAGCACCCCCAGCTCCCTCTCTGCCTGCCTGCTCTCAGCCACTCTGGCCCCAGCCTCTAAGTACTGCTTGGGGTTGTTGTGGCCACAGTGTAGAACCCTGCACTTGGCCTTGTTCAGTCTCACCCCACTGCCCACCCATCCAGCCTGGGTTAAAACATCAGTAACACTGTTTTGCTCACTGCCCTTTGCAAACCTTTTCTTTAGAAGGAGGTCAAATGCTTTCAATATACTTTTGGAAAAGTAGGTTTTCAACTTAAATTTGGACCAAGCAGAGTTGCAGCATGTCCAATACTTAGGATCTCTGTGAATTGCCCTCTTCATTAATCTGCAGCAGTGCTAAAGCTAAGAGAGAATGAGCATGCAACTGGAGCTACAGGGAGAGCAGTGTCCTTCATCCTGCTGAAACCCTAAGTGAAGCCTTGCTTCATTAATTCCTGTGTTCATTTGTCACTGGAGCTGCACAAGCCCAGGCTGTGTCCCACTGAAAACCTTCTTTCACCACTCATGTTTCCTTTCCAGCAGCCACACTGCCACGCATTGTACACAGCACAGCCCAGCTCATTCTTCCACAATGATAACAGTTACCAAGCCACACAATTCAGAGGTTGAATTCCAGCTTCTGCTGGCTGCAGCTGAACCCACAGTGGACTTAGGATACTGACTCCTTGCTGTTACTATAATTGTTCTGAAAGACAGCTCATCAGAGGATCACAGAATGCTCTGGGTTAAAAGGGACCTCCAAGGGTCATCCAGTCCAACTCCTCCTGCAGTCATCCCAGCAGGGACAGCCTCAACTAGATCAGACTAGAGCCCTGTCCAGCCTCACCTTGAAGAACTCCAGGGATGGGGCCACAACCACCTCCCCAGGCAACCTGTTCCAGTGTTCCACTACCCTCATGGTGCAGAACTTGGTCTTCACATCCAATCTAAATCTCTTCTCCTCCAGTTTGAAGCCATTGCCCTCATCCTGTCCCTGCAGGCCCTTACAGTTTCCATTCATCTTGCAGGCTCCCTTCAGGTACAGGAACTCCCAACTTCCTTTTTCTATCAATGAGTTTATAAATCATGTTTTAAAAGGCATGAGATTGAAGCCTGAATCATAGAATCAAGCAGGTTGGAAGAGAGCTCCAAGAGCATCCAGTCCAACTTATCACCCAGCCCTATCCAGTCAACCAGACCATGGCACTAAGTGCCCCAGCCAGGCTTGGCTGCAACACCTCCAGCCACGGCCACTCCACCACCTCCCTGGGCAGCCCATTCCAATGCCAATCACTCTTTCTGCCAACAACTTCCTCCTCACAGCCAGCCTAGACCTGCCCTGGCACAGCTTCAGACTCTCTCCCCTTCTTCTGGTGCTGGCTGCCTGGCAGAAGAGCCCAACCCCCACCAGAAGAGTCATCTAACCTCTGCACCTTAGTTTAAATACAATTTAAATAATTCTTTGTCACTTCTGAAAAGGATTCTGAGATCTATGGGTGAAGAATGACCTAAGAAGGCATCTCCCTTGGTTTACCTCCCCTTTAGCACTCTGACCCCTTGCATCTTCTATTGCCTTAAGACCTTGCAGCAACACTCAGCTCTAAACCTCTCTGCTTTACATGAGAGATGAAAACAACTGAAGAGAATAGATTTTGCAATTACCTCTTCTGGACACAGTTCATGGGTACAGCTCATAAAATGGGTGCAAAGCAGTGGGAATGCAATTGAGTATCTTGACTGAGAGGGAAGCTCCAAGCACTGCTGAAACATCTTCTCAAAAGCGCGACTATAAAAACTGATCAGAAAGAGACATTTCAATGGGACACAAACATCATTGTGTTGTGCATAGAACTGCTTCACATACACCAAACCTGCCCTTAGTGTCAGCTCACAGGCTCACAGGATGTTAGAGGTTGGAAGAACCCAAGGAGATCATCCAGTCCAACCCCCTGCCAGAGCAGGACAATGCTATCTAACACAGAGCACACAGGAACACATCCAGACAGGGCTGCAAAGGCTCCACAGAAGGAGACTCCACAACCTCTCTGGGCAGCCTGTGCCAGGGCTCTGGGACCCTTACAGGAAAGAAGTTCCCCCTTGTGCTGAGGCAGAACCTCTTTTGCTGCAGCTTGCACCCATTGCTCCTTGTCCTGTCCCAGGCAGCAGTGAGCAGAGCCTGTCCCCCCCTCCTGGCAGCCCTTATAAACACTTATCAAATGTTTGACAGGAGAGGCTCAGCAAACACTTCCTTCCTTTTGCTAAAATGCATTAAGGAGAAACATCTGAAAATGATCCCAGATAAATTAGCATCATAGAATGGGTTAGGTTGGAAGGGACCTCCAAAGCTCAGCCAGCTCCAACCCTCTGCCATAGGCAGGGACACCTCCCACTAGAACATGGCACTTAAGGTCTCATCCAACCTGGCCTGGAACACCTCCAGGGAGGTTGTGCAGCACAGAAGCACCCAATGTGATCTTTGATCACATTGGGTGCTTCTGTGCTCCACAACTTCCCTGGGCAACCTGTGCCAGTGTCTCACCACCCCCAACCTGTGCCAGTGTCCAACCACCCGCCTAACAGCCAGTTTCAATCTCCCCTCTGCCACTTCAAACCCATTCTCCCTTGTCCTGTCCTTACAAGCCCTTGTCAATAGTCCCTCCCCAGCCTTCCTGTAGCCCACTTCAGATCCTGGAAGACCACTCCAAGGTCTCCTTGAATCCTTCTCTTCTGCAGGTTGCACAGCCCCAACTCTCATAGCCTGTCCTCATAGCAGCATCATACATGAACCATACATGAAGAATCTCTGATGGATGCTCCTAAGTAACCTCTGTCAGACTGATCCTGATGGAACACAGACATTCCAGTTGCTTCTCTCACTGCTCTATCCTCCTAGGAACATCTCTATTTACAAATCACAGCTGCAAGGGCAAACCAAACAACAACCAACAAAAAGCTTTTAGGGCATGGTTGGTAACATACCAAAATATAGACAGATCTGAGGTTTCAACCAACATCTCCACCAAAGAATCTACCATTTTTGTGTGGAAAATGATTGTGTTCATCATTTTTCCTAGTTCTCTATGGTCTGCAAGCCCAAGGGAAGCTTTAGAGACACTGGTGTAGGCCTGGAAAAGCAAGAGAGAGAGAGATTATTGTCTATAAAGATGCTTTTCTGTTCTGGCAAATTCCATTGCTGCTACCCAAGGCAAATGTGAAATGCTAAGCATGGAACACTTTTGTGCTCTTTGATCTTTATCTATCTTAGCACTACAGCTCAAGGAAAGCAAACTGCCCTTCAAAGGAGTCACCCAATGTCATCTGAGTGTGACATCAACTCACAGAAGGCTGCAGAACAAAGGTATCCATGAATCACAAACCTGCACTTCTGAGCTCCCACTTTAACAATCAGGTTTTGGTAAGGAGGAGCAAGAATAGGTGGTTTGAAAACAGAGAGCCACAGAGAATGGTTTAGGTTGGATGCTCAAGGATCAGCCAGTTCCAACCCCCTGCCCATAGGGACACCTCCCACCAGAGCAGGTTGCTCAAGGCTTCATCCAACCTGGCTTGGAATACCTCCAGGGAGGTTGTGGAGCACAGAAGCACCCAATGTGATCAAAGATCACATTGGGTGCTTCTGTGCTCCACAACCTCCCTGGGCAACCTGTGCCAGGGTCTCACCACCCTCACTGCAAAGAACCCTTTCCTAACAGCCACTTTCAATCTCCCCTCTGCCAGTTCAAACCCATTCCTCCTCCTCCTGTCATTCCCAGACCTTGTCAGTAGTCCCTCCCCAGCCCTCCTGCAGCCCCCTTCACATCCTGCAAGGCCACTCCAAGGTCTCCTCCAAGCCTTCTCCTCTCCAGGCTGCACAGCCCCAACTCTCTCAGCCTGGCCTCACAGCAGAGCTGCTGCAGCCCTCTCAGCATCTTGGTGGCCTCCTCTGCACTGCCTCCAACACTTCCATGTCCTGCTTGTGCTGGGGGCTCCAGAACTGCCCCCAGGACTGCAGGTGGGGTGTGAGGAGAGCAGAGCCAAGGGGCACAATCCCCTCCCTTGCCCTGCTGCCCACACTGCTCTTGCTGCAGCCCAGCACAGGGTTGTGTCTGGGCTGCACTCACCCTGCAGGCTCCTGTGGAGCTTTGCATCAGCCCAGACCCCCAGGCCTGTTCCTCAGGGCTGCTCTCAGCCATTCCCCACCCAGCCTGGAGCCGTGCTTGGCACCCACCCAGGTGCAGGACCTTACACTTGGCCTTGTTGAATGTCCTGAGGTTGGCCTGGGCACAGCTCTGCAGCCTGTGCAGGTCCCTCTGGATGGATGTGTGCCCTCTAGCAACTTGACATCTATCTAGTCTAGACACAATTGAGTTACAGGCTGAACAATGTTCCTCCTTTGCCAACTAAACTGAAGATACTGATCTAGCTGATTGGCTGGGTGCTATGTTGGACTGGATGAGCTTGGAGGTCTCTTCCCACCTGGTTGTTCTATTGGAGTGATCACAGAATCACAGGACATTAGCAGCTGCAAAGGCCCTTGCAAGCTCATCCAGTCCAACCCCCCTGTCAGGGCACAATCACCTATACCAGATCACACAGGAACACATCCAGGTGGGTTTTGAATGTCTTCAGAGAAGGAGATTCCACAACCTTCTTTGGGCAGCCTGTGGCAGTGTTTTGTCACCCTCACAGTGATTTTTCCTTACCATCAAATGGAACCTCCTATGCTCCAACTCGCACCCGGTGCCCCTTGTCCTATCACTGGGCATCACTGGGCAGAGCCTGGCTTCATCCTCCTGACAGTGCCCATCACATCTTCATCAACATGCATGAGATCACCCCTCTGGCTCCTCTGCTCCAAGCTCAAGAGCCCCAGCTCCCTCAGCCTGTCCTCAGCAGGGAGATGTTCCACTGCCTTCAGCACCTTTCTGGCTCTGTGCTGGACTCTTTCAAGCAGTTCCCTGAGGCCCTTCTTGAACTGAGGGGCCCAGAACTGGACACAATATTCCAGGTGCAGCCTCCCCAGGGCAGAGCAGAGGGGCAGGAAACCTCTCTCAACCTCCTAATCACAGCCCTTCTAATGCACCCCAGGAGACCATTTGCCTTCTTGGTCAGCAGAGCACATTGCTCATCTGCCTGAATGTTAGTTTCTTACTGAGCATTCTCCCCCTTCCCCTGGCTGGGGAGGCTGAATCACACTGTGCACAGCTGCCAGCAAACTGCTCATGCCAGCACATTCTATTTCTGAACTGCTACAAACACCTCACAGAACAATTTGCAAGTGCTCAATGCAGACAAAGCTAGAGCAAAACTTTAGCAAAGGATCTACTTCAGGATGCATTTGAGTCTAGAAGAGGTAAGTTATTCTTAGCTACCCTTTCAGCCATTTTCAACCTGAGAGTAGTCTAGAAGAGCAGTAATTTACTACAGGGTTTAGTTTTCAGTCCACTGTCACACGTGTTTATGAAGTATTACCTGCAATCTAAACCAATCTAATCTCATTCCTCTGAAGTCAAATACTTCTCCATCTTCAACTGCAAGAGGGAAAGAAAACAAAAACAGAATATAAACCCCTTAGGAAACCAACTGCAAATTCAGAGATGCTTTGTCACACCTCTTAAAAACCCCACTCAAGGGTTACTTGGGAACTGAGAGCTTTTACTTAGGAATATCAATCCAGCATTGACACACTTACAGGAATTAAAACACCCAGGTGAGAACATGGGGAATATGCTTGCTACATGGAAAGGCAGGAAGAAAAACACCTAAGTGACAAGATGTGGAATGTGCTTTCTCCAGGAGAAGGTGGGAATTCAAACACCTAGGTGACAACAAATGTGCTTGTCTGCTGCTTTGAGGCTACCTGGAATACTGTAGTGAGAACAATTAGGCTGTGCAAGGAAACAGATCAGTGAGAACAGACTAAGATGTGAAAAGGAGACAGATTAGTGAGGGCAGAATAGTGAGAACAATTAGGCTGTGCAAGGGAACAGATTAGGGAGAACAATTGGGCTGTAAAAATGAAACAGATTAGGGAGAACAATTAGTCTGTGCAAGAGAACAGATTAGGGAGAACAATTAGGCTGTGCAAGAGAAGAGACTAGGCAGAAAAATTAGGCTGTGTAAGGGAACAGATTAGGGAGAACAGGTTAGGCTGTGCAAGGGAACAGATTAGGGAAAACAATTGGGCTGTAAAAAGGAAACAGATTAGGGAGAACAATTAGGCTGTGCAAGAGAACAGATTAGGGAGAACAATTAGGCTGTGCAAGGGAACAGATTAGGGAGAACAATTAGGCTGTGCAAGAGAACAGATTAGGGAGAACAATTAGGCTGTGCAAGGGAACAGATTAGGGAGAACAATTAGGCTGTGCAAGAGAACAGATTAGGCAGAACAATCAGGCTGTGTAAGGGAACAGATTAGAGAGAACAGATTAGGAAGAACAATTAGGCTGTGAAAAGGAACAGATTAGTGAGAACGGATTAGGCTGTACAAGGAAATAGATTAGGGAGAACAGATTAGGCTGTGCAAGGGAACAGATTAGGGAGAACAGATTAGGGAGAACAATTAGGCTGTGCAAGGAAACAGATTAGGGAGAACAGATTAGGCTGTGCAAGGAAACAGATTAGGGAGAACAGATTAGGCTGTGCAAGGGAGAACAGATTAGGCTGTGCAAGGGAGAACAGATTAGGCAGAAAAAATAGGCTGTGTAAGGGAACAGATTAGGGAGAACAGATTAGGAAGAACAATCAGGCTGTGAAAAGAAACATATTAATGAGAACAGATTAGGCTGTGCAAGGAAACAGATTAGGGAGAACAGATTAGGGAGAACAGATTAGGCTGTGCAAGGGAACAGATTAGGGAGAACAGATTAGGGAGAACAATTAGGCTGTGCAAGGGAACAGATTAGGGAGAACAGATTAGGCTGTGCAAGGGAACAGATTAGGGAGAACAATTAGGCTGTGCAAGGAAACAGATTAGGGAGAACAGATTAGGGAGAACAGATTAGGCTGTGCAAGGGAACAGATTAGGGAGAACAATTAGGCTGTGCAAGGAAACAGATTAGGGAGAACAGATTAGGCTGTGCAAGGGAACAGATTAGGGAGAACAATCAGGCTGTGTAAGGGAACAGATTAGGGAGAACAGATTAGGCTGTGAAAAGGAACAGATTAGTGAGAACAGATTAGGCTGTACAAGGAAATAGATTAGGGAGAACAGATTAGGCTGTGCAAGGGAACAGATTAGGGAGAACAATTAGGCTGTGCAAGGAAACAGATTAGGGAGAACAGATTAGGGAGAACAGATTAGGCTGTGCAAGGGAACAGACTAGGGAGAAAAATTAGGCTGTGTAAAGGAACAGATTAGGGAGAACAGATTAGGAAGAACAATTAGGCTGTGAAAAGAAACAGATTAGTGAGAACAGAATAGGCTGTGCAAAGGAACAGATTAGGGAGAATAGATTAGGCTGTGCAAGGGAACAGATTAGTGAGAACAGATTAGGGAGAACAATTAGGCTGTGAAAAGAAACAGATTAGGGAGAACAGATTAGGCTGTGCAAGGGAACAGACTAGGGAGAAAA
Organism: Pogoniulus pusillus; assembly: GCF_015220805.1. Lineage (NCBI taxonomy): Eukaryota > Metazoa > Chordata > Aves > Piciformes > Lybiidae > Pogoniulus > Pogoniulus pusillus. Next base: position 19,263,162 of record NC_087287.1, on the reverse strand, counting down.
ATTAGACTGTGCAAGGGAACAGATTAGTGAGAACGGATTAGGCTGTGCAAGGAAACAGATTAGGGAGAACAGATTAGGCTGTGCAAGGGAACAGAGTAGGGAGAACAGATTAGGCGGTGCAAGGAACAGAGTAGGCAGAACAATCAGGCTAAGGGAACAGATTAGGGAGAACAGATTAGGCTGTGCAAGGGAACAGAGTAGGGAGAACAGATTAGGGAGAACAGATTAGGCTGTGCAAGGGAACAGATTAGGGAGAATAGATTAGGGAGAACAGATTAGGCAGAAAAACTAGGCTGTGTAAGGGAACAGATTAGGGAGAACAGATTAGGCTGTGCAAGGAAACAGATTAGGGAGAATAGATTAGGCTGTGCAAGGGAACAGAGTAGGGAGAACAGATTAGGGAGAACAGATTAGGCTGTGCAAGGGAACAGATTAGGCAGAACAATCAGGCTGTGTAAGGGAACAGATTAGGGAGAACAGATTAGGGAGAACAGATTAGGCTGTGCAAGGGAACAGATTAGGGAGAACAATTAGGCTGTGCAAAGGAAATAATGCTGATGTCTGCTGGATTCCCAGGCCTGCTGAGATGTATGAAAGCAAGAACACAAAAACACAGGTAAGACAGAGCAGGAGACAGTGTCAGTGTGTGTATCTCTGTGGCACTTGGTGCCCTGGGCTGCTGCTTCTGTGTAACTCATCCTTCTGCTTCTAACCCCTTGTCTTTGCTTCCACCTCCCAGACAAGCAGCTGGTGCAAAGCAGGCCTGCCCAAAAGCTTGGAGCTCTGCCTTCCAATCACTCTGTGCCATGGTCCTGCTACGTCCATAAAACCAAATCCATCTCTCTGCTGCTTTGAGGCAAATTGGAATACATCAATGAGAGGAATTAGACTCTAGGCTGTGCAAAGGAAACGATGCTGAGCTCTGCTGCACTCACAGGCTGGCTGAGATGGATGAAAGCAAGGACACAAGCAGAGATAAGACAGTGTCAGTGTGTGTGTCTCTGTTGCAGTCTGTGCCTGTGCCTTTCTCCCTCTGTAACCCAACTAATTCTGCTTCTAACCTCCCTGGCCAGTCCTCTGATCTCACTTTCATTGTAAGGCAGACTCTGGGATAAGGCAGAGGGGTGGGAAGAAGGTGGCAGGGTGGTTGGGAGCCCCTCCTGGGCACTCTGGTTTCTGGCAGGGCTGTTGTGTTTCTGCATTGCCTTAAACTTGTCTGCTGCTGTCTGGAGCTGTGAATATTGTAACTATCTGCTTGTGTCTTGTGCTGAGCTGTGAGCAGAAAGCTTCAGTGCTTAACTGCCAGCTCAGCTGAGTCTAGTCTGGGTGATTTCATAAGAGTGGGGGGCAGGGAACTCCCAAATCATCATACCTCTCCAAACTGAACTGCCCCAACTCTCTCAGCCTGTCCCCACGGCAGAGCAGCTCCAGCCCTCTGATCATCCTCGTGGCCCTTCTCTGAGCCAGTTCCAGCACCTCCACACCTTTCCAGCTGAAAAGGTAAGCTCACTTCCCCACAGCACTCCTCAACAGCTCCATCTCTATGGAGCTGCCCTGACAGCCCTCGGGACACATGAAACAGAAACAGATCCCATAACGAAGGAGAAAGAAGGGAACCAATTCCATTTCTGCAGGTTACCTGCTCCCACTGACTGCACAAAGCAAGAAGTGGTGCAGCTTTCCAGGGCCATCTGCCACTCTGATAGCATTCTGCCAGCTGCATTTGGTTTCAGCTTACCTTGTTTCACACTCAGTGAAGTCATAGTGTTTACAAAGGAGGACATGATGATCGATTCATCTTCTGGGCACACTGAAAGGTTCTGGAACACAGAGAGTGCTGCTGTTACTATTCCCATTCTTATTTCAAAGCTCTTTCAGGAAACCTTGTCAGTAACCACGGCAAATTTGGCAGCTGTACACTGAAACCCACACAAAATTAATAACAGGTAAATGAATCAATGTGGAAATTCAGGTAACTGTTGAATATATAATCACAGAAGGGTTTAGGTTGGAAGGGACCTCAAGGATCAGCCAACCCCAATCCCCTGCCATAGGCAGGGACACCTCCCACTAGAACAGGTCACTCTAGGCCTCATCCAACCTGACCTGGAACACCTCCAGGGAGGTTGTGGAGCACAGAAGCACCCAATGTGATCAAAGATCACATTGGGTGCTTCTGTGCTCCACAACCTCCCTGGGCAACCTGTGCCAGTGTCTCACCACCCTCACTGCAAACAACTTCTTCCTAACATCCAATTTCAATCTCCCCTCTGCCAGTTCAAACCCATTCCTCCTCCTCCTGCCATTCCCACACCTTGTCAATAGTCCCTCCCCAGCCCTCCTGGAGCCCACTTCACATCCTGCAAGGCCACTCCAAGGTCTCCCCCAAGCCTTCTCTTCTCCAGGCTGCACAGCCCCAACTCTCTCAGCCTGGCCTCACAGCAGAGCTGCTGCAGCCCTCTCAGCATCTTGGTGGCCTCCTCTGCACTGGCTCCAACACTTCCATGTGCTGCTTGTGCTGGGGGCTCCAGAACTGCCCCCAGGACTGCAGGTGGGGGCTGAGGAGAGCAGAGCCAAGGGGCACAATCCCCTCCCTTGCCCTGTGCCCACACTGCTCTGGCTGCAGCCCAGCACAGGGTTGTGTCTGGGCTGCACTCACCCTGCAGGCTCCTGTGGAGCTTTGCATCAGCCCAGACCCCCAGGGCCTGTTCCTCAGGGCTGCTCTCAGCCATTCCTCATCCAGCCTGCAGCTGTGCTTGGGATTGCAACCACCCAAGTACAGCATCTTGTTGAATGTCCTGAGGTTGGCCTGGGCACAGCTCTGCAGCCTGTGCAGGTCCCTCTGGATTGATCCCTGCCCTCTAACAAGTCGATTGTGCCATACAGCTTGGGGCCACCTGCACACCTGCTGAGGGTGCACTGATTGCTCTGCCCATAGCACTGACAAAGATGTTCAACAGCACTGGTGCCAGCACTGGCCCCTGAGGGACACCACTATTCACCACTACATTCAAGTACTTAACAGCTTTCACTTTTTACCTTTTACCTGGTGATAAATACCTAGAATTTACCTTGATAATAGATAATATTATCTATTATCAAGATAAATGCCTTGCTTTCAAATCAACACCTGCTAAACCCAGAAGGAAGTCTGCCAGGAAATGTGTCCATGCCTTTTCAGGCTGTAGTCACTCACAAAATGTACAGCAAACATTTTCCTGTCAGACAGGCAATTGCTGTGTCTGCAAAGATAATCTGCTGTGGCAGGGTATAAGAGAGCACAGAATTCTCATTGTTGGAAGGCACCTCAAGAATCAACCAGTTCCAACTCCCCCTGCCATGGGCACAGACACCCCACAGTAGATCAGGTTGCCCACATCCAAGACCTCAGTTCAAGACCTCATTGCTGTCTGCAGCTGCCTGCAGGGAGGCTGTGGCCAGGTGGGGATGGGCTCTGCTGCCAGGCAGCCAGCACCAGAAGAAGGGGACAGAGTCTGAAGCTGTGCCAGGGGAGGTCTAGGATGGCTGTGAGGAGGAAGTTGTTGGCAGAGAGAGTGATTGGCACTGGAATGGGCTGCCCAGGGAGGTGGTGGAGTGGCTGTGCGTGGAGGTGTTGAAGCCAAGCCTGGCTGGGGCACTTAGTGCCATGGTCTGGTTGGTTGGGCAGGGCTGGGTGCTAGGTTGGGCTGGCTGAGCTTGGAGCTCTCTGCCAACCTGCTTGATTCTATGACAGTTCTGAGGCAACAGGCAAACCACACAGCTCCCCTGACAGAAATGTTAAGGTTCTTTGATTTTAGAGAGTAGTTTGCAGATGACACCAAGCTAGAAGCAGCTGTGGAGCTGTTGGAGGGTAGCAGAGCCCTGCAGAGGGACCTGGCCAAGCTGCATGGGTGGGCAGAGGCCAATGGGATGAGACTGAACAAGCCCAAGTGCAGGGTTCTGCACTTTGGCCACAACAACCCCAAGCTGCAATAGAGGCTGGGGCCAGAGTGGCTGAGAGCAGGCAGGCAGAGAGGGACCTGGGGGTGCTGGGAGAGAGGAGCTAAAGAGGAGGCAGCAGTGCCCAGGTGGGCAGGAAAAACACCTGGGCACACTGCTATGAAAGTAAATCCAAGGATTCCATTACATTTACTAACATTTGAAGTGTTTAATCAGTCAGTTTAAATAAAGAGTAGAGTATGCTAAGTTTCACCTTCTAGCAAACCATGCCTCAGGTGTGAAATGAATTTCTCCACACGACAGATAACCCTCACGGTACAAACTCGAGTGGAGTCTGAGCAGTTGACTAAATGTGAGCTCCATCTGGTGGTCACCAGGGAATCAAAGCAAAACGGTTCACAAAGCCTCTCATTTCCTTCTCAGGCTCAGTTAGAACAGCTTTCTAACGACACTGCTTCGGTGGCAGGACCTGTTTGGTTGCCCCTCTATAACGCTGCTTAATAACACGAAGGTGTTCAACAGGAAGCACAACTCTAAAGCTCAGAGTTGGACAGTAAATGAATTTGCCAATTCCCACAGCATTCAAAAGCAGGATCAGAGGATGCCAGGGGTTGGAAGGGACCTCTGGAGATCAAGTTATAGAATCACAGAACTGGCAGAGCTGAAAAGGACCTCAAGGATCATCTTAGTTCCAGCTTTCCAGCCACGGGCAGGGACACCTCACACCACATCAGGTTGCCCACAGCCACATCCAGCCTGGCCTTAAAAACTTCCAGGGCTGAGGCTTCCACCGCCTCCCTGGGCAGCCTGTGCCAGTGTCTCAGCACCCTTATGAGGAAGAACTTCTTCCTAATATCCAATCTTAATCTCACCTCCTCTAGCTTGGATCTATTGCCCCTAGTCCTACCACTACCTGCCACCCAGCTCCTTCTCCTGTACCCCCTTCAGATACTGTAAGGCCACTCCAAGGTCTCCTCCAAGCCTTCTCTTCTCCAGGCTGCAGAGCCCCAGACTGTCAGAAAGTGCATTTAATAGAAAACTGGAATCAAAGAATAGGAAGTCCTCTCCAGAGGCTGCCATTTGCCTTGCTGTAAATAATCATCCCAGGATGTCAGGGGTTGGAAGGGACCTTTGGAGATCTTCCAGTCCAACCCCTCTGCCACAGCAGGAGCAGAGAATCATAGAATCAACCAGGTTGGAAGAGAGCTCCAAGATCATCCAGTCCAACCTAGCACCCAGCCCTATCCAGTCATCTAGACCATGGCTCTAAATGCCTCATGCAGGCTTTGCTTGAACACCTCCAGCACAGCACAGGTCACACAGGAACACATCCAGACAGGGCTGCAAAGGCTCCACAGAAGGACACTCCACAACCTCTCTGGGCAGCCTGTGCCAGGGCTCTGGCACCCCTCACAGCCAAGAAGTTGTTGCTCCTGCTGAGCTGGAACTTGCTCTGCTGCAGTGTCCATCCCTTGCCCCTTGTCCTGTGGCAGGGCACAAGTGAGCAGAGGCTGTCCCTGTCCCTTCCTTCCTGCTCCCCAGCCCTCAGCTCTTGACAGACATTGCTCAGATCCCCTCTCAGCCTTCTCCTCTGCAGATTAAAATGTACAAAAAGCCTCTTAGAAGGTCTGCCTTTGAGGACCCAAAGCCACATTCTTCTCATACCTGAACAAGCTCATTTAAGACCACTGCATCAAAGCCAGAGAGGTACTGGACGTAGTATCTCTGCATGACGGGGCCGTACTTGCGCACGTGTGCTCTCAGCTCCTCCATGTAGAATATCAGCTCAGCTATGTGCCTGAAGGCAAGGAGACAGGGAAAGGCTCACAAACAGAACACAGACAGAACACTAAAGCCAAGTTTGATCAGTGCAATGCTTCTCTCAAGGGCCACATCCAGCTGGCGGCCAGTCACTAGTGGTGTCCCTCAGGGATCAGTGCTGGGCCCCATCCTCTTTAACATCTTCATAGATGATCTGGATGAGGGCATGGAGTCAGTCATCAGCAAGTGTGCAGATGACACTAAGCTGGGGGCAGATGTGGCTGGGTTGGAGGGCAAAAGGGCTCTGCAGCAGGACCTTGACCCCCTGGACAGATGGGCAGAGTCCAATGGGATGGCTTCAATAGCTCCAAGTGCAGGGTGCTGCACTTTGGCCACAACAACCCCATGCAGAGATACAGGCTGGGGTCGGAGTGGCTGAGAGCAGCCAGACAGAGAGGGATCTGGGGGTGCTGATTGATACCTGCCTGAACATGAGCCAGCAGTGTGCCCAGGTGGCCAAGAGAGCCAGTGGCATCCTGGCCTGCATCAGGAATGGTGTGGTCAGCAGGAGCAGGGAGGTCATTCTGCCCCTGTACTCTGCACTGCTTAGACCACACCTTGAGTACTGTGTTCAGTTCTGGGCCCCCCAGTTTAGAAGGGACATTGAGATGCTTGAGTGTGTCCAGAGAAGGGCGACGAGGCTGGGGAGAGGCCTTGAGCACAGCCCTACGAGGAGAGGCTGAGGGAGCTGGGATTGGTTAGCCTGGAGAAGAGGAGGCTCAGGGGAGACCTTATTGCTGTCTACAACTACCTGAGGGGTGGTTGTGGCCAGGAGGAGGTTGCTCTCTTCTCTCAGGTGGCCAGCACCAGAACAAGAGGACACAGCCTCAGGCTGTGCCAGGGGAGATTTAGGCTGGAGGTGAGGAGAAAGTTCTTCCCTGAGAGAGTCATTGGACACTGGAATGGGCTGCCCGGGGAGGTGGTGGAGTCGCCGTCCCTGGAGCTGTTCAAGGCAGGACTGGACGTGGCACTTGGTGCCATGGTCTGGCCTTGAGCTCTGTGGTAAAGGGTTGGACTTGGTGATCTATGAGGTCTCTTCCAATCCTAACAATACTGTGTGACACTGTGATACTCCCAGACTGTGCTTCTGAGAAGGTTATTCACAGGTAGTTTCGGTAGGACAAAATCTATTTCCCTATTGGTAACTCCGCAGAGTAAAATCCACTCCACAGGAGATAGGTTAGCAGGATGCCATCACAGGCATCCTCAAACAGCTGTGGAACAGAATCAAAGGATGATCAGGGTTGGAAGGGACTTGAAGAATCAACCAGTCCCAACCCCCCTGCCATGGGCAGGGACACCTCACACCAGATCAGGTTGCCCACAGCCACATCCAGCCTGGCCTTAAACACCACCAGGGCTGAGGCTTCCACCACCTCCCTGGGCAGCCTGTGCCAGTGTCTCACCACCCTCATGGGGAACAACTTCTTCAACATCCAATCTCAATCTGCCCTCCTCTAGCTTGGATGCATTCCCTGTAGTCCTATCCACACCTGACACCATAACAAGTCCCTCCCCAGCTTTCTTGTAGCCCACTTCAGATCCTGGAAGGCCACAAGAAGGTCTCCTTGGGGCCTTCTCCTCTCCCACTGAACAGCCCCAACTCTTTTAGCCTGTCCTCAAAACAGAGCAGCTCCAACCCTCTGAGCATCCTCGTGGCCTTGCTCTGGGCACCTCCCAGCATCTCCAGACCTTTCCTGTCCCTGGGGCTCCAGAGCTGGGCACACTGCTCCAGGTGGGGTCTCAGCAGAGCAGAGCAGAGGGGCAGAATCCCCTCCCTGGCCCTGCTGCCCACACTGCTCTGGGTGCAGCCCAGGCTCTGGTTGCTCTCTGGGCTGCAGGTGCACACTGCTGGCTCAGTCTGAACCTCTCAACCACCAGTATCCCCAAGACCTTTTCTTCAGGGCTGTTCTCAAGCCAGGCACTGCCCAGCCTGTATTAGTGCCTGTGATTATCCCAACCCAGCTGCAGGACTGTTCACTTCTTCCAGTAAGGTCCCTTGCCTAATGCTGTTAGAGGGTGAGGGGCCCCATGGTCCTCTGAGAAAACCACAGGGACCAAGACACATCCTAGGGGATGGATCTGGGCATGCAGGATGTTGCAATACTGTTTTCTATGGCAGTGCCTGGTTGCCACTGTGCTCTTTCCCTGCCTGCCTCTTAGAATCATTGAGTCAATCAGGTTGGAAGAGAGCTCCAAGCTCAGCCAGCCCAACCTAGCACCCAGCCCTGCCCAACCAACCACACCATGGCACTAAGTGCCCCAGCCAGGCTTGGCTGCAACACCTCCAGCCACGGCCACTCCACCACCTCCCTGGGCAGCCCATTCCAATGCCAATCACTCTCTCTGACAACAACTTCCTCCTCACACCCAGCCTAGACCTGCCCTGGCACAGCTTCAGACTCTGTCCCCTTCTTCTCTTGCTGGCTGCCTGGCAGCAGAGCCCAACCCCACCTGGCTACAGCCTCCCTGCAGGCAGCTGCAGACAGCAATGAGCTCTGCCCTCAGCCTCCTCTGCTGCAGGCTGCACACCCCTAGCTCCCTCAGCCTCTCCTCACAGGGCTCTGCTCCAGGCCCCTCCCCAGCCTTGCTGCCCTCCTCTCAACACCTTCCAGCACCTCAACAGCTCTCTGCAATTCAGGAGCCCACAGCTGGACACAGCACTCAAGATGTGGCCTGAGCAGACCAGATATTTCATCACATTCAGTGCTTCTGTGCTCCACAACCTCCCTGGGCTACCTGTGCCAGGTGGGTTTTGACTATCTCCAGAGAGGGAGGCTCCACAGCCCCCCTGGGCAGCCTGTGCCAGGGCTCTGGCACCCTCACAGGGAGAAAATTCCTCCTCCTGTTTCCATGGAGCTTCCTATGCCTCAGCTGCCACCACTGCCCCTTGCCCTGGCACTGCCATCACCCAGCAGAGCCTGGCTGCAGCCTCCTGCCACTCACCTGCACATCTTTCCCAACACCAAGGAGGTCACCTCTCAGGCTGCTCCTCTCCTAGCAGCACAGCCCCAGCTCCCTCAGGCTCTCCTCCTAAGGAAGCTCTTCCACTGCCTGCAGCATCTCTGTGGCTCTGTGCTGGATTCCCAAGCAGTTCCTTGAGGTCCTTCTTGAACTGAGGGGCCCAGATCTGGACACAGTACTCCAGATGTGTCCTCCCCAGGGCAGAGCAGAGGGGCAGCATCTTTGTGGCTCTAACTGTTTCCAGCTAAAGATTTTCTACCAGCCCCAAGTTTCCCATACAGCCACATCCTTTTCTGAGATTGCCTTTCCCACAAATGGGATTCTTTCTGTGCAGCCATCCCAAGGTCTTAAGGTCTGCCTGCAGCAATGAACTTACTTATCTATGAAGTCATCGGCGCTCTTCTTGGGCATGTTATCCGCGTGACGGAGGAGCCAAATGATCTCATCACGAGCAAAGGACAATGCCATGAAAACAAAAAGGGCCTGCAAGAGAGAATTATTCACAAGCTGACACAGTTGTTCTCCCTGGAAAAGAGCTTTAAGATTAGCAAGTCCAGCCATTATCTTGCTCTGCCAAGTCTGGTGCTAAATCGTGTCCCTTAGCGTCTCTGAGCCTTTTAAACACCTGCAGGCAGGGGGATTCCAGCACCTCCCTGGGCACCTCCTTCAGGGGCTGAGAATCCTTTCAATGAAGAGGTTTCTTCTACTCATAGAATGGTCTAAGGTGGAAGGGAGCTCCAAAGGTCATCCAGTCCAAGCCCCGCTGCAGTCAGCTGGTACATGCCCAGAGCCCTGTCCAGCCTCACCCTGAATACTTCCAGGCATGGGGCCTCAACCACCTCCCTGGGCAACCTGCTGCAGTGTTCCACTGCCCTCGTGGTCAGAACTTGTTCCTCACATCCAATCTCAATCTGCTCTGCTCTCCTTTGCAGCCATTGTCCTCATCCTGTCCCTGCAGGCCTTTACAAACAGTCTCTCTGCAGCCTTCTCATAGCCTGTTTCAGATACTAAAGGTTGCTATTAGGTCTCCTCAGAGCCTCCTTTTTTCTTCACAGCCAATCTCACCCAGCTCTGTTTGTGCACATCAAGAGTCAACTACTCTCTAAAATCACAGAACCTTAACACTTCTGTCAGGAAGGTGTGTGGTTTCCCCCTGTTTCCCCAGAACTGTCATAGAATCAGCCCCATCAATCAATCATACAAGAGAGCTCCAAGCTCAGCCAGCCCAACCTAGCACCCAGCCCTGCCCAACCAACCACACCATGGCACTAAGTGCCCCAGCCAGGCTTGGCTGCAACACCTCCGGCCACAGCCACTCCACCACCTCCCTGGGCAGCCCATTCCAATGCCAATCACTCTCTCTGACAACAACTTCCTCCTCACAGCCAGCCTAGACCTGCCCTGGCACAGCTTCAGGCTCTGGCCCCTTCTTCTCTTGCTGGCTGCCTGGCAGCAGAGCCCAACCCCACCTGGCTACAGCCTCCCTGCAGGCAGCTGCAGACAGCAATGAGCTCTGCCCTGAGCCTCCTCTTCTGCAGGCTGCACCCCCCCAGCTCCCTCAGCCTCTCCTCACAGGGCTCTGCTCCAGGCCCCTCCCCAGCCTTGCTGTCCTTCTCTAGACACCTTCCAGCACCTCAACAGCTCTCTTGACTTGAGGAGCCCAGAACTGGACCCAGCACTCAAGGTGCTGTGTACTCACTCTCTCTGGGAAGAATTTCCTCCTAACATCCAGCCTAGACCTCCCCTGGCAGAACCTGAAACTGTGTCCCCTTGTTCTGTGGCTGGTTGCCTGGGAGAAAAGACTGCAAAGCAGAGTGCAAGGCTGCCTGAAGGCAGAAGCTGAGAGGCATGGTTACCTTGGGTCCCAGCAGGCCTGGCTGGTCAGACAGGACAGTGGCCAGCTCTTTGAGTGCAGAACGTAAGAACTTGCGTCTTTCTCTGTGCATTGAACCCCTGCACCAAAAGAACAAAGCAAAGCATCATCCATTCTGCAAACCACCAAACACTGAAGAGCAAGGACAGGCAAACTCACATCATAGCAACTTCAAAGGGTCAGTATTTCAAAGGAGGTGGTTTAATTACAGCAGGCATCCCCACCACCAAATCTGTATGTTCCTTAAGTAAGGTTATACTCAAACCTCGAGTTCTATGTCCCTGCTCTGGGAAGTGCCTTTGCCTCCAGGAAAAGATTTCTATTTAATCTGCATTCATGCTCAGTAATCAGATAAAAAGAAACTGGAGAATATCCTGATGAGCTGAAAAAGAATCTAGAACTTGGGAAGTTGAAGTGATCACAAAACCAGAGAACTGTCAGGGCTGGAAGGGATGTGAAGGATCACCTAGCTTCAACACCCCTGCCAGGGGCAGGCACACCTCAGAGAGTCATAGAGTGGTTTAGGTTGGAAAGGACCTCAAAGCTCAGCCAGTTCCAACTACCTGCCATAGGCAGGGACACCTCCCACTAGAACAGGTCACTCAAGGACTCATCCAACCTGGCCTTGAACAATGCCTCCAGGGAGGGAGCATTCACAATGTCCCTAAGCAACCTGTGCCAGTGTCTCATCACCCTCACACTAGATCAGGTTGCTCACAGCCACATCCAGCCTAGCCTTAGAAACTTCCAGGGATGAGGCTTCCACCACCTCCCTAAGCAACCTGTGCCAGTGTCTCATCACTCTCACACTAGATCAGGTTGCTCACAGCCACATCCAGCCTAGCCTTAGAAACTTCCAGGGATGAGGCTTCCACCACCTTCCTGGGCAACCTGTGCCATTGTCTCATCACCCTCACACTAGATCAGGTTGCTCACAGCCACATCCAGCCTAGCCTTAGAAACTTCCAGAGATGAGGCTTCCACCACCTTCCTGGGCAACCTGTGCCAGTGTCTCATGACCCTCATGCTGAAGAACTTCTTCATAACATCCAATCTCAATCTGCCCTCCTCTAGCTTGGCTCCATCCCCACCAGTTCTATCACTACTCTATCAAGTCCCTCAGCAGCTTTCTTGTAGCCCTCTTCAGACCTTGGAAGGTCACAATAAGATCACCTCATGGCATTAAGCATACCCAGGTTTAAAAGAACAATCAGTGCCTGACTGCACTTGCAAATACAGAACTAAAATCAGCCCTTGCTAAGGAGACCAAGAGGGAAGCTTTGTGAGACACTCACGCGTGTGAAACAGCAGCTTCTTTGCACTCTCTGATGTCATTGATGCGCTTGTTGTAGCTGCAAGTGAAAACAAAACACAACCCAGTAAGGGTTAGCAAGAGAGGAGCAGAACCTGAGAGGAGATGCAGTGCTACAGCAAGCAGGGTACAGCAAAAAGCTCACACAGCTTAGCTCTCCAGTTACAGAATCACAGAAGACATTTGGTTGGCAGAGATCTCCAACCCTTGACCCAGCACTGCAGGGTCAACACTACACCATGTCTCTAAGCACCAGCTCCACAGGCTGCTCACACACAGTATCACAGTATCATCAGGGTTGGAAGAGACCTCACAGATCATCAAGTCCAACCCTTTACCACAGAGCTCAAGGCCAGACCATGGCACCAAGTGCCACGTCCAGTCCTGCCTTGAACAGCTCCAGGGACGGCGACTCCACCACCTCCCCGGGCAGCCCATTCCAGTGTCCAATGACTCTCTCAGTGAAGAACTTTCTCCTCACCTCCAGCCTAAATCTCCCCTGGCACAGCCTGAGGCTGTGTCCTCTTGTTCTGGTGCTGGCCACCTGAGAGAAGAGAGCAGCCTCCTCCTGGCCACAACCTCCCCTCAGGTAGTTGCAGACAGCAATAAGGTCACCCCTGAGCCTCCTCTTCTCCAGGCTAACCAATCCCAGCTCCCTCAGCCTCTCCTCATAGGGCTTCTACGACACCTCCAGGAGTGGTGACTGCAGCACTGCTCTGGGCAGAACCCTCCCTGTGAAGAAGTAATTAGTGCTGAACACCAAAAGTGGCTACCAAACCCAGACAGCACAGAATTGCTGTTGGTATTCACTGATAGAGGTCTCCACTTTGCTTCTGAGTTTTCAAGTCATAGATTGCAGACACAGCGGGAGACAGATGCAGGCTTTCCAGCACACTCTGCACTCATGACATCATTGCTGTTCACTAGATGAAGATTTGTGGGGGAGATCATTAATTGGAACTTTTGCCAGTTTAGAGACTGATTCACCAGAACATTTCAGAAGTGAGATTGAATAAACAGGCAGGAGATGGTTCTGAAACCAGGATCCAGAAATTTAGACATTACAGGCACAGGATCCCAGGATGTTAGGAGTAGGAAGGGACCTCTGGAGAGCTTCCAGTCCAACCCCCTGCCAGAGCAGGAGCAGAGAATCCAGCACAGGTCACACAGGAACACATCCAGACAGGGCTGCAAAGGCTCCACAGAAGGAGACTCCACAGCCTCTCTGGGCAGCCTGTGCCAGGGCTCTGGCACCCTCACAGCCAAGAAGTTGTTGCTGCTGTTGAGCTGGAACTTGCTGTGCTGCAGTGTCCATCCCTTGCCCCTTGTCCTGTGGCAGGGCACAAGTGAGCAGAGGCTGTGCCTGTCCCTTCCTTCCTGCCCCCCAGCCCTCAGCTCTTGACAGACATTGCTCAGATCCCCTCTCAGCCTTCTCCTCTGCAGACTGCCCAGCCCCAGGGCTCTCAGCCTCTCCTCCTCAGGCACTGCTCCAGGCCCTGCAGCATCCTTGTGGCCCTCCCTTGGAGTCTCTCCAGCAGATCTCTGTCCCTCCTGAACTGGGGAGCCCAGAACTGGATGCAGTGTTCAAGGTGAGGCCTCACCAGGGCACAGTGGAGAGGGAGGAGAAGCTCCCTGGATCTGCTGGGTACACTCTTTCCGATGCCCCCCAGGATGCCATTGGCCTCCTTGGCCCCAAGGGCACATTGCTGTGCCATGCAGAACTTGCTGCCCACCAGCACTGCCAGGGCCTCCTCCGTGGGGCTGCTCTCCAGCAGATCACCTCCAGACCTCTACTGGTGCAGTTTATCCCTTCCCAGGGGCAGGACTCTGCTCTGATCCTTGTTGAACCTCACAGGTTCCTCTCTGCCCAGCTCTCAACCTGCCCCAGTCTCACTGCCTGGCTGCACAGCCTCCAGGTGTCCCAGCCCAGCCTGCCAGTGTGGTATCATCAGCAAACTCGCTGGGCAGACTCTCTGATCCATCACCTACGTGAGTCAAGACACTAAGCAAGAATGTTTGTGCACTGACTATGCTTGAGCACCATTTAGTGAAGCAGAAGTAACATCTTCTGAAGAGCTGCCTTAAAGAAGTGATAGATTTCAGCAGCTCTGCTGAAAGGAGAAGAAAAAAAACAGAATCATAGAATCAAGCAGGTTGGAAGAGACCTCCAAGATCACCCAGTCCAACCTAGCACCCAGCCCTAGCCAGTCAACCAGACCATGGCACTAAGTGCCTCATCCAGGCTTTGCTTGAAGACCCCCAGGGACGGTGCCTCCACCACCTCCCTGGGCAGCCCATTCCAATGCCAATCACTCTCTGTGAAGAAATTCCTCCTAACATCCAGCCTATACCTACCCTGGCACAACCCCCACCTGGCTACAATGCCCCTTCAGGTAGTTGTAGACAGTAATAAGATCACCCCTGAGCCTCCTCTTCTCCAGGCTAAACAGGCCCAGCTCCCTCAACCTCTCCTCATAGGATTTGTGCTCCAGGCCCCTCACCAGCTTTGTTGCCCTTCTCTGGACACCTTCCAGCACCTCAACATCTCTCTTGAATTGAGGGGCCCAGAACTGGACACAGCACTCAAGGTGTGGCCTGAGCAGTGCTGAGTACAGAGCAAGAATAACCTCCCTTGTCCTACTGGCCACACTGCTCCTGATGCAGGCCAGGATGCCATTGGCTCTCTTGGCCACCTGGGCACACTGCTGCCTCATCTTCAGCTTACTATCTACCAGCACCCCCAGGTCCCTTTCCTCCTGGCTGCTCTCCAGCCACTCAGTCCCCAGCCTGTAGTGCTGCTTGGGGTTGTTGTGGCCAAAGTGCAGAACCCTGCACTTGGCCTTCTTCAGTCTCATCCCACTGGCCTCTGCCCACCCATCCAGCCTGGCCAGGTCCCTCTGCAGGGCTCTCCTACCTTCCAACAGCTCCACACCTGCTCCCAGCTTGGTGTCATCTGCAAACTCACTGATGCTGGACTCAATCCCCTCATCCAGGTCATCAATAAAGATATTGAACAGGACTGGGCCCAGCACTGATCCTTGGGGAACACCACTAGTGCCAGCTGCCAACTGGATGTGGCACCATTCACCACCACTCTCTGAGCTCTGCCATCCAGTCAGTTCTTGATCCAGAGGAGCACAACTTACCCTCGTATGTTGACAAACAAGTCCTCTGCAGCTTTGTGAATGTGGAACACTTCATCTCGAAACAGAGCCAAGCAAGAGCTGCTCTGAAGTGCAAGCTTCCAGAGGTTCAAAGCTGTAGCATCACTGTTCAGGATTCCATGGCACAAAATAAATCCAACTTCAGCAGTTGAGATCGAGGCATGTCACAAAGCAGATGCACAGAAGGACAGTCAGAACACAAAGCATTCCCTCCTGAAGAGCTCAGATAGGTCATTAACAGACTGGGGGAGGGGATAATAATGATTTCAATAGCAAAGCCAATTACCTGTGCTGCTCTGGTGGAGGTGGTTTTGGCCTATTTTTGTCACACCACTTCCTCCATGCTCATACTACTCAGCTATTTTCATTAGAACTCCTTGAGGAGAACACTCCCAACTCCCCCTCCCTCCAAGCTCCATTCCAGCAGGGCATGTTGAGTTCTACCTTCAGTGCAGAGCTGAAGCTGTGCTACCCTCCTCTGAGTACAACAGCTTTTGTGCAGGACAGAAAAACCCAACAGTCTTTCAGATCTTAACTAATTTTCACACAACCAGGAGCTGTTTCAGAGTGTTTTACTCACAAATGATCCATTTCTCCATTGCATCCAGAGAGAGGTATTCACAAGGCATCTGTGGATAAAACAGCCAGGGGTAGCAAACTGGTTAGATAAAAGACACTGCAGAAGAAGCCTTTTGCAGGGGGATGATGAAATTGAGAGCAGCTCTGAAGAGGCTTGCAGGTGCTGGTGGATGAGAAGCTGCTCATGAGTCAGCAGTCATAGAATCAAGCAGGTTGGAAGAGAGCTCCAAGCTCAGCCAGCCCAACCTAGCACCTTCTAATTAACTAAAACCCAGCACTAAGTGCCCCAGCCAGGCTTGGCTGCAACACCTCCAGCCACAGCCACTCCACCACCTCCCTGGGCAGCCCATTCCAATGCCAATCACTCTCTCTGACAACAACTTCCTCCTCACAGCCAGCCTAG
This sequence comes from Pogoniulus pusillus, assembly GCF_015220805.1. Classification (NCBI taxonomy): domain Eukaryota; kingdom Metazoa; phylum Chordata; class Aves; order Piciformes; family Lybiidae; genus Pogoniulus; species Pogoniulus pusillus. The sequence goes on along the minus strand of NC_087287.1, from coordinate 19,247,107 downwards.
ACCTGCCCTGGCACAGCTTCAGACTCTGTCCCCTTCTTCTGCTGCTGGCTGCCTGGCAGCAGAGCCCAACCCCACCTGGCTACAGCCTCCCTGCAGGCAGCTGCAGGCAGCAATGAGCTCTGCCCTCAGCCTCCTCTGCTGCAGGCTGCACACCCCCAGCTCCCTCAGCCTCTCCTCACAGGGCTCTGCTCCAGGCCCCTCCCCAGCCTTGCTGCCCTTCTCTCAACACCTTCCAGCACCTCAACATCCATCCTGGACTGCACCACGAGTGTGGACAACACATTGAGAGAGGTGATTCTGCCACTTAGTTCTGGTGAGACCTCACCTGTGGCCAGTTCTGGGGCCTCAAACACAAGACAGACATGGACCTACTGGAGCAGGTTCAGAGGAAGGCCACAAAGATGATCAGATGGGCTGGAGAACCTCTCCTACAGAGACAGGTTGAAAGAATTGGGGCTGGAGAAGAGATGGCTCTGGGGAGATCTTAGAGTTGCATTTCAGCACCTAAATGAGACCTACAGGAGGGCTGGGGAGGGACTGGTTAGAAGGGCTTATAGCAATAGGATGAGGGGAGATGGTTTTAAACTGGAGCATGCTAAACTCAGACTGGACATAAGGAAGAATCTCTTTACACTGAGTGGTGAAATCATGGAACAGGTTGCCCAGGGCTGTGGTTGAGGCCCTGTTTCTGGAGATATTCAAGATCAGACTCGATGTGGCCCTGGGCAGCCTCATCTAGTTGGAGGTGTCCCTGCTCACCACAGCAGGGGGTTGGACAAGATGACCTTTGATGTTCCCTTCCAACCCAGTGTGAATCTATGACAACTGAAGCCTTACATGCTGATGAGTCATGGAAGGCTGCTGCTAATTCCTAAGAGGGCACTGTTCCAGCCTTTCAGCAGTGTGCACCTGGAGCCCAGAGAGCAACCAGAGCCTGAGCTGCAGCAGCAGCAGTGTGGCCAGCAGGGCCAGGGAGGGGATTCTGCCCTTCTGTTCTGCTCTGATGAGACCCCATCTGGAGTACTGCATCCAGCTCTGTAGCCCCTGGGACAAGAGGGATGTGGAGATGCTGGAGAGTGTCCAGAGCAGGGCCAGGAGGATGCTCAGAGGCTGTAGCAGCTCTGCTGTGAGCACAGACTGAAAGAGTTGGGGCTGTGCAGGCTGGAGCAGAGGAGGCTCCCAGGGGACCTTCTTGTGGCCTGCCAGCATCTGAAGGGGGCTCCAAAAAAGCTGGGGAGGGACTTTTGAGGCTGTGAGGGAGTGGCAGGAGTGGGGGGAATGGAGCAAAGGTGGAGGTGGGGAGAGTGAGGCTGGAGGTGAGGAGGAAGTTGTTGAGCAGGAGAGTGGTGAGAGGCTGGACTGGGTTGCCCAGGGAGGTGGTTGAGGCCCCATGGCTGGAGGTGTTTGAGGCCAGGCTGGCTGAGGCTGTGTGCAGCCTGCTCTAGGGTAGGTTGTCCCTGGGCATGGCAGGGGGGTTGGCACTGGCTGCTCCTCGTGGTCCCTTCCAACCTTGACTGATTCTAGGATTCTAAATGCAGGGTTTGAACAATATGTGAGCCCCCAGAGGCTCTCCAATACTTTGAATGAAACAGTGAACATTTCACAGGCTCACAGGATGTTAGGGCTTGGAAGGGACCCAAGGAGATCATCCAGTCCAACCCCCTGCCAGAGCAGGACAATGCTATCTAACACAGAGCACACAGGAACACATCCAGACAGGCCTTGAGAGGCTCCACAGAAGGAGACTCCCCAACTTCCCTGGGCAGCCTGTGCCAGGGCTCTGGGACCCTTACAGGAAAGAAGTTCACTTCAATTTCATTTCAACAAACATTGTATTTAAGGATATCTGCTGGAAGGTGTCCAGAGAAGGGCCACAAGGATGATCAGAGGGCTGGGGCTGCTCTGCTATGAGGACAGGAGGAGAGAGCTGGAGCCAGGGAAAGAGCTGGGGCCACTCATGCTAGAGGAGAGAAGGCTCTGAGCAAACCTTACTGTGGCCTTCCAGTATTCATGTTGCTTCCCTTCATCTTTTGATTATCAAATACTGGAAATGAAGGCATGAGCCTTCCTCAACAGAAACTTTCATTCAAGTGAGAAAACTTCTCCCCCACCAAGGCTCCAAGACCTTATTGTGGCCTTCCAGTATCTGAAGTGGGCTACAAGAAAGCTGCTGAGGGACTTCTTAGGGTGTCAGTCTCTCTTCATCCAATTCATTCTCCAGGCCTTTCACAGCTTCCTTGCCCTCCTCTGCACTGGCTCCAGCACTTCCATGTCTCTCTTGTGTTGAGGTGCTGAAAACTGAACACAAAACTCGAGGGGCCTACAAGCAAGCTTCTGAAGGATTTGTTAGGGTGTCAGGTAGTGATAGGACCATTGGGAATGGATCCAAGCTAGAGGAGGGCAGATTGAGATTGGATGTTAGGAAGAAGTTCTTTCCCATGAGGGTGGTGAGACACTGGCACAGGCTGCCCAGGGAGGTGGTGGAAGCCTCAGCCCTGGAAGGTTTTAAGGCCAGGCTGGATGAGGCTGTGAGCAACCTGATCTGGTGTGAGGTGCCCCTGCCCATGACAGTGGGGGTGAAGCTGGATGATCCTTGAGGTCCCTTGTAGCCCTTAAAGAGCTGATTCTATGACTCTCTGTACACTGCAGAAGTTCATGTTGCTTCCCTTCATCTTTTGTTCATCAAACACTGGCATGAGGCCCCTTCAACAGAACCTTTCATTCATGGGAGAAAACTTCTCCCCCCTGCTGAAATGTTCACTTCTCCCAACAGGTTTATTTACACCTCTCATTCAAAGCTGCATTAAAAAGGTATCAAACCTGCCCATAGGGTCTCCCAAAAACTCCTGGTTCATTTTTAACCACAGAATAGAAACAAAAAGGCCATACTGTGTCAGACTGTGCAGGATTAAGCATTGTGCTCGGGGCACTGATGAGGCTCAGGAGCTGTGCATTCCTCCACTGGTCAGCTGAGAGGTTTCTTCGAGGATAAACCATCTGGAGTGAAATCAGAGCATCTGAAAGAGACTAAACAGGAGACCAACGATTTGGTTGAAGATATCCTCGAGGCTCAGCCTTGGATTAATAGTCCAAGTTCTTTACCTCTGTTTGTGAACCCTGCCCTGCAAGCATGAGAGCCCCATAATAGCAGCAGTGCTGTTTTCTCAGGAGCACTGCTAAGAGCAATCAAAACATTTCCCCAGACCCGTTCTGAAATCAAACCTGAGGTTCACATCCACTGCATCTAGGTTCTTCTCACAGAAGCAATCCCAAGCACAGCTCCAGGCTGGGTGGGGAATGGCTGAGAGCAGCCCTGAGGAACAGGCCCTGGGGGTCTGGGCTGATGCAAAGCTCCACAGGAGCCTGCAGGGTGAGTGCAGCCCAGACACAAGCCTGTGCTGGGCTGCAGCAAGAGCAGTGTGGGCACAGGGCAAGGGAGGGGATTCTGCCCCTTGCCTCTGCTCTCCTCACACCCCACCTGCAGTCCTGGGGGCAGTTCTGCAGCCCCCAGCACAAGCAGGACATGGAAGTGTTGGAGCCAGTGCAGAGGAGGCCACCAAGATGCTGAGAGGGCTGCAGCAGCTCTGCTGTGAGGCCAGGCTGAGAGAGTTGGGGCTGTGCAGCCTGGAGAGGAGAAGGCTTGGAGGAGACCTTGGAGTGGCCTTGCAGGATGTGAAGGGGGCTGCAGGAGGGCTGGGGAGGGACTACTGACAAGGTCTGGTAATGACAGGACGAGGGGGAATGGGTTTGAACTGGCAGAGGGGAGATTTAGACCAGATGTTAGGAGGAAGTTCTTTACAGTGAGGGTGGTGAGACACTGGCACAGGCTGCCCAGGGAGGTTGAGGAGCACAGAAGCACCCAATGTGATCTTTGATCCTCCACAACCTCCCTGGAGGTGATCATGGCCAGGTTGGATGAGGCCTTGAGCAACCTGTTCTAGCGGGAGGTGTCCCTGCCTATGTCAGGGGGTTGGAGCTGGCTGACTCTTGAGGTCCCTTCCAACCTTGACCATTCTATGACTCTATGATAAGAAAGACTATTCTGGGCTAAGGGAAATACAAAAAGAAGGAGGAGGGTTTGACTTTATTATTTCTTGCTAATTAGTTATAAAACTTCCAAGTTCAGACTGAGAGGCCATGGAAAAAAAAGAAGTCAGTAGAAACAACAAATCTGCTGCGTACAACTCAAAGTTGTTTGCTTCTATCCACTATCAATGCAAGCAACTCAATTATTGTGTTATTCCCTTCTCCAGTTCCTCATTTAATATTTCTTTCCCCCTCTGCTGGCAAATGATAACTACTTTGAGCAGATGCATCCTCAGAGCAGATTCATCACATCTGCAGGAGTGTGGTTCTATAGAATCCCAGAACGACCTGGGCAGGAAGGGACCTTCAAAGGTCATTCAGGCCAAGCCCCTCTGCAATCAGCAGGGACAGCCTCAACTAGAGCAGGTTGCCCACAGCCCTGTCCAGCCTCACCTCAAAGATCTCCAGGAATGGGGCCCCAAACACCTCCCTGGGCAACCTGTTGCAGTGTTGCACTACCCTCAAGGTGCAGAATTTGTTCATAACAATCTCAATCTGCTCTGCTCCAGTTTGCAGCCATTGCCCTCGTCCTGTCCCTGCAGACCTCTGCAAGCAGTCTCTCTGCAGCCTTCTTGTGGCCTCCTTCAGGTACTGGAAGGTCACTATTAGGTGTCCCCAGAGCCTTCTCTTCTCCAAGCTGCACAGCCCCAGCTCCCTCAGCCTGTCCCTTTAGCAGAGGTGCTCCAACCCCCTGAGCATCTTGGAAGCTCTCCTCCAGACCTGCTCCAGCAGGTCTATGTCCTTCCTATATTGAAGGCTCCAGAGCTGGATACTAGAGGTCCCTTCCAAGCCAGACCACTCTGTGATTCTATGATTCCATGAGTACATGTTTCTGTAGCACAGTGCCTGAGGAGAGGCTGAGGGAGCAGGGGGTGTGCAGCCTGCAGCAGAGGAGGCTGAGGGCAGAGCTCATTGCTGTCTGCAGCTGCCTGCAGGGAGGCTGTAGCCAGGTGGGGTTGGGCTCTGCAGCAAGAGAAGAAGGGGACAGAGTCTCAAGCTGTGCCAGGGCAGGTCTGGGCTGGATGTGAGGAGGAAGTTGTTGTCAGAGAGAGTGATTGGCATTGGAATGGGCTGCCCAGGGAGGTGGTGGAGTGGCTGTGGCTGGAGGTGTTGCAGCCAAGCCTGGCTGGGGCACTTAGTGCCATGGTGTGGTTGGTTGGGCAGGGCTGGGTGCTAGGTTGGGCTGGCTGAGCTTGGAGCTCTCTTCCAACCCAGCTGATTCCATGATTCCTGACCCCAATTTAAACCACTAGCACAGACTAAGCAGAACAGTAAAAGACAGACTGAAAGAAGGCTTCACAAAACATTGCAAGGGAAATGATTGCTCTACTGTTAAGCTGAGAAGGATAAACAAAGGTAATTCTGACAAGTGATGCATCTCTGCTCAAATGTGTAGGCAAAAAAAAGGTTAACTTCAAATGAGATCCTTAGCTAAGTAAGTCTGAACAAGGTAAGAACTGTGCAGAGTAAACTATAACACAAATGAGATTGCAGATTTAGCCAAGCAGAAGTAGCCAAAACTATTTCACTTAAGAGCACTTAGGAGAAGTAGCTGCAAAAGTTCTCATGGGGCAGCAATGTGCCCAAGTGGCTCAATGGCATCCTGGGAGGCATCAAGAAGAAGTGTGGCCAGCAGAGCTAAGGAGGTTCTTCTCTTCTCCATCTCTACTCTGCCTTGGGGACACCACACCTGGAATACTGTGTCCAGTTTGGGCCTCCCCAGGGAGAGACAGAGATCTGATGGAGAGAGTCCAATGCAGAGTCACAAGGAATATTAGGGGACATGAGCACCTCCCTGTGCAGAGAGACTGAGAGCCCTGGGGCTGTTCAGGCTGGAGAGGAGAAGGCTGAGAGGGATCTGATCAGTGTCTAGCAGTAGCTGAGGGGTGGGGGACAAGGGGAGGGGGCCAAGCTCTTTTGGGTGGTGCACAGCAATGAGCCAAGGAGCAATGCACACAAAGTGGAACAGAGAAGGTTTCATCTCAGCATGAGGAGAAAGTTCTTTGCAGTGAGGGTGCAGGAGCCCTGGAGCAGGCTGCCCAGAGAGGCTGTGGAGCCTCCTGCTCTGGAGCCTGTCAGAGCCCAGCTGGGTGCATTCCTGTGTGGGCTCCCCTGGGTGATGCTGCTTTTGGCAGGGAGGTTGGACTCTGGAGGTGCCTTCCAACCTCTAACATTGTCTGATTCTGTGAAAACTCTCTGGGCTTTAAAGACTTAAGGTAACTAAGAAGGAAAGCTCACAAGGATTAGAGAAGAAAGAGAGACAATCAGCACCTCAACTTAAAAATAAGGGCAAAAGGAACCACTCAGACTTTAAAAACTCCAGGCAATAACTTAGTATTGAACTTAAACTCCTGACAAAGACTGCAAAGTCAACTTGTTAAGGCAGTCAGTTTGGAAGCAGGTAGAAAATAACCCCTTTAGAAGAACCAGACAGCACTGATTGAACAAAGTGAGTTTCCCTTAACAGAGTATCCATCCTAGTGGATGGAGAGGAAGAGATAAACAGGAGATGCACTGATTTTGGCCAGACTTCTGTTGCCTTTTCCAAGGCTTTCTCACACCAAAATACAGCCTAGATAAATCATCACTGATCTGCAGTGCAGCCAGCTCCACAAGACAGGTGGTGGAAGAGCCATCTCTGGATGTGGGTCTGGGTAATCTGATCTAGTGGGAAGTGTTCCTGCCCATGGCAGGGGGGTTGGAACTGGATGAAAGATCCCTTCTAACCCTGCTGATTCTGTGGTGCTGTGAATGTGAGCTGAGAAGCATTTGCACAGAGAAAGCTGAAGGAGTTGGGTTCATTTAAGTGAGCCAAGTGAAGGGATTGGGCACATTTAAGTGAGCCAAGTGAAGGCATTGGGCTCATTTAAGTGAGCCAAGTGAAGGGATTGGGCTCATTTAAGTGAGCCAAGTGAAGGGATTGGGCTCATTTAAGCGAGCCAAGTGAAGGGATTGGGCTCATTTAAGCGAGCCAAGTGAAGGGATTGGGCTCATTTAAGATAGCCAAGTGAAGGGATTGGGCTCATTTAAGATAGCCAAGTCAAGTGAGCAGAGCAGACAAGGTCAGCTTTTGAGGAAAGCAGCTATTTTGAAAGAGGCAGTGATGATTTCTCCATCCATTGAGGACAAGCCAAAGGAAAAAACCAACACATTCAGGTTACTAAAAAGAGGAAACCTTTTTACCTAGAGTAGTGAACCAGCAGAAAAACTGCCTTCAGGGAAACACAAGGAATTTGAAGCTCAAAACCAAACCAGAAGTAGTCTGTCTCCCTCCCCTGACCCCCAGATGTTTATACACCTTTATTAAATGCCCTCTCAGTCTTCTCTTCTCCAGACTGAGCAGCCCTAGGGCCCTCAGCCTCTCCTCATCAGGCAGTGCTCCAGTCCCCTCATCATCCTCACAGCTCTCCACTGGACCCTCTCCAGCAGATCCCTGTCCCTCTGAAACTGGGGAACCCAAACCTGAAGGCAGCACTCAAGATGAGAACTCAGCATGGCAGAGCAGAGGGGAAGGAGAACCTCCCTTGGCTCTGGCTGGGGGGTGGACACCCTACAAGCCTGTGAGCTATTCTCAAGCCACCACTGCTGGATTACTGTAATCAGTTCCTGGAGAGGCTCCAGAGGAGGCCATGAAGAAGGCCTGGGGAACCTCCCCGGCAGGGTGCGGCAGTTTGAGCTGATTTTGAGCTCAGACACAGAAACCACTCGGAACACACAAACTTAGAAGTGGAAGCTCTGAGTGGAGAGGTGAACAGAGAATCATAGAACCAGCCAGGCTGGAAGAGAGCTCCAAGCTCAGCCAGCCCAGCCCAGCACCCAGCCCCAACCAACCAACCAGACCATGGCACTAAGTGCCCCAGCCAGGCTTGGCTGCAACACCTCCAGCCACAGCCACTCCACCACCTCCCTGGGCAGCCCATTCCAGTGCCAATCACTCTCTCTGACAACAACTTCCTCCTCACAGCCAGCCTAGACCTGCCCTGCCACAGCTTCACACTCTCTCCCCTTCTTCTCTTGCTGGCTGCCTGGCAGCAGAGCCCAACCCCACCTGGCTACAGCCTCCCTGCAGGCAGCTGCAGGCAGCAATGAGCTCTGCCCTCAGCCTCCTCTGCTGCAGGCTGCACACCCCCAGCTCCCTCAGCCTCTCCTCACAGGGCTCTGCCCCAGGCCCCTCCCCAGCCTTGCTGCCCTTCTCTCAACACCTTCCAGCACCTCAACAGCTCTCTGCAATTCAGGAGCCCACAACTGGACACAGCACTCAAGGGGTGGCCTGAGCAGTGTTGAGCACAGGGGCACAAGAACCTCCCTTGTCCTGCTGCCCACACTGCTCCTCAGCCAGCCCAGGATGCCATTGGCTCTGCTGCCCACCTGGGCACTGCTGCCTCATCTGCAGCTCCTCTCTCTCAGCACCCCCAGCTCCCTCTCTGCCTGCCTGCTCTCAGCCACTCTGGCCCCAGCCTCTAGTGCTGCTTGGGGTTGTTGTGGCCAAAGTGCAGAACCCTGCACTTGGCCTTGTTCTGTCTCATCCCAGTGGCCTCTGCCCACCCATCCAGCCTGGCCAGGTCCCTCTACAGGGCTCTCCTACCCTCCAACAGCTCCACACCTGCTCCTAGCTTGGTGGGACAGGCCATAGAATGGTAACAATGAGCAAGTTAATATCATTTCCATGGAGCATCAAGAGCTTTACATCTGCAAGCACAGCTTGGGCCTTCCCCTTGTTGCTTCTGCTGCTATCTTCCCCCACTGCTGTTTTGGCTGCTGCTTTGCTGCTTGACCCCTTCCCCATCCTCCTCAAGGTTATTCTATTGCTGTAGTAGTTTCTGCTCCTTATACTCTTACATTTAAACTGTAAGAAATCAAGTTCCATTTCTCCTGACTTTCCAAAAACCCCTGTTCTAGTGAGTTTAGCAGGGGAGGGATCCACCCTAACCTGGGCCATGGGGACAGGCTGCAAGAGTGGAGGCTGCTCAGCCTGGAGAAGAGAAGGCTCCAGGGAGATCTTAGAGTAGCCTTCCAGTACCTGAAGCTTTAAGAAGGCAGATTTGGACTTGGAATCAGGAAGAAATTGCTTGCAGTGAGGGTGGTGAGACACTTTAACAGGTTGCCCAGGGAGGTGGTGCACACCCCCTCCCTGGAGGTGTTCAAAGCCAGGCTGGATAAGATCTTGAGCAATCTGGCCTAGTGGGAGGTGTCTCTGCCAGTGCCAAGGGGGTTGAAATGGGATGGTTTTTAAGGTCACTTCCAACCCAACACATTCTATGAACTGATTTGTAATCAATTTCTAACTCTTAGTGAAAACAAACAGAGTAAGGCTGGATAAGGTCTGGGGCAATCTGGTCTAGTGGGAGGTGTCTCTGCCAGTGCCAAGGGGGTTGAAATTGGATGGTTTTTAAGGTCCCTTCCAGCCCAATCCATTCACAGGTTCATAGTGTGTTAGGGGTTGGAAGGGACCCAAGGAGATCATCCAGTCCAACCCCCTGCCAGAGCAGGACAATGCTATCTAACACAGAGCACACAGGAACACATCCAGACAGGCCTTGAGAGGCTCCAGAGAAGGAGACTCCACAACCTCTCTGGGCAGCCTGTGCCAGTGCTCTGGGACCCTTACAGGAAAGAAGTTCCCCCTTGTGTTGAGCTGGAACCTCTTTTGCTGCAGCTTGCACCCATTGCTCCTTGTCCTGTCCCAGGCAGCAGTGAGCAGAGCCTGCCCCCCCCTCCTGGCAGCCCTCAGATACTTATGAACATTTATCCAATCCCCTCTCAGTCTTCTCTTCTCCAGACTGAGCAGCCCCAGGGCCCTCAGCCTCCCCTCATCAGCCATGCCCTCCTGGCCCCTCATCATCCTCACAGCCCTCTGCTGGACCCTCTCCAGCAGATCCCTGTCCCTCTGAAACTGGGGAGCCCAAACCTGAAGGCAGTACTCAAGATGGGATCTCAGCAGGGCAGAGCAGAGGGGGAGGAGAACCTCCCTTGATCTGCTGGGCACACTGCTCCTAACACACCCCAGATCCCATTGGCCTCTTGGCCCCCAGGGCACATTGCTGTGCCATGGATGTTCTCCACCAGCACCCCCAGGGCCCTCTCCACAGGGCTGCTCTCCAGCAGTCACCTCCCAGCCTCTACTGCTGCAGTTTGTTATTGCTCCCCAGATGCAGGACTCTGCACTTGTCCCTGTTGAACTTCATCTGGCTCCTCTGTGCCCAGCTCTCAGGTCTCTCTGGATGGCAGCACAGCCTGCAGCTGTCTCAGCCAAGCCTCCCAGCTTGGTGTCAGCAGCAAACCTGCTGAGCAGACTCTCTGTGCCCTCTATGAACTCATTTGTAATCAATTTCTAATTCTTAGTGAAAACAACCCAAACAAACAGGGCCTTAAAAATGTGCCTTTGCATTCCTGTAGTGGTTCTGTTATGTCCATCCCCAGCCTCAGACACACACTGTGAGTAAAATGTCCTGTAGACTTTATACCTAATAGCCTTTGACAAAGAACTCTTCTCCATTTACAGTTTCCCCCCTCTCTGCTTCACCAAGGTCACTGTGTGCCTGTAAAAAGAGGTTACTTACTTTACTGTGAGGTACAAATTCCTCCATCATCTTCTTTAAAGGGTTTTCATAATCCACAATCATCTGGCCAAGGCGTGGATATTCCCTGTCACTAAAGGCAACAACAAACAATTCACTCAGGAGCAGCTGTTAGTATCACTGCACTACAATACACATTTCCCTCTCAGGAGCAGCTGTTAGTATCACTGCACTACAATACACATTTCCCTCTCAGGAGCAGCTGTTAGTATCACTGTAGTACAATACACATTTCCCTCTCAGGAGCAGCTGTTAGTATCACTGTGCTACAATACGCATTTCCCTCTCAGGAGCAGCTGTTAGTATCACTGTAGTACAATACACATTTCCCTCTCAGAAGCAGCTGTTAGTACCACTGTAGTACAATACACATTTCCCTCTCAGAAGCAGCTGTTAGTATCACTGTAGTACAATACACATTTCCCTCTCAGGAGCAGCTGTTAGTATCACTGCACTACAATACACATTTCCCTCTCAGAAGCAGCTGTTAGTATCACTGTGCTACAATACACATTTCCCTCTCAGGAGCAGCTGTTAGTATCACTGTAGTACAATACACATTTCCCTCTCAGAAGCAGCTGTTAGCATCACTGTAGTACAATACACATTTCCCTCCCAGGAGCAGCTGTTAGTATCACTGTGCTACAATACACATTTCCCTCTCAGAAGCAGCTGTTAGTAGCACTGTAGTACAATACACATTTCCTAGAGGACAGCTTTTGTTACCTTGCTCCATGTGTCATTTCGTGGGCATAGTTGTAGAGCCCAATGATAGCCTTTCTCTCTTCAATTCGAGACAGCAGGATCATGAGAGTTGTGTAGGTTATGATCAGATCTAGGTAGTTCTTTGTTAAATCAAAGTTTACAGTCTGGAGATTAAAACAAACAAACAGCTAATCAGCATGCTCAAATGTTAGCACACAACTTGCTCCTTACCTTGCCACCAGTTTTTAAACCCAGTGGAGTGTCCTGAACAAGGTTTTTGCTCCAGGGACACACAGGCTTTGTACAGGCTTAATTTATTCACTCAAATCCCCACAACTGTTTGCAGTCATGAAAGCTCTGAGTGGAGAGGTGAACAGAGAATCATAGAATCAGGCAGGTTGGAAGAGAGCTCCAAGCTCAGCCAGCCCAACCTAGCACCCAGCCCTGCCCAACCAACCAGACCATGGCACTAAGTGCCCCAGCCAGGCTTGGCTGCAACACCTCCAGCCACGGCCACTCCACCACCTCCCTGGGCAGCCCATTCCAATGCCAATCACTCTCTCTGACAACAACTTCCTCCTCACAGCCATCCTAGACCTGCCCTGCCACAGCTTCACACTCTGGCCCCTTCTTCTGGTGCTGGCTGTCTGGCAGCAGAGCCCAACCCCACCTGGCTACAGCCTCCCTGCAGGCAGCTGCAGGCAGCAATCAGCTCTGCCCTCAGCCTCCTCTGCTGCAGGCTGCACACCCCCAGCTCCCTCAGCCTCTCCTCACAGGGCTCTGCTCCAGGCCCCTCCCCAGCCTTGCTGCCCTGCTCTCAACACCTTCCAGCACCTCAACAGCTCTCTGCAATTCAGGAGCCCACAACTGGCCACAATACTCAAGGTGTGACAAACAAGTTGTTGCTACTATCCATGCAGGACTCTGATTAGAAACCTTTTTAAGTTGGAAGAGTTGAACTCATTTAAAGCTTAACTGCAGCAACTTACAATATCAAAGAAGACCTGGCAAACGTCGATAGTGTTCAGCAGCTCACAGACGTGGTCCTTGGAACACAGAGACACAGCTTTAGTTTCAACAAGATCTGAGCACCTCATTATCAGAGTGAGACTGACAGACATTTGTTGTGCTACTGCACTACACAGTGGTGCTTCATGCATGAAAACACAGACAGCTGATGGGACAGGATAACCAACGCAGCTGTTTGCAATCCCTTACCTTAAACTCCATTACATCAACAAAAGTGAAGTAGTATAATGCCAGGTTCTTTAGGATCTCTGACTTTTCTTTCTGGAGCTGAGCAAGCTGTTGCTAAAAGAGAGGAAGACAAACACTCCTGTTACTCTTAGAAGACCATGGGAAAAGAGCTGAGATACCTGTGAAGCGCAGAGTAACCACCAGGCTACGCAGAGAAGCCTTAACATGGTTTGCTAAGACCCGAGGCTCTGCATGCCTCAAACACACACAGAGTCCTCAGGTCAGTTTAACAGCTGCCAACTATACTTTGAAGAGAAAAAGTCAAATTAGTACACATTAGTACCAGAGTCATGTTGGTTTAGCTCAGCTAGAGGTGCAAATGGGGAGTTAGGAGAAGAGTGTTACCAGATGTACCATTAGCAAAAGCAGAACGGGAGGTGGCTAGGGATCAGCGTGACATTACTCGAGGTGGGAGGAAAGAAAGGTGGCAGAGGTTATACAACTTGACTACAGAACACAAAATGAAATCCATTATGCTTTGAAATTCTGAACTTACCAAAAAGAATATCCAGGCAAAGCCACGTTAAGCATGCAAAATAAAATGCAGATACAAACATAAAATACGGTAACGGTTCTCGGACCAGTTCCATATCAACACAGTAAGTACATTGGAACCAAAAAAGGAAAAGGCAACAAAATCAACAACAACAACAACTTAAAACTGGGAAAATAAACAACAACATAAATCAAGAAGCAAAACATTAGCATTAGACACTGGTGGAGAAAATGGGAGAGGCAAACGTGAATACGAAGGTGCCAAAGAGTTTGCTTGGGGTTTGGGGTCACTTTTGGTTCTCATTTGCAATTTGGCAGGTTTTATTTCTGAGGGAAGGGGACAGAGACCTTGACCACAGTTAAAAACACACACCAAAAAAACCCCCAAGCTGCTGCTGAACAGCCATTCTCTATCTACATACTCCACTGTGCTGCTTTGAGGCTAGCTGGAATATTTTAGCAAGAGAAATTAGATTCCAGGCTGGGCAAAGGAAGCAGTGCTGAGGTCTGCTGCACTCATAGGCTGGCTGAGATGGATAAAAAGAAGACAAAACATAGGTAAGACAGTGTGAGAGTCTCTATCTATGAGAGTCAGTGCCTGTGCTTTTTATTCCTGGGCTTGGGCTGTGTTACCCAACTCATTCTGCATCTAACCCCTCTGGCTGATCCTCCAAACTCACCTTGCAGGTAAGGCAGAGTCTGGGGTAAGGCAGAGGGGTGGGGAGAAGGTGGCAGGGTGGTTGGGAGCCCCTCCTGGGCACTGGTTTCTGGCAGGGCTGTTGTGTTTCTGCATTGCCTTTAACTTGTCTGCTGCTGTCTGGAGCTGTGAATATTGTAACTATCTGCTTGTGTCTTGTGCTGAGCTGTGAGCAGAAAGCTTCAGTGCTTAACTGCCAGCTCAGCTGAGTCTAGTCTGGGTGATTTCATAAGAGCAGGGCAGTGGGGAAACTCCCAAACCATCACATCCAGTCTCACAGCACTGCAGAAATCCAATGATTTAACTTGCACTATCCAGGCTTCTGTTTAACTCATTTCAGTTCATGTATCAAGAGGCTTTAAGCAGTCATAGAACCACAGATTCAACCAGGCTGGAAGAGACCTCCAAGATGATCCAGCCCAACCTAGCACGCAGCCATATCCAGTCAACCAGACCCTAACACTTAACAGGAAAAGGTGCCCTCCAAAAAGTGACATGGTTTTAAGTTAATGACAGATCAAGCTTAAATAGGGTTTTCCTCTTCCCCAGAGCAGTCAAATAGAAGAAAGATTAAATAGTTTTACATTAGTTAGCTTTTTTTTCCATAGGAGAGGGTTAGAAATGAAGACACTTCTTTAGCTCCCTCGCTTTACAGAGCTCTGCTCTGTGTTCTCAGTTTTATGGAAAGCACTAAAATTCCTCTCAATTAAAATATAGAGACTGCCTAGATCCCTAATGGATTCATATATAAGGCAATGTTTGCTTCTTTCCTCTGAATTGTTAGAGGTTATGAGGATTTTTAGAAGCCTTGAGCCACAAAACTTCCATTATAGCTAAGGAAGCACAGAGAGAGCTATCAGCAAACTGTAATGGCTACCTCCTAAATACTTCTACCTGCTCTTAACCAGCATAAAGGATTCCATTCTAGAGCCTAACCTCAGTGTCTGACAGTTCTGCCTGCTCTTAATCAGCATAAAGGATTCCATTCTAGAGCCTAACCTCAGTGTCTGATAGTTCTGCCTGCTCTTAACGCAGCATAAAGGATTCCATTCTAGAACCTAACCTCAGTGTCTGATAGTTCTGCCTGTTCCTAAACCAGCATAAAGGATTCCATTCTAGAGCCTAACCTCACTGTCTGACAGTTCTGCCTGCTCTTAACCCAGCATAAAGGATTTCATTCTAGAGCCTAACCTCAGTGTCTGATAGTTCTGTCTGTTCCTAAACCAGCATAAAGGATTCCATTCTAGAGCCTAACCTCAGTGTCTCATAGTTCTGCCTGCTCTTAACCAGCAGAAAGGATTCCATTCTAGAGCCTAACCTCAGTGTCTGACAGTTCTGCCTGCTCTTAACCCAGCATAAAGGATTTCATTCCAGAGGTCTAACCCCAATGTCTACCCTATCTATGCATGTTTCTTTCACACAGTCATCAGCTGTCACTTGACTAGAAACCAGTTTCAAGCCCATGTGGGTTTTTTGACACTTCTGACATTCTCCTGCACTAAGAAATGAGTTATTTCCATTTAACCTGCTGTTGTACAAAGATCTGTTGTCAAACATCAGTCCAGAGAAGGCCATGAGGATGCTGAGAGGGCTGCAGCAGCTCTGCTCTGAGGCCAGGCTGAGAGAGTTGGGGCTGTGCAGGCTGGAGAAGAGAAGGCTTGGAGAAGACCTTGGAGCAGCCTTCCAGGATCTGAAGGGGGCTCCAGGAGGGCTGGGGAGGGACTATTGACAAAGGGGGAATGGGTTTGAAGTGGCAGAGGGGAGACTCAAACTAGATGGTAGGAAAGGGTTCTTGATAGTGAGGGTGGTGAGACACTGGCACAGGTTGAGGGTGGTGAGACACTGGTACAGGTTGAGGGTGGTGAGACACTGGCACAGGTTGCCCAGGGAGGTTGTGGAGCACAGAAGCACCCAACGTGATCAAAGATCACGTTGGGTGCTTCTGTGCTCCACAACCTCCCTGGAGGTGTTTAAAGCCAGCTCTAAGGTCTCTCTGGAGCCTCCTCTTCCCCAAGCTGAACAACTCCTGCTCCTTCAGCCTGTCCTCACAGCAGCAAAACACTGAGTTTGCATTCATGGGAGGTTTCACCTCCAGCCTTGGCTTCATCTTATGACCATCTGCTGGCAGCAGCTCCATGCAGGCAGCACAGCCTGAGTGGGGATGTTCAGCACCCAGCTGACAGCATGAAGGGGCTTGGATGTTTATTTGCCTCTCTATGGCTGGGGAATGTGGGTGTAGCTCCTTCCACACCCACTGCACCACAACTTTCCATTACCAATTTAAACAGCTGTTTAGAAACAGCTGCTGCTGCATCATTTGGTATGGTGCATCTGATTTGATGGGGTTTGGGGTTTTTGCTTCCTCTGCAATTCCCTTTATCAGGCAAAGGATTCTGTTTCCAATATGCAACAGGAGTTTTAAAGCTCTGAAGGAAGAACTACTTCAAGAACTACTAGCAGCAAAAGAGTATTTTTACTTGAGCTAACTTGGCCTTTAGTTAGAGATAGCTGCTTTATTTGTTTGTTCTTAGAGGTATCTTAAAGGGTATCAGGCAGTGACAGGACAGGGGGGGATGGGGTGAAGCTGGAGGTGGGGAGAGTCAGACTGGACACGAGGAGGAAGTTGGGGCTGTGCAGGCTGGAGCAGAGAAGGCTCCCAGGTGACCTTCTTGTGGCCTGCCAGGATCTGAAGAGGGCTACAAAAAAGCTGGGGGGGGGACTTTTGAGGCTGTCAGGGAGTGCCAGGAGTGGAGGGAATTGAGCAAAGCTGGAGGTGGGGAGAGGCAGGCTGGAGAGGCTGAGGGAGCTGGGATTGGTTAGCCTGGAGAAGAGGAGGCTCAGGGGAGACCTTATTGCTGTCTGCAACTACCTGAGGGGTGGTTGTGGCCAGGAGGAGGTTGCTCTCTTCTCTCAGGTGGCCAGCACCAGAACAAGAGGACACAGCCTCAGGCTGTGCCAGGGGAGATTTAGGCTGGAGGTGAGGAGAAAGTTCTTCCCTGAGAGAGTCATTGGACACTGGAATGGGCTGCCCGGGGAGGTGGTGGAGTCGCCCTATCCAGTCAACCAGACCATGGCACTAAGTGCCCCAGCCAGGCTTGGCTGCAACACCTCCAGCCACAGCCACTCCACCACCTCCCTGGGCAGCCCATTCCAGTGCCAATCACTCTCTCTGACAACAACTTCCTCCTCACAGCCAGCCTAGACCTGCCCTGGCACAGCTTCAGACTCTGTCCCCTTCTTCTCTTGCTGACTGCCTGGCAGCAGAGCCCAACCCCACCTGGCTACAACCTCCCTGCAGGCAGCTGCAGGCAGCAATGAGCTCTGCCCTCAGCCTCCTCTGCTGCAGGCTGCACACCCCCAGCTCCCTCAGCCTCTCCTCACAGGGCTGTGCTCCAGGCCCCTCCCCAGCCTTGCTGCCCTTCTCTCAACACCTTCCAGCACCTCAACAGCTCTCTGCAATTCAGGAGCCCACAACTGGACACAGGACTCCAGGGGTGGCCTGAGCAGTGCTGAGCACAGGGGCACAAGAACCTCCCTTGTCCTGACGCCCACACTGCTCCTGAGCCAGCCCAGGATGCCATTGGCTCTGCTGCCCACCTGGGCACTGCTGCCTCAGCTTCAGCTCCTCTCTCCCAGCACCCCCAGCTCCCTCTCCTCCTGGCTGCTCTCAATCACTCTGTCCCCAGCCTGTAGCACTGCTTGGGGTTGTTGTGGCCAAAGTGTAGAACCCTGCTCTGCCAGGACTCGATCTCCTCGGGTCCCTTCCAACCCCTAACATCCTGTGACCCTGTGAAATGCTACACTGCTTCTATTCTACTCTCATATGTTCTTAATTCCAGTCCCCACTGACACAGTGCTTCACTGGTCTGCTTAGCACTAAGCAATGACTAAGCCCCAAGGTCTCCAGGAGGCATTTAAAAAAACAGAGGAGTTTTTTCTCCAGAGAAATCACTGAGGAGCAATCTGAGCAAGAAAAAAAGATGCCTGTTCAAAAAAGCAGGCAGATATCCCCACTGCTTCCCAAATGTGGTGTTCTGGAGAGCAGAAAGGGGCCAAGCCTCATCACCCAGACACAGAGAATGACCTCTGCAGGCAGCAGATTTCTCAGGCCCTACCCATGAGCTGCAGAAAAATCTTCTCTCCCTGCAACTCCAGGGCCCCATGGAGAAGGATTTCAAGATGGTTTTACACAGCATTAAATTGACAAGTTCTGCATGGGACAGCAGTGGGCAAATAAGGCCAATGGCATCCTGAGGGGCATTGAGAAGAGTGTACCCAGCAGATCCAGGGAGCTCCTCCTCTCCCTCTACTCCCCCCCAGTGAGGCCCCACCTGGAATACTGCATCCAGTTCCAGGCTCCCCAGTTCAAGAGAGAGAGGCATCTGCTGCAGAGAATCCAAGGGAGGGCTTACAAGGATGAAAAGACTGGAGCAGTGCCTGAGGAGGAGAGGCTGAGAGCCCTGGGGCTGGGCAGTCTGCAGAGGAGAAGGCCAAGAGGGGATCTGAGCAATGTCTGTCAAGAGCTGAGGGCTGGGGGGCAGGAAGGAAGGGACAGGGACAGCCTCTGCTCACTTGTGCCCTGCCACAGGACAAGGGGCAAGGGATGGACACTGCAGCACAGCAAGTTCCAGCTCAACAGCAGCAACAACTTCTTGGCTGTGAGGGTGCCAGAGCCCTGGCACAGGCTGCCCAGAGAGGTTGTGGAGTCTCCTTCTGTGGAGCCTTTGCAGCCCTGTCTGGATGTGTTCCTGTGTGACCTGTGCTGGATTCTCTGGTGCTGTCCTGGCAGTAGGGTTGGACTGGAAGATCTCCAGAGGTCCCTTCCAACTCCTAACATCCTGGGATGCTGTGACTGAGAGTCATTTTTATATCCTACCCCCTGGTTTTGGTAGCCAGCATATTCTCTTTTGATGTCTCTACATGGAGAGCCTTGCTTGTACATCTTATAAAAGGATAAGGTCTAAAAAACCTTCACAAACATCAGGCTGCTTCTGCACCCCTTACTTTGGAACTTCTCTTCCACTGCCAGTCAAAGAAATTCAGTAAAAATCAATATTGCCCTGAGCCAACAGCAGCACAATCAGCTGAGTGACCTGACCAAGAACCATGTTGCCATAAAGCTTTCTGGGAGACTTCTCCAGCTCAGAGAAAGCCTCTCCCAAAGCAGACTGGTAGTCAGTTTAAGCTAAAGATTTGTCAGGGTTGGAAGGGACCTCAAGGACCATCCAGCTCCAAGACCCCTGCCATGGGCAGG
The DNA here is from genome assembly GCF_015220805.1 of Pogoniulus pusillus. NCBI lineage: Eukaryota > Metazoa > Chordata > Aves > Piciformes > Lybiidae > Pogoniulus > Pogoniulus pusillus. Next base: position 19,228,035 of record NC_087287.1, on the reverse strand, counting down.
GACACCTCACACCAGATCAGGTTACCCACAGCCACATCCAGCCTGGCCTTAAAAACTTCCAGGGCTGAGGCTTCCACCACCTCCCTGGGCAGCCTGTGCCAGTGTCTCACCACCCTCATGGGGAAGAAGTTATTAACATTCAATCTGCCCTCCTCTAGCTTGGATGCATTCCCCCAGTCCTATCCCTACCCAACACCCTAACAAGTCCCTCAGCAGCTTTCTTGTAGCCTCCTTCAGATCCTGGAAGGCCACAAGAAGGTCTCCTTAGGTCCTACTCTTCTCCAGACTGAACAATCCCAACTCCCTCAGCCTGCCTCCATAGGAGAGGTGCTCCAGCCCTCTGAGCATCCTCACAGCCCTTCTCTGGACACTAAGGTTTCCCAAACACAGAGGACAGATACTTCCTATTATTCTATATTGTCCTTTTGAAATAAGACTCTCAAATGTTTGTTTCTCCTCTTGTCAATATTTCTGGACAGCTTTTTGGGGGGTTTGTTGCTGCTTACACCTATTTCCCCTCCTTTCCAGTATTTGATAGATGATTAAGCAATGTTACACTGCTGGCCAACATCATTAATGGTTGATTTAAGAGCTCAGCCTTCAGCCTGCACATTTCCAAGCTTCTATGATTCATGATGGTGATTGGAGAAGAAAGGGTAAGTGTAAGAGATCCCAGGACCTGCCCTCAGACAGTGGGAGAGAGTGAGTTAAGAACTGATGAGGTGCAGAGTTCTCTATTATTGATCTTTTGGAAGATGAACTACTCAATTTTGGTTTCCAGCCTGGTCAGCAAGGGCTCATCAGGCACTTCACTGTCTGAAGTGCTCTTTCACTCCTCACCCAGTATTGAAAACCATCAAGTGCCAAGCATCCCTCTAGTCTGATTCAGCATATCAAACACTGAAGGAAGAATGAAAGCAGCAGCTGCCTTTTTTGGTGACTGAAGACACAAAAAGCTATCAATAGCAAACCCAAGAAAAGAAGAAGAAAAATGGAGGCTTTTCAAAGTCATCTGCTGACAGCAGGCACTGCTCATACTCAATAATACAAGGTGGTGGTCACCTCTGAGACAAGACTGCAGAGGGACACAGCCAGGCTGGATGGGTGGGCAGAGGCCAATGGGATGAGATTGAAGAAGGCCAAGTGCAGGGTTCTGCACTTTGGGCACAACAACTCCAAGCAGCACTACAGGCTGGGGACTGAGTGGCTGAGAGCAGGCAGGCAGAGAGGGAGCTGGGGGTGCTGGGAGAGAGGGGCTGAAGAGGAGGCAGCAGTGCCCAGGTGGGCAGCAGAGCCAATGGCATCCTGGGCTGGCTCAGGAGCAGGACAAGGGAGGTTCTTGTGCCCCTGTGCTCAGCACTGCTCAGGCCACAGCTTGAGTGCTGTGTCCAGTTGTGGGCTCCTGAATTGCAGAGAGCTGCTGAGGTGCTGGAAGGTGTTGAGAGAAGGGCAGCAAGGCTGGGGAGGGGCCTGGAGCAGAGCCCTGTGAGGAGAGGCTGAGGGAGCTGGGGGTGTGCAGCCTGCAGCAGAGGAGGCTCAGGGCAGAGCTCATTGCTGCCTGCAGCTGCCTGCAGGGAGGCTGTAGCCAGGTGGGGTTGGGCTCTGCTGGCAGGCAGCCAGCACCAGAAGAAGGGGACAGAGTCTGAAGCTGTGCCAGGGCAGGTCCAGGCTGGCTGTGAGGAGGAAGTTGTTGTCAGAGAGAGTGATTGGCATTGGAATGGGCTGCCCAGGGAGGTGGTGGAGTCACCGTCCCTGGAGGTGCTGAAGCCAAGCCTGGATGAGACACTTAGTGTCATGGTCTGGTTGACTGGCTAGGGCTGGGTGCTAGGTTGGACTGGATGATCTTGGAGGTCTCTTCCAACCTGCTTGATTCTATGATTCTATGAAATACAGGACCTGAGAGGAACAAAACCAAAACATCAAGCAGCTAAAAATAGATCCTTCCCTCCCAAAAAGCAATTAAGCAGGCACCACCTATTCTCAAGCTCCAGGCAAGCCTGTTTGGCTACATCACAGCAGGAACCACTCACTGCAGAGATGCACACTGCCTTCTGAACAAGGGCAACTGCTGCAGCTGACTGTCCAAAGCCCACAAACCCCTCCCTGAAAGGCCATCCCAGAATTCCAACTGCAAGGGGATAGCAGAGCTCATCATTGCTCAACCACTCTCCCTGCAATACCCTTCCTGATAGTTCAGCAGCTGATGTGGCCCTGCCCCAGCAAGAGGCTTCCCCTTTTGAATCTCCCTGCTGAAGGAGCAGGCTGCTGTGCCCCACGACTACCTGGTGAGCTGGTGGGTGGCAGACAAAGGAAGAGCAAGGAGGGGAACATCTTCACCACCAGGAATGGGATGCTCCTGCCTTTTTGAAGCAAAGCTTTCCAAGCAAAATCTTACCTTGCATCATATTGGAGCTTCCTCTACACGTGACATGGAGGTATCACAGGACAGTCTGGGTTGGAAGGGGCATCCTCAACTAGATCAGGCTGTCCAGAGGCCTGTCCAGCCTCACCTTGAAGATGTCCAGGGATGGTGCCTCAACCACCTCCTGGGCAACCTGTTCCACTTTTCCACTACCCTCATGGTGCAGAACTTGCTCCTCACATCCAATCTGCTCTGCTCCAGTTTGCAGCCATTGCTCTCATCCTGTCCCTGCAGGCCTTTCCAGACAGTGTCTCTGCAGCCTCCTTGTAGCCCCCTTCAGGTCACTATTAGGTCTTCCCAGAGCCTTCTCTTCTCCAGGCTGCACACCCCCAGCTCCCTCAGCCTGGCCTCAGAGCAGAGCTGCTCCAACACCCTGAGCATTTTCATGTCCCTCTTCTGAAGCCTCTCCATCAGATCCATGGCCTTCCTCAGTTGAGAGCTCCAGAGCTGGGTGCAGCACTGCAGGTGAGGTGTCACCATAGCAGAGAAGCAGCATCTCCTCTCTCCATCTCTGGCCACACTGCTTTGGATGCAGCCCAGGCTGCCATTGGCTTTCTGTGCTGCAGTCTCACTCTGCCTGCTCCTGTGCAGCTTCTCATCCATCAGCACCCACAAGTCTTTTCCTGCAGGACTGCCTTCTACCACCTCCTCCCCCAGCCAGGACTGTTCTGTTATGGGCACTGGAACAGAATGGCCAGGGAAGTTGTGGCTGCTCCCTCCCTGGAGCTGTTCAAGGCCAGGCTGAATGAGGCCTTGAGTGACCTGTTCTAGTGGGAGGTGTCCCTGCCTATGGCAGGGGGTTGGAACTGGCTGAGCTTTGAGGTCCCTTCCAACCTAAACCACTCTATGATTCTACAGGTGCAGGTTTCTCTGGGGGGATGCAGGTGTTGTAAATATGCAAGACAAGCAAACTGCAACCATCTCTGACCCCAGGTGCCTGTTGCTACAATTCAAAATCCCTACTTTAAGTGGTGCTCATACATCAGCAAGGGTTGGCTTTTGTGCTTAGTAAAGACAGGCCTGGCTGGCTGGCTCCTGATAAACCAACACAAAGCAATGACAAAACATTCTGAGCCTCTCCTATTTTAGGAACTGAGATTGTCAAAATACATCAAGTCAGCTTTGATCTCTTCCATAAAATTCACAGTACCAAATCCTTCATTATCTGTCATTAGTTAAGCTCCAAATTCAGAGTCAACAACTGGAAGACATACAGAGGGTAGGTGCAACCGCATTAAACTCTATGCACATCATCTTCTGCTTTCAATGGTAGAGCTGCAACTCAGTTTAGAGCAGATGGAAGCAGAGGGTTTACTGTTTCTGCCTAAATCTGATCAAGCATTTGCCACATGTGTTACTATCAAATACAATACAAAGATGGCCACTGCTAAACAGCACAAAACAGGTATGAGTTTTGAAGTGAGAAAGCAGATGGACCAGGAGAGGCTGGGGACTGACCTGCTGGAGAGCAGGGAAGGGGAAAGGCACCTGGGGGTCCTGGTGGGTGGGAGCATGCCCATGAGCCAGCAGTGTGCTCTGCTGGCCAAGAAGGCCAATGCCATCCTGGGCTGCATTAGAAGGGTAAGAGAGGTTCTCCTGCCCCTCTACTCGGCCCTGGGGAGGCTGCACCTGGAATATTGTGTCCAGTTCTGGGACCCTCAGTTCAAGAAGGGCCTCAGGGAACTGCTTCAGAGAGTCCAGCACAGAGCCACAAAGATGCTGCAGGCAGTCTAACATCTTCCTTAGGAGGAGAGCCTGAGGGAGCTGGGGCTGTGCTGCTGGGAGAGGAGCAGCCTGAGAGGTGACCTCCTTGGTGTTGGGAAAGATGTGCAGGTGAGTGGCAGGAGGCTGCAGCCAGGCTCTGCTGGGTGATGCCAGTGCCAGGACAAGGGGCAGTGGTGGCAGCTGAGGCATAGGAAGCTCCATGGAAACAGGAGGAGGAATTTTCTCCCTGTGAGGGTGCCAGAGCCCTAGCACAGGCTGCCCAGGGGGGCTGTGGAGTCTCCCTCTCTGGAGATATTCAAGATCTGTCTGGATGTGCTCCTGTGTGACCTGTCTGGGTGATCCTGCTCTGGCAGGGGTTGGACTGGATGAGCTTTGGAGGTCCTTCCAGTCCCTACTATTCTGTTACTGTCACTGTTAATTCCCCCATAAGGCAAAAGCTTTTTCTTCCCCCCCCCACTCCCATTGGTATCACTGGATACATCACCTAGAAGTTCTAAATGGCACAGTAAAAGAAACTCTTTATTCCCCCTGCTATTCCCACCACCATTCTGCAGCAACCTGAATGCTTAAAGCAAGCCTACACCTCTCAAGCACTCATGCAAGTAATCACATGCAGGGAACGTGCAAAACCCAACACCTACCTCCACTTCCCACCTTTGGAAAGAAACACAGGCAGATAAACAACAAATCTTTCCCTTGACTTTCAAACTGAAGCAGAGAAACAAGTGCAGATCACCTGCCAAAACACCACCTAATCATCTGAATTACCTCCACAAGACTACAAGGTCTAATTCAACAACATTGGATGGCTCAGAAGGGTGAAAAAGAATTTCCCACTGCAGGAAGCAGTTCCACTTCCATCCTTTTGCACTTCAGAAGGTTTCTCCTTGCATACTGAAGCCTTCCTTATTCCCACAGGGACTGACTTCACAGGCAAGGGCACCTGTAAGGTGTGAGCAGCTGTGAAGTGCATTTTCCCACACTGTAGTCAAGTGCTTTTTATTTGTCTGCTGTTCAGGTCTGTCACAAATGGTTCTGCAGCTTCCACCTTCTGCAGTCAGACTGGATACCAAGGATTGCTGCCATCAAAGGCAGGCATGGTTCTGTCAAAGGATTACTTCCCATTTGAAATGGAACAGGAGACAGCAAGCAAAAAGGAAATCAGGAAGTGTCCTGGCCTAAAAATCCCCCAACAATGACACTGTAATATTCTCTCCTGGGAGACAGCTCTTTCTAAAGAGCAACGTGAGGAGGTTCAGCAAGGACCAGTGCAGAGTCCTGCACCTGGGAAGGAAAAATAAACTGCAGCAGTACAGGTCTAGAGAGCAGCCCCATGGAGGAGGAGCTGGCAGTGCTGGTGGGCAGCAAGCTCTGCATGGCACAGCAATGTGGCCAAGAAGGCCAATGGCATGCTGGAGGGCACTAACAGTGTGTCCAGCACATCCAGGGAGGTTCTCCTCTCCTCCCGCTCTGGTGAGGCCCCACCTGGAATACTGCATCCAGTTCTGGGCTCCCCAGTTCAGGAAGGACAGAGATCTACTGGACAGAGTCCAAGGGAGGGCCATGAGGATGCTGAAGGGACTGGAGCAGTGCCTGAGGAGGAGAGGCTGAGAGCCCTGGGGCTGGGCAGTCTGCAGAGGAGAAGGCCAAGAGGGGATCTGAGCAATGTCTGTCAAGAGCTGAGGGCTGGGGGGCAGGAAGGAAGGGACAGGGACAGCCTCTGCTCACCTGTGCCCTGCCAAAGGACAAGGGGCAAGGGATGGACACTGCAGCACAGCAAGTTCCAGCTCAACAGGAGGGAGAATTTCTTTGCCGTAAGGGTCCCAGAGAGGTTGTGGAGTCTCCTTCCATGGAGCCTTTCCAGCCCTGTCTGGATGTGATCCTGTGTGACCTGTGCTAGATTCTCTTCTCCTTCTGTGGCAGAGGGGCTGAAGATCTCCAGAGGTCACTTCCAACCCCTAACACACTCTGATCCTGTGAAGTATCCTGTCTCTGCCCCTGCTCTGGCAGGGGGGTTGGACTGGAAGGCCTCCAGAGGTCACTTCCAACCCCTAACACCCTCTGACCCTGTATCCTGTCTCTGCCACTGACCTGGCAGGGGGGTTGGACTGGAAGACCTCCAGAGGTCACTTCCAACCCCTAACACCCTCTGACCCTGTATCCTGTCTCTGCCACTGACCTGGCAGGGGGGTTAGACTGGAAGATCTCCAGAGGTCCCTTCCAACCCCTAACACCCTCTGACCCTGTATCCTGTCTCTGCCACTGACCTGGCAGGGGGGTTGGACTGGAAGATCTCCAGAGGTCCCTTCCAACCGCTAACACCCTCTGATCCTGTATCCTGTCTCTGCTCCTGCTCTGGCAGGAGGGTTGGACTGAAGGATCTCCAGAGGTCCCTTCCAACCCCTAACACCCTCTGATCCTGTATCCTATCTCTGCTCCTGTTCTGGCAGGAGGGTTGGACTGGAAGATCTCCAGAGGTCCCTTCCAACCCCTAACACCCTCTGATCCTGTATCCTGTCTCTGCTCCTGCTCTGGCAGCGGGATTGAACCGGAAAGTCTCCAGAGGTCCCTTCCAACCCTTAACACCCTCTGATCCTGTAAAGCATCCTGCCAGATGTGCACCAACAAATACATCCCAGTTACAACTCCAAGCATCAGCTATTTTCTAAGAACACCTAAAACCTCACAGATCTGAGCAACAGGTGAGAAAAACCCCACCACTCCCACAGCCATTCGGTTACTTACGTTGTTGTTGCGAGTTTCTACCGCTGGGAACTTCCTGACTATGAATTTGACAGCAGATTCCAGGTTTTTGTCAATGAGATAGGATGGTTTAGCTTTGGGGTCACCACATGCCTATAAAAAAATACAATAGGAAAAAGAAAAAGATGAAGCAAACCACACAATCAGCCACCTGGAAGCTAAGTGAGAGTTGCAAATCTGAAAACGAACTAGAGAGATTCTTTTGCTTTGGTTTGGTCTGGTTTTTAAGTGAGCAGGTGATAAAATGAAAGGCAAAGTGCAGGGACTGTCACAGCTGAAATATGCAATGGGAAACAGTACAGAGATGCTCTTCTACTGAAAAAGATGCATGGAAGTATCAAAGCAGTTAGTGCAGAACAGCAGTGAGGGAAAAACTCAATCCTAAAAGAAGGAGGGAAAAAAATAGTATGGTTTCCTTTTAAGGCTATTCCTGGTTTGAGGTAGTGTTGTATTCATCTGTGGTTAAACTGTTAGGAAGGTCAAGCTTGTCATCATCTGTGGAGGACAGTGCTGGGCATGATTAAGTGATTAAACTATCCTTTGAAGGCAAACTGAGAGCCCACCCCCATCCATCTAGCACTAAATCTGTCTTGAAATCCTTAACTTCCAAGCCCATTTTCCATCCCACGATGAAAACCCACCAGTACTTGCCTAGAGTATCCTACTGCCTTAGATTAAGAAGAGAAGTTGTGCTCCTTTTCTTTCCTCCTACAGCAGCACTGGGCTCTGCTTTAAAAGCAGCAAGCCAGAGGTTTGATGGACTTTTGAGTGGAAGTCACAACTGAGCAGGAGGTCTCTTCAATGACTTACGTAGCCACATCAGAACAGCTTCCGTGGACCGACGGCCGCCGAAGCGCCTGCTCGTGCCAGCTCCAGTGCCATGCTCTCAGACACACTACTTCTCCACTACTCTGCCTAGCAAGCCATGCTGTGTACACCACAGAGTTTGGAGGAAAAAACAGGCTGAAAGCAGCATTACTTACATGACCACAAAACTATTTGCGCTCAGGTGGTTAATCTCCTCTCCAAAAGAGTTCCTTTTGCTTTTAAAGGGGAGTTTGGTGGCTCATGCAAAACTCAATTGCATGCTAGGGCGTTTGCTACTCGAATGGCAGCTGCTCAAGTTGAGGGAGGGGAAAAAAAAAACAACAAACAACAAAACAAAAGACTTGTCCAGGCTGATTTCTATGACCCGAGTTTGTGGACTTGGAGAGACAGAAGTCATGGAGTATGAGACCGAGTCTGAAAGCGGGCAAGCGGGCAAAGGGAAGGTGAAAAGCTTTGCAAACCTTCCAGACTTGTCCTTGCTGGGAAAGCAGTGTAATGAAAAAAAGAGAGAACAAAAAATTACATAGAAATAAATTACTCTGCAATTCTGAATGAGGTTACATTTAAAATCACTATTCCCTACATCCCAGAGGTTATTAGGACCATCTAAGCCACACAACTTTGACCGGGTGGAGATTATTCTCCTCCTCCTCCTCCTCCCAACTTTACAAGCACTTCACAGGTTGGGATTTAGTCTACTCTTGTGCAAAGTGCTGTGTATAAACACTCAGACATGGAACTTCTAATAGGATTTCCAAACTAAGTTCAGGTAGGGAGGGGAAGGGGGAAACCAAAAAAAAAGAGGAGTTAACAAACATCACATGCAACTAGAGGGGGGAGAAAAGGAGAGAGAAACTCAGTGAGGTTTTACATACCTGAAAAAGAAACGGGAGCCAAGAAAAAAAACAAAAGAGGCATTATTATAAGCTTCTGAAACTCCTGCCAGCAGTACATGACCATCATCTGTGTGCCACCCATGCTACCCTGACAGCAAAACTCTCACATTTGATGGGTAGTTCCCCCCCAAACCACTTTATTTTACCCTCACTGTTACAAGAGGAATTGATGTCCTACCAGCAGTACATGACCATCATCTGTGTGCCACCCATGCTATCCTGACAGCAAAACTCTCACATTTGATGGGTAGTTCCCCCCCAAAACACTTTATTTTACCCTCACTGTTACAAGAGGAATTGATGTCCTGCCAGCAGTACATGACCATCATCTGTGTGCCACCCATGCTACCCTGACAGCAAAACTCTCACATTTGATGGGTAGATCCCCCCAAAACACTTTATTTTATCTCCACTGTTACAAGAGGAATTGGTCTCCTACCAGCAGTACATGACCATCGTGCTGTGTGCTACCCATGCCACCCTGACAGCAAAGCTCTCACATTTGATGGGTAGTTTCCCCCCTCCAAAAATGCTTTATCTTTACTGTTACAAGAGGAACTGATCATGAAAATATAGCAACATTCCCAGTACTGGTTAGCTACTCAATAGAATCAGAGAATGAAGCAGGTGGGAAGAGAGCTCCAAGCTCAGCCAGCCCAACCTAGCACCCAGCCCTGCCCAACCAACCACACCATGGCACTAAGTGCCCCAGCCAGGCTTGGCTGCAACACCTCCAGCCACAGCCACTCCACCACCTCCCTGGGCAGCCCATTCCAATGCCAATCACTCTCTCTGACAACAACTTCCTCCTCACAGCCAGCCTAGACCTGCCCTGGCACAGCTTCACACTCTGACCCCTTCTTCTCTTGCTGGCTGCCTGGCAGCAGAGCCCAACCCCACCTGGCTACAGCCTCCCTGCAGGCAGCTGCAGGCAGCAATGAGCTCTGCCCTGAGCCTCCTCTGCTGCAGGCTGCACCCCCCCAGCTCCCTCAGCCTCTCCTCACAGGGCTCTGCTCCAGGCCCCTCCCCAGCCTTGCTGCCCTTCTCTCAACACCTTCCAGCACCTCAACAGCTCTCTGCAATTCAGGAGCCCACAGCTGGACACAGCACTCAATCTGTGGCCTGAGCAGAGCTGAGCAGTGGGCACAAGAACCTCCCTTGTCCTGCTGCCCACACTCTTCCTAATACCACTGAGGCAAATGGTCTCAGAGTGGAGAAAACAAAGGGAGCTTCTGCTTTAGCAGTTGTATCAGGCAACACAAAATCCCTTGTCACTACTGTGATAGGCAGAGACACTGGCAGATATTCAAGGTGAAGTTCAACTGGGCTATGAGCAGCCAGGTCTAGTTAGGGATGTCCCTGCTGGCTGCAGAGGGGGTTGGACTGGATGAGCTTTGGAGGTCACTTCCAACCCAGAACATTCTATGATTCTGTGACCTGGGGACTCCTTCCTCAGGGGTCAGGTTTTCCATCCACCTTAGGAGTCCACCTGCAGGGGTTGGGTTTCCACCCAGTGTGCTACACCATACAGAGATCCCTGTCCATGCCAGAGAGCTGTATAGGGCAAAGAGAATTTTGAGTCAGACAAATGCAGCAGCCCTTCATCAAAACAGCCTCAGATACCACTTTTTCCCCTAAGTGGGCTGCAGGAAGCTGTTTAGACTTATCTTAAAACAGGAAACCCCCAGCCAAAACCTAAGGTTAAAAACGAAAGCCCCAACCAAAACCTAAGGCTAAAGAGAAAGCCCCAGCCAAAACCTAAGGCTGAAAGGAGATCCCCCCTAACCAAAACCTAAGGCTGAAAGGAAAGCCCCAACCAAAACCTAAGGCTGAAAAGCAAACCCCCAACCAAAACCTAAGGCTAAAAAGCAAATCCCCAGCCAAAACCTAAGGCTAAAGAGAAACCCCCACCCAAAACCATATGCAAAACCCAAACCAAACAAGAACTCCTAACCAAAAGCAAGAACAAAAATCAAAGACCAATACGACATTTTTTGAGCATTAGAAAGAAATTCAGGCATTAAAAACATTCCTCCTAGTGCAGCAGGCATGGAACACATCTCTGAAGCTATGGGATTCCAGCTGCTTTGGCCCAGAAACCTAACACTGAAAGAATCTCCCAACAATGGTCTCTAAATTCCTTTGTACATAACAAAGCAGCTGGCAAGCAGCTATGCTGAAGAAGATGATGCAAAGCTACTGTTTGAGGCTAAGCTAAGTAATTAAACACCCTAAAATCATAGCATCAGGCAGGTTGGAAGAGAGCTCCAAGCTCAGCCAGCCCAACCTAGCACCCAGCCCTGCCCAACCAACCACACCATGGCACTAAGTGCCCCAGCCAGCCTTGGCTGCAACACCTCCAGCCACAGCCACTCCACCACCTCCCTGGGCAGCCCATTCCAGTGCCAATCACTCTCTCTGACAACAACTTCCTCCTCACAGCCAGCCCAGACCTGCCCTGGCACAGCTTCAGACTCTGTCCCCTTCTTCTGCTGCTGGCTGCCTGGCAGCAGAGCCCAACCCCACCTGGCTACAGCCTCCCTGCAGGCAGCTGCAGGCAGCAATGAGCTCTGCCCTCAGCCTCCTCTGCTGCAGGCTGCACACCCCCAGCTCCCTCAGCCTCTCCTCACAGGGCTCTGCTCCAGGCCCCTCCCCAGCCTTGCTGCCCTTCTCTCAACACCTTCCAGCACCTCAGCAGCTCTCTGCAATTCAGGAGCCCACAACTGGACACAGCACTCCAGGGGTGGCCTGAGCAGTGCTGAGCACAGGGGCACAAGAACCTCCCTTGTCCTGCTGCCCACACTGCTCCTCAGCCAGCCCAGGATGCCATTGGCTCTGCTGCCCACCTGGGCACTGCTGCCTCCTCTTCAGCCTGGCAGAAGAGACCAACCCCACCTGGCTACAGTCTCCCCACTCCCACTTCTGCTCCATTCCCCCCAGTTCTATCTCCTAACATCCCATCTCAATCTATGCACTTCATGCTTTGCTTCATTCCCCCCTGCCCTATCATTACCTGGCACCCTCAGAAGTCCATAGCAGCTTTTTTTGTAGGCCCCTTTCAGATACTGCAAGGCAACAATAAGGTCTCATCATGAAGTAAAACTTACTCTATCCTCATCTGATACTCTTGGACTCCCCTATGCTATTTTCACGTGAAAAATTAAGAGCACTACATAGCATCACTTTGACAGTTGCATTCATTCAGCAGCAGCCAACAAAAAGCCAACCACCAACTGACAGAAAACTACCTGAGGTCTGCCTTTATGCAAAGAAGCCTCTAAAAGAGCAGAGCAGGATCTTGTGTAACTGTTTGTGGTCCAAAACACACCAACTTTAAGAGATACAGGAGAGATCTTTTACCTTGATACCACTGTCACTGCAAAATGCTAAGCTTAGTATTTGACTTCTTGAGAGCAGTGGATGCTGGAGAACTAAGAATCATAGAATGGTTTAGGTTGGAAGGGACCTCAAGGACTGCCCAGTTCCAACCCCTTGCCATAGCTGTCAATAGTGTCACTATCTGCTTCTATCTTGTGCTGAGCTGTGAGTAGAAGCTTCAGTCCTTGACCTCCAGCTTGGCTGAGCCCAGCCTGGGGGACTTCATATGGGGGGGTGGGGGGGAGGGGCAGGGAACTGCCAAACCATCAAATCTCAGCACAGGAAGGATATGGACCTGATGCAGTTGGGTCCAGAGGAGGGACATGAGAATGACCAGAGGGCTGGAGCATCTGTGCTACAGGCTGAGGGATGTGGAGTTGTTCAGCTTGGAGAAGAGAAGGCTCCAGGGCTGCCTTAGAGCAGTCTCCAAGTGCCTGAAGGTGGCTAGAAGGAGGCTGCAGAGGGACTGTTCCCAAAGGCCTGCAGTGGCAGGACGAGAGTAATGGTTTCAAATGAGAGCAGGACAGATTAAGATTGGATGCTGGGAGCAAGTTCTGCACCAGCAGGGTGCTTGAACACTGCAACAGGTTGCCCAGGAGGGTGGTTGAGGCCCCATACCTGGAGATATTGAAGGTGAGGCTGGACAGGGCTGTGGGCAACCTGCTCTAGCTGAGGCTGTCCCTGTTGAGTGCAGAGGGTGGACTTAAATTACCTTTGGAGGTCCCTTCCAGCCCAGACCTTTCTATAAAGAGAAGGATGTAAAAAGTATTTCCATAACACAGTAACATATTTGGGGCTTTGGTGTTATTTTGGCATCCTACACCACATAACTCAGGTAATGTTTTTACTCAAGGATGTGTGACAGGTTTATGTAAACACAGGAGTGAAATTCAAGTCTTTAACTGCAAGTCTGCACCCTGCATATTGTCCTGTGGTGCTCCCTTTTGCCATGGATGGTCCCTGAACAATCCTTTAGTTCATGCCCCATCAGCTGAATGTATGTTAGAAGTTTGTTCATGAAAGACTTGGAACTGTTAGAGTGAGTCCAGAGGAGGACCATGATGATGCTCAGAGGGCTGCAGTAGCTCTGCTATGAGAACAGGCTGAAAGAGGCTGCAGAACTTGTTCCTCACATCCAGTCTCAGTCTGCTCTGCTCCAGTTTGCAGCCATTGCCCTCGTCCTGTCCCTGCAGGCCTTTGCAAACAGTCTCTCTGCAGCCTTCTTGTACCCCCTCAGGCACTGGCAGGTCACTATTAGGTCTCCCTGGAGTCTTCTCTTCTCCAGGCTGCATACCCCCAGCATCTTCAGCCTGTCCTCTTAGCAGAGCTGCTCCAACCCCCTGACCATTTCTGTCTCCCTCCTCTGGACCCTCACCATCAGGTCCACATCCTTCCCACACTGAGGGCTCCAGAGCTGGACACAACACTCCAGGTGAGGCCTCCCCAGAGCAGAACAAAGTCCCCTCTCTGCATCTGCTGGCAATGCTGCTTTTGGTGCATTCCAGGCTGCCACTGGCCTTCTGTGCTGCAACCTCACACTGCCTGTTTATGCCCAGATTCTCATCCATTAGCACCCCCAAGTCCTTTCTTGTGGCTAAGCCCAGCCTGTTCCAAGTGATAGCAGGGCAGTTTCCCCAAGAAAAGACAAACAAGGCCATCTGAAGCACTAATTCCCTATTTTTGTCCCCTAAATCCTCTCACACCAGCAGTTAATCACAAAACAAGTGATATTTTGGACCAATTTAACATGGCTTTATTACTTCAAGAGCCTTGACATAAAACACTGCTGAAGCACAGCTCCACTGGACTGTGACAACATATGCTGGAAATTAAAGCCAATAAATCACCTCACCTTCAAGTTTCAGTCACAAATGAAAAGCTGGGTGAATTTCACCAGTAGATTGATGGAATTTTAACACCAGTAAGAAAATAATCCAGCTCCTGAGTTTCTAACTTCCATTACTAAATGGGAATGCCCTAAGAAGTGTCCTATTGGTAAAAGAAATGAGTAAAGTTCTTACAGATACCATTTACAATTCACTGTAGCACATCCTCCTGCACACAAGAAAGGCAAGCACAGGAAAACTCTTCTTCTGTCCTTGTAAGAGCTGCTGGCATCAAGGACTTCACCCTAAAATGTACCTACAGGTTAAAAAACCTGCTTTGGGCTGCATAGCCTATAAATTAGACCAAATAATAGATAGCAGAGCAACTCCCAGAGACAGGCTCATTATGAACACTAGATTTCTGTAGGGGTTGTAACCATAGAATCAACCAAGTTGGAAGAAAGCTCCAAGCTCAGACAGCTCAACCTAGCACCCAGCCCTGCCCAACCAACCAGACCATGGCACTAAGTGCCCCAGCCAGGCTTGGCTGCAACACCTCCAGGGCCAAGCAGCTGAAGGTGAAGCAGCAGTGTGCCCAGGGGGCCAAGAAAGCCAATGGCATCCTGGCTGGGGTCAGAAATGCTGTGTCCAGCAGCAGCAGGGAGGGGATTGTCCCCTTGGGCTCTGCTCTGGTGAGGCCACACCTCGAGGGCTGTGTCCAGTTTGGGGCACCTCAGTACAAGAGAGACATGGAGGTGCTGGAGGCAGGGCAGAGGAGGGCAGGGAAGCTGTGAAGGGCCTGCGGATTATTCTGAAGTCTCTCTGAAGAGAGACTGAAGGAGCTGGGGATGGTTAGTGTGAAAGAGAGGAGGCTGAGGAGAGACCTCCTGGCTCTGTACAGCTCCCTGAAAGCACCTTGTGGAGAGGTTGGTGCTGGTCTCTTCTCACAGGGCATTAGCCACAGAACAAGAGGCAATGGCCTCAGGCTGCAGCAGGGCAGGTTTAGGCAGGCCATGAGGAAGGATTTTTTCCCAGCAAGAGTGTTCAGGCACCCAGGGAGGTGGTAGAGTCACCAGCCCTGGCTCTGTTTCAAGGTGGTTTGGCTGCGGTGCTTGGGGAGATGGTTTGGGGTGAACCTTGCAGAGCAGGGATCCAAGTTGGACTTGGTGATCCTGAGGGGCTTCTCCAACCTGAATGTTGCAGCTATTGTGTGATATTATTTGTTCTTGGTTTCTGGCATGCATTTAAAACGAGATTGTCAACTGACAACCTTCAGTTAGAAGGAGAGAGAGGTGAATTATCAATAAAGAGCTGATCTGAGTGGTAAATGTGTCAGGAAAGAGTTCCTATTACATCTCCCTTCATAGCTCTGCTGAAGTCTACCTACCACAACTGCTCTGCTGTGTTTTAGCTTTTAGGGTAGCTTAAGTTTGGTGTTAAATGAGTTGGCCACAGATAAGCTTTGTGAATAATGTTTTTAAAGTGTGATTATATTAAAACAAGCAAACAGAAACCATCCAAAACCCAACCAACCCACACACCCCAACCAAACAACTGCCCCCCAACCCTTGTAGGCAAAGGAAAATTTAGAGCTAAGTGGTATAGCCATAAATAAAGTCCTCCAGAGATTAGAAAGTCTTTTGTATTTCATATTCCACTCAGCACAGAACAGCTTCCAACCACACTTGCTCAGCCACCTCCAACTTTATTAGACCATATCTACAACTTAAGCTCAAAACTAAATTCTCCCTGGGACAGCAATGTGCCCTTGTGGCCAAGAGGCCCAAAGCTATCCCAGAGTACATCAAGGAAAGTATGGCCAGCAGGGATAGGGAGGTTCTTCCCTTCTCCATTTCTACTCCATCCTGGACAGACCACACCTGGAATACTGTGTCCAGTTTTGGGCTTCCCAATTCAAGAGAGACAGGGACCTGCTGGAGAGAGTCCAGCAGAGAGCCACGAGGATGACTGCAGGACTTGAGCACCTCCCTGTGCAGAGACTGAGAGCCCTGGGGCTGTTCAGGCTGGAGAGGAGAAGGCTGAGAGGGATCTGATCAGTGTCTAGCAGTAGCTGAGGGGTGGGGGCCAAGGGGAGGGGGCCAAGCTCTTTTGGGTGGTGCACAGCAATGAGCCAAGGAGCAATGCACACAGAGTGGAACAGAGAAGGTTTCACCTCAGCATGAGGAGAAGGTTCTTTGCAGTGAGGGTGCAGGAGCCCTGGAGCAGGCTGCCCAGAGAGGCTGTGGAGTCTCCTGCTCTGGAGCCTGTCAGAGCCCAGCTGGGTGCATTCCTGTGTGGGCTCCCCTGGGTGATGCTGCTTTTGGCAGGGAGGTTGGGCTGGGTGATCTCTGCAGGTCCCTTCCCACCTCTAACATTCAATAATGCTGTGAATTCAAGTTATTTCAGTAGCCTATAACAGTTCCTTACCTATAACTAATCAAGCAAAGTGTAGTCACAAGGTAGGCTGTTAATGAAAACACTAACTGGAAGCAGAGGTAAAACACACCCTAGTGAGACCCAGCTGACCCCTGGTCTGACCATGAGCTCTCTGTAACCATTCCCTAATATGGTTATCCCTCTGCCTGCATCATGACAGCTTCATCCAGACTGCACTTCCTCAGATTGTTCAGGAGAACAATCAGATGAGGTAATGACAACAGCCTTGCTAAGGTCAACATGTAAAACACTAAGCTGTCCACAGCAGAGTCACCTGTCACCTTGCCCACATAAGCAGCATGCCTGCTTTGACACTATCAGTGCAGAGATAAATTCACATTGTCCTCTTCTCTTTGTAAGCACCTGGCTCTGGTCATCAAATATGGGGCAGGTGAAATACAAAGAACCAAAAAACCCAACAAAACCTGAGAATTTTCACTGCCACAAAACTTCAAACCAACTGCCACAAGCAGCTCCTGGCCCAGCTGGCAGCTCCTGGCTTGGACAGATTCACTCTGGTGTGGGTCAAGAACTGGCTGGAGGGCTGGGCCCAGAGAGTGGTGGTGAATGGTGCCACAGCCAGTTGGCAGCTGGCACTGTTGCTGTGCCTCAGGGAGCAGTGCTGGGCACAGTCCTGTTCAATGTCTTTACTGATGATTTGGTGCAGGGGATTGAGTCCAGCATCAGTGAGTTTGCAGATGACACCAAGCTAGGAGCAGCTGTGGAGCTGTTGGAGGGTAGGAGAGCCCTGCAGAGGGACCTGGCCAGGCTGCATGGGTGGGCAGAGACCAATGGGATGAGACTGAACAAGGCCAAGTGCAGGGTTCTGCACTGTGGCCACAACAACCCCAAGCAGCACTAAAGACTGGGGCTAGAGTGGCTGAGAGCAGGCAGGCAGAGAGGGAGCTGGGGGTGCTGGCAGAGAGGAGCTGAAGATGAGGCAGCAGTGCCCAGGTGGGCAGCAGAGCCAATGGCATCCTGGGCTGGCTCAGGAGCAGTGTGGGCAGCAGGACAAGGGAGGTTCTTGTGCCCCTGTGCTCAGCACTGCTCAGGCCACCCCTGGAGTGCTGTGTCCAGTTGTGGGCTCCTGAATTGCAGAGAGCTGCTGAGGTGCTGGAAGGTGTTGAGAGAAGGGCAGCAAGGCTGGGGAGGGGCCTGGAGCACAGCCCTGTGAGGAGAGGCTGAGGGAGCTGGGGGGGTGCAGCCTGCAGCAGAGGAGGCTGAGGGCAGAGCTCATTGCTGTCTGCAGCTGCCTGTTCTGGGGGAGATCTAGGCTGGATGTTAGGAGGAAGTTGTTAGGAGGTGGTGGAGTGGCTGTGGCTGGAGGTGTTGCAGCCAAGCCTGGCTGGGGCACTCAGTGCCATGGTCTGGCTGCTTGGCCAGAGCTGGGTGCTAGGTTGGGCTGGCTGAGCTTGGAGCTCTCTTCCAACCTGCTTGATTCTAAGCTTTGGTCTAAGGAGGCTCTCAAAGATCCATGCCCAAGGTGGACTACAGATTGTTTTGTGTGTGTTTTATGTGCTTTGCACCTGTAGCATGTAGCTATGAACAGCATTTCCATTTAAACTTTCCAGTTCTACCCAATCCAAAGTGGAATGTTTTAATTCAGCTCCATCGAGGAGGGTTAATGAGCACTGTCTCACAAGACACAAACTTGCACAGAGCTCATCTCATTCAAATATATTTACCTGAAATGAAGACATTTATCTCATTCAAACAGTGTAGATGCTAACTCCATGGTGGGACACCAGGAGAGTCAGCACAGGGAGTGCTAAAAGGTGGTAGAAGCCCCATCCTGCAGACATTAATGGTCAGGCTTGATGAGGCCCTTGAGCAACCTGATCCAGCTGGGGGGAATGGTAACTGGGGGTGGGGGGGGAGGCAATCTGTAGACAAAGAATCAACACCAGATGATTCTGGCTATCTACACATGATGCAAAAGGCTAAACCCACCCAGCTCTACCTTTTATAGCAGACCTTCATATATACATATAGCATTAGAAAGCCTTATTCTCTACAGCTAGTGGCTCTTAATGAGATGGCATCACCAGTTTGTGCTTGCTTCCCAAGCAAAGGAATTTATGCTGCTTTTTTTTTTCCATTGCCACCAATGGCAGAGTTTGTGGCTTCCTCCTCCTCTTATCAGCTGTGCAGCATTCTGAGCTGTTCCTCCCAAGATCTCAGTCACAGGCAGCAGAAGATACACTGTCAGATGTCAGCAGTCCTTTGAATGTTAAGCTATCAGCAAGGAATGCTGCCCCACCCTGAGACTGCCCAGTGACCTGAGCATATTACTGTGCTTTCCAATACCAAGCTTCCCTTTCAAAACTAGCTCTGGAGCCCTCAACACAGGATGGACATGGACCTGATGGAGACAGAGGAGGCCATGAAAATCATCAGGGGGCCAAGAAAGCCAATGGCATCCTGGCTGGGGTCAGAAATGCTGTGTCCAGCAGCAGCAGGGAGGGGATTGTCCCCTTGGGCTCTGCTCTGGTGAGGACACACCTCGAGGGATGTGTCCAGTTTTGGGCACCTCAGTACAAGAGAGACATGGAGGTGCTGGAGGCAGTGCAGAGGAGGGCAGGGAAGCTGTAAAGGGCCTGCGGATTATTCTGAAGTCTCTCTGAAGAGAGACTGAAGGAGCTGGGGATGGATAGTGTGAAACAGAGGAGGCTGAGGGTCTGGCTCTGTACAGCTCCCTGAAAGCATCTTGTGGAAAGGTTGGTGCTGGCCTCTTCTCACAGGGCATTAGCCACAGAACAAGAGGCAACGGCCTCAGGCTGCAGCAGGGCAGGTTTAGGCAGGCCATGAGGAAGGATTTTTTCCCAGCAAGAGTGTTCAGGCACCCAGAGAGGTGGTAGAGTCACCAGCCCTGGCTCTGTTTCAAGGTGGTTTGGCTGTGATGCTTGGGGATATGGTTTGGGGTGAACCTTGCAGAGCAGGGATCCAAGTTGGACTTGGTGATCCTGAGGGGCTTCTCCAACCTGAATGTTGCAGCTATTGTGTGATATTATTTGTTCTTGGTTTCTGGCATGCATTTAAAACGAGATTGTCAACTGACAGCCTTCAGTTAGAAGGAGAGAGAGGTGAATTATCAATAAAGAGCTGATCTGAGTGGTAAATGTGTCAGGAAATAGTTCCTATTACATCTCCCTTCATAGCTCTGCTGAAGTCTACCTACCACAACTGCTCTGCTGTGTTTTAGCTTTTAGGGCAGCTTAAGTTTGGTGTTAAATGAGTTGGCCACAGATAAGCTACGAGGACAGGCTGAAGATGCTGGGGTTGTACAGCCTGGAGAAGAGAAGGCTCCAGGGAGACCTAATAACAACCTGTCAGCACCTGAAGGGAACTATAAGAAGGCTGCAGAGAGACTGTTTCCAAAGGCTTGCAGGGACAGACAAGGGCAATGGCTGCAAACTGGAGCAGAGCAGATTGAGATTGGATGTGAGGAACAAGCTCTGCACCATGAGGGTAGTGACTGAACACTGCAACAGGTTACCCAGGGCCGTGGTTGAGAACCCTTCCCTGGAGATCCTCAAAGTGAGGCTGGACAGGGCTGTGGGCAATCTGATGCAGTGCTGAGGATGTCCCTGTTGAGTGCAGAGGGGCTTGGACCAGATGAGGTTTGGAGGTCATTCCAACCCAGGCCATTCTATGATTCCATGACTCTTTGTGGTCTCCTCTCAGCTCAAAGCTCAGTGTCAAAAGGGCGATCAAATCCTACACCCTTCCAAACTCCAGAGCTCTGTGGATTGGGAGCTTCTTCCTATTCCATCAGGCACCTGAAATATCTTCTCCTTTCTCCTCAAGAACCACTCTAATGCCTGAGCAAGACAGGACACTTGGATCAACTGGTTCTACTAAACAACCCTGCCTTTTGCAACCAGCCCTTGCAATGCTTAGACTTTGCCAAGACCTGTCCAATTTGGGGGACCTTTTCCTCCACCTCAATCTCATAAGCAGTGTAAAAGGCTGAATTAAGACTTGACTTCTGTTCAGCTGTGGCTGACCAGCTTGCCACTATTTTTCCCCAGGAGGCTTCATGCAGCTCTCCTCCCTTTTTGAAGAGTCCATGCTGTAACTGCTGCACAAGAGAACACAAAAAGGAAAAGAAGAAGTACTCAGCCTTCAAAATGGTTAACAAGTAACATCCTCAAGGCAAGTAAAAATCCAACATTCCCCCCACTGCCTCTTTAAAGAGCTAACTCCCAGCTAATCACCTGCTAAATGAATCACAGAATCATAGAATCAGGCAGGTTGGAAGAGACCTCCAGGATCATCCAGCCCAACCTAGCACCCAGCCCTGCCCAACCAACCAGACCATGGCACTAAGTGCCCCAGCCAGGCTTGGCTGCAACACCTCCAGCCACAGCCACTCCACCACCTCCCTGGGCAGCCCATTCCAGTGCCAATCACTCTCTCTGACAACAACTTCCTCCTCACAGCCAGCACAGACCTGCCCTGGCACAGCTTCAGACTCTGTCCCCTTCTTCTGTTGGTGGTTGCCTGGGAGAAGAGGCCAACCCCACCTGGCTACAGCCTCCCTGCAGGCAGCTGCAGGCAGCAATGAGCTCTGCCCTGAGCCTACTCTGCTGCAGGCTGCACACCCCCAGCTCCCTCAGCCTCTCCTCACAGGGCTCTGCTCCAGGCCCCTCCCCAGCCTTGCTGCCCTGCTCTCAACACCTTCCAGCACCTCAGCAGCTCTCTTCAATTCAGGAGCCCACAACTGGACACAGCACTCAAGGGGTGGCCTGAGCAGTGCTGAGCACAGGGGCACAACAACCTCCCTTGTCCTGCTGCCCACACTGCTCCTCAGCCAGCCCAGGATGCCATTGGCTCTGCTGCCCACCTGGGCACTGCTGCCTCAACTTCAGCTCCTCTCTCCCAGCACCCCCAGCTCCCTCTCTGCCTGCCTGCTCTCAGCCACTCT
The DNA here is from genome assembly GCF_015220805.1 of Pogoniulus pusillus. Taxonomy (NCBI): domain Eukaryota; kingdom Metazoa; phylum Chordata; class Aves; order Piciformes; family Lybiidae; genus Pogoniulus; species Pogoniulus pusillus. The sequence goes on along the minus strand of NC_087287.1, from coordinate 19,206,834 downwards.
GGCCCCAGCCTCTAGTGCTGCTTGGGGTTGCTGTGGCCAAAGTGTAGAACCCTGCACTTGGCCTTGTTCAGTCTCATCCCATTGGCCTCTGCCCACCCATGCAGCCTGGCCAGGTCCCTCTGCAGGGCTCTCCTACCTTCCAACAGCTCCACAGCTGCTCCTAGCTTGGTGTCATCTGCAAACTCACTGATGCTGGACTCAATCTCCTGGTCCAGACCATCAATAACGATATTGAACAGGACTGGGCCCAGCACTGATCCCTGGGGAACACCACCAGTGCCAACTGGATGTGGCACCATTCACCACCACTCTCTGGGCTCTGCCATCCAGCCAGTTCTTGACCCAGCACAGAGTCAATCTGTCCAAACCATGAGCTGCCAGTTTGGTCATGAGCTTCTTGTGGTAGACAGTGTCAAAGGCTTTACTGAAGTCCAGGTAGACCACGTCCACATTCACCAAATCTAGCTTCTTACTAAGCCACGTGGTGCTCTGGATAGAATTCAGACCACAGTTTTAGTTTGGAATGCTAAAGATCAAGTCAGGCCCTTCAAACACTTACTCTGTTCCTTCTCTATGACCTCAGTCAGGTTATGTTAGTTCATACCTAAGAGCAGGTCTAAGATTCTCATTTTTCAGATGCTATGTAATCACTCAGAGTTGTGGAACTCAAAAGGAATTTGGTTTGTTAATGGTATTTTACCAAAGCACTCTGCAAATGTACAACCTGTGCTGTAAGGGCACTGGAACACTGCAAAGGAATTAATGCTACCTAACAGGCTTGTCATCTGTGAATGAAACACTCTAAGTAACTCAAAACCTTCATTCTTACCCTTCATTTTAAAGGACTTGGGGGTGCTGGTGGATGAGAAGCTCGATGCAAGCTGTCAGTGTGCAATTGCAGCCCAACCATCAGGTGAAGCATGGTCAGCAGATGAAGGGAGGTGATTCTCCCTCTCTGCTCCACTCTGGTGAGACCCCACCTGGAGCACTGTGCCCAGTTCTAGAGACCCTGGTAGAGGAAAGATCTGGAGGTGATGGAATATGTCCAAAGAAGGGTCACAAGGATGATCAGAGGGTTGGAACTTCTCTGCTATGTGGACAGGCTGAGAGAGTTGGGGTTGTTCAGTACAGAGAAGAGAAGGCACTGAGGAGACTCTAGTGTGGCCTTCCAGGACCTGAAGGAGGCAACAAGAAAGCTGCTAAGGCACTTTCTAGGGTGTCAGGCAGTGATAGGACTGGAGGAATGGATCCAAGATAGAGGAGGGAAGACTGAGATTGGATGTTAGGAAGAAGTTCTTCTCCATGAGGGTGGTGAGACACTGGCACAGGCTGCCCAGGGAGGTGGTGGAAGCCTCAGACCTGGAAGTTTTTAAGGCCAGGCTGGATGTGGCTCTGGGCAAGCTGATCTGGTGTGAGGTGTCCCTGCTATGGGAGCTGGATGATGCTTGGGGTCCCTTCCAGCCCTGACAGTTCTATGAGTCTGTGACCCCTAGCAGCTCTGTTGACAGCAGCACTGCTTTGCCATTCATCAACGCCACACTCTTGATTTGCTCTGCCTAAATCTACACTTCAGGTACTTAAGGATGAACCCTCTTACTGTAAACACTTCCCAGTATCCAAGGGCTTTATCAACAAACAAAAGACAGGCCCACAGAAAAGGAGATTATTTCCTCTGCTACCACCCCTAACAATACACTTACTCAAAGTGCAGGGTGGCACCTGGGCCACAACAACCCCAAGCAGCGCTACAGGCTGGGGACAGAGTGGCTGAGAGCAGCCAGGAAGAAAGGGACCTAAGAGTGCTAGGAGAGAGGAGATGAAGATGAGGCAGCAGTGTGCCCAGGTGGCCAAGAGAGCCAATGGCATCCTGGGCTGGCTCAGGAGCAGTGTGGCCAGTACGATGAGGGGGGTTATTCTGCCCCTGTACTCAGCACTGCTCAGGCCACAGCTTGAGTGCTGTGTCCAGTTCTGGGCTCCTCAATTCAAGAGAGATGTTGAGGTGCTGGAAGGTGTCCAGAGAAGGGCAACAAGGCTGGTGAGGGGCCTGGAATACAAACCCTACGAGGAGAGGCTGAAGGAGCTGGGGTTGTTTAGCCTAGAGAAGAGGAGGCTCAGGGCTGACCTCATTGCTGTCTGCAGCTACCTGAAGGGAGGCTGTAGCCAGGTGGGAGTTGATCACTTCTCCCAGACAACCAGCAATAGAAGAAGGGGACACAGCCTCAAGTTGTGCTGGGGGAGGTCTAGGCTGGATGTGAGGAGGAAGTTGTTGGCAGAGAGAGTGATTGGCATTGGAATGGGCTGCCCAGGGAGGTGGTGGAGTGGCTGTGCCTGGAGGTGTTCAGAAAAATCCTGGATGAGGCACTTAGTGCCATGGTCTGGTTGACTGGATAGGGCTGGGTGCTAGGCTGGACTGGCTGATCTTGGAGGTCTTTTCCAACGTGGTTGATTCTATGATTCAACAGCACTGGCAGCATTGCACAAAGCTCACCATCACAGCCGTGGTCTACTCTGCCAGCTCACCACAGAACTCTAACTCCCCCTCAGCCAGCACGGCATGAAAAACAACCTCTCACCGCCTTTGACTCTCAGAAGTTTAGTCGTAGGCAAGTGTGAGAGTCTAAACCTTCTCTCCCTTGCTCGTGCAAATCAACAAAGATGGCCTTTGCTGACCCCCCCCAGACAACAGCTGCTCAGGTAGTTTTGCCTAAAATGTCCCAGGATAAGTACTGAAGGGAGGGGGCAAGAGCTGGCACCAGACCCCTACAGGCACAAGGACTGCCGGGCAGTGCAACAACCGCTGCAAGCCACCTGCCTGAAGGGTCAGCTCTGCCCACTGACAACACACCTGGTGGTCACTTAGGCACTAATGTGGTCAGGGGGAGCTGTGGAAAACTGAATGAAAGACACTGGGCCTACACCAGCAGTGGTGAGCAAGTGAGAGAGTGAGAACAGATCACCAAGGACATCCAGCCTGGAAGCAGCAGCAGCCACCCTCTCCACCAGCAACCATGTTGTGCCCTGAGTGATGCCTGATTGACAGGAGAGCTCCCGGAGAAAAACATCCCTGGGCAACACAAAGCTGATAAGGACTTGGACTTTGGAGACTCTCTGCCTCCTTTCCTCCAGGCAAAGAAGAACCCAGGAACAGTCTCTCCTGCAAGCCAAAAGCAGCAGCACCCTCTCCCAGACCCCCTCCAGCCAAAGAAAGCACCTCGGGGCTGTGTGGGGGTGGTAATATAATCCTTCTCCTGCTCTTCTCTCTCTCCTTCTCTCTTCCTCTCTTTCACTTCACCCTTTTTCAATAAATGGTCTCACTTGTACCTTAACTCCACAGCACAGAAATGTGTGAGAACAAATCTCACTCCTCTGGACAGAGACATCTTTAGTCTCTCTCCTCCAGACCATGTCAGCAAGTAATCACAATCAAGTTCCATGGAAAACAGTAACCCAGCTGCTAGGCTGGATCATTGGGGATGAGCTCTTTAAAAAGGAAAGAATCCACAATAGGTAAGATTTCTATGTTCAGGGCTAATACTGATCCCAAAAGCCAGCCTTCAAAATATAATCATAGAATCAAGCAGGTTGGAAGAGAGCTCCAAGCTCAGCCAGCCCAACCTAGCACCCAGCCCTGCCCAACCAACCACACCATGGCACTCAGTGCCCCAGCCAGGCTTGGCTGCAACACCTCCAGCCACAGCCACTCCACCACCTCTCTGGGCAGCCCATTCCAATGCCAATCACTCTCTCTGACAACAACTTCCTAACAACATCCAGCCTAGACCTGCCCTGGCACAGCTTCAGACTCTGTCCCCTTCTTCTCTTGCTGGCTGCCTGGCAGCAGAGCCCAACCCCACCTGGCTACAGCCTCCCTGCAGGCAGCTGCAGACAGCAATGAGCTCTGCCCTCAGCCTCCTCTGCTGCAGGCTGCACACCCCCAGCTCCCTCAGCCTCTCCTCACAGGGTTTGTGTTCCAGGCCTCTCCCCAGCTTTGTCACCCTTCTCTGGACACCTTCCAGTATCTCTCTTGAATCACAGAATGCTGGAATTGTCGGAGTTGGAAAGATCATCCAGTTCCAACCCCCCTGCCATGGGCAGGGACACCTCACATCAGTTCAGCTTACCCAGAGCCACATCCAGCCTGGCCTTAAAAACCTCCAGGGATGAGACTTCCATCACCTCTTTGGGCAACCTGTTCAACAACCAAAGCCCCACCTCCACACAGATCCAAGGTGATGTTGTCTCATCATCCACTACTACCTTTTCATCTCTTCCATGTCACTCTCAGAGACAAGCCCCCATACACTCACATATTCCATTTAACAACCTTAGAGTACTTCAGAGGACATGAGCAGCACTCAGGAAACGATTAACAGCTAACAAATGTAAGCACAATGCCATCAAAACTGGAATTCACATAGGAAGGTGAAATACAGAAGCAGTTAGAAACTTGATATTTAACAACTCCTGGGGAAGTAAAATTGTCCTGCTTTGTTTCTAAGAGTCAAGAAAGTTCTTAACCCTCTCAAGCCAGCACCTACAGCAATCTGTACAGCAGCTACAAATACTCCTCTCTCACTTCCTCTTCTGAAGCAAGAGTCTGAACCATTTCCTCTAACCGCAATACCACAGATTGTGTCCTTCCCTCTACTAACTCCAGTTTCGATGTCAGCTTCAGTAGAGGAAGTTATAAGAATCTTGCACAGCACTCTTGGAGAGGGCTGAAGAGAGATTCACAACCCAACCCAAGCCTTCTGGGGCTCACCATCCAAGCCGGCCACTTATCAGTGTCAAGCAGCCCCAACCACAGCTTAAGGCAACACCTCTTGGATTCACAAATCACTGTATGAATACACAGAGCTGTGTCTGGGGCAGCTCCAGATTTGCAGAGCTGTATGGGCACAGTATGGAGCCACCTGGCCATGCCTCTCCTCTCTCTGTATGCAAGACCTACTCAGGTTTTGGACTTGGTTCACAGCATAGGCAGGGAAAACAACGGCGTCACCTCTGACTGCTGATGCTCCCCTACCAAGAGCCTATCCACTCGCATCACTTCACTGACAGGAGTCATGGCAGAAGCCACCACCATATGGGCAAACACGCTCAGGACTGTAGATTGCTGCCATCTAAGAGCGTCAGCAGGAATTGCCTGCAGGCACTGGACTGCAGAACATGAGCAAGTGGCCCTAAACCATAAGGGTGCCACTGAAAACAGAGCCCACACTCACAATGGTTAAGGCACAGCAGCCCGGTCAAGACCAGGTTTATCTTCTTCTGCTTCCTCTCCTGCCTTATCCCTCCAAAGCATGACTATGGCAGGATCGTGTCCTCAAGACTGGATCTACTAGGCAGGATGGCTCCTGACAGAATCCTGGGTCTGGAAGTCAGTGATCAAGAAAGCTCACAATGGTTAAGGCACAGCAGCACAGTCAAGACCAGGTTTATCTCTTCTGCCTCCTTTCCTGCCTTCCAAACATGACTATGGTGAAATCCCCCTTGCCTGCTTTTCACCTGACAGACCCCTCAAAGCCTAACAAGCACAGACACAAAGGGCTTCCTCATTTTGATGTTTCTCCCTGTGAAGTGAGAACTTCTGCCTGGCATTCCAAGTGTGATCATGCTGTTAAGGTTATTAAGTTGAAGCAGTTCTGTACTGCACAGCACTGCAAACGAAAAGGAACCTGCCCTCTGTTTTGGGAAGCTAAGCATTGAGTGAGGACAATTTATTTACACCACTGAAGATCCACAGAAACACTCAAGTGCCCACCAACTGCTGGCACTGCTTCAGATCAGCACTGACTTCTACACACTTTGGTCATTCATTTTTTTTCCCTGGAAACAAAGTCTTCATTACAATCAACAGTGTACTTGGCAGAGGCAAGAAGCCCTTCTGGAACACGTCTCCTACAGGAGCAAACCAATTTCATAGAATCATAGGTGGATGAGACCTCCAGGATCATCCAGTCCAACCTAGCACCCAGCCCTACCCAGTCAACCAGACCATGGCACTAAGTGCCTCATCCAGTCTTTTCCTGAACACCTCTAGGGATGGTGCCTCCACCACCTCCCTGGGCAGCCCATTCCAATGCCAATCACTCTCTCTGACAACAACTTCCTCCTAACATCCAGTCTAGACCTGCCCTGGCACAACTTGAGGCTGTGTCCCCTTGTTCTATTGCTGGTTGCCTGGCAGCAGAGCCCAACCCCACCTGGCTACAACCTCCCTTCAGGTAGTTGTAGACAGCAATGAGGTCTGCCCTGAGCCTCCTCTTCTGCAGGCTGCACACCTCCAGCTCCCTCAGCCTCTCCTCACAGGGTTTGTGTTCCAGGCCCCTCCCCAGCTTTGTCGCCCTTCTCTGGACACCTTCCAGCACCTCAACATCTCTCTTGAATTGAGGGGCCCAGAACTGGACACAGCACTCAAGCTGTGGCCTGAGCAGTGCTGAGCACAGGGGAAGAATAACCTCCCTTGTCCTGCTGCCCACACTGCTCCTGATGCAGGCCAGGATGCCATTGGCTCTCTTGAGCTCAGCAGGATCATGTCCTCGAGATCGTATCTACTAGGCAGGATAGAAACATGGGTTTGGAAGTCAGTGATGAACAAAGCCCCTAAAACTCCCCCTGCTCTGACTGTAGCACTGGCTCAAGCTGAGCAAAGCACACAAATGGCACTGACATTTCAACGTGCTGAACCTGCTGGTTGCTTGAGCACAGTAACCAACACCTTCTCCTAAGACACCCCTCACTGTGTCCAAGGCAAAGCAATCAAACCCTAACTGACCTTCACCACTAGATGTGGATCGAGCAGCCACACAGGTGTATTCAGGTGATGTTGCCTACCACACTTAAGGAATCATAGAATCCCAGAATCAAGCAGGTTGGAAGAGACCCCCAAGATCATCCAGTCCAACCTAGCACCCAGCCCCAGCCAGTCAACCAGACCATGGCACTAAGTGCCCCAGCCAGGCTTTTCTTGAAGACCTCCAGGGATGGTGACTCCACCACCTCCCTGGGCAGCCCATTCCAATGCCAATCACTCTCTCTGTGAAGAACTTCTTCCTAACATCCAGCCTAGACCTGCCCTGGCACAGCTTCAGACTGTGTCCCCTTGTTCTGTTGCTGGTTGTCTGGGAGAAGAGGCCACCCCCACCTGGCTACAACCTCAAGCTGTGAGGATGCACAAAGCACCCGGAGCGGGGGATGGCCACGAACTGGGTCCTTGCACGCAGCAAAGCACAGCCGCTTCCTCCAGCGAAGCGATGCCCCGAGTGCGGCGGCATTAGCCATCCTTACCCTCGCCACCGAGACCTGCAGCCCCCTGCCCCGCCGAACCGCCTCACCTCTGCGCACACCGCTCGAACGCCGCTCGGGAAGGCGGGGAGAGGCTCCGCCGCCCACGGCAGCTCCCCACATCTGCTCCAGCTCACGCCGGGAGCTGCTAAGCAACCGCGCGCCTCGGACTCGGTGCATTGAACTCACTCATTTCACCCCAGCCCCTTGCCTCCCGGAGAACAGGTTTCGCAGCTGGGCGTGGGAAAGCCCGGGCCGCGCAGCCCGCTGCCGTGACTCACGCTCGGCGGGGCGGGAGCGGCTCCGGGCGGCTCCGGGCGGCACCGGCGGACGCGGGGCCTAGGCCCGGCGGCTGGGGCCCGGGGCCTGCGGGCGTCGCGCAACACCGGGCCCGCCTCCCTCCCACCCTCCAGGTAGCGAGGCGGCGGCCGACAGGGCCGCCCCGGCCCCCTTCCGCGCCGCCGCCCCCGGGCCCGCAGGCGGCGCAGCGGCGGGCCGGGCGGGCCGGAGCGCCGGGCCGCGGTGGCGGTGCGGCTCCTGCCACCTCCCGCCCCACCTCTCGGGCCCCGCAGCTAGGCCGCACCGCGACCGGGCGAGCCATAAACCGCGCAGCGGCGCCGGCGGAGCGCCCGGCCGGGCCGCGTCCGGTCGGGCGGCAGCGGTGGGGATCACGCCGGGGCGGTTCTTCCCCGCCGCCTCCCCCCCGGGGCCCCCGCACCTTCTTGATGTTGTAAAGCCGGGTGAGCATGCCGACGCCCCGGTCGTTCAGGATGGTGAGCTTCTCCGCCAGCTTCTGCTGGCTCGGCTGCAGCACCGACCGCGACATCGTGCCTCGATGTCCTCCCCGGCCTGGGCCCCGCCGCTCGTAGCCCGGCCGTGGCGCGGCCGCCGAGCCCGGCGCTGGCGCTGGCGCTGCCTCCCCCCTGCCGCCGCCGCTGCCTCCCCCTGCCGCCGCCGCCGGCCTCGCTGCTGCTGCCTCCGCGGGGCGTGGCCACGCGGCGCGGTCACGTGGCGCGGCTCTCGCACGCCCCCTGCGGGCCGGCGCGGGGCTGGCAGCGCCCCCGGCCGAGCGCCGCGTCCCGTCCCGCCGCGTCCCGTCCCGAACCGTCTCGTCCCGTCCCGTCCCGACCCGTCCCGTCCCGACCCGTCCCGTCCCGTCCCGCCGCGTCCCGTCCCGACCCGTCCCGTCCCGTCCCGTCCGGGCTGCGCAGCGGCGGGCAGCAGCGGCAGTGAGCGCTCGGTCCCCTGCCCGAGGTCTTCCAGGCTGGCGTCTTCTGCTGCTGCCCATCATAGAATCACAGAACGGCGGGGGCTGGATGGCAGCCCAGGAGATCATCGAGCGCAGCCCCCTCTTGGAAAGCAGGAGCTCTCTTCCAACCTGCTTGACTCTATGATTCCGTGATTCTACCTCCAGGCACAGCCACTCCACCACCTCCCTGGGCAGCCCATTCCAATGCCAATCACTCTCTCTGACAACAACTTCCTCCTCACAGCCAGCCTAGACCTGCCCTGGCACAGCTTCAGACTCTGGCCCCTTCTTCTCTTGCTGGCTGCCTGGCAGCAGAGCCCAACCCCACCTGGCTACAGCCTCCCTGCAGGCAGCTGCAGGCAGCAATGAGCTCTGCCCTCAGCCTCCTCTGCTGCAGGCTGCACACCCCCAGCTCCCTCAGCCTCTCCTCACAGGGCTCTGCTCCAGGCCCCTCCCCAGCCTTGCTGCCCTTCTCTCAACACCTTCCAGCACCTCAGCAGCTCTCTGCAATTCAGGAGCCCAGAACTGGACACAGCACTCCAGGGGTGGCCTGAGCACTGCTGAGCACAGGGGCACAAGAACCTCCCTTGTCCTGCTGCCCACACTGCTCCTCAGCCAGCCCAGGATGCCATTGGCTCTGCTGCCCACCTGGGCACTGCTGCCTCCTCTTCAGCTCCTCTCTCCCAGCACCCCCAGCCCCCTCTCTGCCTGCCTGCTCTCAGCCACTCTGGCCCCAGCCTCTAGTGCTGCTTGGGGTTGTTGTGGCCAAAGTGCAGAACCCTGCCCTTGGCCTTGTTCAGTCTCATCCCATTGGCCTCTGCCCACCCATCCAGCATGAACAGGTCCCTCTGCACGGCTCTCCTGCCCTCCAACAGATAGACGAAGCTGTGTTTCAAATCCATGTGGATCACTCATTGTTTTCTTCCAGGCTTATAAAAAAAATGAAATTGAAAGGACAGAAATGAAGCACTGAAGCTCAGAAAAGCACTGCACAGTGTGTACTGACACCAGCATCACCACTGCTGACTCTGATATTTTTGAGGGCACACCTGTGAGCACTACAGAACCAGAGTGGAATCTGGGAAGGAGAAAGAATGCAGTGATAGCCATGGAGCAGGGGCCACAAGGCCACCTATGAGGCTTTCACCCTTCCCCTGAGGCACTGGGCAGCACCTTCAGAGAAAGGCCATTTTGCCAGTTAGATGACTTAGGACACTGCTATGTTTTCTCTAGGAGCCAGAGGAACTTAAAGCACATATTTTTAAGGACTACTGAGATTCCCACACTGAGACCCTCAATGAAAGGCTTCCACAACAACTATCCCTTACTGCAACCTGTTACTGAGCTGGCTGCAAGGCCCAGGAGCCACAAGCAGCCCAGTTCATGGGGGATCATAGAATCATAGACTCAAGCAGGTTGGAAGAGAGCACCAAGCTCAGCCAGCCCAACCTAGCACCCAGCCCTGCCCAACCAACCACACCATGGCACTAAGTGCCCCAGCCAGGCTTGGCTGCAACACCTCCAGCCACGGCCACTCCACCACCTCCCTGGGCAGCCCATTCCAGTGCCAATCACTCTCTCTGACAACAATTTCCTCCTCACAGCCAGCCTAGACCTGCCCTGGCACAGCTTCAGACTCTGGCTCTTTCTTCTGGTGCTGGCTGCCTGGCAGCAGAGCCCAACCCCACCTGGCTACAGCCTCCCTGCAGGCAGCTGCAGGCAGCAATGAGCTCTGCCCTGAGCCTCCTCTGCTGCAGGCTGCACACCCCCAGCTCCCTCAGCCTCTCCTCACAGGGCTCTGCTCCAGGCCCCTCCCCAGCCTTGCTGCCCTTCTCTCAACACCTTCCAGCACCTCAACATCTCTCTTGAATTCAGGTCCCTCTGCAGGGCTCTGCTACCCTCCAACAGCTCCACAGCTGCTCCTAGCTTGGTGTCATCTGCAAACTCACTGATGCTGGACTCAATCCCCTCATCCAGATCATCAATAAAGATACTGAGCCCCTTTTTTGGGGGGGGGTGGTGCATGTTCACACTCTATCCAACTTTCCCTTTGCATTTTCACCTTAGAAATCCAAACCAAAGAATCTCAGCCCTTCAGGGGGTTTTCAATGAATAGATTTTAGAGAGCAGAGAGATAAATGTAATTAAATTGTTGCTGACCTTCATTTCAGCAGCTACAAGATAATTTATGATTCAGAGTGAAGCTGGGAAGCAAGCACTTAGAGTTCCAATCTCAAAGTCTGCTATTGACTCATACTTTGGCCTTTATCAAATGATTCTCTGCCTTGGCTTTTGTGTCCAAGAGTAAGGAATACCTAACCACAATGTTGCTTTAATTAATTGGGCAAGACCTGACCTTTCCCTGCTGGAGTCTGTGGGGAACATCAGAAATTCAAATTAGCATTTAAGTTTATCAAGCATCCAATGCTGTGCAAGTCCAAAGTATTTAATAGTATCTGTAGTTGTATTTTTTGCTCAGAGTATCTCCCATTATTAATTGATTGGTGGTTTAAACTATCAGATGGAATGAAGAGGTTTCCCATGCAGCTGCACTGCAAAACAAGAACAAATATTACAGAATTGCAGAGAGCTGCTGAGGTGCTGGAAGGTGTTGAGAGAAGGGCAGCAAGGCTGGGGAGGGGCCTGGAGCAGAGCCCTGTGAGGAGAGGCTGAGGGAGCTGGGGGGGTGCAGCCTGCAGCAGAGGAGGCTGAGGGCAGAGCTCATTGCTGCCTGCAGCTGCCTGCAGGGAGGCTGTAGCCAGGTGGGGTTGGACTCTGCTGCCAGGCAGCCAGCAAGAGAAGAAGGGGCCAGAGTCTGAAGCTGTGCCAGGGCAGGTCTAGGCTGGCTGTGAGGAGGAAGTTGTTGTCAGAGAGAGTGATTGGCACTGGAATGGGCTGCCCAGGGAGGTGGTGGAGTGGCTGTGGCTGGAGGTGTTGCAGCCAAGCCTGGCTGGGGCACTGAGTGCCATGGTCTGGTTGGTTGGGCAGGGCTGGGTGCTAGGTTGGGCTGGCTGAGCTTGGAGCTCTCTTCCAGCCTGGCTGATTGATTCTATGGTTCTTTGAATCACAGAATTGTCAGGGTTGGAAGGGACCTCCAGGATCATCCAGCTTCAACCCCCCTGCCATGAGCAGGGACACCTCACACTAGATCAGGCTGTCCAGAGCCACATCCAGCCTGGCCTCAAACACCTCCAGGGATGAGGCTTCCACCACCTGCATGGGCAACTTGTAGCAGTGTCTCATCACCCTCATGCAGAAGAACTTCCTAACATCCAATCTCAATCTTCCTTCCTCTAGCTTGGATCCATTCCCCTCAGCCCTATCACTGCCTGACACCCTAAGAAGTCCCTCAGCAGCTTTCTTGTAGCCCATTTCAGACCCTGGAAGTCCACAGTAAAGTCTCCTCAGAGCTTTCTCTTCTCCAGACTGAACAGCTCCAACTCTTTCCCAGCCAGTTCTCATAAGAGAGGAGCTGATGAAAGGAAGTTTTTTGTTTCCAACCCACAGGTAAAACAACCACAGCTGATTTTTATGTCTCTGTTTAAATTATTTTTCACCCACATGGAGTCTGCTGGAAGTTTCAAACATGAACAGTCCCAGAATTGATAATTCACACATAGCCAAGCAAGGGGGATGATGCCATCACCATGACATCTCCTCGAGGGCTCTTGTGCGTAGAATCATAGAATCATAGAATCATAGCATCATAGAATCAAGCAGGTTGGAAGAGACTTCCAAGCTCATCCAGTCCAACCTATCACTCAGCCCTAGCCAGTCAACCAGACCATGGCACTAAGTGCCTCAGCCAGTCTCTTCTTGAAGCCCCCCAGGGACGGTGCCTCCACCACCTCCCTGGGCAGCCCATTCCAATGCCAATCACTCTCTCTGTGAAGAAATTCCTCCTAACATCCAGCCTAGACCTACCCTGGCACAACTTGAGACTGTGTCCCCTTCTTCTATTGCTGGTTGTCTGGGAGAAGAGGCCAACCCCACCTGGCTACAATGCCCCTTCAGGTAGTTGTAGACAGCAATGAGCTCTGCCCTGAGCCTCCTCTTCTCCAGGCTGCACACCCCCAGCTCCCTCAACCACTCCTCATAGGGTTTGTGTTCCAGGCCCCTCACCAGCTTTGTTGCCCTTCTCTGGACACCTTCCAGCACCTCAACATCCTTCTTGAATTGAGGAGCCCAGAACTGGACACAGTACTCAAGGTGTGGCCTGAGCAGTGCTGAGTACAGGGGCAGAATAACCTCCCTTGTCCTACTGGCCACACTGCTCCTGATCCAGGCCAGGATGCCATTGGCTCTCTTGGCCACCTGGGCACACTGCTGGCTCATCTTCAGCTTACTGTCTATCAGTACCCCCAGGTCCCTTTCCTCCTGGCTGCTCTCATCCACTCAGTCCCCAGCCTCTAGTGCTGCTTGGGGTTGTTGTGGCCAAAGTGCAGAACCCTGCACTTGGCCCTGTTAAATCTCATCCCATTGGCCTCTGCCCACCCATCCAGCCTGGCCAGGTCCCTCTGCAGGGCTCTCCTACCTTCCAACAGATCAAGACATTTCTGCCTTTAGTACTAGCAGACAAACTTTGGGCTACAACAAAGTCACTGGGTTTTGACAAAGTTTGTGCTAACAGAGCTGGCTGAGAGCTTTCAGGATCTCTGTTTCCCCATGAAATCACAGTCACCTTCCACACCACCCAGGCTGAGGCACAGAAGGGAGAAACTGACTCACTCCTCTCTAGTAAGGAGCAGAGCATCCTGTTTGCAACCTCCCACACTATTCCTGAGGTTGTTTACAAGATCCCATTCCAAGCAGCACCTCTGGTTGCTGTGGTGCCTCTGAATGCAAATGATGCTGAGTTAGCTGCAGTTCTACAACACACATTGAACATTAAACTAGGGAAAGGATCCAGACCAGGAAACAAGAACTTCTTTTCCTACCATGCAGCCATACAGAGCTAATACAACAGAGATTGAGTTGTCAGCACAAGGTGGTTAGTCACAGCCTGCAAACAATGTTCTCCTGATAGGCAAGCAGATAGATCAGAATGGCTAAGTAGGACCATTGAATGGGCTGGGTTGGAAGGGTCCTCCAAAGCTCATCCAGTCCAACCACCCCTGCAGTCATCAGGGACAGCCTCACTTAGAGCAGGCTGCCCACAGCCCTGTCCAGAACAAGGGGACAGAGTCTCAATCTGGGCCAGGGCAGGTTCAGGCTGGATGTTAGGAGGGAGTTGCTGGCAGAGAGAGTGATTGGCATTGGAATGGGCTGCCCAGGGAGGTGGTGGAGTAGCTGTGCCTGGAGGTGTTGCAGCCAAGCCTGGCTGGGGCACTTAGTGCCATGGTGTGGTTGGTTGGGCAGGGCTGGGTGCTAGGTTGGGCTGGCTGAGCTTGGAGCTCTCTTCCAGCCTGCTTGATTCTATGATTCTATGATCTCCAGGCACAGGGCCACAACCACCTCCCTGGGCAACCTGTTCCACTCTTCCACTACCTTCATGATGCAGAACCTGTTCCTCACATCCAATCTCAGTCTGCTCTGCTCCAGTTTGCAGCCATTGCCCTCGTCCTGTCCCTGCAGGCCTTTGCAAACAGTCTCTCTGCAGCCTGCTTGCAGCCCCCTCAAGTACTGGAAGATCACTATTAGATCTCCCTGGAGCCTCCTCTTCTCCAGGCTGCACATCCCCAGCTCCCTCAGCCTGGCCTCAGAGCAGAGCTGCTCCAGCCCCCTGAGCATTGTGGTGGCCTCCTCTGGACCTGCTCCATCAGGTCCATGTCTTCTTGTATTGAGGGCTCCAGAGCTGGGTGCAGCACTGCAGGTGAGGTCGCCCCAAAGCAGAGGGGCAGGATCCCCTCTCTCCAGCTCTGGTCACACTGCTTTGGATGCAGCCCAGGCTGCCATTGGCCTTCTCTGCTGCAGGGTCACACTGCCTGCTCCTGTCCAGCTTCTCATCCATCAGCACCCCCAGGTCCTTTTCTGCTGGGCTGTTTTCTATCACCTCCTCCCCCAGCCTGTGTTGATAGTAAGGAGTACTGGAGCAGAGGCTGACAAACCACACCAGATGTTTTCAAGTACAGAGTGCCCCTTATCAGCCTCTGCAGTCCAAGGGGTTGTCAGCAAAGGTATCAGCAAGGTGCAAAGACCTGACCAGGAAAAGGAGGTGTACCACATCTGAACTCAGAGAGACATGGAAGGCAAGTTCACAGCTCAGTGACAGAGGATGGTGCTGCCCACACAGGCACAAGGTGCTGCTGATCACATCATTGGTAGCATCTTCACAATCTGAGTATCAGGGCTGGTGTCAAGTTTGGAACTACAGGGCAGGCATTTTTTTGCCTCCTGCTTATTAGAAGAAAATGTGCACAACAAAGAAAGTACAGTGCAGGCAGAAAGCTAGGCTTCATAGGAGCCACATCCATGTGTCTTGGAGAACTTTGCTGTTTGGAGAGCAGGGAATGGGAAAGGCACCTGGGGTCCTGGTGGGTGGGAGCATGCCCATGAGCCAGCAATGTGCTCTGCTGGCCAAGAAGGCCAATGCCATCCTGGGCTGCATTAGAAGGGCTGTGGTTAGGAGGTCGAGAGAGGTTCTCCTGCCCCTCTGCTCTGCCCTGGGGAGGCTGCACCTGGAATATTGTGTCCAGTTCTGGGACCCTCAGTTCAAGAAGGGCCTCAGGGAACTGCTGGAGAGAGTCCAGCACAGAGCCACAGAGATGCTGCAGGCAGTGGAAGAGCTTCCTTAGGAGGAGAGCCTGAGGGAGCTGGGGCTGTGCTGCTGGGAGAGGAGAAGCCTGAGAGGTGACCTCCTTGGTGTTGGGAGAGATGTGCAGGTGAGTGGCAGGAGGCTGCAGCCAGGCTCTGCTGGGTGATGCCAGTGCCAGGGCAAGGGGCAGTGGTGGCAGCTGAGGCATAGGAAGCTCCATGGAAACAGGAGGAGGAATTTTCTCTCTGTGAGGGTGCCAGAGCCCTGGCACAGGCTGCCCAGGGGGGCTGTGGAGTCTCCCTCTCTGGAGATAGTCAAAACCTTCCTGGATGTGTTCCTGTGTGACCTGCTCTGGGTGATCCTGCTCTGGCAGGGGTTGGACTGGATGAGCTTTGGAGGTCCCTTCCAGCCCCTGACACTCTGTGCTTCTGTGAATGCAGAAGCCACAGGAGCAGAAAGCAGAGCTCACTGAGATCAGGCTTGGTTGGTGTGAGCACATGTCCTAAGCTGTCACTGATTTTAGTGGCAGCAAGCTAAAGGCCCTGTGGCCATACTGCTTTTACTGCAGCTTCCAGTATTAAAACTGCAGTAATATGTAGAGGACTTTGGCAGGAAGGTTTATTGCATGTTAGATTAGAAGTGGGCTACAAGAAAGCTGGGAGGCACTTTCTAGGGTGTCAGGTAGTGATAGGACCATTGGGAATGGATCCAAGCTAGAAGAGGGGAGATGCAGATTGGATGTTAGGAAGAATTTGTTCCCCATGAGGGTGGTGAGACACTGGCACAGGCTGCCCAGGGAGGTGGTGGAAGCCTCATCCCTGGAAGGTTTTAAGGCCAGGCTGGATGTGGCTGTGAGCAACCTGATCTGGTGTGAGGTGTCCCTGCCCATGGCAGGGAGGCTGGAACTGGATGATACTTGAGTTGCCTTCCAGCCCTGACAGTTCTGTGATGATCCAAATGTCTGCCTTGTTCAGTCTGGCCTCACCAGTCTGGCAGCAAGCAGAACAACCAAGTAGGAACAGAGGCTCTGTCAGAAGCAGCACAGTCCTCACAGCTGTGCTGAAGTGAAATGAAGGCAAGAGTAAGGCTTACAATTATGTCTAAGACACGCAGCTACTATTTGCTGGATCACAGAATCAGAATCAATCGGCCAGGTTGGAAGAGAGCTCCAAGCTCAGCCAGCCCAACCTAGCACCCAGCCCTGCCCAACCAACCAGACCATGGCACTAAGTGCCCCAGCCAGGCTTGGCTGCAACACCTCCAGGCACAGCCACTCCATCACCTCCCTGGGCAGCCCATTCCAATGCCAATCACTCTCTCTGACAACAACTTCCTCCTCATAGCCATCCTAGACCTGCCCTGGCACAGCTTGAGGTTCTGTCCCCTTCTTCTGTTACTGGGATCTTGGATCCTGAGATCCTGTGATGGATAATACAGCAGCTCTTCTCCTACCTGGTTGAGAATGCATGAGCACATCTGCTCAGACTGGAGAGACAGGTATGAGCAGCCTGCTCCAGAACTTCTGGTCCAACACTCTGCAATGAGCCTTAATCAGTACAGAAGCAGGTTGGTAGCAACATTTGAATCATAGACTCATAGAATCAACCAGGTTGGAGGAGACCTTCTTCTCACTTGCTGCCTGGGATAGGACAAAGAGCAACGGGTGTAAGCTGCAGCACAGGTGGCTCCACCTCAGCACAAGGGGGAAATTCTTTACTGCAGCAGAACAAGGGGACAGAGTCTGAAGCTGTGCCAGGGCAGGTCTAGGCTGGATATTGTTAGGAAGTTGTTGTCAGAGAGAGTGATTGGCATTGGAATGGGCTGCCCAGGGAGGTGGTGGAGTGGCCGTGGCTGGAGGTGTTGCAGCCAAGCCTGACTGGGGCACTTAGTGCCATGGTGTGGTTGGTTGGGCAGGGCTGGGTGCTAGGTTGGGCTGGCTGAGCTTGGAGCTCTCTTCCAACCTGCTTGATTCTATGATTCTATTCTATGTTTCTGTGTAAGGGTCCCAGAGCCCTGGCACAGGCTGCCCAGACAGGCTGTGGAGTCTTCTTCTCTGGAGCCTTTGCAGCCCTGTCTGGATGTGTTCCTCTGTGACCTGTGCTAGACTGTATGGTCCTGCTCTGGCGGGGGGTTGGACTGGATGATCTCCTTGGGTCCCTTCCAACCCCTATTATTCTGTGATCCTGTGACCTCCAAGCTCCAATGGTTCTGTTCGTGGGCTGCAGGCGTGCCGGGGAGGAAGGCAGCACAGTGTAACTAAAGCAGCTCTCCAGGGGAAAGGGGCCCGGGGTTGAAGTGCTGCTGCTCTGAAATACATCCCACACTGATGGCAGTAACTGGGGTTTGCTTCATGGGAACCAGGGGGAAATGCTGCACCCAGTTACATAGAAACTGCTAGAATCACCTCAGAGCATTGGCAGGCCTGGCAGGGACCTCGAGGATCCATTAGGCTGAAGCTGAGGCAGCAGTGCCCAGGTGGGCAGCAGAGCCAATGGCATCCTGGGCTGGCTGAGGAGCAGTGTGGGCAGCAGGACAAGGGAGGTTCTTGTGCCCCTGTGCTCAGCACTGCTCAGGCCACCCCTGGAGTGCTGTGCCCAGTTGTGGGCTCCTGAATTGCAGAGAGCTGCTGAGGTGCTGGAAGGTGTTGAGAGAAGGGCAGCAAGGCTGGGGAGGGGCCTGGAGCAGAGCCCTGTGAGGAGAGGCTGAGGGAGCTGGGGGGGTGCAGCCTGCAGCAGAGGAGGCTCAGGGCAGAGCTCATTGCTGCCTGCAGCTGCCTGCAGGGAGGCTGTAGCCAGGTGGGGTTGGGCTCTGCTGCCAGGCACCCAGCACCAGAAGAAGGGGACAGAGTCTGAAGCTGTGCCAGGGCAGGTCTAGGCTGGCTGTGAGGAGGAAGTTGTTGTCAGAGAGAGTGATTGGCATTGGAATGGGCTGCCCAGGGAGGTGGTGGAGTGGCTGTGCCTGGAGGTGTTGCAGCCAAGCCTGGCTGGGGCACTTAGTGCCATGGTCTGGTTGGTTGGGCAGGGCTGGGTGCTAGGTTGGGCTGGCTGAGCTTGGAGCTCTCTTCCAGCCTGCTTGATTCTATGATTCTGTGTGGTCAGAGCCATGCACTGATGCTGGAACACAGATGCCAGGTAGCCAGACAGGACACACACAGGAGAAGTGGGGGATTTCTGTTGCCCCCACATTGTCAGTATCCTCATGTACCTACAGAGCCTTCCTTGGCAGGCACATACAAGCTCAGGTCCTCTGACCTACTTTTTCTGGCCTGTTCCACTTCTCCTGCCCCAGATAAAAGGGATAGCATCAGGAACTCATGTGTGGCTACAGTTATAAATGCACACAAATAACCTCTCTGAGGTTCCTTTGTCTCCTTGATTCCCTTCCTTTCTCCCATGAGAATCCAGGGGAATAGCTTGGACTTCTTTGAATGCACTCTGGCTATTATCATCCAGACAGACAGTGTGAGCCTGCAGCTCAGTAGCCAAGGTGGCCAACAGTGTGGCCAAGGGCAGCCTGGGCTGCATCCAAAGCAGTGTGGTCAGAGATGGAGAGAGGGGATTCTGCCCCTCTGCTCTGCTCTGGGGAGACCTCACCTGCTCTGCAGCCCTCAACACAGGAAGGAGATGGACTTGATGGAGAGGGTCCAGAGGAGGACACGAAAATGATCAGGGGGTTGGAGCAGATCTGTGACAAGGACAGGCTGAAGGAGCTGAAGGTGTGCAGCCTGGAGAAGAGAAGGCTCCAGAGAGACCTATTAGTGACCTTCCAGTGCCTGAAGGGGCTACAAGAAGGCTGCAGAGAGACTGACAGGATGAGTGCAGTGGTTTCAAACTGTAGCAGAACAGATTGAGATTGGATGTCAGGAACAGATTCTTTACTATGAGAGCAGCTGAGCACTGGAGTAGCTTGCCCAGGGAGGTGGCTGGGACCCCATCCCTGGAGATCTTCAAGGTGATGCTGGACAGGGCTCTGGGCAACCTGATCTAGTTGAGGATGTCTCTGCTGAGTGTGGGGGGGTTGGACTGGCTGAGCTTTGGAGGTCCCTTCTGCCAGGACCACTCTGATTCTACAACGCTCCATAAGCACATGAGCATTTTATACACACACAAACATTATAGAGACGATTTAGGTCATGCCTGACTAAACTGAAGCACACCAGAGTACTGCTGGAGAAGAGAAAACTGGGTGCAAATGGGAGTGGAAATCAGATCCTGCAGCTGGGTGGAGGCAATGCCAAGCACAACTCCAGGCTGGGCAGTGAGTGGCTGGAGAGCAGCCCTGAGGAGAGGCACCTGGGGGTGCTGCTGGAGGAGAAGCTCAGCAGGAGCCAGCAGTGAGCACTTGCAGCCCAGAGAGCAACCAGAGCCTGGGCTGCAGCAGCAGCAGTGTGGCCAGCAGGGCCAGGGAGCGGATTCTCCCCCTCTGCTCTGCTCTGCTCTGCTCTGCTCTGCTGAGACCCCACCTGGAGTACTGCATCCAGTTCTGGAGCCACTGGGACAAGAGGGCTGTGGAGATGCTGGAGAGTGTCCAGAGCAGGGCCAGGAGGATGCTCAGAGGCTGCAGCAGCTCTGCTGTGAGCACAGACTGAAAGAGTTGGGGCTGTGCAGGCTGGAGCAGAGGAGGCTCCCAGGGGACCTTCTTGTGGCCTGCCAGCATCTGAAGGGGGCTACAAAAAAGCTGGGGAGGGACTTTTGAGGGTGTGAAGGAGTGGCAGGAGTGGGGGGAATGGAGCAAAGGAGGAGGTGGGGAGAGTGAGGCTGGAGGTGAGGAGGAAGTTGTTGAGCAGGAGAGTGGTGAGAGGCTGGAATGGGTTGCCCAGGGAGGTGGTTGAGGCCCCATGGCTGGAGGTGTTTGAGGCCAGGCTGGCTGAGGCTGTGTGCAGCCTGCTCTAGGGAAGGGTGTCCCTGGGCATGGCAGGAGGGTTGGAACTGGCTTCTCCTTGTGCTCCCTTCCAACCCTGCCTGATTCTGTGATTCTATGATCCTGCTTCTGTAACACAGACACAAGTTGTGCCAGACCTTCCTGGCACCAACAAGTCCCCAGGGATGCTCCCTGTGGCTGTTAAATCTTCCAGCTTTGCATCCTACCCTGTTCCTCAGTGCTTATTATTCAGCACAGTCTGTGACATGCTGTTAAAGTATCCAATTTTAGATGGCTGAATCAGCCTGCACTTGTGCATGGATTACTCACACAGTGTGGTGAGAGCTGAAAGGAATGCCCTGCTCAGGGTTTGTAGGGCATGGCTTTACTGCTGGAGTAGTTCCCCTCCACTGTGAAATGTGCCAGTGGAAGTGTCACTAGTTTAGGCTACCATTAGAACAAGCAAGCAATGCATAGCATAAAGAGAAGCTGCCTACCTTGCAGGCCAGAAGTAGAAGGTGGCTATTGGAGGATGTCCACAGACTTACTTACTGACAGTAGGAGCAGCCACAAAGCCTCTGACTGTTCACACCCTTGTGCAGCTTGGACTGGGATTTCATACACAGGTGTCATAGAATCACAGAATCATAGAATCAGGCAGGTTGGAAGAGAGCTCCAAGCTCAGCCAGCCCAACCTAGCACCCAGCCCTGCCCAACCAACCACACCATGGCACTAAGTGCCCCAGCCAGGCTTGGCTGCAACACCTCCAGCCACAGCCACTCCACCACCTCCCTGGGCAGCCCATTCCAGTGCCAATCACTCTCTGTGATATCAGGGACTCAGAATGTGCTGTGCTGCAAGGGGCCTCCAGAGCTCATCCAGTCCAACCTCCACGGCAGCCAGCAGGGACATGCTCAACTTGAGAGCCAGCTGCTGCCTCACCTGCTGCAGGGCTGGAGGTCTTCAGTGAGTGATAATGAAGAGGGATCACAGGCCTACAGGATATTAGGGGCTGGAACAGAGCCAAAGAGATCCAGTCCAACCCCCCTGCCAGAGCAGGACCACACAATCTAGCTCAGGTGACAGAGGAACACATCCAGACAGGCCTTGACAGGCTCCAGTGCCAATCACTCTCTCTGCCAACAACTTCCTCCTCACAGCCAGCCTAGACCTGCCCTGGCACCATTTCAGACTCTGGCCCCTTCTTCTGGACAGGACTGTGGGCAACCTGCTCTAGCTGAGGAAGAGCCCAACCCCACCTGGCTACAGCCTCCCTGCAGGCAGCTGCAGGCAGCAATGAGCTCTGCCCTCAGCCTCCTCTGCTGCAGGCTGCACACCCCCAGCTCCCTCAGCCTCTCCTCACAGGGCTCTGCTCCAGGCCCCTCCCCAGCCTTGCTGCCCTTCTCTCAACACCTTCCAGCACCTCAGCAGCTCTCTGCAATTCAGGAGCCCACAACTGGACACAGCACTCCAGGGGTGGCCTGAGCAGTGCTGAGCACAGGGGCACAACAACCTCCCTTGTCCTGCTGCCCACACTGCTCCTCAGCCAGCCCAGGATGCCATTGGCTCTGCTGCCCACCTGGGCACTGCTGCCTCAGCTTCAGCCTAAGGGATCCTTGAGGTCCCTGCCAGGCCTGCCAATGCTCTGAGGTGATTCTAGCAGTTTCTATGTAACTGGGTGCAGCATTTCCCCCTGGTTCCCATGAAGCAAACCCCAGTTACTGCCATCAGTGTGGGATGTATTTCAGAGCAGCAGCACTTCAACCCCGGGCCCCTTTCCCCTGGAGAGCTGCTTTAGTTACACTGTGCTGCCTTCCTCCCCGGCACGCCTGCAGCCCACGAACAGAACCATTAGAGCCCTCCAAGCCTCAGATGGCCGCAGACTCACTCCGGGGTTTGGAAGCACTAAGAAAAGCGCTGGCAAATGTCCTGTGCCCACGGAGCAGACGGCTCCGGGCTCTGTGCAGCAGACCGGCTCGCAGGGAGACACAGCCGCCCTGCCGGCGGCGCCCAGCAGGGCAGCGCGCAGGGGAAAGCCGCAGTGCTCCGCACCGAGAACGGCCGGAGCAGGCCGAGCCTGCGCGACCGCAGCACAGCCGGCAGCGCCCGCCACTGCCGCCGCCCCGCTCCTGCTCACGGCACAGGGGAGCCGCGGCCGGGCCCCTGCGCGCCGAGGCACGACCCACGGGGACCGGCAGGAGGCAGGCTCGGGTGTGGCTGGGCCGGCGTGGGGCAGGCGGGGCCAGAGCGGGGCAGGCGGGGCCAGAGCGGGGCAGGCGGGGCCAGAGTGAGGCAGGCGGGGCCAGAACGGGGTAGGCGGGGCCAGAACGGGGTAGGCGGGGCCATAGCGGGGTAGGCGGGGCCAGAGCGGGGCAGGCGGGGCCGGCGTGGGGCAGGCGGGGCCAGAAAATGGGGCAGGCGGGGCCAGAGTGAGGCAGGCGGGGCCAGAGCGGGGTAGGCGGGGCCAGAGCGGGGCAGGCGGGGCCGGCGTGGGGCAGGCGGGGCCGGCGTGCGGCGGGCGGGGCCGGCGTGGGGCAGGCGTGAGGCGGGCGGGGCCGGCTTGCGGCGGGCGGGGCGCAGGCGGGGCCGGCGTGCGGCAGGCGGGGCGCAGGCGGGGGCTGCGTTGGTCTCGCCGCACCGGCGGTGCTGCGCGGTGCTGCCCGGGCCATGCACTCCCTCACCCAGGAGATCCGCAACTTCTCCAGGGCTAACCTGCGCAAGCAGCGCACCCGCGTCACGACGCTGACGGGCCGGAGGGTCATCGAGACGTGGCGCGGCGCCTGCCTGCAGGTGGAGGAGGCGGAGGCGGCGCCCGGTGGCAGCGGCTATGTGCAGGACCTCAGCGCCGACCTGCAGGTCGGCGTCGTGAAGCCCTGGTTGCTGCTGGGTGAGTGGGGCCTGGGGACGAAGGGAGGCGCTGGCAGGCGCCGGTGGCGGCGGCTGCGCGCCTCGTCCGGCCTCGCCTCGCCCAGGGTCGGGGTGGGGGTTCGGCGTGCTGCCTGCCGGGCAAGGGTTCATCGCGCCGGGCAAGCGGGGTTGCGAGGGGTCCGGGGCGGCAGGGCTGGGGGCGCGGAGCTGCCTAGCGGGAAGGGATCCGGCGTGACAACCGACTGGCTTTGTTGTCAGGGTCGCAGGATGCTGCTCACGACCTGGAGACCATGAAAAAGTATAAGGTAACGTCGCACGGAAATGAAAGTGCATCTTGCACGGTGCCTGCTAGTGGATTCCTTCCTTCCTTCCTTCCTTCCTTCCTTCCTTCCTTCCTTCCTTCCTTCCTTCCTTCCTTCCTTCCTTCCTTCCTTCCTTCCATAGCCTCGAGTAGCTTTAAGAACGATCAGCTTTGTGCTTTTAAAGGGTCGCTGTGTTTGTTTGCGGAGGGCAGGACCCTAGGAGCTTCCCAAGAGGCTGAAATACTTTGCTGCAGGGGTAACGATTGCTTAGAGCTGATCTCTGGAACGTTTCCCACCTTCCAGCTGGAGACGCTAAGCAGCATCAGGCCCCTTTGTCTTACGGGGATGGATGGAACAAGAAAAGACAAGCAGCAGCTCTCAGTCTGTCCCAGTCTTTTGTCTCTTTCGGTAACAGGGTGATAAGGTGTTGATGGTTTGGGAGTTCCCTGCCCCCCCACTCTTATGAAATCCCCCAGAACAGACTCAGCTGAGCTGGCAGTTAAGCACTGAAGCTTTCTGCTCACAGCTCAGCACAAGACACAAGCAGATAGTTACAATATTCACAGCTCCAGACAGCAGCAGACAAGGTAAAGGCAATGCAGAAACACAACAGCCCTGCCAGAAACCAGAGTGCCCATGAGGGGCTCCCAACCACCCTGCCACCTTCTTCCCACCCCTCTGCCTTATCCCAGACTCTGCCTTGCATGTAAGGTGAATTGGGAGGATTGGCAAGGGGGGGTTAGGTGCAGAATGAGTTGGGTTACACAGCAAAGGCCCAGGAATAGAAGCACAGGCACCACCTGTGACAGAGGCACACACACACAGTCTTATTCTCTGTTTGTGTTCTTGTTGTGACACGTCTCAGCCAGCCTGTGAGTGCAGCAGACCTCAGCACTGTTTCCTTTGCACAGCCTACAGTCTAGTTTTTCTCACTAGAATATTCCAGTGAGCCTCAAACCAGCACACAAGGTCTTTGGACACTGATGCTTCTGCAGGACAGGGAGTGCCCGAGGGTGGCATCTAAGCTTTGCCTCACTGCAAGCCAGAGTAACCCACAAGCTGGCTGTAGCCTGAGCAGAGCAGAGGTGGCAGGAGGCCAGAGGTGGGCTTGCCTGCCAAGTGCAGGTGTAGTTTACTCTGGAGTCCTTCTGCTGCAGTCAGTGGTAGTGGTGACTCAGAAGAAGGGACACTGAGCTGCTGGGTTGGTATTCAGGAGTTGCTGGGTGGGCTGTGCTCCTGTTCCTGTTGCTTCCTCACTTATTTTTCCATCAAGGGGGAAACTTCTTTACTTGAAGGGTGCCAGAGCCCTGCCACAGGCTCCCCAGGGAGGTTGTGGAGTCTCCTCTGGAGCCTTTCCAGGCCTGTCTGGATGTGCTCCTCTGTGTTAGATAGCATTGTCCTGCTCTGGCATGGGGGTTGGACTCGATGATCTCTTTGTGTCCCTTTCAACCCCTAACATCCTATGAACTCTCTTTGCTGTTGAAAACCTTTAGTTGAGCCTGTATGTTCTTGAGCACAGATCTTTCAATCTCCACTTAAGAAAAACCAACAAACAAAGCAAACCCAACCACTGGATTTTATCAGAATATGTTTTAACAGGGCAGTAAAACCTTTGCTTGAAGGGAAGCACACCAGAGATCACCTGAGCATGCAAAATGCTGTGCTGTGTGCATGCTTAAGGAATAATCTACCCTTGCTGCTGCTCATTTTGCCTGCTGCCTTCATTAAAAAATGCCTCTTGCCTTTTGTTTCTTTGGCATAGGTTACTCATGTTCTAAATGTGGCATATGGAGTCCAAAATGCCTTCCTGAATGACTTCATATACAAGACCATTTCAATTCTGGACCTTCCAGAAACAGATATTACCTCCTATTTCCCAGAATGTTTTGAATTTATTGAGACAGCCAAGATCCAGGTACAGTATTTGAATGATGAATGCTACCAGTTGTCCTGGCTTAGATTATTTGCTACCCTGTGGGAAGCAGCTTTCTTTTAATCAAAATCATGTATGGTACCTAATGAGTCATTTGCCATTGGAATGGGCTGCCCAGGGAGGTTTAGCCTGGAGAAGAGGAGGCTCAGGGCAGAGCTCATTGCTGTCTGCAACTACCTGAAGGGAGGCTGTAGCCAGGTGCGGTTGGGCTCTGCTGCCAGGCAACCAGCACCAGAACAAGGGGACACAGCCTCAAGCTGTGCCAGGGCAGGTCTAGGCTGGATGTTAGGAGGAAGTTGTTGGCAGAGAGAGTGATTGGCATTGGAATGGGCTGCCCAGGGAGGTGGTGGAGTGGTTGTGCCTGGAGGTGTTGAAGAAAAGACTGGCTGGTGCACTTAGTGCCATGGTCTGGTTGGTTGGGCAGGGCTGGGTGCTAGGTTGGGCTGGATGATCTTGGAGCTTTCTTCCAACCTGGTTGATTCTATGATTCTAAGCCTGGCTGGGGCACTTAGTGCCATGGTCTGGTTGGTTGGGCAGGGCTGGGTGCTAGGTTGGGCTGGATGATCTTGGAGCTTTCTTCCAACCTGGTTGATTCTATGATTCTAAGCCTGGCTGGGACACTTAGTGCCATGGTGTGGTTGGTTGGGCAGGGCTGGGTGCTAGGTTGGGCTGGCTGAGCTTGGAGCTCTCTTCCAACCTGCTTGATTCTATGATTTTGTCTTTAACTTTCTGAATTTTAAATCAATTTCTGAGCATCCCTAGAGATGTGGCACTGCTCTTAACCTCGATTCCTTTGGGAGTTGCTTGGGTTTTTAGAACTATTTCTTTACTACAGTTGGACCTGTGGTGATTGACTTTCCAAAAAGAAATCCGACTGCAAGCTCAATTCACTATGTCTGACAGAGGGATGCTCCTTTACTTCCTATCACTGATCTATCAGAGATGTTGTTTTGAACTAGCAGGAAGCCAAGCAGTGCTTTTCATAGAATCAAGCAGGTTGGAAGAGAGCTCCAAGCTCAGCCAGCCCAACCTAGCACCCAGCCCTGCCCAATCAACCAGACCATGGCACTCAGTGCCCCAGCCAGGCTTGGCTGCAACACCTCCAGCCACAGCCACTCCACCGCCTCCCTGGGCAGCCCATTCCAGTGCCAATCACTCTCTCTGCCAACAACTTCCTCCTAACATCCAGCCTAGACCTGCCCTGGCACAACTTTTACATATCTGCATGGTCTGTCAGCAGCTGTGCACCACTCTGGTGCTTTTCCATTGCAGAGGCAGCACACTGAGCTCTGCAGCTGCATGTAGTCACCTCACCAGGGCTGCATTAAGAGCTGTGGAGCCAAGCAGTGAATTTCTCACAAGATCCAGGAAAAGAAATACCATAGCAAACAGGAGACAGGCTTGCTTGGCAGCCCTGACCCCTGCCTGTTACCACGACCAGCCCTGACCCCTGCCTGTTACCACATCCAGCCCTGACCCCTGCCTCTTACTCCGACCAGCCCTGACTCCTGCTTATATTCAGGCTTGCTCTGTACTTTTTGACAACCACTGCTGTGGTATCAGCACTTTGACTTGACAACCAACCTTTATTGCACCTTATTCCACCACATCTACCATATTCATTATTTACATGGACTGGGACCACAGCAGATAATCTTGCCCTGACTTTCTTTGTGTCACACTGTTCTTTCCTTCTCTCATTCATCATTTAGGAGCTATGTGATACACATTGTCAATTCATGACCTTTTAAAGGTTTCTAGTTACAGTTTCCACTTCATTTCGAAATGAGACTTACCCTTCCTAAGCACAGAGTGTTGCTTTCTGCCTCTGGTGTTTATGTCCAGTTGCTGTGTTTTAAGTTAAGGAGTTTTCTTGAGAACTTGTACAGCAATTAGTGAGGGCTAAGTGAAAGAGCATTGTTGGGGCAATCCCAGGCACTGATACAGGCTGGGCAGAGCCTGGCTGGAGAGCAGCCCTGAAGAAAGGGACTTGTGGGTGCTGGTGGATGAGAAGCTCCACATGAGCCAGCAGTGTGCACCTGCAGCCCAGAGAGCAACCAGAGCCTGGGCTGCACCCAGAGCAGTGTGGGCAGCAGGGTGAGGGAGAGGATTCTGCCCCTCTGCACCGCTCTGCTGAGTCCCTACCTGGAGCACTGTGCCCAGTTCTGGAGCCCCTGGGACAGGAAAGGTCTGGAGGTGCTGGAAGGTGTCCAGAGAAGGGCCACAAGGATGATCAGAGGGCTGGAGCTGCTTTGGTACAAGGATAGTCTGAGAGAACTGAGAGTGTGCAGCCTGGAGAAGAGAAGGCTCCAGGGACACCTAAAAGTGACCTGCCAGTACCTGAAGGGGCTACACAAAGGCTGCAGAGAGACTGTTTGCAAAGGCCTGCAGGGACAGGACGAGGGCAATGGCTGCAAACTGGAGCAGAGCAGATTTACATTGGATGTGAGGAACAAGTTCTGCACCAGGAGGCTGCTGGAGCACTGCAACAGGTTGCCCAGGGATGTGGTTGAGGCTCCATCCCTGGAGATCTTCAAGGTGAGGCTGGACAGGGCTGTGGGCAGCCTGCTCTAGTTGAGGCTGTCCCTGCTGAGAGCAGAGGGGGGGTTTGGACTGGCTGAGCTTCGGAGGTCCCTTCCAGCCCAGACCATTCCATGATTTTATGAGCAAGCCTTTTCCAGGACAATGTCCTAAAGGCTGGGCCTTGCAATTGATGCTTGAACCACACTAGGTGGTCTCTTAGTTTAACTTGTGCCAGTTCTTTCTTGATGCAGTCTTCTTTTAAGAGTCGTGCAGGTGTCTCAGAGGAGGTGTAGGAAATGTTTCAGTAGGCTAAAAGCATCAATTCTATAGACAATAGAGGGTAAGCCTCAGTTTCAACACCAGGAGAGACATTTGTGAATCTTGGGGAGGTTCAGTAGCTCCCTGTTAAATGACCTTGGTGGTACCAACTCTGCCAGCTGTACCAGTTGTGTGCACCAGCAGTGTGATACGAGTATGAGCTTTGTTGCAAATCACAAGAGGTCTTTTCTGTTCCTATGCATGGTCCTGCTTGCCCAGAACCTTCTCTGAAGAACTCTGGAATACACCTCCAGGGCCAAGCAGCTGAAGGTGACCAGCAGTGTGCCCAGGGGCCAAGACAGCCAGTGGCATCCTGGCTGGGGTCAGAAATGCTGTGCCCAGCAGCAGCAGGGAGGGGATTGTCCCCTTGGGCTCTGCTCTGGTGAGGACACACGTCGAGGGCTGTGTCCAGTTTTGGGCACCTCAGTACAAGAGAGACATGGAGGTGCTGGAGGCAGTGCAGAGGAGGGCAAGGAAGCTGTGAAGGGCCTGCAGAATAAATCTGGTGAAGGAGCTGGGGATGGATAGTGTGAGGAAGAGGAGGCTGAGGGGAGACCTCCTGGCTCTGTACAGCTCCCTGAAAGACCCTTGTGGAGAGGTTGGTGCTGGCCTCTTCCCACAGGGCATTGGCCAGAGAACAAGAGGCAATGGCCTCAGGCTGCAGCAGGGCAGGTTTAGAGTGGACATGAGGAAGGATTTTTTCCCAGCCAGAGTGGTGAGGCACTGGAATGTGCTGCGCAGGGAGGTGGTGGAGTGCCCAAGCCTGGCTGTGTTTCAAGGTGGTTTGGCTGTGGTGCTTGGGGATGTGGTTTAGGGTGCACCTTGCAGAGCAGGGTTCTGGGCTGGACTTGGTGATCCTGAGGGGCTTTGCCAGCTGGAATGTTGCTGTGGTTCTGTGATACAGGATGTTCTAAACCCTGCCTCTGTGCCTAGCTGTTTGCTGCCTTGATATGTTTTGACCTGGTAACAGGAGGGCACTCAAGGGATTTTTCCATATTGTAAATAAAATCTGTTTTACATTTAGCACCCAATTAGATCAGATGCCTTAGTGCCACACACCTCTGTGTTTGGGGGTTTTTTCACATGAAGAAGTCACTTGCAAGCTCTTGGCAGAAGGCACAGAGGAATTAATTTTAATTTACAGAATCACAGAATGGTCTGGGCTGGAAGAGACCTCCAAAGCTCAGCCAGCCCGACCCTTCTGCAGTCAGCAGGGGCAGCCTCAACTAGATCAGGCTGCCCACAGCCCTGTTCAGCCTGACCTTGAAGATCCCTAGGGATGGGGCACAGCCACCTCCCTGGGCAACCTGTTGCAGTGTTGCAGCAGCCTCCTGCTGCAGAACTTGTTCCTCACATCCAATGTAAATCTGCTCTGCTCCAGTTTGCAGCCATTGCCCTCGTCCTGTCCCTGCAGGCCTTTGCAAACAGTCTCTCTGCAGCCTTCTTGCAGCCCCTTCATAGAATCACAGAACCAAGCAGGTTGGAAGAGAGCTCCAAGCTCAGCCAGCCCAACCTAACACCCAGCCCTGCCCAACCAACCAGACCATGGCACTAAGTGCCCCAGCCAGGCTTGGCTGCAACACCTCCAGGCACAACCACTCCACCACCTCCCTGGGCAGCCCATTCCAATGCCAATCACTCTCTCTGCCAACAACTTCCTCCTCACATCCAGCCTGAACCTGCCCTGGCACAGCTTGAGACTGTGTCCCCTTGTTCTGCTGCTGGGTGCCTGGGAGAAGAGCCCAGCCCCACCTGGCTACAACCTCCCTTCAGGTAGCTGTAGACAGCAATGAGGTCTTTGAGCTCAGGAAGAAGCTTTTAATAAGGCTCCATAGATTTTTTTATATCAAGTTTCTAATATTTGTTGGTGTCTACTTAATGAATACCTCAACTTATTTCCTGTTTGTCTCTTGCAGGATGGTGTGGTGCTGGTCCACTGCAATGCAGGAGTCTCCCGTGCAGCAGCAGTAGTCATTGGTTTCCTCATGCATTCAGAAAGACTGAACTTTGCTACAGCCTTCTCCTTGGTGAAAAATGCCAGGCCTGTGGCATGTCCAAATCCTGGCTTCATGGAGCAGCTTCACAAGTACCAAGAACAGAATATAAAGACCAATGGAAACATAAATGACCATCACTGATCCAAAGGGAGAAGCAGAGAAGCAAATCTATCTGCTTTGACTGTACACTAACAGAGGTTGGATGTGCTTCAAGCTGGCATTTTTTGCAGTCCCCTTCCACATGTGCATTTTGTTAAAGTCTGTTTAAGTATTTATTGTTTTCTTCCCCTCCTTTCCTTTCAGCATGGGGCCTCAAGGCCAGATGGTGCTCCACTAACTTGGGAGGTGTTTCTGCCCAAGAATAAGCTCTTTCCAAAACAATAATTAAGAAATTGAGTTTTCCTTGGACTGATAGAAAAATAAAGACTTTTTTTTATTGGGCTATCAGAAAATGCAGTCAGTAGAGAAAGGGAATCATAGAATCATAGACAGGCTGGGTTGGAAGGCACCTCCAAAGCTCAGCCAGTTCAACTCCCTCTGCACTCAGCAGGGACAGCCTAAGCTGGAGCAGGTTGCCCACAGCCCTGTCCAGCCTCGCCTTGATCTCCAGGGATGGGGTCACAATCACCTCCCTGGGCAACCTGTTGCAGTGCTCCAGCAGCCTCCTGGTGCAGAACTTGTTCCTCACATCCAATGTAAATCTGCTCTGCTCCAGTTTGCAGCCATTGCCCTCGTCCTGTCCCTGCAGGCCTTTGCAAACAGTCTCTCAGCAGCCTTCCTGCAGCCCCTTCAGGCACTGGCAGGTCACTATTAGGTGTCCCTGGAGCCTTCTGCAGGCTGCACAACCCCAGCATCTTCAGCCTGGCCTCAGAGCACAGATGCTCCAACCCCCCCGAGTACTTTGTGGCCTCCTCTGGAGCTGCTCTATCACTGCATCTCTTTCCTGTGTGGAGAGCTCCAGAGCTGGGTGCAGCACTCCAGGTGAGGTCTCACCAGAACAGAGCAATATGGCAGAGTCCCCTCTCTGGGTCTGATGACAACACATCCTTTGATGCAGCCCAGTCTGCCACTTGCATTCTGTGCTGCAGGCTCACACTGCCTGTTTGTGTCCAGTTTCTTGTCCAACAGTTGGAATGTCACCTCTAGGTCGCCCTGGAGCCTCCTCCAGGCTGCACACCCCCAGCTCCCTCAGCCTATCTTCATAGGAGAATAAAATAATTAAGTTTAGGGCCAGGAGGATGCTAAGAGGGCTGCAGCAGCTCTGCTGTGAGCACAGACTGAAAGAGTTGGGGCTGTGCAGGCTGGAGCAGAGAATGCTCCCAGGGGACCTTCTTGTGGCCTGCCAGGATCTGAAGGGGGCTCCAAAAAAGCTGGGGAGGGACTTTTGAGGGTGTGAGGGAGTGGCAGGAGTGGGGGGAATGGAGCAAAGGTGGAGATGGGAAGAGTGAGGCTGGAGGTGAGGAAGAAGTTGTTGAGCAGGAGAATGGTGAGAGGCTGGACTGGGTTGCCCAGGGAGGTGGTTGAGGCCCCATGGCTGGAGGTGTTTGAGGCCAGGCTGGCTGAGGCTGTGTGCAGCCTGCTCTAGGGTAGGGTGTCCCTGGGCATGGCAGGGGGTTTGGAACTGGCTGCTCCTCGTGGTCCTTTCCAGCCCTGCCTGATTCTGTGATTCTGTGGTTTCTCATTGAGTAGTGCACCTGCAGCACACTTAAGATGCTTTCAAAGAGCTGGAGCTCAGCCTAATGCAGTGGGGTTCTTTGTAGTTCATTTTGTGGCAGATGTGAGAAATGTTCCTGACAACTCAGCTCCAACTCACTGCCTTTTCTGTGCATTCAGGCCTCCTCTCATGGAATCCTACAGCTGTTTTGTTCGGAAGAGACCTTTAAGATCAAGTGCTGTGAAGGGGTGATTAATTAATGAGAGATTAATTAATTAATAATTAATGCACGAGAGTGATTGGCATTGGAATGGGCTGCCCAGGGAGGTGGTGGAGTGGCTGTGGCTGGAGGTGTTGCAGCCAAGCCTGGCTGGGGCACTTAGTGCCATGGTGTGGTTGGTTGGGCAGGGCTGGGTGCTAGGTTGGGCTGGCTGAGCTTGGAGCTCTCTTCCAACCTGCTTGGTTCTGTGACTCTGTTTTCCCCAAATGAATGTTGTTTAGCAATTTTGATATTCAGGACTCTCACCACCCCTGACCACTAATTTTAATATTAATGGGTTCTTTACATGGTCCTGGAAACATTTTACAGAGGAATAACTGGATCTAAAAACAACTTGCAAAAATTGATAACATAAATTGAACTGAAAGAGGAGCTTCCTGTGATCAAATACCACTTGCCCACTAGATGGACTCAAGGAGCTCCTTTCTGCTTATGGCAGAAGACAGTGAGTGAATTACAAGAGGCTTTAAGTATTTACTCCCAAAAATTACTATCTCCTGACTCCCAGGGCTAGCTACAGCTTCAGACAGTACCCAAATGCTTTCAGGGAATTCTCTTACTGTCTTGTCAACTGATGAGACTTGATTCTTCCCAGGCTTCTGGGGAGAGGAGGCAGGCAGTCTCTGGCCTGGTCTTTGCTCCTCTGGATGATCTATTTATCTGCTGGGTTTCCCACCTTGGAGACTTTCAGGTGCAGGCAGGATGTGTAGCCAGGTGTAGTCTCAGCACAGTGTCACACTGGCTCTGCAGGCTGATCGCATGGAGACATTTAGAGCCTGTTCCTGGTAACCTTGAGGCAGGCAGTTTCCAGGCAACTCAGGATGCACTGAGGCAGTAAGCAATAGCAGCAGGCAACAGCAGGCATGAATACAATGGCAGAGCACATAGTGCTTACCTGCATATCTCTTTTTATCAGTGTAGCCCAAGACCAATGGGCCTTTGGACACAAAACAGCCAGTCAGAATGGCAGTTAGCCAAGCTTGAGCATGTCAGGTGAAGCCATAGGCTTGCTTTACCCAAATTTGGGAAGAGCACAGGCCCTGCACAAGGCAGGCACAAGCTAAGTGTGTGTACCTTGTTTACCACAGGATGTAAACAAGTCTGGGCAGGCCAGAATCCTTAGACTCAGTGGCTTCAGGTTCTTTGTCTTCTTTCCTGCAGTTGCTTCTCCCCAAAACATGAGGAGGGATAGTTGAAAAACATGTCTGGGCAAGCCAGGACAATTATAAGCCTATTTTGGGTTATCAGGCCTACCATGGCAGGCCACCACTAATCCATGTGCCTCAGCACCACATTTGCATGCCTTTTAAATCCAGGGATAGTGACTCCACCACTTCCCTAGGCAGCCTATTCCAGTGATTAAAAACCCTTTCAATTAAGACTTTTTTCCTAATGACCAGACTAAAGCTCCCACAGACAGTTCATTCTGTTCCACATCAGCTTGTCCTGGCAGGCTAATAGGCCTATTAGATGTCCTGGCTTGCCCCACCCTTCTGCTGATGGGGAAGCAAGGGTGGGAGGAAAACAAAGGCTTGGGCCATTATGTCCCCTCCCAAAGTGATAAACAGGGACCCATAGGTGTTTAGATACTTGTTGGTGTCTGGCCCAAATAAGGGTGAGCAAGCCCTGGGTCACCTCACAGGGTCAGTTTGGCAAATGCCATCTGATTGGTGAACCTCTGTGGCCAAAGAGCCTTTGCACTTGGGCAAGTCACAGAAATGGAGCTAAGCTGCAAGCAGTTGTGCTGCCTCTGCCTCGCTGCCTCTGCCTCCCTGCCTCTGCCTGCCTGCCTCTGCCTCCCTGCCTCTGCCTCCCTGCCTCTGTCTCGCTGCCTCTGTCTCGCTGCCTCTGCCTCCCTGCCTCTGCCTCCCTGCCTCTGCCTCCCTGCCTCTGTCTCGCTGCCTCTGTCTCGCTGCCTCTGCCTCCCTGCCTCTGCCTCCCTGCCTCTGCCTCGCTGCCTCTGCCTTGCTGCTTCTGCCTCCCTGCCTCTGCCTCCCTGCCTCTGCCTCCCTGCCTCTGCCTCCTTGCCTCTGCCTCCCTGCCTCTGCCTCACGGAGCTGCCTCTGCCTCCCTGCTCTTGGCCAATGTGTTCTGCTCTGCCTCGTGCTTCAGACCAGCTTGGCCCTGATGTTTTGGCCTTGAACTACCTGGAAGCTGAAGTGCCTCAAGTTTCCCAGGAGAAGGCATTTAACTGCTGATGCTCTACATCAGTGCTCACACAGCTCATGACCCAGCCAGGCTCCTGCACTCTGTTCTCCAGCCCTTTGCCCATATCACCCAGGAGAAGGCATTTCAGTGCCTCACTCCATGGCAAGCAGTGCCACTGCCACGGTGCTCTCTGCACAGCTGCAAGAGATGCTGCCTGCACCTCTGCAAATCTCTGTGCCAGGAGGAACCAGGACCAGGTCACAGATCCTCTGCCTCTTTCCCAGCACCCTGGCAAGGTCTGGAAGCCTCTCAAGGGCTGAGCAGTTCCAACACTGCCACAAAGGAGCCAGGGACTAGCTTGAAAGTTCTACTCCACAGCAGTGAGGGGCACAGACTTGCCCCAGGGCTCCAGGCTGCCTGTTTGTAAGTGAGGCAAAGCCTTTTTGTGGCTGACCTTTCCCAGTGTTCTGATTCCCCTAAATGAATGAATTGCCCAGAAGCAGCCTTGGGAAGTTTCCCCACTGAATTGGAACCCAAATGTAACTCATGTGTAGAGAGCTGTGGGCAGGGCTCTCCAGAGATAAAACTAACTGCATCTTTGAGAATCTCTGCCTTGTTAATTGGCACAACTAAATCACAGGTAGAAAGAACCAACCTCACAGGCTGGGTAACTTGGCTCTTGGCAGATCTCAGGCTGAAATTCCTGTCTTAAGGTGGCAAGTTCAAACATTTCAATAGTAATTTCTATTTGGTGGCCTTTGTGCCAGTTCTAAATGGTTTGGTACTTTAATATGCAGTGAAATAAAATGGACACTGTGGGAATCAGTTTTGTGGTCAAGTGGTTTGAAAGGTTTGCTGCTAAGGGTGTTCTCTCCTTGCACCACTCGTTTGAACTGTATCACAGCATCACAGTATCACCAAGGTTGGAAGAGACCTCACAGATCATCAAGTCCAACCCTTTACCACAGAGCACAAGGCCAGGCCATGGCACCAAGTGCCACGTCCAGTCCTGCCTTGAACAGCTCCAGGGACGGTTGGGGGGAAAAAAGAGGCTGTATCACCTCTGGAAGGAGGGGAAGGCTTCTCCTGATGTGTTTAAGGAGGTAGCCAGATTATGTCAGAGAAAAATTAGAGAGGCTAAGGCTCAGCTAGAACTTAGGCTGCCACCTTTGTGAAGGATAATAAAAAGCACTTTTATAAATGTATCAATGCTAAAAGGAAGGGCAAGAAGAGCCTCCACTGCTTACTGCACCAGGAGGGGAACACTATAACTGATGATGAAGAAAAGGCTGAGGTCCTGAATGCCTTCTTCACCTCAGTTTTCAACAGCAAGGAGGGAGGAGCTCAGGGCAAGTGGCCTCTTGAACTGGGGGATGGGGTCAGGGAGCAGTATGTTCCCCTGGAAATTCATGAGGAATTAGTTCAGGACCTGCTGAGCCACCTGGACACCCACAAGTCCATGGGACCAGATAGGATCCATCCCAGGGTGCTGAGAGAGCTGGCAGCTGAGCTGGCCAAGCTGCTCTCCATCATTTTCCAGCAGTCCTGGCTCACCAGAGAGGTCCCAGGAGACTGGAAACTGCCAACGTGGTCCCCATCCACAAGAAGGGTGGGATGGAGGAACCTGGGAACTACAGACCTGTCAGCCTGACCTCAGTGCCAGGGAAACTGATGGAGCAGGTTATCTTGGGGGCGATAAGAGCGCACCTGAGGGATGGCAAAGGGCTCAGGTCCAGCCAGCATGGGTCTAGGAAGGGCAGATCCTGCCTCTCCAACCTGATCTCCTTCTATGCTCAGGTGACTGCTTGGTGGATGTGGGGAGCCTGTGGATGTGCTCTGTCTGGACTTCAGCAAGGCCTTTGGCACTGTCCCCCACAGCAAACTGCTGGCTAAGCTGTCAGCCCATGGCTTGGATGGCAACACTCTGTGCTGGGTTAGGAACTGGCTGGAGGGCTGGACCCAGAGAGTGGTGGTGAATGGTGCCACATCCAGCTGGCAGCTGTCACTAGTGGTGTCCCTCAGGGATCAGTGCTGGGCCCCATCCTCTTTAACATCTTCATAGATGACCTGGATGAGGGCATGGAGTCAGTCATCAGCAAGTGTGCAGATGACACCAAGCTGGGGGCAGATGTGGCTGGGTTGGAGGGCAGAAGGGCTCTGCAGCAGGACCTTGACCGCCTGGACAGATGGGCAGAGTCCAAGGGGATGGCTTCAATAGCTCCAAGTGCTGGTGCTGCACTTTGGCCACAACAACCCCATGCAGAGATACAGGCTGGGGTCAGAGTGGCTGAGAGCAGCCAGACAGAGAGGGATCTGGGGGTGCTGATTGATACCCACCTGAGCATGAGCCAGCAGTGTGCCCAGGTGGCCAAGAGAGCCAGTGGCATCCTGGCCTGCATCAGGAATGGTGTGGCCAGCAGGAGCAGGGAGGTCATTCTGCCCCTGTACTCTGCACTGGTTAGACCACACCTTGAGTACTGTGTTCAGTTCTGGGCCCCCCAGTTTAGGAGGGACATTGAGATGCTTGAGCGTGTCCAGAGAAGGGCAACGAGGCTGGGGAGAGGCCTTGAGCACAGCCCTACGAGGAGAGGCTGAGGGAGCTGGGATTGGTTAGCCTGGAGAAGAGGAGCCTCAGGGGAGACCTCATTGCTGTCTACAACTACCTGAGGGGTGGTTGTGGCCAGGAGGAGGTTGCTCTCTTCTCTCAGGTGGCCAGCACCAGAACAAGAGGACACAGCCTCAGGCTGTGCCAGGGGAGATTTAGGCTGGAGGTGAGGAGAAAGTTCTTCCCTGAGAGAGTCATTGGACACTGGAATGGGCTGCCCGGGGAGGTGGTGGAGTCGCCGTCCCTGGAGCTGTTCAAGGCAGGACTGGACGTGGCACTTGGTGCCATGGTCTGGCCTTGAGCTCTGTGGTAAAGGGTTGGACTTGATGATCTGTGAGGTCTCTTCCAACCTTGGTGATACTGTGATACTGTGATGCTGTGTGATACTGTGTGTGACTCCACCACCTCCCCGGGCAGCCCATTCCAGAGCGGGATGATCCTCGGGGTCCCTCCAGCCCCAGCAATTCCGTGATTCTGTGACTCCGCGCTCCCGTGGGCAGCCCGGCGGGGCCGCAGAGCCCTCTGCCAGGCAAGGCGCAAGAGCCGAGCGGGGCCGCGCCTCGGGGCCCCCTCCCGGCCTGCCGCCCGCGGGAGCCGAGCGGGCCGGGGCGCGGCGGGAGGCGGCTCGGAAGTGACGGCAGAGGAAGTTCCGTCCC
The DNA here is from genome assembly GCF_015220805.1 of Pogoniulus pusillus. Taxonomy (NCBI): domain Eukaryota; kingdom Metazoa; phylum Chordata; class Aves; order Piciformes; family Lybiidae; genus Pogoniulus; species Pogoniulus pusillus. Next base: position 19,169,459 of record NC_087287.1, on the reverse strand, counting down.
GTTCGAAAGCGCCCGGCGGAGCTGCCCGCGGCGTGTTCCCGCCGCCCGGGCCGGCACAGCCGCCTTCGCCATGGAGCCGCCGCCCGCAGGTGAGCCGGGGCGCGGTGGGGCCCTGCCGTGCCCGCTGGGCGCTGCCCCCCGGCAGGTCGTTGGGCGGCAGCTGCGCGGGAAGGTGCGGGCGCTGCTGGCCCGGCACTGTGGGAGGCTGCCGGCTGAGGGCCTGCCTCCGGGGAGAGCGAAAGGGAGTCCCGAGCCAAGAGGCCAGTGGGGTCCTGGGGTGTGTTAGGAGGATGTGCCCAGATCAAGGGAGGTTCTCCTGCCCCTCTGCTCTGCCCTGCTCAGACCTCATCTTGAGTGCTGCCTTCAGTGTTGGGCTCCCCAGTTTCAGAGGGACAGGGATCTGCTGGAGAGGGTCCAGCAGAGGGCTATGAGGATGATGAGGGGCCAGGAGGGCATGGCTGATGGGGAGAGGCTGAGGGCCCTGGGGCTGCTCAGTCTGGAGAAGAGAAGACTGAGAGGGGATTGGATAAATGTTCATAAGTATCTGAGGGCTGCCAGGAGGGGGGGACAGGCTCTGCTCACTGCTGCCTGGGACAGGACAAGCAGCAATGGGTGCAAGCTGCAGCAAAAGAGGTTCTGCCTCAGCACAAGGGGGAACTTCTTTCCTGTAAGGGTCCCAGAGCCCTGGCACAGGCTGCCCAGAGAGGTTGAGGAGTCTCCTTCTGTGGAGCCTCTCAAGGCCTGTCTGGATGTGTTCCTGTGTGCTCTGTGTTAGATTGCATTGTCCTGCTCTGGCAGGGGGTTGGACTGGATGATCTCCTTGGGTCCTTTCCCATCCCTAGCATCCTGTGAGCCGAGAGGCCCCAGGTGGGTGTTAGGTGGTAGGCGAAGCTCCCGAAGCTTGGGGAGGGTTCGGAGCGGCGGCGGCGAGGTGCGGTGCTGCAGCATGAGCGGCATCCATGAGTGGAAGCGGGACGGGGGGAGCCGAGCGCCGTGCCAGGGCCCTGGGGCAGGAACCGCCTTTAGAGCAAGCCTCTGGTTAGCCTCGCAACCAGAAATCCAGCCTGAGACTGCATGTCGCTGCCAAACGTGTGCGAGACTGTGATAAACTTTGGTTGCACAAAAACAGAGCCTTAGAATTGCTAGGGTTGGGAGGGATCTCAAGGACCTTCCAGCTCCAACCCCCCTGCCACGGGCAGGGACACCTCACACCAGATCAGGTTGCCCACAGCCACATCCAGCCTGGCCTTAGAACCTTCCAGGGCTGAGGCTTCCACCACCTCCCTGGGCAGCCTGCTCCAGTGTCTCACCACCCTCATGGGGAACAACTTCTGCCTAACATTTAATCCCTATCTCTCCTCCTCTAGCTTGGATCCATTCCCAATGGTCCTATCACTACCCAATACCCTAAAAAATCCCTCAGCTGCTTTCTTGTAGCCCACTTCAGATCCTGGAAGGCCACAAGGTCTCCTCAGAGCTTTCTCTTCTGCAGACTGAACAGCCCCAACTCTCTCAGCCTGTCCTCACAGCAGAGGTGCTTCATCCCTCTGAGCATCCTTGTGGCCCTTCTCCAGATAGGCTCCAGGATGTCCATATCTTTGTAATAGAGGCTCCAGAACTGGACACACGTATGCTGGTCTGATGGTTTGGGAGTTTTCTGTCCCCCTGACACTTAATCAAATCACCCAGACTAGACTCAGTGGCTGGAAATTAAGGAGTGGAGCTATATTTATAGCTTAGCACGAGATACAAGCAGGTGTTTACAAACTATACAACTCTATAGAGAGAGATTCAGGTCAAAAAGTAATACAGAAACATGACAGCCCTCCCAGAAACCAGAGTGCCCAGGAGGGGCTCTCACTCACCCTTCCACCTCCTTTCCACCCCTCTACCTCATCCCAGGCTTTTCCTTACGTCCAAGGTGAGTTTGGAGAATTGGCCAGGGGGGTTAGGAAGCAGAAGGATTAGTGACACAGCAGGTTAGAGAGAGAAGTGAGGCAGCCACAGCCAGAGAGCAGCTCTGTTACCTGGGTTTGTGTTCTGGTTTCTATACAAGCCTGTGAGTGCAGCAGCCATCAGCATTGCTTCCTTGGCACAGCCTAGCATCTGATTCCTCTCCTCAGAACATCCCAGCTAGGCTCAAACCAGCACAGCTGGCTGCGTGCCAAGGCCAGAGCTTAGATCTGGGTGCTGTTTAAGCTTGACTAAGAACTTAGGCACTCACTGTACATTCCTGTCTGCTGCTGTATTGGAGCTGCTGTTTGAGAACTGGAAATGCTCAGCTGACTTCCCTGCTCTTAAATGCTGTTCCTATTCCCACAGGAGCTGAGCCGATGACCCTTGGCTCTCCGACGTCCCCAAAACCAGGAGCTGGTGCTCAGTTCCTGCCTGGGTTCTTGATGGGTGATTTACCTGCCCCGATGACTCCCCAGCCCCGTGCCATGAGTGGCCCTTCAGCCAGTGCCATGGAAATGAGATCTTCACTGCTTGCAGGTCAGAGCTCCTGTTGGAGAACAGTCCTCAAAGCAGAAATGTGGTGGGTTTTTCCTTACTGCTCTCGGTTGCTGTTGCAGACTTGAATTCTGGTGGCTTTATAACGCTCTGCAGGAGTTCAGCTCCTGAAATGAATGATGAACTCAAGTGTTCCTTCAAATCACAGAGCTGTCAGGGCTGGAAGGCATCTCAAGGGTCAGCCAGTTCCATGGCAGGGACACAGTATCACAGTGTCACAGTATCACCAAGGTTGGAAGAGACCTCACAGATCATCAAGTCCAACCCTTTACCACAGAGCTCAAGGCCAGACCATGGCACCAAGTGCCACGTCCAGTCCTGCCTTGAACAGCCCCAGGGACAGCGACTCCACCACCTCCCTGGGCAGCCCATTCCAGTGTCCAATGACTCTCTCAGGGAAGAACTTTCTCCTCACCTCCAGCCTAAATCTCCCCTGGCACAGCCTGAGGCTGTGTCCTCTTGTTCTGGTGCTGGCCACCTGAGAGAAGAGAGCAACCTCCTCCTGGCCACAACCTCCCCTCAGGTAGTTGTAGACAGCAATAAGGTCTCCCCTGAGCCTCCTCTTCTCCAGGCTAACCAATCCCAGCTCCCTCAGCCTCTCCTCGTAGGGCTGTGCTCAAGGCCTCTCCCCAGCCTCGTCGCCCTTCTCTGGACACGCTCAAGCATCTCAATGTCCCTCCTAAACTGGGGGGCCCAGAACTGAACACAGCACTCACTAGATCAGACTGCCCAGAGCCACATCCAGCCTGGCCTTAAAAACACTCAGGGATGAGACTTTGCCACCTCCCTGGGCAGCCTGTGCCAGTGTCCCATGGGGAAGAACTTCTTCCTAACATCCAATATCAATCTCCCCTCTAGCTTGGATCCTTTTGTCCTGGTACTATCACTACCTGGCACCCTAGAAAGTCCTTCAGAGGCTTGCTTGTAGGCCCCTTGAGTGTTGTGTTCAGTTTTGGGCACCTCAGTACAAGAGAGACATGGAGGTGCTGGAGCCAGTGCAGAGGAGGGAAGGAAGCTGTTAAAGGCCTGGAGAATAAATTGGATGAAGAGAGACTCCAGGAGCTGGGGCTGCTTAGTTCAAAAAGAGGAGGCTGAGGGGAGACCTCCTGGCTCTGCACAGCTCACTGAAAGGCCCTTGTGGAGAGGTTGGTGCTGGTCTGTTTTCACAGGGCATTTGCCACAGAACAAGAGGCAATGGCCTCAGTCTGCAGCAGGGCAGGTTTAGACTGGGCATGAGGCAGAATTGTTTCCCAGCCAGAGAGGTGAGGCACTGGAATGTGCTGCCCAGGGAGGTGGTGGAGTGCCCAAGCCTGGCTGTGTTTCAAGGTGGTTTGGCTGTGGTGCTTGGGGATGTGGTTTGGGGTGCACCTTGCAGAGCAGGGTTCTGGGCTGGACTTGGTGATCCTGAGGGGCTGTGCCAGCCTGAGCATTGCTGTGGTTCTCTGATTCCATCCTGAGCAGTTAGGCAGGCCAGGTGGTGTTGCATGCAGCCAGCAGCCTTTCATGGCTGAATTTAAGGTTGAAGATTCAAGAACAAGCAGCACTGGACTGAGCTGGCTGAGTTTCTGCTGATGCTTTTCTGTTCCTTTCCCTTGCAGGAGGATCTCCCCCACAACCAGTGGTCCCTACACACAAAGATAAAGGCGGAGCTCCACCAGTCAGGAGCATATATGATGAACTCTCTAGCCCTGGCCTTGGCTCACCTCTAACCTCACGAAGACCAGTAAGTGGCTTAGGTGCTGGCCTGTTCTTAGCAGGAGGTGTGAGGTAGCTTACAGCCCCAGTGAGCTCTTAAACTTGCTTGGATAGCCTTTGGGTCCTGCTGTTGCTGGGTCTGGGTGTTTGGTCTGCCTCTTTCCGCAGAGTCTAAATGAATGACAACAGGTCCAGGGAGGTCCTCCTATGCCTTTGCTCTGCCCTGCTCAGACCATACCTGGAATACTGTGTCCAGTTTTGAAAGACAAGGATCTGCTGCAGAGTGTCCCACAGAGAGCTCTGAGCCCTGGCACAGGCTGCCCAGAGAGGCTGTGGAGTCTCCTTCTGTGGAGCCTTTCCAGGCCTGTCTGGATGTGTTCCTCTGTGCTCTGCGTTAGATAGGATTGTCCTGCTCTGGCAGGGGGGTTGGACTTGATGATCTGCTTGGGTCCCTTCCAGCCCCTAACATCCTGTGAGCCTATGACAGCAGGACTTGAACATTCTCTCTTATGAAGAGAGCCTGAGAGACCTGAGGCTGTTTAGTCTGGAGAAGGCTGAAAGGGGATTTGATCAATGTCTGTCAATTCCTGAGGGGTGGGTGTCAAGAGGAAGGGGGCAGGCTCCTTTCAGTGGCACCCCTTCTGCTCTGCCCTGGTGAGGCTCCTCCTGGAATACTGCATCCAGTTCTGAGCTCCCCAGATCAAGAGGAGCAGGGATCTGCTGGAGAGAGTCCAAGGGAGGGATACAAGGATGCTGCAGGGACTGCAGCACTGCCTGAGGAGGAGAGGCTGAGAGCCCTGGGGCTGGGCAGTCTGCAGAGGAGAAGGCTGAGAGGGGATCTGAGCAATGTCTATCAAGAGCTGAGGGCTGGGGGGCAGGAAGGAAGGGACAGGGACAGCCTCTGCTTACTTGTGCCCTGCCACAGGACAAGGGGCAAGGGATGCAAACTGCAGCACAGCAAGTTCCAGCTCAACATGAGGTTGTGGAGCCTCCTTCTGTGGAGCCTTTCCAGCCCTCTCTGGATGTGTTTCTGCATGACCTGTGCTGGATTCTCTGCTCCTGCTGTGGCAGGGGGGTTGGACTGGAAGATCTCCAGAGGTCCCTTCCAGCCCCTGACATCCTGGGATCATTATTTACAGCAAGGCAAATGGCAGCCTCTGGAGAGGACTTCCAACTCCTAACTTCTCATCATCCCATACTGTCTCCAATAGTTGAATTTAAGCTGCATTCTCTTTTAAGGCTTAGTAATTAGCTGGAAATGTCATAATGTAATAGGTGAGGCTTCCTGGGTGTCCAGGCTCTCTGCTGGGCTGCTTGCTGGAGTGTAAAAACCTTGCCAAAGAACTGGTCAGTAAGAACTTTAATACTCCTGTATTAGATGTGCAACTAAATGTCTGTTTCTGCTCTTAAAAGTGAAGAGCCACTTAAGGCAAGCATCTTTGCCTGATGCTTAAGTCACCTGGAAATGATCTCTTCTGACTGTGTCCCTCTAAGTGTGATTGGTTACTGTTTGTGTTTTAACCCAGGCCAGCTTTTCTCTAACCCAGAGCCCCTTGGTTGGAACTCTGCCATCAACTCCTGGAGCAGGTAAAGTGTCCTGTCAGATGATGTAGTCTGCTTCCTTGTTGCACAGCAGTCAGCAATCCCTTTTCAAGCTACAGCAGCTCTTTCCTTGCTTGCTTGCAGAGGAGTTGCATCTTTCTTTGCTCTTTACAGCTCTCCCTTATGGTACCTGTTGGCTCTCAGTCTTGTGTCGGTGTTTAGCCTTAGGTGGAGTTTCCCACCTGCTTTGGGCTGCATTCCCAAGCAACACATCATGGTTAGAACTGTGTGTGTGAAACTGTGGTACCCAGACAGAGCCCACAGGTAAGCATGCAGGCAGCTGGCTGCAATGAGAGTTGGAGCCTGGCACTTGATGTTGAGGGTGGCAGAGACAATGCCTGCATTAGGTGTGAGCAGGTCAGTGATCTGCTTAGCCTAGTGGCTGAACTGAAGGACCAAGTAGAGAGACTGAGGACTGTAAGGGAATGTGAAAGGGAGTGAGATTTGTGGCACCAGGCTCTGCAGACCCCCTGAGCAGAGGGAGGTGACCTAAGAAATGGGGGAATGGATACAGATGCCTGTTAGAAGGGGAAAGGGAACTGCTTCCAGCCCTGCTCAGCTCCTCAGTTGCCTTTGCACACCAGATATGGGGCACTAGAGGTTGAGGGGGAGGTGGGTTTGGAGGCAGAAGTAACACCATGTGGTGTACTAAAGCAAACCAGTCCCCCCCCTCATATCACAACTTGTACCCAAAAGAAAAAGAGGAGGGTAACTGTTTGTGGTGATTCCCTTCTGAAAGGAACTGAGGGCTCCATATATGCCCCCCAAAAAAGAGGGAGGGTATATGGAGCCCATTGGAATGGGCTGCCCAGGGAGGTGGTGGAGTGGCTGTGGCTGGAGGTGTTGCAGCCAAGCCTGGCTGGGGCACTTAGTGCCATGGTCTGGTTGGTTGGGCAGGGCTGGGTGCTAGGTTGGGCTGGCTGAGCTTGGAGCTCTCTTTCTGCCTGGTTGATTCCATGACTCTCTACTAACATTTCCAAAGGTGTGTGGATGTGAACAGGAAATAGTTTTTCCCTTGGACTGAAGGGCTGGAGCTGCTCTCCTGTGGGGACAGGCTGAGAGAGTTGGGGCTGTGCAGGCTGGAGAAGAGAAGGCTCCGAGGAGACCTTATTGTGGCCAGGACCTGAAGGGGGCTACAAGAAAGCTACTGGGGGACTTGCTAGGGTGCTGGGTAGTGATAGGACTGGAGGGAATGGATCCAAGGTAGAGGAGGGCAGATTGAGATTGGATGTTAGGAAGAAGTTCTTCCCCAAGAGGGTGGTGAGACACTGGCACAGGCTGCCCAGGGAGGTGGTGGAAGCCTCAGCCCTGGAAGGTTCTAAGGCCAGGCTGGATGTGGCTCTGGGCAACCTGATCTGGTGTGAGGTGTCCCTGCCCATGGCAGGGGGCTTGGAGCTGGATGGTCCTTGGGGGCCCTTCCAGCCTTGACACTTCTGTTAATTTCATTCCACTTTCACTTACTCCTTACTCAAAGTTAGCACAGAAGAGGCTGCACTTGAGTGAGGCAGCTGAGACTGAGGAGTTGCCCTCCACTTTGCTCCAGTTTCTATTCTTGTCTATGAATCTGTGGCTTCTGGCCAAGCTTAATCCTGCTGCCCTGTTCCTGTTTGGCTTCTGTAGGAAGCTGCTGGTTTAGGTCAAACAGAAAGGCAGGTTGCTTAGCCATAAAAGGTGAGTAGGCTGCATACAGACCTGACTCTTGGCTTGCCAGGCTGCTTGCCTGCCAAAACATCCCCACCAAACTCTGCTGTGTGCAAGTGAAATGCTGAGAGTGGATTTGTGCTGTCACTGCAGCCTCTTCAGCTTCTCTGCCTTGCAAAAGTAACCTGTTCAACTTTCAATCTCACAGCTTCAGGTGTATTTAGTCCTGCTAGCATTGGGCAGCCCAGGAAGACTCCTCTGTCTCCTGCTCAGCTGGATCCCTTTTACACTCAAGGGGACAGCCTGACTTCAGAAGATCAGCTCGATGACACCTGGGTAACTGTGTTTGGGTAAGCTGTAGCCAGGTTGGTGGTAAAGTCTTTGCCCCGTCTGGAGAGCAGTACTTGGGTGTTGCTGCTGCCTGGCATTGCCAAAGTTCAGCAGGAAAGACAACTGTGGTTGCAGGCAGCAAATGCTGAGTCAGAGAGGCAGCATTGTAGCCCTGAGCTGTGTGGAGCAGTGAAGGTGCCCAGAAGATCAGATTGCTTAACTGGTGCTTCTGATGTGGCACTGCTGGAGAGCAGGGCCTAGGTGAACCTCAGCAGGTACAAGAGCAAGTGGGCACAAACAACCCTGCCTGTCAGTGCAGGCTGGGGGGGAGGTGACAGAAAGCAGCCCTGAGGAAGAGGCCTTGGGGATGCTGATGGATGAGAAGCTGGAGGGGAGCAGGCAGTGTGAGCTTGCAGCACAGAAGGCCAAGGGCAGCCTGGGCTGCACACAAAGCAGCGTGGCCAGAGATGGGGAGAGGGCATCTTGCCCCTCTGCTCTGCTCTGGGGAGACCTCACCTGCACTGCTGCATCCAACTCTGATGCCCTCACCACAGGAAGGACATGGTACTGATGAATCAGGTTCAGAGGAGGGACAGAAAAATGCTCAGGGGCTGGAGCAGCTCTGCTCTGAGGCCAGGCTGAGGGGGCTGGGGGTGTGCAGCCTGGAGAAGAGAAGGCTCCAGGGACACCTAAGAGTAGCCTGCCAGTGCCTGAAGGGGCTGCAAGAAGGCTGTAGAGAGACTGTTTGCAAAGGCCTGCAGGGACAGGACGAGGGCAATGGCTGCAAACTGGAGCAGAGCAGATTTACATTGGATGTGAGGAACAAGTTCTGCACCAGGAGGCTGCTGGAGCACTGCAACAGGTTGCCCAGGGAGGTGGTTGTGGCCCCATCCCTGGGGATCTTCAAGGTGAGGCTGGGCAGGGCTGTGGGCAACCTGCTCTAGCTGAGGCTGTCCCTGCTGAGTGCAGAGGGAGTTGACCTGGCTGAGCTTTGGAGGTGCCTTCCAACCCAGCCCATTCAAGGATGAGCACCCTGAGCTCTGGGATTGCTCAGAGCCCTTGGTAGGGTTGCATTTTAGCACCAGAATTCTTCAGCTGCTGCTTACAGTTTGAGTCTTTTCTGTCTTTCAGGTTCCCTCAAGCATCAGCTTCATACATTCTGCTACAGTTTGCTCAGTATGGAAACATCCTCAAGCATGTGGTAGGTTAGGCTCTGAGGCAGCCTTCTGAGCACATTCTGGCTCAGTCTGTGAGAGGCTGAATTCTCACCCTTGTGCCCTGCTCTGCTGCAGATGTCCAACACAGGGAACTGGATGCACATTCGCTACCAGTCTAAGCTTCAAGCCCGCAAAGCCTTGAGCAAGGATGGGAGAGTTTTTGGGGACTCTATCATGATTGGAGTCAAGCCATGCATAGAGAAAGTAAGTGAACAGCTGCTGGGACTGAAAGCTGAGGCCTCTCTACTTTGGGCCTTCCCCTCTGTTTCCCTTGGCCTCTTGCCTTTCCTTTTCCCTGCACCAGTTGCCAAGCATGGCTATTTGAGCTACATCAGTTTCACCTGAGGGCTGGGGGTCAAGAGGGAAGGGACAGGCTCTGCTCAGCTGCAGCCTGTGACAGAGAAGGGGCAATGGAGAGAAACTACAGCACAGGAAATTCCGCCTCAACGTGAGGAAGAACTTCTTTGCTGTAAGGCTGAGGGAGCACTGGGACAGGTTCCCCAGAGAGGCTGTGGAGTCTCCTTCTCTGGAGCCTTTCAGGACCCATCTGGATGAGTTCCTGTGTGACCTGCTTTGGCAGGGGGGTTGGACTCGAGGATCTCCTTGAGTCCCTTCCAGCCCCTAACCTCTTGTGAGCCTGTGTGATCTCTTGTACTTGACGTGAGTTCCTCTTCAGTGTTTGACAGCATTTTCCCAGCACCACGCTGAGAAATCTCTGTGCTGCTTGGAAGTCTCCTCACCTGAGTAAAGTGGTAGAATCTCCTCTCCCCATCTCTGGCCACGCTGCTTTGGATGCAGCCCAGGCTGCCCTTGGCCTGCTGTGCTGCACTCTCACACTGCCTACTCCTCTCCAGCTTCTCCCCACCAGCACTCCTAAGTCCTTTTCCTCAGGGCTGCTTTCCACCACCTCCTTCCCCAGCCTGGACTGACAGCAAGGACTGAGCTAGCCCAGGTGCAGCAGCCTGCACCTGCTCTTGTTGAAGCTCAGCTGCTGAGGTTCAAGCTCACTGCTGCTGTTTCCTCTCCACTGACAAGACATTAACCTTGTTTTTCAGAGCGTGATGGAAGGCTCTGACAGGAGCTCTACACCCTCAGCACCCACAGTGTTCACTCCACCTCCCAAATCCCTTGGCACACCAGTGCTGGCTGGGAATAGCACTCCCAGGATTTCCACCATGAGACCTCTGGCAACAGCATACAAAGCTTCCACCAGTGACTATCAGGTGTGTGAAGGGCAGCAGCTGTGTGGCTTTGAGTTCTCAGGGCAAAGCCCCACAGGTTACCCCTATCTTGCCCCTCCCTCTGCCCCCATAGGCAAAAGGGAGGCAGGGGAAGGTAAAGGGGTAGGAAAAAGCCTTGCAGAGAATTGGAAATGGAACAGAAGTAAATTGAACAAAGGCTGAGCAGCACTGAGGGGAAAGGGATACAGAGAGACGCTGGGGGGGATGTCTGCAGCTGGGAGCAGACCCAGCTCACAGCGGGCAGCAGATGCCCTGCAGGGCAGTTGACTCTCTGGAGAGTGCAGGAAGGGGAAGGGGAAGAGAGTGAGGCTGGAAATTCCTCCCCTTAGAGCACAGGCAGGAAATGGGAGGGAACAACATGGCCCTGCTCTGGGGAGCCGTCAGCTGCAGTGCTGTGTTCAGCTCTGGAGCCCTCAGCACAAGGAGGAGGTGGACTTGGTGGAGAGGGTCCAGAGGAGTGACACCAAAATGCTCAGGGGCTGGAGCAGCTCTGCATTGAGGCCAGGCTGAGGGAGCTGGGGGTGTGCAGCCTGCAGAAGAGAAGGCTCCAGGGACACCTCATAGTGCCCTGCCAGTGCCTGAAGGGGCTGCAAGAAGGCTGCAGAGAGACTGTTTGCAAAGGCCTGCAGGGACAGGACGAGGGCAGTGGCTGCAAACTGGAGCAGAGCAGATTGAGATTGGATGTGAGGAACAAGCTCTGCAGCATGAGGCTGCTGGAACACTGCAACAGGTTGCCCAGGGAGGTGGCTGTGGCCCCATGCCTGGAGATGTTGGAGGTGAGGCTGGACAGGGCTGTGAGCAGCCTGCTCTAGCTGAGGATGTCCCTGCTGAGTGCAGAAGGGCTTGGTCTGGCTGAGCTTTGGAGGTGCCTTCCAACCCAGCCCATTCGATGGCTATATGGCCTGGGGACTCCTTCCCCAGGGCTCAGGTTTCCCACCCACCTTAGGGGTCCCCCTGCAGGGGGTTGGGCTCCCCTCCAGGCTCAGCAGTGACCTCAGCCTTTACCTGCCTCATCCTGTGGTATCTTTAAGCTGTGAGTCGAGGAGCAGCCCAGCATGCTCAGTCCCTAACAGAGTTACAAGAGCTGTTGTTGGTGACCTTCCACATCTGGCAGAGCTTAAGGAATGGCTTGGAAAAGCCTTTCCAAAGTCTCCTGTCAGGGCACAGCAGCAGCTGGGCAAAAGCAAAGGGAGCAGTGGGTGCAAGAAGGAAGAGCATTGTTGAGTGTTTCTCTTTTCTCTCCTGCCCTCCAGGTGGTTTCTGACAGACAAACTCCCAGGAAGGATGAGAGCCTTGTCTCCAAAGCAATGGACTATGTGTTTGGCTGGTGACAGCCCAGCAGTGGCACACTGAAGCTGCCTGGGGCTTGGAATATGCTGCTGGCCCCCGTGGGTAGCTGTATAACTGCTGCTGTGGCAGCATCTGAACCTCTCTCACCTCCTCATGCCTTCAGTTCAGTCAGCAGCCACGGAGCTGGCACTTGCCAAGGGGTGGCAGTGTACAGCTGGCTGTAAGAGCTGAGTGAGTGTCCATACAGGTTCTTTCTTCCCCACTGGTTTTGCATGGCTGTAGGAGAACTCTGTGATTCCTCTCAGTCAACTCCTTCCACCACTCTGGCAATGTTTCCCATCCCATCTTTTTCCTTACTGAGGCCTTCCATTTCACTGCCCAGGTTATCTTGCTGGGAAGAGGATGGGCTCCTGGCAGGAAGAACCCTGAATGCAGTTTGTCCCCAGAGCCCTTTCTCTCTGAGACTCTTCTTTTAACTGTAGCTGCCATTGGCCTTTCCCTCACTGCTTTCTCTGGTATCTTCTAGATGCCACAGGAGCCTTTTAACTCTGCCAATAAAGCTGAAGGGAAAATTTTCTTGCTTTGTCTGGGTTTTTGTTACTCTTTTGAGTTCTGCTGGGTGAACATCTTCCTTCCAAGGAGAGACTGAGGGAGCTGGGGCTCTTCAGCTGGGAGCTGAGCAGCCTGAGGTGATCTCCTCTGTGTTTGTGCAGAAGGAAAGGCTGCTGAGTGTCCTGAGGATGGAGTCAGGCTCTGCTCAGCAGGTTGGAAGAGAGCTCCAAGCTCAGCCAGCCCAACCTAGCACCCAGCCCTGCCCAACCAACCAGACCATGGCACTAAGTGCCCCAGCCAGGCTTGGCTACAACACCTCCAGCCACGGCCACTCCACCACCTACCTGGGCAGCCCATTCCAGTGCCAATCACTCTCTCTGACAACAACTTCCTCCTCACAGCCAGCCTAGACCTGCCCTGGCACAGCTTCAGACTCTGTCCCCTTCTTCTGCTGCTGGTTGCCTGGCAGCAGAGCCCAACCCCACCTGGCTACAGCCTCCCTGCAGGCAGCTGCAAACAGCAATGAGCTCTGCCCTGAGCCTCCTCTGCTGCAGGCTGCACCCCCCCAGCTCCCTCAGCCTCTCCTCACAGGGCTGTGCTCCAGGCCCCTCCCCAGCCTTGCTGCCCTTCTCTCAACACCTTCCAGTACCTCAACAGCTCTCTGCAATTCAGGAGCCCACAACTGGACACAGCACTCCAGGGGTGGTCTGAGCAGTGCTGAGCACAGGGGCACAAGAACCTCCCTTGTCCTGCTGCCCACACTGCTCCTCAGCCAGCCCAGGATGCCATTGGCTCTGCTGCCCACCTGGGCATTGCTGCCTCCTCTTCAGCTCCTCTCTGACAGCACCTCCAGCCCCCTCTCTGTCTGCCTGCTCTCAGCCACTCAGTCCCCAGCCTGTAGCTCTGCTTGGGGTTGTTGTGGCCAAAGTGTAGAACCCTGCACTTGGCCTTGCTCAATCTCATCCTCAGCACCACCTCCTGCCTACTTTGGTTCTTAATGGTGTCCAGAGAAAGGCACCAAGCTGGGGAAGGGTCTGGAGAACAGGGATGGGTAGCAGTAGCTGAGGGAACTGGGGGTGTTTGTCTGGGAAAGAGGAGGCTGAGAGCAGACCTCATTGCTCTACAGCCCCCTGGGAGGAGGCTGCAGTGAGGTGGGGATTGGTTTCTGCTGCCTACTATCAGGTGATGGAAAGGAAAGGAGCTGAAATTGGGCAGGGGGTTGGAACTGGCTGAGCTTTGAAGTCCCTTCCAACCTAAACCATTCTATGTCTCTGTCTGGTGTTTTCCCTCTACCTGCCCCCCCCCCCCCCACTTTCTTATCTCCTGGTGAGCAGAGAGGAGACAGGAGGGGCACAGGGGAGGGAGTAGTGGGGGAGTTTAGCCCTGGCACTGAACCCTTCAATCTGACTTCTTGTTTGCAAGGGATGCTGCTGATTTTCCAGCACGGTTTGCAGGTGAGATCCTGCTCCGGACCTGCTCCAGAGGGCACTCTACCACCTTCAAGTCACTTCAGCACCACTGAAAGGCTGAGAGGCTTTATTAAGACCCTCGTGTGTCACTGCAGTGCCAGTGTCACCTTTAGCACTTCACTGATCACACCCAGCCCCTGGCAGCCTGAGAAAGGTCACAGACTCCTGGAATGGTTTGGGTTGGAAGTGACCTCCAAAGCTCATCCGCTCCAACCCCCCTGCACTCAGCAGGGACATCCTGCCCTAGAGCAGGCTGCTCAGAGCCTTATCCACATGCTTCTGCTGCCAGAAGCCATGAGCAGCCAGTTGGTAAGTGCCAGGTCTGTGGCTGGCGCAGCTCAGGGCAGCCTGTCTGTGCTCTTGGGTGAAGACTCTGAGGGCTCCATGAGCAGCTCAGAGCACAACCTGCACCTTTCCATGCCTGAAGCTGGGTGGAAGAAGCCTCCAGAGCTGTGAATTGTGAAGATAAGGCAGTCAGCATCTTCCCAAGGGTCTGCCATTGGAAGCTCAGCTCTGGAGCAGCTCTCCCAGCCACCTTTCTGAGGCAGACCTTTTCTTGTCCCAGATTGCCTTCTGGTCACTCTGCTGCCAGCCATCTGGGCAGCAGAGCAGCTCCAGCCTGGACATCATGGAGAAGCTGAGTGAGTGTCCTGGAGTCCAGCTCTGGGCAAGCAGTGCGCCGAGGGCCTGGCTCAGGGTGCCACTGCCAAACCTGCCTCCTGCTCTGCGTGGCAGGAGTCCCTCACAGCTCCCTGCCCAAGCTGGGATGTGCTTGCAGGAAGGCAGAGAGCACTGCGGGCGCTGCTCCTGCCTCTGAGCGCAGCTGTGGCTGGGCTGGGTGTGCCTGAGCTCCCTGCCACGCCGAGGGCCAAAGCAGAGGCTGGCTGTGGCTGAGCAGGAGGCTGGGAGCTCCTCTGCTGCAGCTCTCAGCAAGGGGCTTTGGTGTTGTTCCTTGCAGGGGGCCTGGTGAGCAGGGGACACCCTGAGGGGAGATACTTCGAAGCGGAGAAGCTTGGCCAAGGGTGAGTCCCACCACAGCTCCTCAGGCAGAGCTGAGGGGCAGGGCTTTGGTGCTGCGGTGTGAAGGCTGCAGCTGGGCAAGCTGCAAACACCTTCAGAGCCTGGGGCTGGGCTCTGCCCTGTCTCAGTCGTGCTGGGAATGTTCTGACTGTGCTCAGAGGGCTTCACCAAGGACACCTTGATGCTGGCAGTGCCTGGTCTGCAGCAGGCAGCAGGACCCAAAAGCTGCGGTGTCCCTGCAGGATTTGGCACCTGTTTGGCTGCTTTCTTGGGAGGAAAGGGTTTGGAAGGTCTGCCGAGAAGGAAGCAAAAGCAGAGGTGCCTAAGAGAGCAGCTCCCCAGGTGGGGCTGCCAGAGAAGCCAGAGCTGTGCAGGAGATGCCTTTGTGCAGGGCAGAGGGCTGCTGGGCTGCTGCCCTGCGTGCTGCTGGCTGGACTCAGGAGGTCTGCGAGCAGCGCAGGCAGCAGACAGCTCCCGGCTGGGCTGCCTCTCCCTGCCCCGGCGCAAAGCCCTGCTCGCTGCTCTGCCGCTGCTGTGCCTGCAGGGCGTCGGGAACGGTTTCCCGAGCCCTGGAGACCTCCACAGCTCAAGAGGTGAGTGTCAGGAGGCCCAGTAGAGCCTGCAGCTCTGCGGCGCTTGCCCTGGGCTGCTGATGGCCAGGGACTGCCAGCTCCCTGCTGCACCTTGGCTGCAGAGGCTGCTGCTCTGCAGCACAGAGCAGTGTCAGCTGGCCAAGCCCAGCCTCTGCTCTCGTCAGCTCCTCAGGCCAGCTCCCTCAGGGCTGTGTGCCTGTGTGCTGCAGGAGCTGAAGCCTTCCTGGGCCATGCCATTGCCAGCATCCTTCACACACAGGCGCTGAGCAGTGCCTGGGAAGGGGCCTGCGAGTGCCGGGGACAGGTCCTGGTCTCCCTGGAGCCAGCTGGAGCCCAGGTGCTGCCTGTGCTTGGGCTGAGTGCGGCATTCGCAGGGAGCCACCTGCAGCACAGCCCTTGGTGACTGCCCTAAGGCTGAGGGGAGCAGCGAGGGCCATCTGAGGAGCAGGCAGGTGCAGGCAGTGCTGGCAGAGATCTGTGCTTGCACACGGGAAGAGCTTTTGCAGAGGCTGCCAAGGCCAAACGTAGATGGCCTTGTGTCCTGCAGCCGAGGCAGCAGAGGAGCAGGGCGCAGTGCTGCAAGCTCCTGAGCTCCCGGCAGCAGCAGCAGCAGCAGCAGCAGCAGGAGAGTGTGGCACAGCTTGGCCGCGGCGCTGCAGCGGCACTCACCGCCTGCCCCTTCGGAGCTGCTGCAGCAAGCTGCTCACCCTGGTGCTCTCCCCCCACGGCAGGTGGCCATCAAGCATGTCAACGTCAGGAGAGAGGCAGAGGCGGTGCTCCTGAACGAGGTCAGCTTCCGCACGGGGAACAAGAGCCCCAACATCGTCACCTGTCTAGAGCGGTGAGGAGCTGTGTCCTTATCCTGCCCGGGGCGGGCACCACGCTGGCAGCCAGCTCACAGAGGAGCCCCCTGGCGCTGATCTCCTCTGCCATTGCGCTCTCCTCAGCTACGTGCTGGGCGAGGAGCTGCTGATCGTGATGGAGCTCCTGGCAGGAGGCTCCTTGGCCGATGTTGTCATGGAGATGTGGGAGGTGCGGGAGCCGCCGGCGATGTGCGCAGGAGGGTGGCTGGCAGCAGGTGGGCAAAGCCTGAGCGCCGTCCTCTCGAGAGGCTTTTGCTTCTCCTTTGCCTTGCCCAGACGCAGAGGAGAGGACATCTGAGGTGCCCTGCCTGTCAGCAGCACTGCAGCCCTCGCCCTCTGCTGCTCCACTCTTGCCCCCTCTCGCTGTGCTCTCCCTTTTTGCTGGCAGCTTCGCCCTTGCCAGCCTGCCCACAGCACCAGGCTCTCTCAGCCTGCACGGAGCCCACGCAGCCGCTGTGCCCTGCAGCTCTCGCCCCAGGGCATCCCCTTCATGCCAAAGGCAGGCACTTGCCTGCTTGAGCAGGGCAGGCTGTGTCAGACGGCAGGAGGTGGCAGCCGTGTGGCAGCAGAGGCCGAGCTGCCTGTGCTATCAGCGGCCAGGCTGCAGCAGGGCACATCTCTCTCCCCAAGCTGCTGTGCCAGTGCTGCAGCAGCAAGCCCTGCCTCTTGCCAGCACAAGCTTCTGGCACTGCTCACAAGGCCTCTGGAGGTGCAGCCCCTCGGAGCCATTTGCTTCCTGCAGCCATGGCCTCAGCTCCTGCCCTTCCAGCCTCCTGTTTCTCTTTGCTCTGGCAGTGCCTTCACTCCAACCACACCGTGCACCGAGACATCAGGAGCTACACCATCCTGCTGGGCACGGACGGGGCTGGCAAACTGGGTAGGTGCTGCTGGGCAGGGCAGCGTCTGCAGGGCTGCTGTGGGGCTGCTCTGGCCTGGCTGGCAGCTGCCCAGCAGTGCTGCCTGTGGCTGTGGCCTGAGCCCTGCTGCGAGCTGAGAGGGCAGCTGCGGGCGGCAGAGAAGGGGGCAAAGGAAGAAGGCATCCAGAGTGGCTTTGCTTTGGGCCAGTTCCTCCTTCCAGAGGGAGGGAGGCACAATCCAAGGCTTCAGGGGAGGGAAAGCCTCTGTGTGCCCCTCAAAGCCTTTGGAAAGTGCCCAGTGGAGCAGCTCCTTGGCTACAGCACTGGGCAGCCAGTGCTTAGCTCCTCTGCAAAGAGCTCCAAGCTGCTGCTCCGGGGCCAGGGTGCAGAGGGCCTTGCTTTTGCCTGGCTCCATCATCCCAGCTGCTGCCATGAGCTTGGGTTTTCTCCCCAGCTGATTCTGGGCTCTGTGTTCAGCTCACCTCCGAGAAGAGCAAGATGAGGGAGCGTGTGGGGACCCTGCACTGGATGGCCCCAGAGGTGGTTAAGGGCAAGCCCTATGGTCCCGAGGTGGACACCTGGTCCCTGGGGATCACTGCCATCGAGGTGGCAGAAGGAGAACCACCTTACACCCATGAGCCCTTCAGCAGGGTAAGTGCCAACGAGCAGATGCCACTGCCTTTCCTCTCTGCCCCGAGCCGAGGTCTTGCTCCCAGCAGCTGGCACTAGTGCCAGCCAGGCCTGCTTCTGCAAAGGGCACTGGAGCACAGCAGCAGCAGCAGTCTGCAGCTTGGGCTCCCTGAGGAGGGCACCGCAGAGCAGAGGCAGCCTAGAGGCAGGGCAGAATGTGCCAAGCTGGAGACTTGTGCTGTGGAGCTGAACTCTCTTGGGCTGTGTCTCCAGAGCTTGCCAGGGCCAAGTGCCTGCAGCTGGGGAACTTGGAGGTGAAGCCTTCCAAGCCTAGCTGCAGGCAAGGGAGGCTTTCCACAGTGCCCAGGGCTTGCTCTGCAGCACAGGGATGGGACTGCTGATGCTCTGAGCAGACCTGGAGACTAGATCTGGTATCCAGACCAGAGCAGGAGGTTGCAGCACCTTTGCTTTGTGGCAGCCAAACCTGCTGCTGCTGCTGCTGCAGTTGCCAGTGACTGGGTCAGCCACAGCAGTCGCTTGTCAAGGGCAGGTCCTGCTGATGCCTGGATGCCTGTGGCTGCACCGGGGGCTCTTTGTTGCTCTGGCAACATCACCTCTGAGCCTCTGCCAGGGCAGGAACTGCCAGTGGGGACTGGGCCTCAGAAAGCAGCGAGGGCTGTGTGTGAGCATTGGTGGGGATGAGAGGAAGAGAGCAAGTGCTGTGTGTGCTTCTTCTCTTGGTGGGAAAGCTGATGGCCAGCAACGGGAGCCCAGAGCTGCAGAACCCAGGGCAGCTGTCAGCAGAGCTGCTGAACTGCCTGCAGCACTGCCTGCAGGTGGATGTGCAGCGCAGGTGGTCTGCCAAGGAGCTTCTGGAGGTGACATGCAAAGGGCTGCCAGGGAAGGAGCTGCAGGAGGGAGGGGTTTTCTCCTGGGCTCAACTGGAAGGCAGCTTCAGAGCCTGCTGACACTGGTGGCAGTCTCGGTGCTGCTCGAGTGCGGCAGAAGCCAAGTGACAGAGGGGTTTGAGTGGGAAGGGAGCCTGGCAGCATCTCCAGCCCAAGGTCCCTGCAGGGAGCAGGCTCATCTGCCACTGGAGCAGGGTGCTCAGAGCCCTGCCGTGCTGCCAGCCAGGGCTGAGTCCATTGGGCTCTGCCCTGTGTCTGCTGCTCCTGTCTTGCTGCTGCACACCTGCACCTCGGTGGCCTGCAGACAGCAGCTGGGCCTAGATACCACTGGGGTCAGCATTTCCTAGGGGCATTTGGGTTTCCTGAGGAGTGGTTCAAGGTTGGGAAGTAATGGTGCATGTCTTGTCCTCCTCCTGGCCAGCACTCATCTGTGGCTGCAGCCCAACCCATCTCCTGCCTGGTTCCTCTCATCGTGGCAGCCAAGCAGGCCAGGAAGGGCAGCCAGTAGAGCCTGGGGGCAGCTGCTGGGACATCAAGGAGGGGCTCTCACTCACCCTTCCACCTCCTTTCCACCCCTCTACCTCATCCCAGGCTTTTCCTTACGTCCAAGGTGAGTTTGGAGAATTGGCCAGGGGGATTAG
Source organism: Pogoniulus pusillus (assembly GCF_015220805.1). Lineage (NCBI taxonomy): Eukaryota > Metazoa > Chordata > Aves > Piciformes > Lybiidae > Pogoniulus > Pogoniulus pusillus. The sequence continues at coordinate 19,150,399 of NC_087287.1, read as the reverse complement.
GAAGCAGAAGGATTAGTGACACAGCAGGTTAGAGAGAGAAGTGAGGCAGCCAGAGCCAGAGAGCAGCTCTGTTACCTGGGTTTGTGTTCTGGTTTCTATACAAGCCTGTGAGTGCAGCAGCCATCAGCATTGCTTCCTTGGCACAGCCTAGCATCTGATTCCTCTCCTCAGAACATCCCAGCTAGGCTCAAACCAGCACAGCTGGCTGCGTGCCAAGGCCAGAGCTTAGATCTGGGTGCTGTTTAAGCTTGACTAAGAACTTAGGCACTCACTGTACATTCCTGTCTGCTGCTGTATTGGAGCTGCTGTCTGAGAACTGGAAATGCTCAGCTGACTTCCCTGCTCTTAAATGCTGTTCCTATTCCCACAGGAGCTGAGCCGATGACCCTTGGCTCTCCGACGTCCCCAAAACCAGGAGCTGGTGCTCAGTTCCTGCCTGGGTTCTTGATGGGTGATTTACCTGCCCCGATGACTCCCCAGCCCCGTGCCATGAGTGGCCCTTCAGCCAGTGCCATGGAAATGAGGGACAACACAGACAGCTTCTCACTTTTTGTCCACTTCTACCCTCCACCTCCTCCACTGCTCCTCTCCACATGGCTCAGTGCTAACCTGGACTGAACTGATGGATAACACCCAAGAACTTTTTGTCTGGGAGGAGGGCAGAAGGTGGTGTTGGCCCCTTCTGGACTTTCTCTGTGCAAGAGGAGAGAATTTGATTTCTGTGTTATTTCTGGACTATAAATAATGATATGGAATTGTGAATGCATATAAATAGATTTGATATGTGTGCTTGTAAATTCAGCTTGCTGCATAATACAGCTTTAGCTTACTTCCAAGCTGGTCTGCTGATTCCAGTTTTATTTAGGGGATAAGTTCCCAACCCATCACAATCAGGAATAAATTTTTCCCTAACCTTCAAGCTAAACCTGACCTGTAGCATCTCAAGGCCATTTCTGTTCGTCTTGCTGTTAGCTGCTTGGGAGAAGAGGCCACCACTGGCCTCACTGTAACCTCCTTCCAGGTAGCTGTAGAGAGCAGTGAAGTCTCCTCTCAGCCCTCTCTTCAGGCTAAACAACTCCAGCTCCCTCATCCACTCCTTATCAGAGATGTTCTCCAACCCCTTCACTAGAAAGCAGAGAGAAACTTATAGAATCATAGAATGGTTTAGGTTGGAAGGGACCTCAAGGATCAGGCAGTTCCAACTCCCTGCCATAGGCAGGGACACCTCCCACTAGAACAGGTTGCTCAAGGCCTCATCCAACCTGGCCTTGAACACGTCCAGGGAGGTGTTCTGTGTTCCACAACCTCCCTGTGCAACCTGTGCCAGTGTCTCACCACCCTCACTGCAAACCCCTTTCCTAACAGCCAGTTTCAATCTCCCCTCTGCCAGTTCAAACCCATTCCTCCTCCTCCTGTCATTACAAGCCTTTGTCAATAGTCCCTTCCCATCTCTCCTGTATCCCCCTTCAGACACTGCAAGGCCACTCCAAGGTCTCCTCCAAGCCTTCTCTTCTCCAGGCTGCACAGCCCCAACTCTCTCAGCCTGGCCTCAGAGCAGAGCTGCTGCAGCCCTCTCAGCATCTTGGTGGCCTCCTCTGCACTGGCTCCAACACTTCCATGTGCTGCTTGTGCTGGAGGCTCCAGAACTGCCCCCAGGACTGCAGGTGGGGTGTGAGGAGAGCAGAGCCAAGGGGCACAATCCCCTCCCTTGCCCTGTGCCCACACTGCTCTTGCTGCAGCCCAGCACAGGGTTGTGTCTGGGCTGCACTCACACTGCAGGCTCCTGTGGAGCTTTGCATCACCCCAGACCCCCAGGGTCTGTTCCTCAGGGCTGCTCTCCAGCCCTGTTCTTCATTTCAGCCCAAGATTAAAGAGAGCCTTATTTACACCTTTGAGCTGTGTGCTAGAAGATGTGGAAGAGAAAACTGAGCTCTGCTAGAGAGGTTAGTCCAAATATGTGCTCAGGACATTAAGGAAGCACAGTGTGACTGAGGACAAGACACAGCTTTTACTTCATGATTGCCTACTCCAACCCAGCAAAGCAGACCGGGATCAGAGTAGGATTTCTCACAATGGCTTTGGCAGCTGCCACACATCAGCATCAGAAAGCAATTTGCCTTCTGACAGAGCTATGGATTTAAAAAGAGGCAGGGCATATTTCTCCTCTTGTTAGGCTCCCTATTAGGATCCTGACAGCAGAGCCACTCCGAATCATCAATAGCAGGTTCGTGTATGTGTATTGCAGGATCGTTAGCACATCAGTTGCAGCAAACCTGTTTAATCATTTAAGGCCTCTTTGCTTGGATGTCGTTTGGCTTCTAAATTCTTATCTCTAAAAGAATCTTTTCATTAACCTTAAGTGTTAAGTAAATATTAACTCTTGTGAGCACTCTCACTTTACCCAAGAGTAAAGGCGTGCTGGTTTCTTTTGGACGCTAAAGAGGAGACCTTGTTGCTCTCCATGGGTGATAGGACAAGAAGAAGTAGCCTGAAATAGTGCCAGGGGCACATGACAAAAGATTTTCTCTGCTGCAAGAGTGGTCATGAATTGGTACAGGCTGCCCAGGGAGGTGGTGGAGTCATCACCCCTGGAGGTGTTGAAGAACTGTGTGGACATGGCACTTGAGGACATGGTTTAATGGCCATTGAGGAGCTGGGTTAAGACTGGATTCAATCCTTTCACAGTATCACAGTGTCACACAGTATTATTAGGATTGGAAGAGACCTCACAGATCACCAAGTCCAACCCTTTACCACAGAGCTCAAGGCCAGACCATGGCACCAAGTGCCATGTCCAGTCCTGCCTTGAACAGCTCCAGGGACGGCGACTCCACCACCTCCCCGGGCAGCCCATTCCAGTGTCCAATGACTCTCTCAGGGAAGAACTTTCTCCTCACCTCCAGCCTAAATCTCCCCTGGCACAGCCTGAGGCTGTGTCCTCTCGTTCTGGTGCTGGCCACCTGAGAGAAGAGAGCAACCTCCTCCTGGCCACAACCTCCCCTCAGGTAGTTGTAGACAGCAATAAGGTCTCCCCTGAGCCTCCTCTTCTCCAGGCTAACCAATCCCAGCTCCCTCAGCCTCTCCTCATAGGGCTGTGCTCAAGGCCTCTCCCCAGCCTCGTCGCCCTTCTCTGGACACGCTCAAGCATCTCAATGTCCCTCCTAAACTGGGGGGCCCAGAACTGAACACAGGACTCAAGGTGTGGTCTGACCAGGGCAGAGTACAGGGGCAGAATGACCTCCCTGCTCCTGCTGGCCACACCATTCCTGATGCAGGCCAGGATGCCACTGGCTCTCTTGGCCACCTGGGCACACTGCTGGCTCATGTTCAGGTGGGTATCAATCAGCACCCCCAGATCCCTCTCTGTTTGGCTGCTCTCCAGCCACTCCGACCCCAGCCTGTATCTCTGCATGGGGTTGTTGTGGCCAAAGTGCAGCACCCTGCACTTGGAGCTATTGAAGCCATCCCCTTGGACTCTGCCCATCTGTCCAGGCGGTCAAGGTCCCACTGCAGAGCCCTTCTGCCCTCCAACCCAGCCACATCTGCCCCCAGCTTGGTGTCATCTGCACACTTGCTGATGACTGACTCCATGCCCTCATCCAGGTCATCTATGAAGATGTTAAAGAGGATGGGGCCCAGCACTAATCCCTGAGGGACACCACCAGTGACAGCTGCCAGCTGGATGTGGCACCATTCACCACCACTCTCTGGGTCTGGCCCTCCAGCCAGTTCCTAACCCAGCACAGAGTGTTGCCATCCAACATTTGTGCAGTTAAAGAAAGGTTTGGGTTGGAAGAGACCTCAAAAGATCATCCAGTTCAAACCACCCTAATAATAACTTTATATATAATAAAATATTTTTTTCCCTAAACTTCAACCTAAACCTGACCTGGAACATCTCAAGGCCATTTCTGTTCATCTTGCTGTTAGTTACTTGGGAGAAGAGGCCACCACTGGCCTCACTGTAACCTCCTTCCAGGTAGCTGTAGAGAGCAATGAGGTCTCCTCTGAGCACCCTCTGCTTCAGGCTAAACAACGCCAGCTTATTCACCTTCTCCTCATCAGAGATGCTCTCCAGCCCCTTCACCAGAAAGCAAGCAGATAGAATCATAGAATGGCTTAGGTTGGAAGGGACCTCAAGGATCAGCCAGTTCCAACCCCCTGCCATAGGCAGGGACACCTCCCACTAGAACAGGTTGCTCAAGGCCTCATCCAACCTGGCCTTGAACACCTCCAGGGAGGTTGTGCAGCACAGAAGATCAAAGATCCCATTGGGTGCTTCTGTGCTCCACCACCTCCCTCGGCAACCTGTGCCAGTGTCTCACCACCCTCACTGCAAACAATCCTTTCCTAACGTCCAGTTCCTATCTCCCCTCTGCCAGTTCAAACCCATTCCTCCTCCTCCTGTCATTACCAGACCCTGTCAATAGTCCCTCCCCAGCCCTCCTGTATCCCCCTTCAGATCCTGAAGGCCACTCCAAGGTCTCGTCCAAGCCTTCTCCTCTCCAGGCTGCACAGCCCCAACTCTCTCAGCCTGGCCTCACAGCAGAGCTGCTGCAGCCCTCTCAGCATCTTGGTGGCCTCCTCTGCACTGGCTCCAACACTTCCATGTGCTGCTTGTGCTGGGGGCTCCAGAACTGCCCCCAGGACTGCAGGTGGGGCTGATGAGAGGCATCCTGAACTCTGAGAATCAAGGCTCCACACAGCTCATTGTTCTTCTTTCTTGCATTTCTTCCTCTTCCATTCCCACACTGTGTCCAGTCCTGGGCCCCTCAATGTCAGAAAGGTGTGGAGGTGCTTTACCATGTCTAGAGAAGGGCACCAAGGCTGGAGTGATGGTTTAGGAGTTACCTATACACACTCTTATGAAATCACCCAGACTAGACTCAGCTGAGCTGGCAGTTAAGCACTGAAGCTTTCTGCTCACAGCTCAGCACAAGACACAAGCAGATAGTTACAATATTCACAGCTCCAGACAGCAGCAGACAAGGTAAAGGCAATGCAGAAACACAACAGCCCTGCCAGAAACCAGAGTGCCCAAGAGGGGCTCCCAACCACCCTGCCACCTTCTTCCCACCCCTCTGCCTTATCCCAGACTCTGCCTTGCAGTGAAGGTGAATTGGGAGGTTTGGCTAAGGGGGGGGAGGGGGGGTTAGAAGCAGGATGATTACTTGGGTTACACAGATCCAAGCAGAATGGCAGAAGGCCAGGGAGAAAACACAGACTCCAGCAGAGTCAGACAGAACTGTCTTATCTATGTTTGTGTCCTTGTTTGCATACGTCTCAGCCAGCCTCTCAGTGCAGCAGATCTCAGCACTGTTTCCTTTGCACAGCCTAGAGTCTAATTCCCCTCATTAATATATTCCAACTTGCCTCAAACCAGCACAAAGTCTCAGCACCTCAAGTCACCCAAAATCAGCCCAGAGTGTGGGAGAATTCTCCCGCAGCGGGACATGAGCTGTAAACATGAGAACTTGGGATGAGAGATGTCCTTGAGCTGGAAGCTACAGTGAGCAACCCACGCACACCTGCAGGGGGCTGGACCTGCCGGCCCCTGGGGCGGACACAGCTCCAGGGGGCTGAGCCTGCCAGCCCCCTGGGGTGGGAACCACAGGTTGTTTTGGCACAGGGTAACCTATCTGCACCCTGCACGTGGCTCTGGGCCAATCTGTGCTGTCCACTCGTGCCAGCCTCAGGCTGGCTGGATACACCTCCTCTGAGCACTAGGTAAGACACTGCACTGCCCTAACAAAGCTGTACTGATGCACAGAAGCTGCTGTCGACTCGTCAGTGCCCCGAGCTGGCCTCTCGCCAGCCTCCAGACTCCCACACAGAGGGAGAAGGACCTGCCTGCCCCATTGCCTCGGCCACGCTGAGGCCAGCGCTGTGCAGCTGCTGTGGTGTTTTGTCCTGCCAGAGCCCTGCTCCCAGCCACACAGCCCTTGCGCCTGCGGAACAGCCTCCTGTGGTCTCAGCCGCCAAGTCCTGGCCTCATGGTCTAGAATCTTGCATCAGGAATGGTGTGGCCAGCAGGAGCAGGGAGGTCATTCTGCCCCTGTACTCTGCACTGCTTAGACCTCACCTTGAGTGCTGTGTTCAGTTCTGGGCCCCCCAGTTTAGGAGGGACATTGAGATGCTTGAGCGTGTCCAGAGAAGGGCGACGAGGCTGGGGAGAGGCCTTGAGCACAGCCCTACGAGGAGAGGCTGAGGGAGCTGGGATTGGTTAGCCTGGAGAAGAGGAGGCTGAGGGGAGACCTCATTGCTGTCTGCAGCTACCTGAGGGGAGGTTGTGGCCAGGAGGAGGTTGCTCTCTTCTCTCAGGTGGCCAGCACCAGAACAAGAGGACACAGCCTCAAGCTGTGCCAGGGGAGATTTAGGCTGGAGGTGAGGAGAAAGTTCTTCCCTGAGAGAGTCATTGGACACTGGAATGGGCTGCCCGGGGAGGTGGTGGAGTCGCCGTCCCTGGAGCTGTTCAAGGCAGGACTGGACGTGGCACTTGGTGCCATGGTCTGGCCTTGAGCTCTGTGGTAAAGGGTTGGACTTGATGATCTGTGAGGTCACTTCCAACCCTGATGATACTGTGAGACTGTGATACTGTAAATTTGCTGGTAAGAAGTGCAAAAGAAGAAATGTTGCAAGCACGACAGTGCTTTCCTCATGCAATTGCTAAAGTGTGCCTGAGGTCCCTGGCTGAAGGTTAGCAGCACCTATCTGTCAAACTCTTGCTTCTGCCTCTCTGACTTGCTGAGCAGAAAGCAAGGGGTCTGTGTTCTCTGCACTGGCAGTGGAGTAGGTGAACAATAAATGCTGCAGCATTGTGTGCCCTTCCTCATAGTGTTCTCTCCAAAGCATCTACACCACAGAGGTTGGCCTTTGCTAAGTAAAGCAGCCTTTTGACCTGCTGACACCGGGCTGCTATTAGCTGTGCCTTCATTGAGAAAGGTTTGAAAGGTTCCTGAACTATTTTGGTCTTGGAGGGCTCTGCAGAGGGACCTGGACAGATGGGCACAGTCCAATGCCATGAGTTTTAACAAGGCCAAGTGCAGGTTCTGCACTTTGGCCACAGCAACCCCAGGCAGCACTACAGGCTGGGGCCAGAGTGGCTGAGAGCAGGCAGGCAGAGAGGGCCCTGGGGGTGCTGGGAGAGAGGAGCTGAAGAGGAGGCAGCAGTGCCCAGGTGGGCAGCAGAGCCAATGGCATCCTGGGCTGGCTGAGGAGCAGTGTGGGCAGCAGGACAAGGGAGGTTCTTGTGCCCCTGTGCTCAGCACTGCTCAGGCCACCCCTTGAGTGCTGTGTTTGTTGCATCGTGTTAGGGTCACCACCTGACACTGGCAGTAACAGACAAAAGCAGCAACAACCTCTGGATGGATGCAGATGCCTCTTTATTCCGGGCAAGTGCTGATTTGTTACATGGCAGTGCCTCTTTTTAAACCACCCTGCAAACACAGCATTAACAGAGCATAGAATCATAGAATGGTTTAGGTTGGAAGGGACCTCAAGGATCAGGCAGTTCCAACCCCATGCCATAGGCAGGGACACCTCCCACTAGAACAGGTTGCTCAAGGCCTCATCCAACCTGGCCTTGAACAGCTCCAGGGTGGGAGCAGCCACAACCTCCCTGGGCAACCTGTGCCCATGTCTCACCACCCTCAACCTGTGCCAGTGTCTCACCACCCTCACTGCACAGAACCCTTTCCTAACAGCCACTTTCAATCTCCCCTCTGCCACTTCAAACCCATTCCTCCCCCTCCTGCCATTCCCAGACCTTGTCAGTAGTCCCTCCCCAGCCCTCCTGCAGCCCCCTTCAGATACTTGAAATCCACTATAAGGTCTCAAATCCTTCTCTTCTCCAGAATGAAGACTGAAGTTCCATGTCCTGCTTGTGCTGAGGGCTCCAGAACTGCCCCCAGAACTGCAGGTGGGGTCTGAGGAGAGCAGAGCCAAGGGGCAGAATCCCCTCCCTTGCCCTGCTGCCCACACTGCTCTTGCTGCAGCCCAGCACAGGGTTGTGTCTGGGCTGCACTCACCCTGCAGGCTCCTGTGGAGCTTTGCATCAGCCCAGACCCCCAGGGCCTGTTCCTCAGGGCTGCTCTCAGCCATTCCCCACCCAGCCTGGAGCTGTGCTTGGGACTGCACCCACCCAGGTGCAGGATCTTACACTTGGCCCTGTTGAATGTCCTGAGGTTGGCCTGGGCACAGCTCTGCAGCCTGTGCAGGTCCCTGCCCTCTAGCAAGTGGACTGTGCCACACGGTTTGGTGTCACCTGCACACTTGCTGAGGGTGCACTGATTGCTCTGCCCATGGCACTGACAAAGATGTTCAACAGCACTGGGCCCACTCACACTGAGCACAGTTAAACCCTTTTAATTCTGTCTTTGCCCTAAATCACAGGTGGACAAAGCTGCTTTGGGCCAGGTGTAGGACACAGATCTGCTTCGTTCAGAGGAGAGGTAGAGCCTTCAGCCAGGATCGAGGTGGCCATGTGCTGCCTGAGTGAAGCTGCTCCATGGGGGCTGTGGTCATGGTGCCCCAGACCCACCCAGACAGCAGTGCCTGTTCTCACTTCCTGCCAAGGCAGCGTGCCCAGGAGAACAGCAAACTCCAACTGCTTCCACATCACAGCCCAGGGCAAGTTCTCACAAGAGAAAGTGACTCCTTCAGGGGATTCTTGGCCAGCAGAGCTCTATTAGAGGCTTCTTACACAGAATCATTGAATTGCCCAGACTGGAAAGACCTTTAAGGTCATAGAGCCCAACCATTAGCCCCACACTGACAAGTCCTTGACTAACCCATATCCCTAAGCACTATGTCTACCCCACTCTTACCTCTAGGGACAGTGACTCCATCACATCCCTGGGCAGCCTGTTCCAGCATCTGAAAACCTTCTGAGTGAAGTTCTTCCTGATAGCCAAAGTAAACCTCCCTTGGTGCAACTTATAAATCATCCTCATCCTTTTCCCATCCCAAACTACCTTTCCCAGGTGTGTTCCCAACTCAAAACACCTGAAACTTATTCTAAACTCTGAATGTTATCAGCTAAACATCACCAGAGAGCTTCAGCTCTTACCCACTTCTGATCCCTCCCCTCCAGGCACCTCCACTGCAGGAGCAGGAAGTCTCCTTGCAGGGTAAGGTCACCACAACCTCACAGACTCAGAGTGGTTACTCCTCCTGATTTTTAAATAACAGCTGCAACATTATTCTGCCCCTGTGCTCAGCACTGCTCAGGCCACCCCTGCAGTGCTGTGTCCAGTTCTGGGCTCCTCCATTGCAGAGAGCTGTTGAGGTGCTGGAAGGTGTTGAGAGAAGGGCAGCAAGGCTGGGGAGGGGCCTGGAGCACAGCCCTGTGAGGAGAGGCTGAGGGAGCTGGGGGTGTGCAGCCTGCAGCAGAGGAGGCTCAGGGCAGAGCTCATTGCTGTCTGCAGCTGCCTGCAGGGAGGCTGTAGCCAGGTGGGGTTGGGCTCTGCTGCCAGGCAGCCAGCAAGAGAAGAAGGGGACAGAGTGTGAAGCTGTGCCAGGGCAGGTCTAGGCTGGCTGTGAGAAGGAAGTTCCTGGCAGAGAGAGTGATTGGCATTGGAATGGGCTGCCCAGGGAGGTGGTGGAGTGGCTGTGGCTGGAGGTGTTGCAGCCAAGCCTGGCTGGGGCACTTAGTGCCATGGTGTGGTTGGTTGGGCAGGGCTGGGTGCTAGGTTGGGCTGGCTGAGCTTGGAGCTCTCTTCCAGCCTGCTTGATTCTGTGATTCAGGCACCTAACAGGATGACAACCTCTGGATTTTGGCTGCTCATAAATCCATCACAACATCTGGGGGGAAAACAGTGAGTAAGATACTGGAAAAAGAGCACAAGAAGCCAGGAGAAGAGTCCCTGCCTCTGGATGTGCTGTTTGCAAGTGAAGGCAAGTAGCAGGCTGTGCTGTTAGTGTGTGGTATTGATTTGTGCCCAGTGCAGAGATTGCCCCTGGCATGAACTCTGCTGTGCCCTTAATGTTTTCACATGAGAGATGGTGGTTGCCTGGCTCACAGCTGAGGCCAAGAATAGCAAACCTCATAATGCAATGTTATTGAGGACCTTATCAATGCAGGCTGAGGGATGAAGAGATCCAGAGCAGCCCTGCATAAGCAGACTTGGAAGTGCTGATGGGGGAGAAGGTGGGCAGCAGCCAGCACTGGGCACTGGCAGCACAGAAGGCCAAGGGCAGCCTGGGCTGCATCCAAAGCAGCGTGGGCAGAGCTGGAGATAGGGGATCCTGTCCTCTGCTATGCTCTGGGGAAATTTAGGCTGGAGGTGAGGAGAAAGTTCTTCCCTGAGAGAGTCATTGGACACTGGAATGGGCTGCCCGGGGAGGTGGTGGAGTCGCCGTCCCTGGAGCTGTTCAAGGCAGGACTGGACGTGGCACTTGGTGCCATGGTCTGGCCTTGAGCTCTGTGGTAAAGGGCTGGACTTGATGATCTGTGAGGTCTCTTCCAATCCTTAATAATACTGTGATGCTGTGCTACTGTGTGATACTGTGACCTCACCTGCAGGGCTGGGGCCAGCTGTGGGGCCTCAGCATAGGAAGGACATGGAGCTGATGGAAAGGGTCCAGAGGAGACCACAAAAATGACCACAGGGCTGGAGCAGCTCTGTTGTGGGGCCAGCCTGGGAGAGTTGGAGCTGTTGAGGCTGGAGAAGAGAAGGCTCCAGGCAGACCTCAGAGCTACATTTCAGTATCTGCAGGAGAGCTGCAGGGAGGCTGGGGAGAGCCTGTTCAGAAGGGGCTGTGAGGACAGGCTGAGGGCAATGGTTTGGAAGTGGTGCAGGGCAGAGTTAGGTCGGAGCTGATGAGGAAGTTGTGCAGAGTGAGGGTGGGGAGAGGCTGGCACAGGCTGCCCAGGGCTGTGCTTGACGGAATATTCAGGGTCTGACTTCATGGAATCACAGAATGGTTTAGGTTGGAAGGGACCTCAAAGCTCAGCCAGTTCCAAGCCCTTGCCACAGGCAGAGACACCTCCCACTAGAGCAGGTTGCTCAAGGCCTCATCCAACCTGGCCTTGAACACCTCCAGGGAGGGAGCAGCTACATCCTCCCTGTGCAACCTGTGCCAATGTCTCACCACCCTCACTGCAAACAACCCCTTCCTAACAGCCAGTTTCAATCTCCCCTCTGCCAGTTCAAACCCATTCCTCCTCCTCCTGCCATTCCCAGACCTTGTCAGTAGTCCCTCCCCAGCCCTCCTGGAGCCCACTTCAGATCCTGCAAGGCCACTCCAAGGTCTCCTCCAAGCCTTCTCCTCTCCAGGCTGCACAGCCCCAACTCTCTCAGCCTGTGCTCAGAGCAGAGCTGCTGCAGCCCTCTCAGCATCTTGGTGGCCTCCTCTGCACTGGCTCCAACACTTCCATGTGCTGCTTGTGCTGGGGGCTCCAGAACTGCCCCCAGGACTGCAGGTGGGGTCTGATGAGAGCAGAGCCAAGGGGCAGAATCCCCTCCCTTACTTTTGTGCAGCCTTCTCCAGTTGGAAGTGTTCCTGCTGCCTGCATCAAGATATCCTCTGAGTGTTCCTTCCACCCTGAAGCACTCTGAGCTGGCAGTGTCAGCATGCAAGGGGCTTGCTGCACTCGAGGGCTTATGTTACAGTTGAGAGTTAATGCCCTAACCCAGTCTCTTAATTGCAAACAAGTTTTATTGCAGAGAGTTTGAGTTTAGGATAAACAATTCTAGGGACTGGACATGGAATAATCACAAGATAAATGTATCTCACTCCATTGCTCTGCTGAATATCTTCCATGCTGCTGGACAAGCTTGCTCTGTCTCCTCTCTCTGCTATCTCTTGCTTGCTGCTTGCCCTTCTCTGACCTTGTTTGCTGCCTTGTTTTGCCTGGTGAAGGTACATGGGGTGGGGGGAGGTCAGAAGACAAGAGGTTGTCTGGCCTCTGGGTGCTTTTGCCCAGGGGGATGGTTTATGCTGTTGCTGGATTGTAAATCCATGTCAGTGTGCCTTGTACATGTTTGCTGCCTTTTATCCTTCTGCATTTAGCCCACTTTGGGTATATATCAATTCATTTCACTTCCAAAATCCTGAGGGGTAAATTTCCTCTGGGAGGGGTGGGGAAATTTCCTGTGTGTTGGGTGCAAATCCAATCCCCAACAGCTTCCCGGACACAAATGTGCACTTTAAAACCCTGTGTGAAAGTCAGGCTGGAGCCTGAGGTGCAGAGGCAACCAGAGAAGCTGCTGCAAGGAGCAGCTGAGCCCCAGGTCCCCAGCAAGCTTTTAGGCAGATGTGATCCAGGCTGGATGTGTTCCCACCAGATGTCTGGGTTCAGAAGCCTACAAAGCACTGAGATGCTTTTGAGAGCTGCCCACCAGGGCAGAAGAGAGCAGCTGTGATGCTGCTCACAGCAAACCAGGACAGTGCAGGAACAGGGCTGGGGCTTGGAACTGGATGGTCTTGAGTGGGAACTGGATGGTCTCTAGTTGGAACTGGATGGTCTTGAGTTGGAATTGGATGGTCTTGAGAGAGAACTGGATGGTCTTGAGTTGGAATTGTATGGTCTTGAGTGAGAACTGGATGGTCTTGAGTTGGAATTGGATGGTCTTGAGAGAGAACTGGATGGTCTTGAGTTGGAATTGTATGGTCTTGAGTGAGAACTGGATGGTCTTGAGTTGGAACTGGATGGTCTTGAGAGAGAACTGGATGGTCTTGATTTGGAACTGGATGGTCTTGAGTGGGAACTGGATGGTCTTGAGTTGGAATTGTATGGTCTTGCATTGGAACTGGATGGTCTTGAGTTGGAACTGGATGGTCTTGAGTTGGAATTGTATGGTCTTGAGTGGGAACTGGATGGTCTTGAGTTGGAATTGGATGGTCTTGAGTGGGAACTGAATGGTGTTGAGTTGGAATTGGATGGTCTTGCATTGGAACTGGATGGTCTTGAGTTGGAACTGGATGGTCTTGAGTTGGAATTGGATGGTCTTGAGTTGGAATTGGATGGTCTTGAGTTGGAATTGGATGGTCTTGAGAGAGAACTGGATGGTCTTGAGTTGGAATTGGATGGTCTTGAGTTGGAATTGGATGGTCTTGAGTTGGAATTGGATGGTCTTGAGAGAGAACTGGATGGTCTTGAGTTGGAATTGGATGGTCTTGAGTTGGAATTGGATGGTCTTGAGAGAGAACTGGATGGTCTTGAGTTGGAATTGTATGGTCTTGAGTGAGAACTGGATGGTCTTGAGTTGGAACTGGATGGTCTTGAGAGAGAATTGGATGGTCTTGATTTGGAACTGGATGGTCTTGAGAGAGAACTGGATGGTCTTGATTTGGAACTGGATGGTCATGAGTTGGAACTGGATGGTCTTGAGTTGGAATTGTATGGTCTTGCATTGGAACTGGATGGTCTTGAGTTGGAACTGGATGGTCTTGAGTTGGAATTGTATGGTCTTGAGTGAGAACTGGATGGTCTTGAGTTGGAATTGGATGGTCTTGAGTGGGAACTGAATGGTGTTGAGTTGGAATTGGATGGTCTTGCATTGGAACTGGATGGTCTTGAGTTGGAACTGGATGGTCTTGAGTTGGAATTGGATGGTCTTGAGTTGGAATTGGATGGTCTTGAGTTGGAATTGGATGGTCTTGAGAGAGAACTGGATGGTCTTGAGTTGGAATTGGATGGTCTTGAGTTGGAATTGGATGGTCTTGAGTTGGAATTGGATGGTCTTGAGAGAGAACTGGATGGTCTTGAGTTGGAATTGGATGGTCTTGAGTTGGAATTGGATGGTCTTGAGAGAGAACTGGATGGTCTTGAGTTGGAATTGGATGGTCTTGAGTTGGAATTGGATGGTCTTGAGAGAGAACTGGATGGTCTTGAGTTGGAATTGGATTATCTTGAGTTGGAACTGGATGGTCTTGAGTTGGAACTGGATGGTCTTGAGTTGGAATTGTATGGTCTTGAGTGGGAACTGGATGGTCTTGAGTTGGAATTGGATGGTCTTGAGTGGGAACTGAATGGTGTTGAGTTGGAATTGTATGGTCTTGCATTGGAACTGGATGGTCTTGAGTTGGAACTGGATGGTCTTGAGTTGGAACTGGATGGTCTTGAGTTGGAACTGGATGGTCTGGAGTTGGAATTGTATGGTCTTGAGAGAGAACTGGATGGTCTTGAGTTGGAATTGGATGGTCTTGAGTTGGAATTGGATGGTCTTGAGAGAGAACTGGATGGTCTTGAGTTGGAATTGGATGGTCTTGAGTGGGAACTGGATGGTGTTGAGTTGGAATTGTATGGTCTTGCATTGGAACTGGATGGTCTTGAGTTGGAACTGGATGGTCTTGAGTTGGAACTGGATGGTCTTGAGTGGGAACTGGATGGTCTTGAGTGGGAACTGGATGGTCTTGAGTTGGAATTGGATGGTCTTGAGTTGGAATTGGATGGTCTTGAGTTGGAATTGGATGGTCTTTTGTTGGAACTGGGTGGTCTTGAGTTGGAATTGGATGGTCTTGTGTTGGAACTGGATGGTCTTGAGTGGGAGCTGGATGGTCTTGAGTTGGAATTGGATGGTCTTGTGTTGGAACTGGATGGTCTTGAGTGGGAGCTGGATGGTCTTGAGTTGGAATTGGATGGTCTTCTCACCAATGTTCCTTACAGAGGGAAGCCTGTGGACAAGATCTCTTCTCCTAAGCAGGCTCAGCCCCAGACTGCAGACCCCAGCCCAGCTTCAGCCATGCTCCCAGCCCTGCCACTGCCGGCACCATGGCAGCACCGCTTGTGTCCGTGGGTGGCTGTACCAGATCTGCTCTGGGCTCACACTTGGAGCTGCTTTGCTTGCAGCTGCCTCCAGCTTGAATTCTCCAGGGATGGAGAGTTTAGGCAGGCCTGGGGTCCCTGCACTGCAGCTCTGAAACCATGGAGGCAGGATCAGAATCCTAAACCCAGACTGGTGGTGCTGCTCCCACAGCCTAGCGCTGCCTTCACCCTGGAAGAGCTGTCCAGGCAGGCAGCATTTGGCCATAACCAAACAGAAAAGCCTGGATGGGGCACTTAGTGCCATGGTCTGGTTGATTGGTTAGGGCTGGGTGATAGCTTGGACAGGCTGAGGTCTCTTCCAACCTGGTTGATTCTGTGATCACTGGATCAACTTCTTTCTGCAAGAGTCCACCTCATTTCCTAATAGGCCTCCAAGAATCAGTTACCTAAGTGTCAGATGGTGCTGAGGGCTCCTTTCTGAGCCCTGCAGAGTGATGGCAATACCTGTGGGCCAAGCTCCAGCTGCCTGGAAGAGGGTATGTTGTCACAGTGGGACCTGGGGTCATACTTAGTGAGCTAAGCACCAGACAGCTACCATGAGGTGAGACGAACTCTGTTCTGATGGCAAATGTAGCTGGGGCAATTGCCTGGGTGAGAGAAGGTTTTCTCTCAGCCTAAGAAGCAACACCTTGGATTTGCATCTCCTTTTTATTATCAGGCTTCCCACTTTGGCCTCCTGAGTAAACTGTGTTTTCTTCTTCCATGGCAGTGCCATGGGCAGAGGCACTGAGTGCAGCCTCAGCAAGGTTGCTGCCCACACCAAGCTGTGTGGTGCAGCAGCCAGGCTGGAGGGCAGGATCCATCCAGAGGGACCTGGGCAGGCTACAGAGGTGGGCACAAGCCAAGCTCAGAAGGTTCAACAAGACCAAGTGAAAGGTATTGCAGCTGGGTTGAGGCAATGCCAAGCACAAATCCAGGCTGGGCAGTGAGTGGCTGGAGAGCAGCCCTGAGGAGAGGGACCTGGGGGTGCCAGCATATGAGCCAGCAGTGTGCACTTGCAGCCCAGAGAGCAACCAGAGCCTGGGCTGCAGCAGCAGCAGTGTGGCCAGCAGGGCCAGGGAGGGGATTCTCCCCCTCTGCTCTGCTGAGACCCCACCTGGAGTCCTGCATCCAGCTCTGGAGCCCCTGGGACAAGAGGGCTGTGGAGATGCTGGAGAGTGTCCAGAGCAGGGCCAGGAGGATGCTCAGAGGCTGCAGCAGCTCTGCTGTGAGCACAGACTGAAAGAGTTGGGGCTGTGCAGGCTGGAGCAGAGGAGGCTCCCAGGGGACCTTCTTGTGGCCTGCCAGCATCTGAAGGGGGCTCCAAAAAAGCTGAGGAGGGACTTTTGAGGTGTGAGGGAGTGGCAGGAGTGGGGGGAATGGAGCAAAGGTGGAGGTGGGGAGAGTGAGGCTGGAGGTGAGGAGGAAGTTGTTGAGCAGGAGAGTGGTGAGAGGCTGGAATGGGTTGCCCAGGGAGGGGGTTGAGGCCCCATGGCTGGAGGTGTTTGAGGCCAGGCTGGCTGAGGCTGTGTGCAGCCTGCTCTAGGGTAGGGTGTCCCTGGGCATGGCAGGGGGGTTGGAACTGGCTGATCCTTGTGCTCCCTTCCAACCCTGACTGATTCTGTGATTCTAAGCCATCAACTCCTCATGTACAGGACTCTACCAGTGCCCTACTTAAGCAGTGCAGCCTGGGGGCTGCTGCTGTGCTAAACAGCTGTGCCAGCCCAGAGAGCCCTGGGTGCTGGGGCACCAGCAAGGACACTTTCTCTAATGGCTGTACCAGAATGTGGCTTGGTTTTCTTTTCTTTTGGCTGGTGAGCAGCCTTGAGCAGCTGTTACCTCACTTACATGATGTCTAGGCAGTATTTGGTGGAATTTTGCTGAACAAGATGTGATTGAGCCACACTTGTCCACCTTATCTGTCAGCAGGCTGGAGCATAAACAGCAGAGCAGGTGATAGTGTCCTAGCACCAGTATTGACAGAGAGAGAAATAAATAAGCTGCTAAACCTCAGACCCTGCATCTTATCCAGTTCAAGAGTTCATCCTGGACAAGGGTGCCAGGAGCTTTTGTGTCTGTGGCCTTCTGAAGGGACAGGCTGCTTGAGAAAGGCTCTCTCCATTTGTCACCATCAGCAGACTCAGAGATCACAGAATCACAGAATGCTCTGGATTGGAAGGGACCTCCAAAGCTCATCCTGTCCAACCCCTTGCACTCAGCAGGGGCATCCTCCACTAGAGCAGGTTGTCCAGAGAGCCCTGTCCAGCCTCACCTTGAATATCTCCAGGGATGGAGCCTCAGCCACCTCCCTGGGTAACCTGTTGCAGTGTTCCAGCAGCCTCCTGCTGCAGAACTTGTTCCCCACATCCAATCTCAACCTGCTCTGCTCTGGTTTGAAGAGCAATTAGTTAACTAGAGACCTTTGCAAACAGTCATAGAATCATAGGATCAACTGGAGCTCCAAGCTCAGCCAGTCCAACCTAGCACCCAGCCCTGCCCAACCAACCACACCATGGCACTAAGTGCCCCAGCCAGGCTTGGCTTCAACACCTCCAGGCACAGCCACTCCACCACCTCCCTGGGCAGCCCATTCCAGTGCCAATCACTCTCTCTGACAACAACTTCCTCCTCACACCCAGCCTAGACCTGCCCTGGCACAGCTTCAGACTGTGTCCCCTTGTTCTATTGGTGGTTGCCTGGCAGCAGAGGCCAACCCCCACCTGGCTACAGCCTCCCTGCAGGTAGTTGTAGACAGCAATGAGGTCACCCCTGAGCCTCCTCTTCTCTAGGCTGCACACCCCCAGCTCCCTCAGCCTCTGCAGCCTTCTTGTAACACTCTTCAGGTACTGGCAAGCTGCTGTTACGTCTCCCTGGAGCCTTCTCATCTCCAGGCTGCACACCCCCAGCTCCCTCAGGCTGGCCTGTAGCATGTCCTGATGATTTTTGTGGCCCTGCTCTAGGCTCTCTCCATCAGGTCCATATCCTCTGTCCCTCTTCTCTGGTGAGACCCCATCTAGCATAATGTATCCAGTTATGGAGCCCCTATTACGAGAGTGATGTGGACATGCTGCAGCATGTCCAGAGAAGGGGCACTGGGTTGGTCAGAGGGCTGGAGCACCTCTCCTATGAGGACAGACTGAAAGAGTTGGGGCTGCTCAGTCTGGAGTAGACTCAGAGGTGACCTTCTTTTGGCCTTTTAGTATCTGATGACTGGCTAGGGCTGGGTGCTAGGTTGGACTGGATGATCTTGGAGGTCTCTTCCAACCTGGTTGATTCTATGGTTCTATGATTCTATGATAAGAACATCTGGGAGTGAGAGGCTAACCTGTCCCAGTGAAGTCAGGCCCTACAGCTGCCTCTCACCCTACACACCCCCCCTGCAGCTACAGGTGCCACAGGCATTGCTTACCCTGCAGTGAAGGCCACTGACACTCTCCTGCACAGGAAACTCCAGACAAGGACACCTTGCTTGAGAAATGCCCCTCCATGAAATGCTGGCTTCTTACTACATCAAGGGGTGATACTTCCACTTGAAGCTTGCAGGTACAGTGTGGGAAGGTCAGTCCTGAGCTGGCAGTGTAATCACCAGGTGTTAGAGGAGGCTTATGGAGGCATGCACCCCGGGAGCAAAACTGATTGTGCAAGCCCATCTGCTGTGTTGCATTATCATCACTGCTGCTGAAAAGTAGTGATGGGCACTGCCAGGATCCCCTCTGCAAGAGCAAGTGAAGAGAGAGGGTGAGTGCTGTGAGCTGATCCCCAAAGAGCCCAGTCAGGTTTGCATCTCTCTATATGCATTTTGCACACTTGGAGAGGAAGCCTACCAAAACCTATCCACTGTCCTCTTTGGAAGCTGTGGCCAGCTCAAACCCCACGAGAGGGAGGGGAAATGCAGACATCTGCAATGGGTGGGACTTGGGAGAAAGGCAAAAATGAGCAAACCAGAAGAAGCCTCAAACTTTCAAATGGGCACAATCCTATGAGAAGGGCTGGAAGGAACCTCTGAAGGTCATCAAGTCCAACCCTCCTGCTAGAGCAGGGTCACCCAAAGCAAGTCATGAAGGAACACGCCCAGGCTGGTCTTGAAAGTCTCCAGAGATGGAGATTCAACCAGCACTCCAGCAGCCCACTCCATGGCTCTACCATCTCAAAGTCAAGAGCAATACAAGTACCTCCTGAAAAAGGAGAGAAGAGCTCAGCATTCAGCTAACTTCTGTGCAGCAGAAGCTATTTAAACAAGCCTTTCAGAATCATAGTCAGCCAGGTTGGAAGAGAGCTCCAAGCTCACCCAGCCCAACCTAGCACCCAGCCCTGCCCAACCAACCACACCATGGCACTAAGTGCCCCAGCCAGGCTTGGCTGCAACACCTCCAGCCACAGCCACTCCACCACCTCCCTGGGCAGCCCATTCCAGTGCCAATCACTCTCTCTGACAACAACTTCCTCCTCACACCCAGCCTAGACCTGCCCTGGCACAGCTTCAGACTCTGTCCCCTTGTTCTGGTGCTGGCTGCCTGGCAGCAGAGCCCAACCCCACCTGGCTACAGCCTCCCTGCAGGCAGCTGCAGGCAGCAATCAGCTCTGCCCTCAGCCTCCTCTGCTGCAGGCTGCACCCCCCCCAGCTCCCTCAGCCTCTCCTCACAGGGCTCTGCTCCAGGCCCCTCCCCAGCCTTGCTGCCCTTCTCTCAACACCTTCCAGCACCTCAGCAGCTCTCTGCAATTCAGGAGCCCACAACTGGACACAGCACTCCAGGGGTGGCCTGAGCAATGCTGAGCACAGGGGCACAAGAACCTCCCTTGTCCTGCTGCCCACACTGCTCCTCAGCCAGCCCAGGATGCCATTGGCTCTGCTGCCCACCTGGGCACTGCTGCATCAGCTTCAGCTCCTCTCTTCTAGCACCCCCAGCTCCCTCTCTGCCTGCCTGCTCTCAGCCACTCTGTCCCTAGCCTCTAGTGCTGCTTGGGGATGTTAGAACCCTGCACTTGGCCTTGTTCATTCTCATCCCATTGGCCTCTGCCCACCCATGCAGCCTGGCCAGGTCCCTCTGCAGGGCTCTCCTACTTTCCAACAGCTCCACAGCTGCTCCTAGCTTGCTGTCATCTGCAAACTCACTGATGCTGGACTCCATCCCCTGCTCCAGATCATCAATAAAGATGTTGCTGGGTTCTTAAGAAGAGCTTTGACCTCCATGAAAGTAATCCTAGAGAAAACGATGAAACAAGAAAAGATTTGTCTAAAAAACCAACCAACCAACCAAAAAACCCCAAGTGTGGGAAAAAAAAACCAATCAGAAATTTCTTTCCTATCTCCAAACAGAAGAGCTAAAATAGATGTAGAAGAGCCTGGAAACAGAGGACATAAGAAGATCATCTTGGCAAGCACTGGGCTGGGAGAAGTCACTTCTGCTTCAAGGGCAAGAAGAGAATATTTCCCCATGAGACAAAGGTGCAGTTTATGCTTTCTGAAGGGCCTGGAGCAGCTGGGGGTGAGGAGGGGCTGAGGGAGCTGGGGGTGTGCAGGCTGCAGGAGAGGAGGCTCAGGGCACAGCTCATTGCCCTCTGCAGCTGCCTGCAGGGAGGTTGCAGCGAGGAGGGGGCAGCCTCTGCTGCTTGGTGCCAAGGCACAGGAGCAGAGGAGCTGGTTCCAAGCTGCAGCAGGGGAGGCTCAGCCTGGGCAGGAGGAAACATTTCTGCCCTGGAAGGCTTCTCAAAGCTTGGCCCAGGCTGCCCAGGGCAGTGCTGCAGTGCCCATCCCTGGGGGTGTTCCAGCAGCCTGTGGAGCAGCTTGGAGTGCTGAGGGCCATGGTTTGGTGCTGAGCCTGCAGTGCTGGGTGCAGGGCTGGGCTGGAGCAGCTTGGAGTGCTGAGGGCCATGGTTTGGTGCTGAGCCTGCAGTGCTGGGTGCAGAGCTCTGCTGGAGCAGCTTGGAGGGCTGAGGGCCATGGTTTGGTGCTGAGCCTGCAGTGCTGGGTGCAGAGCTCTGCTGGAGCAGCTTGGAGGGCTTAGTGCCATGGTTTGGTGCTGAGCCTGCAGTGCTGGGTGCAGGGCTGGGCTGGAGCAGCTTGGAGGGCTTAGTGCCATGGTTTGGTGCTGAGCCTGCAGTGCTGGGTGCAGAGCTCTGCTGGAGCAGCTTGGAGGGCTGAGGGCCATGGTTTGGTGCTGAGCCTGCAGTGCTGGGTGCAGGGCTGGGCTGGAGCAGCTTGGAGGGCTTAGTGCCATGGTTTGGTGCTGAGCCTGCAGTGCTGGGTGCAGGGCTGGGCTGGAGCAGCTTGGAGGGCTTAGTGCCATGGTTTGGTGCTGAGCCTGCAGTGCTGGGTGCAGGGCTGGGCTGGAGCAGCTTGGAGGGCTGAGGGCCATGGTTTGGTGCTGAGCCTGCAGTGCTGGGTGCAGGGCTGGGCTGGAGCAGCTTGGAGTGCTTAGGGCCATGGTTTGGTGCTGAGCCTGCAGTGCTGGGTGCAGAGCTCTGCTGGAGCAGCTTGGAGTGCTGAGGGCCATGGTTTGGTGCTGAGCCTGCAGTGCTGGGTGCAGAGCTCTGCTGGAGCAGCTTGGAGTGCTTAGGGCCATGGTTTGGTGCTGAGCCTGCAGTGCTGGGTGCAGGGCTGGGATGGAGCAGCTTGGAGGGCTGAGGGCCATGGTTTGGTGCTGAGCCTGCAGTGCTGGGTGCAGGGCTGGGATGGAGCAGCTTGGAGGGCTCTGCCGAGAGGGTGGATTGTGTGGTTCTGTGATTCAATCCCGAAGTGTCAGTTTTCCAAGGCTGTTCGGCTGTGTTAGCAGCAGCCACAGGAGGGCACTGAGCTCTGCTCGCTGCTGATGGAGGATTTTTTTGCTTTTGCAGCAATCTGTGCAAGCGGCTCTTGCGTGCCAAGAGAGTGCAGCCACTCACCTACTGAAGGGCACTGTGGATCAAAGGAACACAAGGGAGGTTCTTCTGCCCCTGTGCTCAGCACTGCTCAGGCCACAGCTTGAGTGCTGTGTCCAGTTCTGGGCTCCTGAATTGCAGAGAGCTGCTGAGGTGCTGGAAGGTGTTGAGAGAAGGGCAGCAAGGCTGAGGAGGGGCCTGGAGCAGAGCCCTGTGAGGAGAGGCTGAGGGAGCTGGGGGGGTGCAGCCTGCAGCAGAGGAGGCTCAGGGCAGAGCTGATTGCTGCCTGCAGCTGCCTGCAGGGAGGCTGTAGCCAGGTGGGGTTGGGCTCTGCTGCCAGGCAGCCAGCACCAGAACAAGGGGACAGAGCCTGAAGCTGTGCCAGGGCAGGTCTGTGCTGGCTGTGAGGAGGAAGTTGTTGTCAGAGAGAGTGATTGGCACTGGAATGGGCTGCCCAGGGAGGTGGTGGAGTGGCTGTGGCTGGAGGTGTTGCAGCCAAGCCTGGCTGGGGCACTTAGTGCCATGGTCTGGTTGGTTGGGCAGGGCTGGGTGCTAGGCTGGGCTGGCTGAGCTTGGAGCTCTCTTCCAGCCTGGCTGATTCTCTGATTCTGTTACCTATGATTATGGCCTTTTTAAAAGAGCTTTATTCCAGAGCAGAGATTTTCCAGAGTGTATCACTTTTACCAAGTAGTTTTCATGCCTTTCTTTCTAAAACTCAAAGGTGCCTGCATCAAGTTGTGGATTCAAATCTCCTTGCTCTCTACAGCAAGCCATGGCAGCTCTGCACTCCTGCCAGGGCCTGAAGGCTGCAGCAGGAAGGCTGCAGAGAGACTTCTGCTGGGAGTGTCTAGAGCCAGGCCAAGGGGGAATGGTTTGGAGCTGAGGCAGAGCAGGGTTAGAGTGGAGCTGAGGAAGATGTTACTGAGTGTGAGGTTGGTGAGAGTCTGGCACAGGCAGCCCAGGGAGGCTGTGGATGTCCAGTGTCTGGGGCTGTTCAAGGCCAGGTTGGTTGAGGCCTTAGGCAACCAAGCCTAGCTGAGAGGAGTCCCTGCCCATGGCAGGGGTTGGAGTGGATGACCTCCGAGGTCCCTTCCAGCCTCAGGCATTCTGTGTTTCTGTGACTAGACCTGTGTTAAGACATGCTGGGAAACACTGCTCTGCTGTTTTGACAGGGTGGCAGGAGCTGAGCTCCCTTGCATTCTGTCTTTCACAACACTGCTTTTCTTGACCAGTCTGCATTCAGAATCACTCAGAGGAGCCTAAGCCTCGAAGCAGAGGTGCAGTTTCAGTCCCTTCTCTGGCCAGCTCGAGTTCATGTTCACTGTCACACTGAAGAACACTGCATGCTTTTGGTAATTCCACAGAGTGATGGCTTTCTTCCCCCCTCTGCTCCTCCTGCTCCTCCATTCCAATGCAGGAACATCTTCACGTGTGGTGCTGTTGTGGGCCCCCAGCCAGGTCACCTGTGCAGCTGGGCAATCCATCAGCAGAAATGACAACTCAACTTACTCTCACCGTGAGAGGGCAGAGGTCCAGCAGGCAGCACACAGGACTTTGCCACAGTCATTCCCTGCCTGGCCTTGTTTTGAAAAGCAGCCCAGCAGATAGGGCTTGGCTGACCTGGCTCTGGGTTTGTAAACAGCCCAAGAGGCATGCTCCAGGTCTTGGAAACCTTGCTTGTGAAACACCCTTGCTGATCTGTGCCTCCAGCCCACCCTGCTTTATCTGCTCTCAGCTCCTCATGTGGTTTCAACATGGGCTGTAGACAGGTATGGGCAGAATTTGTGCTTGCTGTGTGCCCACTAGGCTGAGCAGAAGTCCACTGCTTTGAGCTGCTCAGGCACAAATACGGGCAAAGTCCAGCGGCTGCTTGCGTCACCTCGAGGAGCCAGCACCGACGTCCTTGTGCGCTGCTCCAGCTCCTTTCTGCTGCCCATCTTGATAGCAGCTGAAGTTCATCCTGGTAAATAGGTTAGTCACATATTGTGCCTTCTCTGACAGTCTTTATTACTCATTAGGACAGTCTGATAAACACAATGCCGTTAAACCCAGGGGGCATCAAGAAAAGTGTGTCCAGCAGGTCACTCTGCTCTGCCCTGCTATAGAACCATAGGATCAAGCAGGTTGGAAGAGACCTCCAAGATCATCCAGCCCAACCTAGCACCCAGCCCTGCCCAACCAACCACACCATGGCACTAAGTGCCCCAGCCAGCCTTGGCTGCAACACCTCCAGCCACAGCCACTCCACCACCTCCCTGGGCAGCCCATTCCAATGCCAATCACTCTCTCTGACAACAACTTCCTCCTCACACCCAGCCTAGACCTGCCCTGGCACAGCTTCAGGCTCTGTCCCCTTCTTCTCTTGCTGGCTGCCTGGCAGCAGAGCCCAACCCCACCTGGCTACAGCCTCCCTGCAGGCAGCTGCAGACAGCAATGAGCTCTGCCCTGAGCCTCCTCTGCTCCAGGCTGCACACCCCCAGCTCCCTCAGCCTCTCCTCATAGGGTTTGTGTTCCAGGCCCTTCACCAGCTTTGTTGCCCTTCTCTGGACATGCTCCAGCACCTCACCTGCAGCACTGTGCCCAGTTCTGGTCTCCTCAGGGCAAGAGGGACAGGGATCTTCTGGGGAGAGTCCAACAGAGGCTGTGAGGATGATGAAGGGTCTGGAACAGCTGTGTGAGGAGGAGAGGCTGAGAGTCCTGGGGCTGAGAGCCTGGAGAGGAGAAGGCTGAGAGGGATCTGAGCAGTGCCTCTGAATACCTGAGGGGCCAGGCTCTGTTCAGTGCTGTCCTGTGACAGGACAAGAGGCAATGGACACAAACTGGACCCCAGGAGATTCTACCTCAGCATGAGGAGAAATTTGTTTGGTGTGAGGCTGCTGGAGGCCTGGAGCAGGCTGCCCAGAGAGGTTGTGGAGTCTCCTGCTCTGGAGACTTTCCAGACCCACCTGGATGTGTTCCTGTGTGCCCTGCCCCGGGCGCCCCTGCTCTGGCAGCAGGTTGGCCTGGATGCTTTCCAGAGGTCCCTTCCAACTCCTAACACTCTGTGATTCAATACTTCAATTTCTCCCAAAAGTGAAAAGCTGCTTTGTTGCTCTCCTTAGCTATTTACTCACTGAGCCAATTCTTCACCTGCTCAATGTGTAGGTGAAGAGCAGCACAATCTCTGCTACCTCCTGCAGCAAGAGCAAACCACTTTGTGCAGAGTTGCTGTGCCTTTAGCAATGCAGACACATGGATGGGCTGAGGAGCTGTTACATCACCCAAACACAAAGGCAATGCCCTAGCCAACTAAGGGAGGAAGAAAGACTAACATGACAAAGAGTTTGCTCGTGCAGGGAAGAGAATAAATGCAAAGAGGGGAGCCTGTGGAATAAACCAGCCCAAACTAACTTTTGCACCTTTGAGCAGTCTTCCCCACTAGGGAGAGCTCAGCATAACTGTGGGCACTGCCCACTTGGGGCACTAATTGTGTGTATCTGGCACTGCTTTGACAGCTGTGCTTTCCCCACCACAGTGCTCCACTTGAGAGGTGAGGACAGTGCTTGCCTGCCTTCTCAAGGCTTGCTTCCTCTCTTCCCAGGACAGGCACAAGAAAATTCAGTGTGTCACCAGGGCCAGCACAGACAACAGGGCACAACAGGAGCTGAAGAAGAAGGAAAGAATGCTGCAACAGAACTCAGAAAGGCAGAGTGAGGGTCTCTGTGCAAAGGCCAGCATCATTTTTCCACCAAAGAGCAGTGGTGTTTGCTGCCACAATAAGCACACAGGTGTAAGAGTGTCCAATGAGGAAGTGCTGAGGGTGCAGAAGGGGCTGAGGCCTGACAGCTGTGGCAAGATCAACATATAGAGCATTATGCCAGGCTGGGCTTGCCCCCAGAATCATAGAATCAGGCAGGCTGGAAGGGAGCTCCAAGCTCAGCCAGTCCAACCTAGCACCCAGCCCTGCCCAACCAACCAGACCATGGCACTAAGTGCCCCAGCCAGGCTTGGCTGCAACACCTCCAGCCATGGCCACTCCACCACCTCCCTGGGCAGCCCATTCCAGTGCCAATCACTCTCTCTGACAACAACTTCCTCCTCACAGCCAGCCCAGACCTGCCCTGGCACAGCTTCAGACTCTGTCCCCTTCTTCTCTTGCTGGCTGCCTGGCAGCAGAGCCCAACCCCACCTGGCTACAGCCTCCCTGCAGGCAGCTGCAGGCAGCAATGAGCTCTGCCCTCAGCCTCCTCTGCTGCAGGCTGCACCCCCCCAGCTCCCTCAGCCTCTCCTCACAGGGCTCTGCTCCAGGCCCCTCCCCAGCCTTGCTGCCCTTCTCTCAACACCTTCCAGCACCTCAGCATCTCTCTTGAATTGAGGAGCCCACAATTTGACACAGCCCTCAAGCTGTGGCCTGAGCAGTGCTGAGCACAGGGGCACAAGAACCTCCCTTGTCCTGCTGCCCACACTGCTCCTCAGCCAGCCCAGGATGCCATTGGCTCTGCTACCCACCTGGGCACTGCTGCCTCAGCTTCAGCTCCTCTCTCCAGCACCCCCAGCTCCCTCTCTGCCTGCCTGCTCTCAGCTACTCTGGCCCCAGCCTCTAGTGCTGCTTGGGGTTGTTGTGGCCAAAGTGCAGAACCCTGCCCTTGGCCTTGTTCATTCTCATCCCCTTGGCCTCTGCCCACCCATCCAGCCTGGCCAGGTCCCTCTGCAGAGCTCTCCTACCCTCCAACAGCTCCACAGCTGCTCCTAGCTTGGTGTTAGCAGCAGCCTACATTGCGCTGCTGCTTGTGAAGAGATGCACCAATAACAGGGATGTGTCTATGCAGGGAGATCTTAAACTGCTTTGCCTCCAGTGCAAATTTCCTCCTTATCCAAGCTGGTTTTTGCTGCTTTTCTTATGTCCTACTCCAATTTCTGGAGGATATTACCCTCTTCCTACCCTCTCATCACTCTTCCCTGTCTGAGCTGGTGGCACTACAGAAGTTAAAGGAGACACTTTGCAAATGAACGATGCTTTATGATGCAGACACAGAGAGGAAATTCAGAGGCAAAGGTACAAAGGCAGAGTTTAATTGCCTGTGTGCACTCAGCTTTGACTGATCAGGTGGAGAGAAACCACCTGCATGGGGGCCAGATGTGCCACTTGCTGTGGATGATCCTACTAAATAGGCTCTTGATCTGCATTTTTTGAGTGCAGGGTCCCCTCTGAGCTTGCCCAGCAGGGCTGTCTCCTCTGCATGCCATGGCAGTACAGTTCTGCTCTTACTGGATCATACAATCATATGATCAGGCAGGGTTGGAAGGGACCACAAGGAGCAGCCAGTTCCAACTCCCCTGCCATGCCCAGGGACACCCTACCCTAGAGCAGGCTGCACACAGCCTCAGCCAGCCTGGCCTCAAACACCTCCAGCCATGGGGCCTCAACCACCTCCCTGGGCAACCCATTCCAGCCTCTCACCACTCTCCTGCTCAACAACTTCCTCCTCACCTCCAGCCTCACTCTCCCCACCTCCACCTTTGCTCCATTCCCCCCACTCCTGCCACTCCCTCACAGCCTCATAAGTCCCTCCCCAGCTGTTTTGGAGCCCCCTTCAGATGCTGGCAGGCCACAAGAAGGTCACCTGGGAGCCTCCTCTGCTCCAGCCTGCACAGCCCCAACTCTTTCACTCTGTGCTCACAGCAGAGCTGCTGCAGCCTCTGAGCATCCTCCTGGCCCTGCTCTGGACACTCTCCAGCATCTCCACATCCTTCTTCTAATGGGGGCTCCAGCACTGCTCAGGGAACTGTCTGCAGTGTGATGTTCTGAGCATGCAGATGTCACTGACTTCCTTCCAGACTCTTAGCCAGGATGCTCAGGCACTGCTAGAAAGTCTCAGTGGGGTCTCCCCAGGGTTACTTGGTTATAAATGGAACCTTTCCTGACAGAAGGGCTTTCTAAGAATAGGAGCTTTGTAGGCAACAGTGACCTATCCCTATCCTCCTGGCAGTGGGCACCACTCTGCTCAGTGCTTGTGGTCGCTTGGTGCCTCAGGCAGCCCTTTGGAGTTAATGTGATAATAGGTTACACTATGTCAGGTGTCTTAAATAGCAATGGCAGACACTGGGAGCAGAACTCCAGCCTCAGAGAACATTTGGATCACATCTGGGAAAGTTAGGTGAGCAGCTGTCATTGCCTCACTTGTACAC
Organism: Pogoniulus pusillus; assembly: GCF_015220805.1. Lineage (NCBI taxonomy): Eukaryota > Metazoa > Chordata > Aves > Piciformes > Lybiidae > Pogoniulus > Pogoniulus pusillus. Next base: position 19,122,624 of record NC_087287.1, on the reverse strand, counting down.
TGATACCACATTACTGGTTCAGTGGAACCTATAAAAGCTCCCTTTCCAAAAAGACTCTGGATCCACCTGGTCTGGCAAGCAACTGGAAAAGTCTGCTGCTTTTAGCTTGATATACAAACTGGAAGCAAGACCTGTGGCATGTTCTAAGGGGTGCTGGGAGAGAGGAGCTGAAGATGAGGCAGCAGTGTGCCCAGGTGGGCAGCAGAGCCAATGGCATCCTGGGCTGGCTCAGGAGCAGTGTGGGCAGCAGGACAAGGGAGGTTCTTGTGCCCCTGTGCTCAGCACTGCTCAGGCCACCCCTGGAGTGCTGTGTCCAGTTGTGGGCTCCTGAATTGCAGAGAGCTGCTGGGGTGCTGGAAGGTGTTGAGAGAAGGGCAGCAAGGCTGGGGAGGGGCCTGGAGCAGAGCCCTGTGAGGAGAGGCTGAGGGAGCTGGGGGGGTGCAGCCTGCAGCAGAGGAGGCTGAGGGCAGAGCTCATTGCTGCCTGCAGCTGCCTGCAGGGAGGCTGTAGCCAGGTGGGGTTGGGCTCTGCTGCCAGGCAGCCAGCACCAGAAGAAGGGGACAGAGTCTGAAGCTGTGCCAGGGCAGGTCTGTGCTGGCTGTGAGGAGGAAGTTGTTGTCAGAGAGAGTGATTGGCATTGGAATGGGCTGCCCAGGGAGGTGGTGGAGTGGCTGTGGCTGGAGGTGTTGCAGCCAAGCCTGGCTGGGGCACTTAGTGCCATGGTCTGGTTGGTTGGGCAGGGCTGGGTGCTAGGTTGTGCTGGCTGAGCTTGGAGCCCTCTTCCAACCTGGTTGCTTCTGTGATTCTATGACCATTTTACACTTCCTTGGTTGATGAGTTTAAAACCAATATTGCTTGTCTGACTTGAGATAAATGAATCCATTAAAAGTGCATCATGACTTCTAAAAATGACACTGTTTAGGAGAAGAGAAGCATCTTGTCTATTTAGAAAGCTCTGTAGTTATAGGACCAGAGGCAATGGCTTCAAACTAGAGCAGAGCAGGTTGAGATCAAGATTGGATGTGAGGAACAAGGTCTGCAGCAGTAAGGCTGCTGGAACACTGCAACAGGTTTCCCAGGGAGGTGGTTGAGTGCCAGTGCCTGGAGATATCCCAGGTGAGGCTGGACAGGCTCTGGGCAACCTGCTCTAATGGAGGATGTCCCTGCTGAGTGCAGGGGGTTGGATTCTGCAGATGACCTTTAGAGGTCCCTTCCAACCCAAACCATTCTCTGATTCTGTGATATTTATGTTCCCAAAATATCATTCTGCTGTTGCAATCAAATCTGCACAGCACACATTTTGTGCTAGCAGGACAGGCTGATAACCTGGAGATAACGAGTCAGGCGAGGTCAGCAGCAACATCCATTTTATCTGGGTGAAAAAGACAGAAAAGAGGGCAAAAAGTGGCAGCTCTGTTGTGGCTGATTACCTGTTGAAGCTCCTACTGGAACTTCACAGGGAATCGTTTACAAGTGGCCAAAGCTCAAGGCAGATGAAAGCTGTGTGCTGGCAGAGCTTGGTGCTCCTCGGTGCTACAGCAGTGGCTGAGATGGCTGAGTCACAGCAGCCAGGGCTTGGGTAACAGGACTGATCTGCTGGATGCAAGCAAAGAGGATGTGGTAAGGCAGGGCCATGGTGTGCAGCCTGCCAAATCCCTCTGGGATTTTCACTGCCCAGGGATGAGCACTGCACAGTTTCACAACATTTCTTTCTTGACCAAAAAGCTCCTGGACACTTTTGGATGTTGCAATGTTGAGGAGCTTCACTGCCTCTCAAGGAGAGGTGAATGTGAGCCCTGCACATGTGTGTGTGCACTCTCAGGGCCTTATCATAGAATGATAGAATCAAGCAGGTTGGAAGAGAGCTCCAGGCTCAGCCAGCCCAACCTAGCACCCAGCCCTGCCCAACCAACCAGACCATGGCACTAAGTGCCCCAGCCAGGCTTGGCTTCAACACCTCCAGCCACAGCCACTCCACCACCTCCCTGGGCAGCCCATTCCAGTGTCCAATGACTCTCTCAGGGAAGAACTTTCTCCTCACCTCCAGCCTAAATTTCCCCTGGCATAGCTTGAGGCTGTGTCCTCTTGTTCTGGTGCTGGCCACCTGAGAGAAGAGAGCAACCTCCTCCTGGCCACAACCACCCCTCAGGTAGTTGCAGACAGCAATAAGGTCTCCCCTGAGCCTCCTCTTCTCCAGGCTAACCAGTCCCAGCTCCCTCAGCCTCTCCTCGTAGGGCTGTGCTCAAGGCCTCTCCCCAGCCTCATTGCCCTTCTCTGGACACGCTCAAGCATCTCAATGTCCCTCCTAAACTGGGGGGCCCAGAGCTGAACACAGCACTCAAGGTGTGGTCTAACCAGTGCAGAGTACAGGGGCAGAATGACCTCCCTGCTCCTGCTGACCACACCATTCCTGATGCAGGCCAGGATGCCACTGGCTCTCTTGGCCACCTGGGCACACTGCTGGCTCATGTTCAGGTGGGTATCAATCAGCACCCCCAGATCCCTCTCTGTCTGGCTGCTCTCCAGCCACTCCGACCCCAGCTTGTATCAAACATCACCTGTCCTGCTGCCCTCGCTTAGGGGTCACAGAAAGGTGCCCCTCACATGGAGGGCCCTGCCCTACCTGCATTGCTGTCACCCATGGCCACCTGGCATTCAAACATGCAGGCACTTCTCTGTCTACAGTTACCTTTTGGAGCTGCCCTTCAGCTCACTGACTACCAAATTGCTTTGCCATTCAGGCCATCAGTGGCAAGCTGCTGTGGGACACTTGACTTAGCTGAGTTAACATCCTGACCAGGAGGATGCCATTTCTATCGTGGCAGACAACATGAATGAAGAAAACAAATGACCTTGGTCTGCTTTAAAGAGAAACTGCCAAGGCTAACATGCCAGCTGGGAAAACACCTGCCACTGAGATGGCACCCAATAAACCTGTGCTCTGGAGGGCTTCAGTAATTCAGTTCCAATAAGCAGAATAATTCTGTTTCCAGGCATTAAAACTCCTTGGCTGAAGCTACCTGAAAAAGTGAATTTATTCCAGAGAAACACACCAAAACAGAACAAGACAAACTGCACCAGAGGCAGGTAGGTTTCCAGATCAGATCCATGATTAAGGTCTAGTGCTTTGCCTGTTAAAATCTGCTAGAAACTAGAGAAAAGTAGAAGCATAGAATCATAGAATGGTTTAGGTTGGCAGGGACCTCAAAGCTCAGCCAGCTCCAACCTCCTGCCATAGGCAGGGACACCTACTAGGACAGGTCACTTAAGGTCTCACCCAATCTGGCCTTGAGCACTTCCAGGGAAGTTGTGGAGCATAGAATCACCCAATGTGATCTTTGATCACATTGGGTGATTCTGTGATCCACAGCCTCCCTGGGCAGCCTGTGCCAGGGTCTCACCACCCTCAACCTGTGCCAGTGTCTCACCACCCTCACTGCTAAGAACCCTTTCCTAACATCTAGTTTGAATCTCCCCTCTGCCAGTTCCAACCCATTCCTCCTCCTCCTGCCATTACAAGCCCTTGTCAGTAGTTCCCCCACCCCCCAGCCTTCCTGTAGCCCTCCTTCAGATCCTGGAAGACCACTCTAAGGTCTCCTCTAAGCCATCTCTTCTCCAGGCTGAAGAGTCTCAATTCTTGTAGCCTGCATTGGAGGATCTTTAGGCTAAGAGAGAGGCTTAGGTCTGTAGAGCCCAAGCTTCTGGACTCAGCCATCTGCTTGTGTGCTCTGGAGCCTTCAGCCCCTTGTGGGAAAGGGCAGCAGGCAGGGCTGCGTGGACGAGTGGGTCTGCCCGCAAGGGAGAAGTGTACGAATCCCAACCGGCCCTGGGGCTGAAAGACACTCTACAGTGACACTGCCAGGGCACCACAGGCCATGACCTCCTCTTGGGACAGAGCAGTTTTCCTGTTGTTGGCACACAGAAACCAAGCACAGCAGCAGGTAAACAAAGCCTGAGCTCTCCTAAGCGATCAGCCCATCAAACGATTTCCAAGGGCTCGTTTCAGGTTCTGCCCCGAGACAGGCACAGATGCTTCTGTTCAGATTACTCTCATGATTTTGCACTATCAAACAATGCAATTAGCTCTTCTTCAATGTATTGAACAGATCATTTCCTTAAAGCCCCAGTACTTGCTGGAGCAGGGTGGGCTGGCTGGTCCTTTCCAAGGAGGCTCCACAGCTGCACACCAAACTTTTGGGTTTAGAGCTCACACACAGAAGAGGCCAGGACTGAAAGCTGTTGCTGATCCTCATCTCCTCATGGCAGCCCTTACACAGCCCCATCAACACTGCGGGTCTGACCCTGCTTCAACCACTGATGTTTGCAGACTGTTTTATTTGCTCCTGCCGGAGCCCAGCTCCAGAACAGGAAAGGTCCAGCGACTGCTGCCCTTGAAAGGTGTCAGCACTGAATGCTGTGGCTGCCCCTCACCTGCTCTTGGAAGCCCTTTGCTCTACCACCTAATCCTCAGTCTCACTGCAGCCCAGGGACCTAGAAGAGCGACATCATCTAAGGCTGCTGCTGCCCCGGAGGAGCTAGGACATGAAGCTCTTTGCAGATGCAGCAGCTCTGCTCTGAGGCCAGGCTGAGAGAGTTGGGGCTCTGCAGCCTGGGGAAGAGAAGGCTTGGAGGAGACCTTGGAGTGGCCTTCCAGGATCTGAAAGGGGCTCCAGGAGGGCTGGGGAGGGATTATTGACAAGGTCTGGTAATGGCAGGAGGAGGAGGAATGGGTTTGAACTGGCAGAGGGGAGATTCAAACTGGATGCTAGGAAAGGGTTCTTAGCAGTGAGGGTGGTGAGACCCTGGCACAGGTTGCCCAGGGAGGTTGTGGAGCACAGAAGCACCCAATGTGATCGAAGATCACATTGGGTGCTTCCGTGCTCCACAACCTCCCTGGAGGTGTTCAAGGCCAGGTTGGATGAGACCTTAAGCGACCTGTTCTAGTGGGAGGTGTCCCTGCCTATGGCAGGAGGTTGGAGCTGGCTGAGCTTTGAGCTCCCTTCCAACCTAAACCAGTCTGTGATTCTATGCTTCCCCCGGCAGGCACCACCAAACAGACCCCACGAGTAGCGCTTCCCTCCCCCACCAAACCGGAGCCTCTCCTCGCTATCCTTGCAGCTCCCTTCCTCGGGACGACCGAAACCACGAAACCTCCGCCGTGGCTCCGGGGCTCAGCTGCCACAACCTCAGGCCCCGTCCCGGTCCCGGCTTCTCGCCCGCGCCGTGCAGGGAGGCTGTGCCTCTGGCTCTGCCTCGGGCTCCCCGCCAGCCGCCCAGCCCGGCCCACCCGTGCCCCGCGGCTGCCCGCCGCTGCCCGCCCCCTTCCCGCCCCTCGCCCGCCCCTCGCCCGCCCCGCGCCGCCGCCGCCAATGGGGCCGCGGGCGGCAAGCCCGGCTCCAGCAGGGCGTGTGAGGGAGCGGCTGCCGCGGCACTTGCGTCCTGCCTGTGCCGCCGCTCGTTCCGGCCCGGCGCCTCTGGCCGCCCTTCTCGCAGCAGGTCAGTGAGAGCGGGACTCGGTCGCCGCCTGCGGCTCCCGGGCAGATGCGAGGTGTAGGTCCTTCGACCGTGAGCTTTCGTGCCGCGGTGCGGCTTTAGCTCTGCCGTCTGCAGGCGCCGAGCCGCGGCGGTCCCGGGGGAGGAGGGTAGGGGGCAGCGCCGGGCCGCGGCGGTCCCGGGGGAGGAGGGTAGGGGGCAGCGCCGGGCCGCGGCGGTCCCGGAGGAGCAGGGTAGGGACAGCGCCGGGCCGCGGCGGTCCCGGGGGAGCAGGGTAGGGACAGCGCCGGGCCGTGGTGGCCCGGGGGAGCAGGGTAGGGACAGCGCCGGGCCGTGGTGGCCCGGGGGAGCAGGGTAGGGGCAGCGCCGGGCCGTGGTGGCCCGGGGGAGCAGGGTAGGGACAGCGCCGGGCCGTGGTGGCCCGGGGGAGCAGGGTAGGGACAGCGCCGGGCCGTGGTGGCCCGGGGGAGCAGGGTAGGGACAGCGCCGGGCCGCGGCGGTCCCCGGGGAGCAGGGTAGGGACAGCGCCGGGCCGCGGCGGTCCCCGGGGAGCAGGGTAGGGACAGCGCCGGCCGCCTTCCTTGTGTCCGGCTGATTCACTGCGGGCTCCATCCATCCCCTCCCCGCCCCCTTCCAGCCGGGACGCGCCCGCAGCTCACTGCTGCTGGCTTTGGGGCTGTCAGAGGGCGAGACTGGCGTCAGGTGGCTGGGCTCGGTCGGTCCGGTTTTAGCCTGTTATTTTCATTAGGGCGGGTAAGAAGTTCGTGGTACATGCCCGAGTACGCCGAGTGGCGTTTCCTCAGCGGGGCTTCCCCGAGGACAGGCTAAAATCCGGTGGTGGTGGCAGCGGGGCTGCTCCCGCGGGTCTCCCCCGGGAGAGGCACGGTGTCCTTGGCACACCGCCTGCCTTCTCCTGGCCGGAGAATGAACGCGCCGCCGCCGCAGGTAAGGAAGAGGGGCAGGCAGGGAGTGGGGGCAGGGGGAGCGGTGTCACACGGGGAGAGTCGCGGGATCGGCGCTGCGTCAATGAAGGTGGCGTCGGTGACTCGCCGCTTGGCTTCGGGTCCCTGCCGGGAGCAGCCTCCCTGTCGAAGGGGTTCCCGGCGTCCGCAGGCTGAGCCCTCCGGCATGTGTGCAGGGATGAGTGTGCAGGGCATGGCAGACGCGCTCCATCAGAATGCTAATCAGACTTGTTGCAAAAAGGCAGCTTAAGATCCTTCGCAGCATCTCGCAGCTTCTCTTTTCTCGCCTCATCTTCGCACGACTTAAAAAGCGCAAGGCAAAATACCGAAAGAGCTAAAAAAAAATCCTCCTAAAATAACGGCTTCAGTTACAACCCAGTTACAACCGCTCTGTGCTGGCGGAACTGCAACAAAAACCGTCACGCCTCTTTCTGAGAACAGGGCAAGATCAAAACCAGTATCTCCTTCTTCCTCTTATCTGGCAGTTCTTTCAGCAGTTGGAGGACAACTGGAAACTGCAGTCCAGAGGAGGCTGCCGGACGCTCCTTGCTTCCTTATCACACGTCTGTAGGAGTGTAGCGCTGAGAATGGCGAAGGTTTGAAGCCTTCCTTCTCTTTTCCTTAAGCAGCCGTTTTCCCGAGTGCCTGCAGGGAGGCTGTAGCCAGGTGGGGATTGGTCTCTTGTGCCAGGCAACCAGCAATAGAACAAGGGGACACAGTGTCAATCTGTGCCAGGGCAGGTGTTGGCTGGATGTTAGGAGGAGGTTGTTGGCAGAGAAAGTGATTGGCATTGGAATGGGCTGCCCAGGGAGGTGGTGGAGTAGCTGTGCCTGGAGGTGTTGAAGCCAAGCCTGGCTGGGGCACTTAGTGCCATGGTCTGGTTGGTTGGGCAGAGTTGGGTGCTAGGCTGGACTGGATGAGCTTGGAGCTCTCTTCCAACCTACTCGATTCTATCTTCAGGTTCCTGAACTGCAAGCTCTTGTACGCAGTTTCTGACCGTTGTGAATGGGTTTTGTGTAGTCTTCAGTGGTAATTAGCAACTTCCCCCAGAAATACTAGTATAAACCAGTAATTACCACCTTGTAATCACACTGGGAGTGCCAGGGTGAGGAACAATGGCTTTGAGCTGGAAGAGGGGAGATGGAGAGTGGGGATGAGGAAGAAATTGTTGGCAGTGAGTGTGGGGAGAGACTGGCACAGGTTGCCCAGGGAGGTTGTGGAGCACAGAAGCACCCAATGTGATCTTTGATCACATTGGGTGCTTCTGTGCTCCACAACCTCCCTGGAGGTGTTCAAGGCCAGGCTGGAGGAGGCCTTGTGCTGGTAGGAGGTGTCCCTGCCCATGGCAGGGGGGTTGGAGCTGCATGATCTTGGAAGGTTCCCTTCCGACCCAAACCGTTCAGTCAATCAGCTGTGTGGGTCTCTGCTTTGAGGCAATGTCACACTGATGACACAGGTTATCAGGCGCTGCCGTAGCTGTGACTTGGGTCTGAAAGCCAGCCAGATCCTGGGCAAATCTTGGCCATTTTGGAGTGGTTTAGCCATGACTCGAGAGCTTCTTCCAGGAAGGAAAGGCGGTTCGAGGTGCCAGGAGCCGGTGACATGAAACAACAGGACGTTCCTCGGCACCGGGAGCCGGAAGAGACGCTGCCGGGTTGCACAAGCTGCATGCAGCCTTTTCCCCCGTTTAGCTGCGGGGTTGGTTTCCCGGCTGCGGGTCTGCCCTGCGGTGCCGCTGGCCCTCGGCCGGGGCTGGGGGTGCGCTGTGCCGGGGCTGGGGGTGCGCTGTGCCGGGGCTGGGGGTGCGCTGTGCCCGGGCTGGAAGTGCGCTGTGCCGGGGCTGGGGGTGCGCTGTGCCGGGGCTGGGGGTGCGCTGTGCCCGGGCGGGGGGTGCGCTGTGCCGGGGCTGGGGGTGCGCTGTGCCCGGGCTGGAAGTGCGCTGTGCCGGGGCTGGGGGTGCGCTGTGCCCGGGCGGGGGGTGCGCTGTGCCCGGGCGGGGGGTGCGCTGTGCCGGGGCTGGGGGTGCGCTGTGCCGGGGCTGGGGGTGCGCTGTGCCCGGGCGGGGGGTGCGCTGTGCCGGACGGGGGTGCGGGGTCCCGGGCGGGGCCGCTGCTGCCTGCGGCCGCCTCCGGCCTGCGCGGCGCTGCGGCGCGCGACCTCTCACCTACTTCCCGGGGCCGTCACGTGGGCGGGCGGGCGCGCGGGGGCTGGGGCGGGGGAGGGGCCGCGGGGGGTGCGGGCGGTGCGGGCGGCGGTGCGGGCGGGGGGCTGGCGGCGATGGGCTTTGCCCTCCGCGTCTGCGGGCACAGCCGGGCTGCCGACCCCCGAGCCTGGCCGCTTCGGGACAGCCTTGGCCGACAGCGCTGGGAGCTAAAACAAAAGAGCCCGCAGGATCCCCAGCGACTCTGTATGCTCCGCTCCCTGCGTGCCGGAGCCGCTGTCGGTGCCGTGCGGCCCTGCTGTGTCATAGCCGCCAACTGCACATGGTCACAAAAGCGAGGTCTGAAGGACTGCCGAGTGTCCATCTCGCCCCCGCCCGACTTAACTTGCCTTTGAATGGTTACTTCATAGAATCATAGAATCAGGCAGGCTGGAAGAGAGCTCCAAGCTCAGCCAGCCCAACCTAGCACCCAGCCCTGCCCAACCAACCAGACCATGGCACTAAGTGCCGAGCCAGGCTTGGCTTCAGCACCTCCAGCCACAGCCACTCCACCACCTCCCTGGGCAGCCCATTCCAATGCCAATCACTCTCTCTGACAACAACTTCCTAACAACATCCAGCCTGGACCTGCCCTGGCACAGCTTCAGACTCTGTCCCCTTCTTCTGGTGCTGGCTGCCTGGCAGCAGAGCCCAACCCCACCTGGCTACAGCCTCCCTGCAGGCAGCTGCAGGCAGCAATGAGCTCTGCCCTGAGCCTCCTCTGCTGCAGGCTGCACACCCCCAGCTCCCTCAGCCTCTCCTCACAGGGCTCTGCTCCAGGCCCCTCCCCAGCCTTGCTGCCCTTCTCTCAACACCTTCCAGCACCTCAGCATCTCTCTTGAACTGAGGAGCCCTCAAGCTGTGGCCTGAGCAGTGCTGAGCACAGGGGCACAAGAACCTCCCTTGTCCTGCTGCCCACACTGCTCCTGAGCCAGCCCAGGATGCCATTGGCTCTGCTGCCCACCTGGGCACTGCTGCCTCAGCTTCAGCCCCTCTCTGCCAGCACCCCCAGCTCCCTCTCTGCCTGCCTGCTCTCAGCCACTCTGGCCCCAGCCTCTAGTGCTGCTTGGGGTTGTTGTGGCCGAAGTGCAGAACCCTGCCCTTGGCCTTCTTCAATCTCATCCCCTTGGCCTCTGCCCACCCATGCAGCCTGGCCAGGTCCCTCTGCAGGGCTCTGCTACCCCCCAACAGCTCCACAGCTGCTCCTAGCTTGGTGTCATCTGCAAATTTACTGATGCTGGACTCAATCCCCTGCTCCAGATCATCAATAAAGATGTTAAACAGGACTGGTCCCAGCACTGATCCCTGGTGAACACCACTAGTGACTGGCTGCCAACTGGATGTGGCACCAACATCCTCAACTAGATCAGGTTGCCCAGAGCCTGAGCTTAGCAGTGGACATGTGAAAGGGGAGAAAGCAGGAATAAATCTCATGTAATCTCAATGCCCAAGGTGTGCTTTCTGTAGCAGTGTTAAAAGGAAACACCCAGCTCTAAAGCCTGGGCTTTGGGGGGTGGGCAGGGCAGTGGGTTAGCTTGGTTATGCTCATTTCTTACTCATTAAGGTTGTTCTGCCTTTCTGCAAGGTCAGAGGAGGGAGCTTGCTGGGATGTGTGCAGTGTGACAGGTCCTGCAGTAGAGACTGCAGTGATCTGAAGGCCTAGGAACAGCACAGTATGTTCTGCTCACTGTAGGGGGGAGGAATGGGACCAGCCTGACAGTGGGGAAAGTCTCTGGTTTAATGGCAGCTGGGAAGCATGGCAGTGGTTTTGGTTGTGATTTTTATCTGGGGAGATGCTGTTTCACAGAATCACAGAGTGGTCTGGGTGGGAAGGCACCTCCAAAGCTCATCCAGCCCAACCCCCTCTGCACTCAGCAGGGACATCCTCCACTAGAGCAGCTTGTCCAGACCCTGTCTAGCCTCACCTGGGATATCTCTAGGAATGGGGCCACAACCACCTCCCTGGGCAACCTGTTGCAGTGTTGCAGCAGCCTCCTGGTGCAGAGCTTGTTCCTCACATCCAATCTCAATCTGCTCTGTTCCAGTTTGCAGCCATTGCCCTCGTCCTGTCCCTGCAGGCCTTTGCAAACAGTCTCTCTGCAGCCTTCTTGCAGCCCCTTCAGGCACTGGCAGGTCACTATTAGGTGTCCCTGGAGCCTTCTCTTCTGCAGGCTGCACACCCCCAGCTCCCTCAGCCTGGCCTCAGAGCAGAGCTGCTCCAGCCCTCTGATCTTTTTTGCCATCTCCTCTGGACCCTCTCCATCAGGTCCAGGTCTCTCTTGTGTTGTGGTCCTCACAGCTGGCCCCAGCCCTGCAGGTGAGGTCTCCTCAGAGCAGAGCAGAGGGGCAGGATCCCCTCTCTCCAGCTCTGCCCACGCTGTTTTGGATGCAGCCCAGGCTGCCCTTGGCCTTCTGGGCTGCCAGTGCCCAGTGCTGGCTGCTGTCCAGCTTCTTCCCCACCAGCACCCCCAAGGCCTCTTCCACAGGGCTGCTTTGTTGGTTTGGGTTTTTCTTGCTTGTTGTACATTTTGGAGCCATCATTTACAGGAGAAGGAGGAAGGCCACATGATCACAGAATCAAGCAGGTTGGAAGAGAGCTCCAAGATCATCCAGCCCCACCTAGCACCCAGCCCTGCCCAGTCAACCAGACCATGGCACTAAGTGCCCCAGCCAGGCTTAGCTGCAACACCTCCTTGGGAACCCATTCCAATGCCAATCACTCTCTCTGACAACAACTTCCTCCCAACATCCAGCCTAGACCTCCCCTGGCACAACTTGAGACTGTGTCCCCTTCTTCTGTTGCTGCTTGCCTGGCAGCAGAGCCCAACCCCACCTGGCTATAACCTCATAAACTGTAGGGATTCAGAACCCTTGCTGTTGGCCTTGGAGCCAGCACATTGTCTGTTCTCAGTGCTCTCATCTGCTGTAGCCACTCTCCTCTGCTTTGCCAGTCATCTAGGTTGGTCAGATGAAAGGAAAACTGAGTCTCTGTGGCTTTTCTCCTGGCGTGCCAGTGGAAATAGGCTGTTCCCTGAACAGCTGTCCCAGGAATCTTGATGGCCTCTGTGCTGACTAATGGAGTTTTGAAGTCTGCAGGCAAACACTGGCGAGTCTTACCCTGAAAGCTGACACTAGCGTTGGAGTCTGGCCCCTGAGCTCAGCCTGCTGCCTGCCCTGGCCAGTGAGCGCTAGCTGAGCTCTCAGAAGTCACTGAGTGGGTAGCAGATGAGCTTTCTTCCAGGGTGCAGTTCCTCCCCATCTCAGACCTGCTGAATGAAGACAGATCTATCCAGACTACATTCGTGGGAAGGGGGTTTCAGAGCTGCTGTTTGTGACTCTCCTCACCGTTGCCATCGGTTCCTCTAAAGCAGTCCCAGTCCCTCTGGGTGGCAGAAAGCTGTGCATCACACCTCAGACTGTTCTTCATGGCTTTTAGAGCTACAGCTGACTGTTTACCATTGCTTTTGTGTCATGTCTACTAGGAGCTACAGCACTGGAATGAATCTGCCTCTCAGTGCATCCTAACTCGTTCAGCTTCCCAGATGCAGTGAGCCTGCGGGACGGAAGACTTCTCTATGAGCAGCAGATCTCAAGCCCACTGTTAAGGCAGACAACTGTTCAGGTATGCTGACATCTTATTCATTGATCTGTTTGTTGCTGTTCTTCTCCTTTCCACATAGCATCATAGAATCAAGCAGGTTGGAAGGGACCTCCAAGCTCATCCAGCCCAACCTAGCACCCAGCCCTGCCCAACCAACCAGACCATGGCACTAAGTGCCCCAGCCAGGCTTGGCTGCAACACCTCCAGCCACAGCCACTCCACCACCTCCCTGGGCAGCCCATTCCAGTGCCAATCACTCTCTCTGACAACAACTTCCTCCTAACATCCAGCCTAGACCTGCCCTGGCACAGCTTCAGACTCTGTCCCCTTCTTCTGGTGCTGGCTGCCTGGCAGCAGAGCCCAACCCCACCTGGCTACAGCCTCCCTGCAGGCAGCTGCAGGCAGCAATGAGCTCTGCCCTGAGCCTCCTCTGCTGCAGGCTGCACACCCCCAGCTCCCTCAGCCTCTCCTCATAGGGTTTGTGTTCCAGGCCCTCACCAGCTTTGTCACGCTTCTCTAGACACCTTCCAGCACCTCAACATCTCTCTTGAATGGTGGAGCTCATAACTGGACACAGCCCTCAAGGTGTGGCCTGACCAGTGTTGAGTACAGGGGAAGAATAACCTCCCTTGTCCTGCTGGCCACATGCTTGTTGCATGCCTCACATGCTTGTTGCTCTGGTTTAACACTTGGGAAGGGGATAAAGAAATGGGCCCACCAAAGAGCTGCCTGCCAATTGTAGCTGCTGCTCACCTACAGGTGGTCTTTGGAAAGTGCTGGTGACTGGACACAAGCTGCTGGGGTTCTCAGTGCTACAGCAGACTCTCGAGCTGGTCTGCTTTCAGACTCTGCTGTGGGTGAGGTTTGCAACAGGTCCCAGTGTTGTGGTACCTGGGAAAACTGACAGATTCAGTTCTCCACCTTGGCTTTAACCACAGTGTTTGTTCACTTCTTACCTGTGAGAAGTCTTTTTAAGACATTTGCAATCCCAAGGTACTGCAGCTGGTGATGAGGGTGGGAAGGATTGGAGCCAATTAGCAATAACCTCATTACTGTCAACAACAATGAGGGGTGACCTCATTGCTCTCTACAACTACCTGCAGGGAGGCTGTAGCCAGGTGGGGTTGGGCTCTTCTGCCAGGCAGCCAGCAAGAGAAGAAGGGGACAGAGTCTGAAGCTGTACCAGGGCAGGTCTAGGCTGGCTGTGAGGAGGAAGTTGTTGTCAGAGAGAGTGATTGGCATTGGAATGGGCTGCCCAGGGAGGTGGTGGAGTGGCTGTGGCTGGAGGTGTTGAAGCCAAGCCTGGCTGGGGCACTTAATGCCATGGTCTGGTTGGTTGGGCAGGGCTGGGTGCTAGGTTGGACTGGCTGAGCTTGGAGCTCTCTTCCAACCTGGCTGATTCTGTGATTCTATGAGAACTTGAAATTCAGATGTCAGGTGATTGTGGCTGGTGGAGATGCTTCTTCCACTTTAGTTGTGGCACAGTAGTTTTACCTTGAAGGACCCTATGTGAGAGAACTGCTGCAAGAGCAACAAATTCAGCTTTTAGGAGGCTTAAACTTCCATCCCTGTGTGTGTTCAAGCAAAGCCTGGATGAGGCACTTAGTGCCATGGTCTACTTGGTAGGGCTGAGTGCTAGGTTGGACTGTATGATCTTGGAGGTCTCTTCCAACCTAGCTGATTCTGTGCTTAAACTTGTTTTAGCCTGTGTCAGTCACAACTGAAGTGGCAGGAGTGAAGTTGAATTTGACTTTGGTCACCTGGGGTGGTAGTTGATTGAATGCTGTGTTAATGCCTGTTCTTAAGGAGAGTGTTGCTTGCTTTCTGTTTTCTTTCTGTGCCATAGTCACTAGTTTCCCCCAAGAAGCCCTGCTGAGTGGACTTAACCTATTGCACAGAAATGATCTGGCTTCCCTCCTCAGCTTTCTCTTAATGATTTTCTGCCTGTGGAACAGGGTTCCTTGTTCTCAGATAGGGAGTTAGTGGTCCAGCTTGAAAGCAGTGCCTATCAGTGTCATTACATGCTGCAGCATGATCAGATGTCGTTGAAGGTTAGCCTGCAAGGAGGCTGCTCAGGAGCTCTGGGGTGAGTAGCTGTGGCTAGTTAATGGTTACAGGAAGTTCAGGAGGCAGTGCTTGGTGGGGTATCACATGGGCTATGAATAAGTCCTTTCTTTCTCTGAGGCTTTGATGTCTTGGAAGTGTGGTGTGCACTGCAAGGAAGTGGCATTAGCAAGTGGAATATAAGACCCTGGAATGGGTTGCCCAGGGAGGTGATTGAGCCCCCATCCCTGGAGGTGTTTAAGGCCAGGCTGGATGAGGCTGTGTGCAGCCTGCTCTAGGGTAGGGTGTCCCTGGGCATGGCAGGGGGTTTGGAACTGGCTGATCCTTGTGGTCCCTTCCAACCCTGACTGATTCTATGGTTCTATGAATATCCAGGGATCAGATCCAAGAGAGACCAGAGAGTCTTTTTGGTCATGTTTAAAAGCTTAAGCTGTACATTTTAAACTGTTTCAGCAGTTCTCTTTAGCTTTAGCAGTGATTTGGGTGAGGGAATCAAAGACACCCTCAGCAAGTTTGCATATGACACCAGCTTGAGTGGGAGTATGACCTGTACTCATAGAATCAAGCAGGGTGGCAGAGACCTCCAAGCTCCTCCAGTGCAACCTAGCACCCAGCCCTGGCCAATCAACCAGACCAGGCTAGATGGTCCTTGTGGTCCCTTCCAACCCTGACTGATTCTGTGATTTGTGTTGATAGAGATGGAGTTCCACTCCCACCTTCTTCTTCTTCTCTGCCCCCAAAAGAGTTTATTTCAAGAAGTCATTGGGGCAGTTGTTTGGCTTCCCAAGACCTTTTAAGTTCAAGATCTAGCCTTAAATCAGAGTCTCAATATAGGTCTTAGTATGTTTCCTAATGAAAACTGGCTCTACTGTGCTTTCATCTGGGCTCTCTCCTCTTCCCATCTTGAAAGTTTCCCTTAACATTAAGCTAAATCTTGAAGCTGTACATTTGTTTTCACCTCAAGTTTCTGCTTGCTTTGGATTTTGCTGGTAGCTTTTTTTCACTTCTAAACTTGCTAGAAGGAACATGGTAGGAGTCAGGTGCATGACAAGGTCACAGACTCAAAGAATCTGTCCTGCTGGAAGAGCCCTCCAAGCTCCTCCAGCATTGCAGGCTCAGCACCAAACCATGGCCCTCAGCACCAGCTCCACAGGCTGCTGGAACACTCCCAGGGATGGGCACTGCAGCACTGCCCTGGGCAGCCTGGGCCAAGCTTTCAGAAGCCTTCCAGGGCAGAAATGTTTCCTCCTGTCCAGCCTGAGCCTCCCCTGCTACAGCTTGGAACCAGTTCCTCTGCTCCTGTGCCTTGGCACCAAACAGCAGAGGCTGCCCCCTCCTTGCTGCAACCTCCCTGCAGGCAGCTGCAGAGAGCAATGAGCTCTGCCCTGAGCCTCCTCTCCTGCAGCCTGCACACCCCCAGCTGCTCCAGGCCCTTCTCCAGCCTCACTGCCCTGCTCTGGACAGGCTGCAGCCTCTCAGTGTCCTTCCTGCAGTGAGGGGCCCAGAGCTGAGCACAGCACTCAAGGACCCAGGACTGCAGGTGGGGTGTGAGGAGAGCAGAGCCAAGGGGCAGAATCCCCTCCCTTGCCCTGTGCCCACACTGCTCTTGCTGCAGCCCAGCACAGTGTTGTGTCTGGGCTGCACTCACCCTGTAGGCTCCTGTGGAGCTTTTCATCCCCAGGGCCTGTTCTTCAGGGCTGCTCTCTCTGAAGAGCCCCAACTCTTGTAGCTTGTTCTGATAGTAGAGCTGCTGCAGCCCTCTGAGCATCTCTGTGCCCTCCTCTGGACTTGTTCTAACTGTAGGGAGCCCTCCTTGTGCTGAGAGCCCTCCTTGTGCCGGGAGTCTCCCGTTCTCTGCAGCTGTTGACTTGCTTCCCTTTGTAGGAAAAGGAGCTACAGATGTGCAAAGTGCATTTCAGTAATGGATGTTTGGCTCCTGATGAGAAGTGGCAAAGTTTGCCTCGAGAATGAGTGGAAATGGGTTGCCAAGGGGTTAAAAGTGCCTTGCCTGAGCCAAGTGCTGTGGGAAGTGAGCGCCTGAGTCCTGAGCTCAGAGGTGACCTGGCACCACCTTAGAACACAGGCCTTGCTTGCTTTGCTGTAGAAAGAGTGGCTTCACTTTTTCAGTCATTCTTCTTTTATCCATATAAAGCTTGCAGGAAGGCTCAGAACAGCATTCCCAGGAGTAGCTGCTCCAGGAATGAATGCCTTGCTTTGCGCAGTTAACTTCGGACTCATGGCTTAGTGCTCTTTAAGACAGCCTTGGTGGTTCTTTCACTGTCTCTTAGGCATTGTCTTCTGTGTTATGTGCTGCAGGGAGACATTGCCACCCACAAGTGACTTCTGGCCTGCCTGCCTCACTGGAAGCACATGGGGGTCTTGCACATGTGGACTCTTTTAGCTTCAGATTCTCCAGAGTTGAGGCCCTCATCTTCTGTGGCTGTAGGATGCTGTAAGCCCCAGTCCACAACTGGCTGCTCAAGTGTCTGAAACTCGAAATCCTGAGGTTTGGGAGGAGTCTTTTGAGTGAGAGCTCAGCCTTTGTAAGTGCCCTGAGCCTACGGCAGCAGCAGCCTGCGGAGGCTTTGTGCAGCAGCAGCTTTGCAGCTTGTCAGACCCATCAGAGCTTAGGGCTGCTGGGTATTGCCCCCACTTTAAAGTCCACCCAGGCACTGTTGTTCATAATAATGGGGGGGGGGGGGGGGCAGAAAAAAGTGGTAAATTTTGTTTGGTTAGAGCAGAGCTGTGAAAAGGGAGGAGGAGAAACATCTGCAGCTGTTGGAGCGCGTTGGAAGGAGACACAGAAGAGAGCAAGGAGCAGGCATCTGTGGCTGTAGGATGCTGTAAGCCCCAGTCCACAACTGGCTTCTCAAGTGTCTGAAACTCGAAATCCTGAGGTTTGGGAGGAGTCTTTTGAGTGAGAGCTCAGCCTTTGTAAGTGCCCTGAGCCTACAGCAGTAGCAGCCTGCGGAGGCTTTGTGCATTAGCAGGCAAAGCAGCAGCTTTGCAGCCTGTCAGACTTATCAGAGCTTAGGGCTGCTGGGTATTGCCCCCACTTTAAAGTCCACCCAGGCACTGTTGTTCATAACAAGGGGGGGGAACGTGGTAAGTTTTGGTTGGCTCTAGCAGAGCCATGAAAAGGGAGGAGGAGAAACATCTGCAGCTGTTGGAGCGCGTTGGAAGGAGACACAGAAGAGAGCAAGGAGCAGGCAGCTTTGTCCTTTAATGACGACAAAGTAGTAATTAAAAGAGACAGCAAGTCTTGGGGAGGCAGATGCGCTTGGGTTGGGGCTGGGTGGGTGTTTGTAAGACCCGTGGCGCCCGGGAGCGTGGGAAGGAGCGAAGGGAGCCGTTTCTGCTGGCTGCTAGGCGAGTTTGGTGATCGTTGGTTTCGGTTTTCCTGCTCCAAGTATGGCCAAACTGCTGCCAAAGTCTCCAGCTGCTGACTGCGGCGGCCGGGGACGAGCTCGGAGCTGGCTGCGGGCGGCGGCGGCCGGGGCCGGGCTCGGAGCTGGCGGCGGGCAGCGGCGGCCGGGGCCGGGCTCGGAGCTGGCGGCGGGCAGCGGCGGCCGGGGCCGGGCTCGGAGCTGGCGGCGGGCAGCGGCGGCCGGGGCCGGGCTCGGAGCTGGCGGCGGGCAGCGGCGGCCGGGGCCGGGCTAGGAGCTGACCGCGGGCAGCGGCGGCCGGGGACGAGCTCGGAGCTGGCTGCGGGCGACGGCGGCCGGGGACAAGCTCGGAGCTGGCGGCGGGCAGCGGCGGCCGGGGCCGGGCTCGGAGCTGGCGGCGGGCGGCGGCGGCCGGGGCCGGGCTCGGAGCTGGCTGCAGGCAGCGGCGGCCGGGGACAAGCTCGGAGCTGGCGGCGGGCAGCGGCGGCCGGGGCCGGGCTCGGAGCTGGCGGCGGGCAGCGGCGGCCGGGGCCGGGCTCGGAGCTGGCGGCGGGCAGCGGCGGCCGGGGCCAAGCTCGGAGCTGGCGGCGGGCAGCGGCGGCCGGGGCCAAGCTCGGAGCTGGCGGCGGGCAGCGGCGGCCGGGGCCGGGCTCGGAGCTGGCGGCGGGCAGCGGCGGCCGGGGACAAGCTCGGAGCTGGCGGCGGCCGGGGCCGGGCTCGGAGCTGGCGGCTGGCGGCGGGCGGCGGCGGGCGGGGCCGGGCACACCTGGGCAGGGCGGCGCAGGCTGGCGCCGGCTGGCGCAGGCTCCGCACGCCGCTGCCCTTTCGCCTACTTCGCTGGCGGCACGTGATGGCAGAGGAATGCAGCAGGGGAAGTGCGGAGCAGCTTAGGAGCGAATTGGCCTTTAGGGGGGAAGAGAAAGCAGCAGGAAGTCTTTGGTGCTCAGCTGTCATCCTCCGGAGCAGCCTTCGAGGCGTGCGGCGTTCTGCAGGGAAGGGAAGGGCTGCGAGCGGGGGACGAGTCCTGGGACTGCGTCGTGTCTTAGGGTCATGGAATCGCAGCATCGGGCAGGTTGGAAGAGAAGGTCTAGGACTACAATAATCAGTAACTCAACATTGACTTAGCAGCTGCAGCACTATGCCTCTGAATCACAGAATCGGGCAGGTTGGAAGAGAGCTCCAAGCTCAGCCAGCCCAACCTAGCACCCAGCCCTGCCCAACCAACCAGACCATGGCACTAAGTGCCCCAGCCAGGCTTGGCTGCAGCACCTCCAGCCACAGCCACTCCACCACCTCCCTGGGCAGCCCATTCCAATGCCAATCACTCTCTCTGACAACAACTTCCTCCTCACAGCCAGCCTGGACCTGCCCTGGCACAGCTTCAGACTCTGTCCCCTTCTTCTGGTGCTGGCTGCCTGGCAGCAGAGCCCAACCCCACCTGGCTACAGCCTCCCTGCAGGCAGCTGCAGGCAGCAATGAGCTCTGCCCTGAGCCTCCTCTGCTGCAGGCTGCACACCCCCAGCTCTAAATGCCCCATCCAGGCTTTGCTTCAGTATCTCCAGTCACAGTGACTCCATCACCTCCAAGTCTTACAGCCCTAGAACTGGACTTGTCTTTGTT
Organism: Pogoniulus pusillus; assembly: GCF_015220805.1. NCBI lineage: Eukaryota > Metazoa > Chordata > Aves > Piciformes > Lybiidae > Pogoniulus > Pogoniulus pusillus. The sequence goes on along the minus strand of NC_087287.1, from coordinate 19,103,298 downwards.
TTCAGGGCTTGCTTGCTTGATCCAGGATTAATTCTTGTTGAATTAACAGTTGTTCATTTGGGGATGATGAATATTTTTCTTATTAAAGCCACCAAGGAGGGCCACAAAGATGTCAGACACAACCCTGTGCTGGGCTGCAGCAAGAGCAGTGTGGGCACAGGGCAAGGGAGGGGATTGTGCCCCTTGGCTCTGCTCTCCTCAGACCCCACCTGCAGTCCTGGGGGCAGTTCTGGAGCCCCCAGCACAAGCAGCACATGGAAGTGTTGGAGCCAGTGCAGAGGAGGCCATGAAGATGCTGAGAGGGCTGCAGCAGCTCTGCTGTGAGGCCAGGCTGAGAGAGTTGGGGCTGTGCAGCCTGGAGAGGAGAAGGCTTGGAGGAGACCTTGGAGTGGCCTTGCAGGATCTGAAGTGGGCTGCAGGAGGGCTGGGGAGGGACTATTGACAAGGTCTGGTAATGGCAGGAGGAGGAGGAATGGGTTTGAACTGGCAGAGGGGAGATTGAAACTGGCTGTTAGGAAGAAGTTGTTTGCAGTGAGGGTGGTGAGACACTGGCACAGGTTTCACTGGGAGGTTGCAGAGCACGGAAGCACAGAGTGTGATCTTCAATCACATTGGGTGCTTCTGTGCTCCACAACCTCCCTGGAGGTGTTCAAGGCCAGATTGGATGAGGCCTTGAGCAACCTGTTCTAGTTTGAGGTGTCCCTGCCTATGGCAGGGGGTTGGAATTGGCTGATCCTGGAGGTCCCTTCCAACCTAAATCTTTCTATGATTTAATTTTCTGATCATGCTGAGTATGAATCTGTTAAAATATTGGGCTGACTGCTGCTGATTTGTGCTCTAGATCCATCTTTTTCTGCCTTAGAATCATAGAATCAGTCAGGGTTGGACAGGACCACAAGGATCATCTAGTTCCAATCCCCCTGCCATGTGCAGGGACACCCTGCCCTAGATCAGGGCAGCAGGAATAGATGTGCCTAGAAAGGGAAGAGTTGCTGGAAATCATTGTTTTGTCAGAAACAGAGGGGGTGATAGCTGTGAATTCTCCAGTGGAGAAATCACAGAGGAGCTGCAGGGTGCTCGAGACTGACCTGGTCTTTGCGACACTGCCACCTCAGAACACAGAACTGGAGTGAACTGGAGAGCCTGTTGGCCCTTCAGCCCAGTCCTCATAGTAATACCTCGTAGTAACACTGCCAAACCTACCATGAGTCTTCAGCTTGGAGTGTCTCTCCCTTTTGCACACCCTGCTGAGTCCAGGATGTCCATCCTGTGCTGCTGCTGCCTCTCTCTGCTTTATTGCTCTCTTCTGCTGGTGATGCAGGATTGGAATGAGTTATGGGGCAGCTTGACACTGACTTCCTGCTACTTGTCTGCTCCTGTAAATAAGCAGCACTTAGTGATGAAGTCATTAAGTGATACAAATTGCAGTTGTTAGTACAGGGCTTGTCTTAAAGGTTCTGAAAGCAGTGTTGAAAGCTGATTTGGTTTCTCTGTTGTCCTCCTCAGACACTGTCCATGCACGGCTCAAATTGCATGCTGCATGGCACTGAGCTTCAGCTGCCCTTCTGGCAGCACAGCAGCCTGAAACAGCCTCTTGAGCAGTGGCTGCTGCATTTGGGAGATCTGTGAGCTGCCATGGTCTGTGTGCTGCCATGGTCTGTGTGCTGCCATGGTCTGTGAGCTGCCATGGTCTGTGAGCTGCCATGATCTGTGAGCTGCCATGGTCTGTGAGCTGCCATCAGCCACTGGAGTGGCAGTTGTCTTGCAGAGGTTGGTTATTGCAGGCTGGTCAAGGGGCAGAAGTTGTCTATGTTGTAAACAGTCAATAAGCCCTGGTCAGCAACCTGCAGTGCTGTGCAGCAGCATTTGTCTTCCTCATCTCTGTCTAATGTTCCCTCTTGTGCTCTGTGTGTGTTTCTTTGGCCTGCTGTGGCATTGTAGAATCAGCCAGTTCCAAGCCCCCTGCCATACCCAGGGACACCCTACCCTAGAGCAGGCTGCACACAGCCTCAGCCAGCCTGGCCTCAAACACCTCCAGCCATGGGGCCTCAACCACCTCCCTGGGCAACCCATTCCAGCCTCTCACCACTCTCCTGCTCAACAACTTCCTCCTCACCTCCAGCCTCACTCTCCCCACCTCCACCTTTGCTCCATTCCCCCCACTCCTGCCACTCCCTCACAGCCTCAAAAGTCCCTCCCCAGCTCTTTTGGAGCCCCCTTCAGATGCTGGCAGGCCACAAGAAGGTCCCCTGGGAGCCTCCTCTGCTCCAGCCTGCACAGCCCCAACTCTTTCAGTCTGTGCTCACAGCAGAGCTGCTGCAGCCTCTGAGCATCCTCCTGGCCCTGCTCTGGACACTCTCCAGCATCTCCACTTATCCCAGGGGCTCCAGCACTGGCTGCAGTACTCCAGGTGGGGTCTCAGCAGAGCAGAGTAGAGGGGGAGAAAGCAGTTTGTTATGAGTGCAGTGCTGCTCCTCTGGTCTGTAAATATGGGGCTGGATTCAAAGAGGTTTCCCCTCTTGCACTCTGTATTTCAGAACTCACCCTCCCCATCCCCTGCCTTACCATTGCATTCCCCAGCCACCTCTGCCCCTGCTTCAAGGGGCTCTCTCCTGGGTCAGCAGCAGCAATCCCTGCAAACCCTCAGATCAAGGCAGAGGATCTGAAGCATCCCCCAAGCACTACAGGAATGAATCGAGTTGTGCTGGGAAGACTTCAGGTGAAGGAACTCCTAGGAGTAAGACTTGGCTGTAAGCCTTGGAGTAAGAAGCTGACCCTTCCCTGCCCACACTCAGCACCTGCTTGACCTTCATTCCAGACCTGCCTGTGCTCCAGTGGCATGGCTGAGCCTCTGCTCTGCTGCACATCCCCTTCCCTGCCATCGGTTCTGCCTGTTGGGCAAAACACCTCCTCCATGGCGGTGGTCACCATCCTCTGAGCTAGGCAGAAAGCAATGGAATCAAAAGCAAGGTAGGCATCAAAAGCAAGGTAGGCATTGGAATGGGCTGCCCAGGGAGGTGGTGGAGTGGCCGTGGCTGGAGGTGTTGCAGCCAAGCCTGGCTGGGGCACTTAGTGCCATGGTGTGGTTGGTTGGGCAGGGCTGAGTGCTAGGTTGGGCTGGCTGAGCTCTCTTCCAACCTGCTTGATTCTCTGATTCTAAATATTCTGTGTGTCAAAGTCTTGCAGAGCACAAAGAAAGGGTGCAAAGGGGTAGGAGTAGAGGAGGGAATAAAAGCTGCTGGGAATCCTCTCCTCTGAGGACAGAGTGAGGGAGTTGGGGCTGTGCAGGCTGGAGAAGAGAAGGCTCCCTGACTCATATCTGATTCTATGCTTCTGAAGTGCCAGCTGGACTGCAGTGGTCAGCCCTCACTTGCTGCTCATCAGGTCTCAGAGCAGAAATTTAGTTTCAGGCTGGCAAAAGAAATGTAAATCTCAGCCTTTGGGATTCAGCTGGTGTGAAATAGTTGTACTTGCTTTTGATGTTGCTTACCTGGATATGCCAGTGCCACCTGAAAGTGCTGGAGACTGCTTATGCTGGGTTTGGGGTCAGTAAAGTAACAAAGGTGAAACTAACATTCACCCTTGCATCTCACAGGTGGGGTTATGAATTCCTCTACCTTTTCCCATGCTTCTAGGAGGATGTTTGGTTTAGAATTCTGCAGGGAAGTTTTGATCAGGTAATAAATTAACATGGAAAAAAAGACTTTGGAATCATGATGGTCTCATCTGGAGTATGGACTTTGGACCATTTCAGTGCTGTGTGTAGAGCCTGGCTGCAGCAGCCTCTGTAAGGGCTCAGACAAGGTGAGGCTGGGTTAATGATGAGTAAGGGCAGCTCCCAGCATGCTAGAATCATAGAATGGTTTAGGCTGGAAGGGACCTCAAGGATCAGCCAATTCCAACCCCCTGCCTTAGGCAGGGACACCTCCCACTAGAACAGGTTGCTCAAGGCTTCATCCAACCTGGCCTTGAACACCTCCAGGGAGGTTGTGGAGCACAGAATCACCTAACCTTTGATTACATTGGGTACTTCTGTGCTCCACAACCTTCCTGGGCATCCTGTGCCAGTGTCTCACCACCCTCACTGCAAAGAACCTTTTACTAACATCTAGTTTCAATCTCCCCTCTGCCAGTTCAAACCCATTCCTCCTCATCCTCTGTCAATAGTCCCTTCTGTGCCCCTTCCAGATCCTGCAAGGCCACTCCAAGGTCTCCTCCAAGCCTTCTCCTCTCCAGGCTGCACAGCCCCAACTCTCTCAGCCTGGCCTCACAGCAGAGCTGCTGCAGCCCTCTCAGCATCTTGGTGGCCTCCTCTGCACTGGCTCCAACACTTCCATGTGCTGCTTGTGCTGGGGGCTCCAGAACTGCCCCCAGGACTGCAGGTGGGGTGTGAGGAGAGCAGAGCCAAAGGGGCAGAATCCCCTCCCTTGCCCTGCTGCCCACACTGCTCTTGCTGCAGCCCAGCACAGGGTTGTGTCTGGGCTGCACTCACACTGCAGGCTCCTGTGGAGCTTTGCATCAGCCCAGACCCCCAGGGCCTGTTCCTCAGGGCTGCTCTCAGCCATTCCCCACCCAGCCTGGAGCTGTGCTTGGGACTGCACTCACCCAGGTGTAGGACCTTACACTTGGCCTTGTTGAATGTCCTGAGGTTGGCCTGGGCAAAGCTCTGCAGCCTGTCCAGGTCCCTCTGGATGGATCCCTGCCCTCTAGCAAGTCATCTGTGCCACACAGCTTGCTGCCACCTGCACACTTGCTGAGGGTGCACTGATTGCTCTGCCTGTGGCACTGACAAAGATGTTAAACAGCACTGGTGCCAGCACTGGCCCCTGAGGAGCCACTTGGCACTGCTCTGCAGGTGTTGGTCACCTGTCTGTGTGTGTGAACATCCAGCAGAGGCGTTGCTTACAGGAAGAGAGAAGCTGTGCAGCTGAGCTGCTAAATAGGAGCAGCTGTATCCTCAGAGCCAGCTGAGACACAACTGTGTGAGCAGAAGCACAGCTACGTTGCTGTGCTGACTTCAGTGGTTTCACCTGAGCCTGTTTTACCTGCCCAGGGTGCCAGGCTTCTGTCTGCTCTGGCACCAGTGTGGGTGTTTGAGCAGTTGAACTGAGCCCCAGTTCAGCTCCATTCCCTCTCCTTTTCAGAGGGATGTGAAGGTGACTTTTCTGCTGCTTAGCATTTGGTTTCCTCAGCTCTGTCTAGTTTTGATTTTGCAGTTTATTTGCCAGTGGAAGCCACAGAGGCCAAAGTGTCTCTTGCTGTTGTGACTAATCTTTGGAGGAAGATGTGGCCAGAAGCAGCTTTGCTTTGCAGGCTGAGATCATAGAATCATAGAATCAACCAGGTTGGAAGAGACCTCCAAGATCATCCAGTCCAACCTAGCACCCAGCCCTATCCAATCAACTAGACCATGGCAAATGGCAAACAAAACCCCCCAAACAACAACAACAAAACCCCATAACAGCCAGGCAAAGAAAACCCCAACCCAAAGCAAAATTCCCCACACCCAAACCAACAACAAACCCAATCCCCCAATCTGAATCTTTCTCCTTGCAGAGTGAGCTGCTGGATGCCTGTGGTAGCCTTTTCTGAACAGGATGGCTTTGATTATCTGCTCTGCTGTATTTTCCTGCATTGTCTCTCTGGATAATATTCAGCTTGCTGCAGCCCTCTTGAAAGGCCAAAGTTACAGGAGACTTTTTTGCTTTCATTTCCAGGTGTCGTGCTTGGAAGCAGCATCTTAAGTAGCATACTGGAGGCTCAGATTGAAGTGCAAGCAGCGACTGTGAGGAAGAGGCAAGCACTGTAAGTCAGTCTGACATGCTTGGAAATCATAGAATCAAGCAGGTTGGAAGTGAGCTCCAAGCTCAGCCAGCCCAACCTAGCACCCAGCCCTGCCCAACCAACCAGACCATGGCACTGAGTGCCTCATCCAGGCTTGGCTTCAACACCTCCAGGAACCACTGTTCCCCTACGTCCCTGGGAATCTGTAAAAGAACTCTTTCTCCTACCTAGCATGTTGAGACAACCCCAAAAAACTAACCCCAAACCCAGGCAGCTGAGTGCTGCTCTGAGCTGCAGACCTCTCCTGGTCATGAGATGTGCAGCTGAAGCAGTTACTCAGACTTTTCCTGGAGCAAGAGCAGTTTGATCTGCCTTCAGAAAGCACCTGGTGAATAAGTTAATAAGGGCCTGAGTGCCTCAGATCATTTTAGCTACAGCAGGAGACATCTCCAGACATGGCTCTTGTTGGTTGAACAGCAGCTGGAGCAGCTGGTGGCTCCTGCCAGACTGAAACTCCCCATGCATGCTGCAACAGACTCATAGAATCAGGCAGGGTTGGAAGGGAGCACAAGGAGCAGCCAGTGCCAACCCCCTGCCATGCCCAGGGACACCCTACCCTAGAGCAGGCTGCACACAGCCTCAGCCAGCCTGGCCTCAAACACCTCCAGCCATGGGGCCTCAACCACCTCCCTGGGCAACCCATTCCAGCCTCTCACCACTCTCCTGCTCAACAACTTCCTCCTCTCCTCCAGCCTCACTCTCCCCACCTCCACCTTTGCTCCATCCCCCCCACTCCTGCCACTCCCTCACACCCTCAAAAGTCCCTCCAAAACAGCTACACAGCTGTTTTGGAGCCCCCTTCAGATGCTGGCAGGCCACAAGAAGGTCCCCTGGGAGCCTCCTCTGCTCCATCCTGCACAGCCCCAACTCTTTCAGTCTGTGCTCACAGCAGAGCTGCTGCAGCCTCTGAGCATCCTCCTGGCCCTGCTCTGGACACTCTCCAGCATCTCCACAGCCCTCTTGCAACAGAGGCTCCAGAGCTGGCTGCAAGTAGATTCAGAGAATGATTGAGGTTGGAAGGGACCTCAAAGCTCATCCAGTCTTTGCTTGAACACCTCCAGGGATGGTGACTCCACCTCCTCCCTGCATAGCCCATTCCAGTGCCAGTCTCTCTCTGGAGTGGTCTTTCCCACCATTGCTGTGTAGAAGACACCTTGCTGCTGGGCCTAGCTCCTTTAAACAGAACTGATTTTCTTCACTTTCCTTTTCAGCAGGACTCCCTGAACATGGCAGAAGCTCACCAAGCAGTGGCTTTCCAGTTCACAGTAACTCCAGATGGCATCGACCTGCGGATGAGCCATGAGGCACTCAAACAGATTTACCTGTCTGGTGTCCATTCCTGGAAGAAAAAGTTCATCAGGTTCAAGGTATTTTCACTTGGTCAAGCCCAGCAAACCTGAGAGCTGTTTCTTGGAGCTTGTTTAGACAAAAACTTGCATGTTTGCCTTTATGGCAACTAAATATCCTTCCTTGAAAAGCCTTCTGTGGGTTTTAGTTAAGGCAGTCCCCAGTGATGCTCTAAAGGCTATAAAGGGTAGAGTTGTGTGACTTATTCCATAGAAGCAAATGGTTGTAGACATTAACAATAACTTGGATTGTCTTCATTTGCTTCCTAGGACATGAGGTAGTCCTTTAGCCTGCATCAGAGACATCCCCAGGTGTTGTTTTTGGTCTCATTGCATTGTGAGCTACATGACCACACTCTTGATTTTATGCATTCTTTGCAAAGAAGATTTTCTTTCCACATTCAGCAGGATGTTTGTTGTTCAAGAAGCTGCCTGAGCATCTCTCTTGTACAGGTTTTGCTGAGTAGTCCTGGATTGGGTGAAGTACTTGATATAGATTGGGAATTTATTGTGTCTACTTTATCAGCCCACAGATAAATTTAACCTGGCTTGCTACTCTCTCCACCATCTCTCTCAACACCCATTTTCAGCACTGCTCCTAATTAAATCTCCTTATCAAGCTGTGGGAAGGATGCTGCAGTGGTATCTTCAAACCCCCTCGGGTGCAGTTTTCAGTGTTGTGTTCAGTAGAGTACTTTTGCCATACCACAGAGGCACAGAATCCAAACTGTTGTCAGAGCCCTCCAAGCTCCTCCAGCATTGCAGGCTCAGCACCAAACCATGGCCCTCAGCACCAGCTCCACAGGCTGCTGGAACACCCCCAGGGATGGGCACTGCAGCACTGCCCTGGGCAGCCTGGGCCAAGCTTTGAGAAGCCTTCCAGGGCAGAAATGTTTCCTCCTGTCCATCCTGAGCCTCCCCTGCTTCAGCTTGGAACCAGTTCCTCTGCTCCTGTGCCTTGGCACCAAGCAGCAGAGACTGCCCCCTCCTCGCTGCAACCTCCCTGCAGGCAGCTGCAGAGAGCAATGAGCTCTGCCCTGAGCCTCCTCTCCTGCAGCCTGCACACCACCAGCTCCTTTAGTCCCTCCTCACCCCCAGCTGCTCCAGAATCATGTAGTCCATGAGCAGGGCCATCAGACTGCTTGAAGCCCCATCCAGTCTGACCATGCATGTTTCCAGTGATGGATATCCCCAGTTTCTCTGGATGCTGTTTTGTGGTCTCAGTCTTTGTTAAGGAAAGGTTACATTTGCTGAGCTGCAGAGAGCAATGAGCTCTGCCCTCAGCCTCCTCTTCTGCAGCCTGCACACCCTCATAGCACAGCTGCTCAGGCCCTTCTCCAGCCTCACTGCCCTTATGTGCTTGTTTAGAAAGGCCTAGCTCAGTGCAAGAAGGAATTCCCACAGTGTCCTTTGTGGCAATTTTATTTGCTGATTTGAGTAAGACTTGGAGCAGGATCAGTGTTTTCTACACAAGACCTTAAAAGTCCCTTTAAATTCTTGCTGTGGTGGTGACCCTTTCCTGCAGCCAAGTCAGGCACACCTGTGGAAGTGCAGGATAACCTGGATGTGTGGTGAGTTCTGTTTCTGTGTCTTTGGTGTGAGCACTGATGTGAAGGTTTCCTGTAGCCAAGTCAGGCACAGCTTTGGAAGTGCAGGGTAACCTGGATGTGTGGTGAGTTCTGTTTCTGTGGCTTTGGTGTGAGCACTGATGTGAAGGTTTCCTGCAGCCAAGTCAGGCACAGCTTTGGAAGTGCAGGGTACCCTGGATGTGTGGTTTAGATCAGAGCAGCTTCAGTGTGGTGAATTCTGTTTCTGTTGCTTTGGTGTGAACCACTCATGAAGGTTTCCTGCAGGCACAGCTTTGGAAGTGCAGGATAACCTGGATGTGTGATGAGTTCTGTTTCTGTGGCTTTGGTGTGAGCACTGATGTGAAGGTTTCCTGCAGCCAAGTCAGGCACAGCTTTGGAAGTGCAGGGTAACCTGGATGTGTGGTTTAGAACAGAGCAGCTTCAGCAGGGTGAGTTCTGTTTCTGTGGCTTTGGTGTGAGCACAGATGTGAAGGTTTCCTGCAGCCAAGTCAGGCACAGCTTTGGAAGTGCAGAATAACCTGGATGTGTGGTTTAGAACAGAGCAGCTTCAGCGGGGTGAGTTCTGTTTCTGTTGCTTTGTTGTGAACCACTCATGAAGGTTTCCTGCAGGCACAGCTTTGGAAGTGCAGGGTACCCTGGATGTGTGGTGAGTTCTGTTTCTGTGGCTTTGGTGTGAGCACTGATGTGAAGGTTTCCTGCAGCCAAGTCAGGCACAGCTTTGGAAGTGCAGGATAACCTGGATGTGTGGTGAGTTCTGTTTCTGTGGCTTTGGTGTGAACCACTCATGAAGGTTTCCTGCAGCCAAGTCAGGCACAGCTTTGGAAGTGCAGGGTACCCTGGATGTGTGGTGAGTTCTGTTTCTGTGGTTTGGTGTGAGCACTGATGGGAAGGTTTCCTGCAGCCAAGTCAGGCACAGCTTTGGAAGTGCAGGGTACCCTGGATGTGTAGTGAGTTCTGTTTCTGTGTCTTTGGTGTGAGCACAGATGTGAAGGTTTCCTGCAGCCAAGTCAGGCACAGCTTTGGAAGTGCAGGATAACCTGGATGTGTAGTGAGTTCTGTTTCTGTGGCTTTGGTGTGAGCACAGATGTGAAGGTTTCCTGCAGCCAAGTCAGGCATAGCTTTGGAAGTGCAGGATGACCTGGATGTGTAGTGAGTTCTGTTTCTGTGGCTTTGGTGTGAGCACAGATGTGAAGGTTTCCTGCAGCCAAGTCAGGCACAGCTTTGGAAGTGCAGGATAACCTGGATGTGTAGTGAGTTCTGTTTCTGTGGCTTTGGTGTGAGCACAGATGTGAAGGTTTCCTGCAGCCAAGTCAGGCACAGCTTTGGAAGTGCAGAATAACCTGGATGTGTGGTTTAGAACAGAGCAGCTTCAGCAGGGTGAGTTCTGTTTCTGTTGCTTTGTTGTGAACCACTCATGAAGGTTTCCTGCAGGCACAGCTTTGGAAGTGCAGGGTACCCTGGATGTGTGGTGAGTTCTGTTTCTGTGGCTTTGGTGTGAGCACTGATGGGAAGGTTTCCTGAAGCCAAGTCAGGCACAGCTTTGGAAGTGCAGGGTACCCTGGATGTGTGGTGAGTTCTGTTTCTGTGGTTTGGTGTGAGCACTGATGGGAAGGTTTCCTGCAGCCAAGTCAGGCACACCTGTGGAAGTGCAGGGTACCCTGGATGTGTGGTGAGTTCTGTTTCTGTGTCTTTGGTGTGAGCACAGATGTGAAGGTTTCCTGCAGCCAAGTCAGGCACAGCTTTGGAAGTGCAGGATGACCTGGATGTGTGGTGAGTTCTGTTTCTGTGGCTTTGGTGTGAGCACAGATGTGAAGGTTTCCTGCAGCCAAGTCAGGCATAGCTTTGGAAATGCAGAATAACCTGGATGTGTGGTTTAGAACAGAGCAGCTTCAGCAGGGTGAGTTCTGTTTCTGTGGCTTTGGTGTGAGCACAGATGTGAAGGTTTCCTGCAGCCAAGTCAGGCACAGCTTTGGAAGTGCAGAATAACCTGGATGTGTGGTTTAGAACAGAACAGCTTCAGCAGGGTGAGTTCTGTTTCTGTTGCTTTGTTGTGAACCACTCATGAAGGTTTCCTGCAGGCACAGCTTTGGAAGTGCAGGGTAACCTGGGTGTGTGGTGAGTTCTGTTTCTGTGGCTTTGGTGTGAGCACAGATGTGAAGGTTTCCTGCAGCCAAGTCAGGCACAGCTTTGGAAGTGCAGGATAACCTGGGTGTGTGGTGAGTTCTGTTTCTGTGGCTTTGGTGTGAGCACTGATGTGAAGGTTTCCTGCAGCCAAGTCAGGCACAGCTTTGGAAGTGCAGAATAACCTGGATGTGTGGTTTAGAACAGAACAGCTTCAGCAGGGTGAGTTCTGTTTCTGTTGCTTTGTTGTGAACCACTCATGAAGGTTTCCTGCAGGCACAGCTTTGGAAGTGCAGGGTAACCTGGGTGTGTGGTGAGTTCTGTTTCTCTGGCTTTGGTGTGAGCACAGATGTGAAGGTTTCCTGCAGCCAAGTCAGGCACAGCTTTGGAAGTGCAGGATAACCTGGATGTGTGGTGAGTTCTGTTTCTGTGGCTTTGGTGTGAGCACTGATGTGAAGGTTTCCTGCAGCCAAGTCAGGCACAGCTTTGGAAGTGCAGGATAACCTGGATGTGTGGTGAGTTCTGTTTCTGTGGCTTTGGTGTGAACCACTCATGAAGGTTTCCTGCAGCCAAGTCAGGCACAGCTTTGAAAGTGCAGGATAACCTGGGTGTGTGGTGAGTTCTGTTTCTGTGGCTTTGGTGTGAGCACTGATGGGAAGGCTTTGCTTTGCAGAATGGAATTATCACTGGTGTTTACCCTGCAAGCCCATCCAGCTGGCTGATCGTGGTGGTGGGGGTGATGTCCACAATGTATGCCAAGATTGACCCTTCCTTGGGAATCATCGCCAAGATTAACCGCACGCTCGACACCACGTGAGTAGGCTGCAGAGTTCCCCTCCTCTCAAGCTTTGTAGCTGCAGTTGAAGCTCAGCCTGCTAAAGCATGTCAGCTTTGGAGCAGTGTGAGTGTGCCCTAGGAGCAGCTGCATGAGGGTATGAAGTGGGCAGCTTGTCCCAGCAGTATTCCTGCTTTGTTTTCTGAGGATGTGGGAAGCACTTGGCAACCTCTGCGGCCTTTGATCTCGCTGCCTGGGAGCTTGTGGAGGAGGGCTAAATGGGCATGAAGCTAGCTGCCTGGTTTGCAATGCCAGGCTCTCTTGAGAAAGTGAAGTGGCAGCTGGTGGCTTTTGTTTGCACAGTGGCTACATGTCCAACCAGACGCAGAACGTGGTCAGCGGGGTTCTGTTCGGCACAGGGCTGTGGGTCGCCCTCATCGTCACCATGCGCTACTCCCTCAAGATGCTGCTGTCCTACCACGGCTGGATCTTCTCTGAGCATGGCAAGCTCTCTGCAGGCACCAAGCTCTGGATGGTAAGGGTGCACTGTCCCCCTCCTGCACCTTCACTTCTCTCTGACCTCTACTCATAGATCGTAGAATCAAGCAGGCTGGAAGAGAGCTCCAAGCTCAGCCAGCCCAACCTAGCACCCAGCCATGAAGTGGCTTTGTTGCTACTTGGACTCGTTGTTTTCAACCCAATTTTTGGACAGCATTGTTGTAGAATTAACTTCTGTGCCTTACTGTGATAAAATTAGTCCCTGCTGCCTGGTAGACAGGTGGACAGACAGACAGATAGATTGAGGGATTGGTTGATAGATAGATTGATGGATTGAGGGATTGGTTTAGGGAGAGATTGATGGGTTGAGATATTGGTTTAGGGAGAGATTGATGGGTTGAGGGATGGATTGATGAATTGGTTGAGGGATAGAATGATGGAATGGTTAAGGGATAGATTGGTTGAGGCATTGGTTGAGGGATGGGTTGATGGATTGAGGGATTAGTTGAGGGATAGATTGAGGGATTGGTGGAGGGATAGATTTGTTGAGGGATGGATTGAGGGATTATTTGGGGGATAGATTGAGGGATTGGTTGAGGGATAGATTGAGGGATTGGTTTAGGGAGAGATTGATGGGTTGAGAGATTGGTTTAGGGAGAGATTGATGGGTTGAGAGATTGGTTTAGGGAGAGATTGGTGGGTTGAGAGATTGGTTTAGGGAGAGATTGATGGGTTGAGGGATGGATTGATGAATTGGTTGAGGGATAGAATGATGGAATGGTTAAGGGATAGATTGGTTGAGGCATTGGTTGAGGGATGGGTTGATGGATTGAGGGATTGGTTGAGGGATAGATTGAGGGATTGGTTGAGGGATAGATTGGTTGAGGGATGGATTGAGGGATTGGTTGAGGGATAGATTGAGGGATTGGTTGAGGGATAGATTGAGGGATTGGTTGAGGGAGAGATCGATGGGTTGAGAGATTGGTTTAGGGAGAGATTGATGGGTTGAGGGATGGATTGATGAATTGGTTGAGGGATAGATTGATGGAATGGTTAAGGGATAGATTGGTTGAGGCATTGGTTGAGGGATGGGTTGAGGGGCTGAGGGATGGATTGATGGGTTGAGGGATAGATTGAGGGATTGGTTGAGGGATAGATTGAGGGATTGGTTGAGGGATAGATTGGTTGAGGGATGGATTGAGGGATTATTTGGGGGATAGATTGAGGGATTGGTTGAGGGATAGATTGGTTGAGGGATAGATTGAGGGATTGGTTTAGGGAGAGATTGATGGGTTGAGAGATTGGTTTAGGGAGAGATTGATGGGTTGAGAGATTGGTTTAGGGAGAGATTGATGGATTGAGGGGTTGAGAGATTGAGGGATGGGTGGGTTGAGGGATGGAAGGGTTGAGGGATAGATTGGTAGGTTGAGGGATGGGTTGACAGGTAGACTGACTGACTGACAGACTGACTAACAGAATGCCAGTTTGGAAGTGACCTTGAGATCATCCAGTCCAAGCCTGTCAAGGTAAGAATGTAGCTGCAGTGAGCTGGGCCAGCAGCCTGGCAAGCTGGGCATTCCAGCTGTCTAATGTAGGAGACTCCAGCAGCTCCCTGGGGAGTTTATAACAGACTCAAAGCTGAGCTGCTAGCCTGCCAGCATGGTTCCTTATGAGAGGCATTCAAAAGCAGCTACCCAGGGTGATGCACTAGAGCAGGATGCAATGTTCACCTGTGACAAATGACATTTCTGCTTGCTAGCTTCTCCTGGAAGCAGTATCAGGAGCCTCATGACTGGAGTTTCTGCAGTCCAGGCTCTGGAGGGTAAGGCTTTCTGGCAACTGTTTGAAGCTGCAGCTGTCTGGGTTTTCAGCATGTCCCACCCAAGAGATATTTCATAGCTGTTGATATCATCAACCTCAGACAGCAGGAACTCTAATGCTGCTTACCATGCTTTGTGGCACGTTGGGTTTGTGGGGTTCTGTGGCATTTGTGTGTGTGTTCTGTCTGTTTGTAAATGAAGAACACTGCCTGAGAATGGATTGGGTTGGAAGGGTCCTCCAGAGCTCATCCACTCCAACCTCCTGCACTCAGCAGGGACATCCTCCACTAGAGCAGGCTGCCCACAGCCCTGTCCAGCCTCACCTGGAATATCTCTAGAGATGGAGCCCAGACCACCTCCTTGGGCAACCTGTTGCAGTGTTGCAGCAGCCTCCTGGTGCAGAACTTGTTCCTCACATCCAGTATCAATCTGCTCTGCTCCAGTTTGCAGCCATTGCCCTTGTCCTGTCCCTGCAGGCCTTTGCAAACAGTCTCTCTGCAGCCTTCTTGCAGCCCCTGCAGGCACTGGAAGTCAGCTCTAAGGTCTGCCTGGAACCTTCTCTTCTCCAGGCTGACCAATCCAAGCTCCCTCAGGCTATTACCTGCAAAGGTGTTTGTGCAGTAGTAGCTCTGTTTCAAAACCTTGTTATTTCTTTTGCTAGCCACAGAAGAGAGGGCTGCTTGCCCTAGTGAAGCACTAGTAACTACCTCAGCTCTTCCAGTTACTCTTCAGTGTTGTCTGGTTTGCTGGAGAGGTTTTCCTGAGTTATTTTACTTATCTGTTGGGTTGTTTTTTTTGGTGATGTTTAACAGCTTAACAAATACTATTGTGAATATATTGACTTACAGCCATGCTAAGTCATGCTAACTGCATCCAGCTCTGCAGCCCCTGGGACAAGAGGGCTGTGGAGATGCTGGAGAGTGTCCAGGGCCAGGAGGATGCCCAGAGGCTGCAGTAGCTCTGCTGTGAGCACAGCCTGAAAGAGTTGGGGTTGTGCAGGCTGGAGCAGAGGAGGCTCCCAGGTGACCTTCTTGTGGCCTGCCAGCATCTGAAGGGGGCTCCAAAAAAGCTGGGGAGGGACTTCCGAGGCTGTGAGGGAGTGGCAGGAGTGGGGGAATGGAGCAAAGGTGGAGGTGGGGAGAGTGAGGCTGGAGGTGAGGAGGAAGTTGTTGAGCAGGAGGGTGGTGAGAGGCTGGAATGGGTTGCCCAGGGAGGTGGTTGAGGCCCCATGGCTGGAGGTGTTTGAGGCCAGGCTGGCTGAGGCTGTGTGCAGCCTGCTCTAGGGTAGGGTGTCCCTGGGCATGGCAGGGGGGTTGGCACTGGCTGATCCTTGTGGTCCCTTCCAACCTTGACTGATTCTGTGATTCTAAGTAAAAACCCCAGCCCTGATTTCACTCACAATCCAAAGTGACTTCAGGTGAACCTATTTTGTCTTCTAAAGTAAACTCCAGCAGAAATAGGGGAAAAAATCCAAATATTAGGTTCAAAACCAGGTTACAAAATAACAATCTGTGCCCAGATGCAGTGCATGCTGGAATGGGAGAATTTGATCTGTCTGCATATGAAATCAGATGTAATTAACTGTGAGTGCCTGTCAGACCACTTGAATGTCTGAAGCTCTTACAGGTGCTCTACTACAGGTTTACTTAAGATGTAAATTCTGTTCACACAGTCCCTGAACAGTTTTGGTTGGGTTGGAAGGGAACTCAAAGCTCATCCAGTTCCAACTCCCTGCCATGGGCAGGGACACCTCCCACCAGCCCAGGCTGCTGAAGACCTCATCCAGCCTGGCCCTTCCCTCCAGGGAAGGGACATCTACAGCCTCCCTGGGCAGCCTGTGCCAGTGTCTCCTCACTCTCACCAAAGTCTTCCTCATCTCCACTCTCACTCTCCCCTCTCCCAGCTCAAAGCCATTGCCCCTCACCCTGGCACTCCCAGCCCTTGTCTAGAGTCCCTCTCCAGCTTTCCTGGGGCCTCTTCAGGTACTGGCAGCTTGCTCTAAGATTTGCCTGGAGCCTTCTCTTCTCCAGGCTGCACATCTCCAACTCTTCCAGCCTGGCCCCACAGCAGAGGCTCTCCAGCCTCTTATCTTTGTGGCCTCCTCTGGAGACTCTCCAGCAGCTCCAGGTCCTTCTTGTGCTGGGTTCCCCAGAGCTGGAGGCAGTGCTGCAGGTGAGCTCTGAGCAGAGCAGAGGGGCAGAATCCCCTCCCTGTGCTGCTGCTCTCCCTGCTCTGGCTGCAGCCAGCACACAGCTGCCTCTGGGCTGCCAGTGACCAGTGCTGGCTTCTGGGCACTTTGGCACCAACTGGCACCCCCAAGGCATTCTCCTGCAGGCTGCTCTCAGCCACTCCTCACCCAGCCTGGATCTGTGCTGGGGGTTGCCCTGCCTCAGCTGCAGGACCTTGCACTTGATCTGCTAAGCAAACACATCTGTGGCTGAAGATAACCTGTCCTAAGAGCTGTGGAATAATAATGTCTCCAAGTGTGGAATTGGATTTGCTTATGAGAAGCTGCACTTCTGTTTCTCACCTGGCTTCAGCTTGTGTCATAAAGCACAGGTTGATGTCACTGGGCTCAGAACTGTGCTGCACCCACAGCCTTCTGAAAATCACAGCTGCAGATCCATTTGCTGGGGTGGGGTCTGCAGTTCTTCATAAGGCAGACTCCTCTGGCTGTGTTAAGCAAGGACCATGAGAGAGGAGAGAGCTTGCATCCCACAGCTGGAACTGTCAGTGGGGAGAGGCTGTGGAGGGGAAGGGTTAGGAATGGTGTGCTGGAATGGTAGCCTTACCTCTTCTGGCTGCAGTTGGTTGTGCTGAAATGGTAGCCTCACCTCTTCTGGCTGCAGTTGATTGCTCTGTAGCCAGTGGGTGCTGTGCTGTGTTGGACCTTGCACAGTGAAGGTTCCCCTGGATTGTTGGTGTCATTCCTGGCCTTGCTTTCATGATGAAACAGGGGCCAAAATACAGGCAAAACCCTTTCCTGGGTAGCCTAGAAGCTGCAGCATGGCCTAGGCTTTGAGCCTGTGCATGTCACAGCTGAGAAGCAGCCATAGAGAGAAAAGCTGCCTCTCTCTTCAGCCTTCCATGTGCCCCAGGAGCTGCTGTGCTGTCTGAAGCTAAGGTAGAACTCTCACCTCTGGCTGCTTTGTCTCATTGTTGGGGTCTTGTCTAACACAAGCACTGAGTGCAGCACTGGCATGCTTGCATGGTTTGGTTTCCATGCTCAAAGAAACTTCCAGGGCTGTTCCTGGTGCTGAGCTGGAACTGTGGATAACAGGAAACCATTACCCCAAAGCAGAATTACCAGTGTTGAAGATGGCTACAGTTATCTGGGATCCTTAGATCATAGAATCATAGAAGCAACCAGGCTGGAAGAGAGCTCCAAGCTCAGCCAGCCCAACCTAGCACCCAGCCCTGCCCAACCAACCAGACCATGGCACTAAGTGCCCCAGCCAGGCTTGGCTGCAACACCTCCAGCCACGGCCACTCCACCACCTCCCTGAGCAGCCCATTCCAGTGCCAATCACTCTCTCTGACAACAACTTCCTCCTCACAGCCAGCCCAGACCTGCCCTGCCACAGCTTCAGACTCTGTCCCCTTGTTCTGTTGCTGGCTGCCTGGCAGCAGAGCCCAACCCCACCTGGCTGCAGCCTCCCTGCAGGTAGTTGTAGGCAGCTGTAGATGATGAAGAGCTTGCAGTGATTCCTGTTTTGAAGCACAAGGTAGATGTCTCTGTAGTATCTGTGTAGTAACCTCTAGTATCTCTAGAATAGTAAAAGGCCAGCTGGCAGGTCTGCTGGGTTCATCTCACAGAGGGAGAAGTATGAAGAAGAGAACTCTGCCTCTGTGATCACAGAGTCATAGTATGGCTCAGGCTGGAAGGGACCTCAGAGGTCATCTTCTCCAGCCTCCCTGCCGTGAGCAGGGACACTTTTCAGTACTTGGTTGCCCAAGGCCTCACCCAGTTTTGACTTAAATACTTCCAAGCAGGAGGCAGCCACAGCCTCTGGGCAACCAGGAGCCTGTGCCAGAGTCTCACCACCCTCACACTCAACAACTTCTGCCTCAGCTCCACTCTAACCCTGCCCTGCCTCACCTCCAAACCATTCCCCCTGGCCTGGCCCTAGACACCCTGAGCAGAAGTCTCTCTGCAGCCTTCCTGCAGGCTCCCTTCAGGCCCTGGCAGCAGTTCTGAGGTGCCCCTGGAGCCTTCTCCTCTGCAGGCTGCACCCCCCCAGCTCCCCCAGCCTGTGCTCACAGCAGAGCTGCTCCAGCCCTCAGATCATCCTCATGGCCTGCTCTAGACTTCAAGAGTTGTGCCATTCAACCCCAGCATTGCCAGGATCCTGCAGAGCATGGGGCAAATTTGGAACCTCTTCCACTGCCACCTTTAACCTTGAGAAATGTCATCTGTCAGGGCCCTTTTGAGTTGGGACAGGGTGATAACTGTGATGCTTTGCTACAGCTTGTAAGTGCAGTGGGAAGAGCACCAGGAGTTACTCACTGCACTTGGTTACTGTGCTGTTTCTCTTGTGTTGAGCCTAATAACCTGAGGTGCCTTTGGCTTTGTGCTGTCTGTTCCCCAGGCACTAGTGAAGCTCTTCTCAGGACGCAAGCCCATGCTGTACAGCTTCCAGACTTCTCTGCCACGGTTGCCAGTTCCAGCTGTTAAAGACACAGTCAGCAGGGTGGGTACTTGCATGGGCACTCTTCCTTCAGGGATATTGTACCCACAGGTACAGTGTGTGGGGTTTGGTTTGGCTTTGGGTTTGCCAGACCTTATCAAAATCTTGCCTGGTGGCATTAATATGCTGGAATCACAAAGTGTCAGGGGTTGGAAGGGAGCTCTGGAGGTATCACAGTATCACCATGGTTGGAAGAGACCTCACAGATCATCAAGTCCAACCCTTTACCACAGAGCTCAAGGCCAGACCATGGCTGTGTCCTCTTGTTCTGGTGCTGGCCACCTGAGAGAAGAGAGCAACCTCCTCCTGGCCACAACCTCCCCTCAGGTAGTTGTAGACAGCAATAAGGTCTGCCCTGAGCCTCCTCTTCTTCAGGCTAACCAATCCCAGCTCCCTCAGCCTCTCCTCGTAGGGCTGTGCTCAAGGCCTCTCCCCAGCCTCATCATCCAGTCCAGGGCAGGGCACACAGGAACACATCCAGGTGGCTTTGGAAAAGCTCCAGAGGAGGAGACTCCACAACCTCTCTGGCAGCCTTCTCCCCAAGGAGGTTGTTGGGTCCCCATTCGTGGAGGTATTTCAGAGAGGCAGAGCTGTGGTGCTGAGGGCCATGGCTTGTCCCCAGCCTTGGTGGTTGGACTGGATGATCTTGGGAGGGGTTGGAAGGGAGCTCTGGAGGTCATCCAGTCCAACCCTCTGCAACCCTCTGACAGAGTAGGAGCACCCAGGGCAGGGCACACAGAACACATCCAGGTGGCTTTGGAAAGGCTCCAGAGCAGGAGACTCCACAACCTCTCTGGGCAGCCTGCTCCAGCCTCCAGCACCCTTGCAGGGACAAAGTTTCCCCTCCTGTTCCCGTGGTGACTCCTCTGCTCCAGTTTGCCCCCAGTGCCCCTTGTGCTGCCCTTGGCCACCCCTGAGCAGATCCTGGCTGTGTCCTCCCCATGCTGCCCTGCACATCTTTAGCACAGCAGTGAGGGCAGCCCTCAGGCTGCTCTGCTCCAAGCAGCCCCAGCACCCTCAGCCTGGCCTCACAGGAGGTGGTCACTGCCTGCAGCACCTTGGGGCCTCTGGACTGGGCTCTGCAGCACTTCCCTGGGTTTACTTTAATGGATTAAAACTTGTGCATAGAAAAAAAAGGCTGGGACCAAGCACTGAGACTGCTGCCAGTGTGAAGCTGACATAGTTGGTACTGGAGGATGTGATGTCCAGTGTAGAACTGTGTAGCCAACTGTGAGTCCCAGGGCTTTTGGCACCTGGAGAGTTTGTTATCTACCACAGGCTGACCATTCAGAGGTGTGGAAATCAAAACTGAGGGCACAGAAACCCAAGGGCTGAGTTGTAGTTATTTAGAGACAAAACCAACCTCTCTCTGCCTGCTACTGGAGAAGAAGTTTCTCTTTTGAGAGGCAAATGTATCTTTAGCAAAGTCACCTCTTCCACTGGGGATTTATTGGCAGTGTCTGCAGAAGGAGCTCACTTTTGTGGTATTCAGGATGTTCAGAAGGGTGTGGAGCAACATCTTCCTTGTAGCCTGATGAGTGGAGCCTGCATACTCTTTGTCTACTGCTCAGATGCTGTGTGCAGGAGGCTGTGCAGTGGTTGCTGTCCTGATGCAGATTCGTTTCCTGTCTTGCAGTACCTGGAGTCAGTTCGTCCTCTGATGGGTGATGAAGACTTCCAGAGGATGGAAGGGCTTGCCAAAGACTTTGCATTTAATTTAGGACCAAGGCTTCAGTGGTACTTGAGGCTAAAATCCTGGTGGGCCACAAACTATGTGAGTAGATAAACCTCCCTGGGCAACCTGTGCCAGTGTCTCACCACCCTCACTGTAAAGAACTCTTTCCTAACATCCAGTTTATGTCACAGAACTGTCAGGGTTTGGAGTGACCTCAAAGATTCAACCCCCACAGGCTCCCACTAGATCGGGCAGCACACAGCCACATCCAGCCTGGCCTTAAACACCTCCAGGGATAAGCCTTCCACTGCCTCCCTGGACAACCTGTTCCAAGGTCTCACTGCCCTCATGGTGAAGAACTTCCTCCTCACCTCCAGCCTCACTCTCCCCACCTCCACCTTTGCTCCATTCCCCCCACTCCTGCCACTCCCTGACACCCTCAGAAGTCCCTCCCCAGCTTTTTTGGAGCCCCCTTCAGATGCTGGCAGGCCACAAGAAGGTCACCTGGGAGCCTCCTCTGCTCCAGCCTGCACAGCCCCAACTCTTTCAGTCTGTGCTCACAGCAGAGCTGCTGCAGCCTCTGAGCATCCTCCTGGCCCTGCTCTGGACACTCTCCAGCATCTCCACATCCCTCTTGTCCCAGGGGCTCCAGACCTGGATGCAGTACTCCAGGTGGGGTCTCAGCAGAGCAGAGGGGAAGAATCCCCTCCCTGGCCCTGCTGGCCACACTGCTGCTGCTGCAGCCCAGGCTCTGGTTGCTCTCTGGGCTGCAAGTGCACACTGCTGGCTCCTGTTGAGCTTCTCCTCCACCAGCACCCCCAAGTCCCTCTCCTCAGGGCTGCTCTCCTGCCTGGATTTGTGCTTGGTATTGCCTCAATCCAGTCTGTCCTGGCAGATTGCTAAATGCTCAGGAGATCTGACACACTTCAGTGATCTGAAGGTGGTGACTTCATCAGAAGCTTATCAGAGAGGTACAGCTGGATGTAACTGAGTCCCCTTGCCCCTGTTTTGCTGTTCCCTGCAGTTTAAGAGAAATTAGGGGAGTTCAGTTTTATTTTGCAGTGAAAGGGCCCAGCTTGCAGTGTCCTCCCTGCTTCTGTCTGGAATGTTTTGTTGTGGAGTCATTAACATGGAGAACACAAACTGGGAATTCTGAGAATCCCAGAAGGCCAGGGGTTGGAAGGGGACCTCTGGAGATCATCCAGCTCAGTCCCCTGCCAGAGCAGGGGCACCCAGGGCAGGGCACACAGGAACACATCTAGGTGAGGGTTGAAAGTCTCCAGAGCAGGAGACTCCACCACCTCTCTGGGCAGCCTGCTCCAGGCCTCCAGCACCCTTACAGCAAGGAGGCTTCTCCTCGTGCTGAGGTGGAACCTTCTGGGCTCTAGCTTAATGTCCTTCTGCTTCTTTTCTGCTGCAGGTCAGTGACTGGTGGGAGGAATATATCTACCTGAGAGGACGTGGACCAATTATGGTGAACAGCAACTATTTTGCAATGGTAGGTGACTGCTCTGGCTACCTTCAGGTGCCAGGGAGGCAGTGTCAGCTTTCTGCTAGCTGTCTTCTTTGGTGACCTCTCTTTACAAATCCACTCTCACTGACTGTGTGACCTTTGTTTGTCTTTCTTATGGTATAGCCTAAAGCCAGTGCTGTCTTAATGATCACCTTGGCACGTCACCACTTAGGCCAGCTCCTCCCTTGATCTGCTGGGCACACTCCTCCTAATACACCCCAGGAGCCCACTGGCCTTCTTGGCCCCCAGGGCACATTGCTGTGCCATGGGTAACTTGTTAGCCACCAGGACTCTACAGGGCTGCTCTCCAGCAGTCACCTTCCAGCCTCTACTGCTGCAGTTTGTTATTGCTCCCCAGGTGCAGCACTCTGCACTTGTCCCTGTTGAACCTCCCTGGCTCCTCTGTGCCCAGCTCTGTGTGCCCAGGGCTCTCTGGATGGCAGCACAGCCTGCAGCTGTCTCAGCCAAGCCTCCCAGCTTGGTGTCAGCAGCAAACTTGCTGAACAGACTGTGTCTGTGTGTGCCCTCATCAGTGTCATTGATGAAGATGTTGAAGAGGACTGGCCCCAGCACTGATCCCTGGGGGACACCACTGGTCTCAGCTCTCCAGCTGGACCTGGCAGCATTGATCACCACCCTCTGGACCCTGTCTTGCAACCAGTTCCTAACCCCCCTCACTGCCTGCTCTTCCATCCCACACTTGCTCAGCTTGCTCACTAAAATGCCATGGCAGACAGTGTCAAAGGCCTTGCTAAGGCCAAGGGAGACTACATCCACTGCTCTCCCTGAACCTACCCTATCATAGACTGCCATCAGGTTAGTCAAGCAGGACTCCCCCTTGGTAAAAGCACTGTCAGGCTGGGGTGGGAGGGGGTCTTTTAAGTGTACCTTGGCCATCACTAACTTAGGCTTCTTCTGTGCTTTGCAGGACTTCCTTCACTTGTTCCCCACAAGGGTGCAGGCAGCCAGGGCTGGCAATGTCATCCATGCCATCCTGCTCTATCGGAAGAAACTGGACAGGCAGGAAATCAAGCCAGTATGTAGTGTGGCTTTGAAGGGCTTTTGGTCTTTTCCAGCATACTCTGCAAGAACTTGGTCAGTTTTCAAGAGTGGGAGAGGAAATGAACATCTTGCAGTCAGAGCAGTGTGAGATGGAGCTGAACTTGTGGTCTCAAACGTCTTAGTTATCACTTGAGCTGTACGTGGGTGGGAACTGCCAGCTCTGTGCCCAGCTCTGCTGCCCCCAGCACAAGATGGACCTGGAACTACTGGCTCCAGGGGAGGCCACCAAGATGCTCAGAGGATGGAGAACCTCTGCTGTGGGGAGAGGCTGGGAGAGTTGGGGCTCTTCAGCCTAGAGAAGAGAAGGCTCCAGGGAGACCTCAGGGCAGCCTTCCAGTAACCAAAGGGGCTCCAAGAGAGCTGGGGAGGGACTTTGGACAAGGGCAGGGAGTGCCAGGATGAGGGACAATGGCTTGGAGCTGGGGGAGGGGAGAGTGAGAGTGGAAAGGAGGAAGGAATTGTTGAGTGAGGGTGGGGAGAGACTGGCACAGGATCGGATGTGAGGAACAAGTTCTGACCAGGAGGCTGCTGGAACACTGCAACAGGATGCCCAGGGAGGCTGTGGCTGCCCCCTGCCTCGAGCTGTTCAAGGCCAGGCTGGATGAGGCCTTCAGCAAGCTGAGCTGGTGGGAGTTGTCCCTGCCCACAGCAGGGGGGTGGCACTGGATGATCTTTAAGGTCCTTTCCAACCCATTCTATGAATCAAAATCACTGGGTTCTGTCTTGCCAGATCATAGAACCATAGAATCAAGCTGGTTGGAAGAGAGCTCCAAGCTCATCCAGCCCAACCTAGCACCCAGCCCTACTCAACCAACCAGACCATGGCACTAAGTGCCTCATCCAGGCTTGGCTTCAACACTTCCAGGATCCTTGCAGTGTTTGCAGTTCCAGATTTACCCAAAGGGACTGGCACTGGCCTGTGCCCTGTGCTCCACCTAACAGTGCTGCTGCTCTGTGCTAACCATGTGTTGGTACTTTTGAGCCCCTGCAGTCTGAAAAGACTGTGATGATCACATGAGGAGTGGCTGGGCCAGAGGGCTGGACCCTGAGCCCAAGTGTGAGCCTAAGGAGAGATGAAGATGAAATCCTGTTACTCTCAGTTCTGGGTAACAAAGGCAGGCAAAGTGAATGCAGTTCACACATGGAGTCATCTGGGCTGGAAGGGACCTCCAGAGCTCATCCAGCCCAACCCCCTGCACAACATCCTCCACTAGAGCAGGCTGCCCACAGCCCTGTCCAGCCTCACCTGGAATATCTCTAGAGATGGAGCCCAGACCACCTCCTTGGGCAACCTGTTGCAGTGTTCCAGCAGCCTCCTGGTGCAGAACTTGTTCCTCACATCCAATCTCAATCTGCTCTGCTCCAGTTTGCAGCCATTGCCCTCGTCCTGTCCCTGCAGGCCTTTGCAAACAGTCTCTCTGCAGCCTTCTTGCAGCCCCTTCAGGCACTGGAAGTCAGCTCTAAGGTCTGCCTGGAACCTTCTCTTCTCCAGGCTGACCAATCCAGGCTCCCTCAGGCTATTACCTGCAAAGGTGTTTGATCAGTAGTAGCTCTGTTTCAAAACCTTGTTATTTCTTTTGCTAGCCACAGAAGAGAGGGCTGCTTGCCCTAGTGAAGCACTAGTAACTACCTCAGGCATGGGGCCACAACCACCTCCCTGGGCAACCTGTTGCAGCGTTCCAGCAGCCTCCTGCTGCAGACCTTGTTCCTCACATCCAATCTCAATCTGCTCTGCTCCACTTTGCAGCCATTTCCCACATGCAGTCTGTCTGCAGTTCTGCATATCCACCCTGCCCAGTGGCTGTGCTCTGGGGTGGAAACAATCAAGCAGTTTTGTGCAGGTGATAGCAGGGATGGGAGGAGTTGATTGTCCCCACAGAGCTAACCAGTGTTAACTTCTGTTCCTACACAGCCAGAAATGGCTTTCAGAGAAGGAATGAAGGGGTAATGCATGCTGCACGTGTTGGGTTTTGCATCTGGGCTGGCCACTGAGAGCTCTTGGGATCTCAGATGCTGAGCAGCTTCAGCAGCCCTCCTTTGAGCTTTGGTAGAGGGGGAAAGTACAAACCCAGCTGCTGGAATGTTAGGGGAATCTTCCACCTGTAGTTTAAAGAAGGAGGATGAGCAGGGGAGGGAAAACCCTTGGCTTGATGTGCTGTAAATCTTACTGTTCTCCTGCCTGTTTCTCCTCTCCTGCCCGATGTGCTGATGGTGTGAAATCCCCCCTCGGTGTGCCTCTGTGCTGCAGATCCTGCTGCTGGGCTCCACCGTGCCGCTGTGCTCGGCGCAGTGGGAGCGCATGTTCAACACCTCCCGCGTCCCGGGGCTGGAGGCAGGTAAGCACAGCCAGCCGGGGAGGCAGCAGTGGGGACACTCCTGCCACTCTCCTGCTTTTCCTGATCAGGATCATAGAATCAGGCAGGCTGGAAGAGAGCTCCAAGCTCAGCCAGCCCAGCCTAGCACCCAGCCCTGCCCAACCAACCACACCATGGCACTAAGTGCCCCAGCCAGGCTTGGCTGCAACACCTCCAGCCACAGCCACTCCACCACCTCCCTGGGCAGCCCATTCCAGTGCCAATCACTCTCTCTGACAACAACTTCCTCCTCACAGCCAGCCTAGACCTGCCCTGGCACAGCTTCAGACTCTGTCCCCCTCTTCTGTTGCTGCTTGCTTGGCATCAGAGCCCAACCCCACCTGGCTGCAGCCTCCCTGCAGGTAGTTGAAGAGAGCAGGCAGATCCTTCTGCAGCATCTCAGCAGTGGGGCTTTTCAGGTTCATAGGAGCAGAAGACTTGTTTGGGGCACTGAAGGAATTCAGTTAGCAGCTTTCATGCAGTGAGGGCTTCTCTGGCCTGCTGTGCAAACCTTCACCTGCAGTTTGAGACAGAGGCTTCATGCCTAGCTTCAGGCTTATCCCAGTTAAGCCACACAACTAATCAAGTGGGGTTTGTGCTTCACTGACTTTGATCACCCTGCCCTTTTGGGCCGTGGCTGGAGGGTTCCCTCTGCTTCTGCCAGGATAAAGGTGGACAAAGCTTGTGTTCCTAAACCTAGGCTCTCTTAAGACTTCTGCATTGCACTGGGAGTTGTGTGGTGTTTGAGTGCAGCTGAGTTAAAGTTGCCTCAGCTCAGGTTCATTCAGCCTGCACTGCCACTGCTCACTTCTCAGGTACAGAAGTGCAGAGTTAACTGCTTCAGGTTGGCCTCCACTGGTGAAACTCAGGGTGCTGCTTATGGAAACTGGTGATCAGAGCTGGGCAGTGGACTGCTCCTGCAGGAGTCTCTGTGCTGGAGTGTAGATCACAGGATGTTAGGGGCTGGAAGGGACTCCAAGGGATCATCCAGTCCCACCCCCCTGCCAGAGCAGGACCACACAGTCTAGCATAGATCACAGAGGAACACATCCAGACAGGCCTTGAAAGGCTCCACAGAAGGAGACTCCACAACCTCTCTGGGCAGCCTGTGCCAGTGCTCTGGGACCCTTACAGTAAAGAAGTTCCCCCTTGTGCTGAGCTGGAACCTCTTTTGCTGCAGCTTACACCCATTGCTGCTTGTCCTGTCCCAGGGAGCAGAGAGCAGAGCCTGTCCCCCATCCTGATCCCCAGCTTACACCCATTGCTGCTTGTCCTGTCCCAGGCAGCAGTGAGCAGAGCCTGTCCCTCCATCCTGATCCCCAGCTTACACCCATTGCTGCTTGTCCTGTCCCACGGAGCAGTGAGCAGAGCCTGTCCCCCATCCTGATCCCCAGCTTACACCCATTGCTGCTTGTCCTGTCCCACGGAGCAGTGAGCAGAGCCTGTCCCCCATCCTGATCCCCAGCTTACACCCATTGCTGCTTGTCCTGTCCCAGGGAGCAGAGAGCAGAGCCTGTCCCCCTCTCCTGACCCCCAGCTTACACCCATTGCTGCTTGTCCTGTCCCAGGGAGCAGTGAGCAGAGCCTGTCCCCCTCTCCTGACCACCAGCTTACACCCATTGCTGCTTGTCCTGTCCCAGGGAGCAGTGAGCAGAGCCTGTGCCCCTCTCCTGACCCCCAATTTACACCCATTGCTGCTTGTCCTATCCCAGAGAGCAGAGCCTGTGCCCCTCTCCTGACCCCCAGCTTACACCCATTGCTGCTTGTCCTGTCCCAGGCAGCAGTGAGCAGAGCCTGTGCCCCTCTCCTGACCCCTAGCTTACACCCATTGCTGCTTGTCCTATCCAGGGAGCAGTGAGCAGAGCCTGTCCCCCATCCTGACCCCTAGCTTATATCCATTGCTGCTTGTCCTATCCAGGGAGCAGTGAGCAGAGCCTGTCCCCCTCTCCTGATCCCCAGTTTACACCCATTGCTGCTTGTCCTGTCCCAGGGAGCAGAGAGCAGAGCCTGTGCCCCTCTCCTGACCCCCAGCTTATATCCATTGCTGCTTGTCCTGTCCCAGGGAGCAGAGAGCAGAGCCTGTGCCCCTCTCCTGACCCCCAGCTTACACCCATTGCTGCTTGTCCTGTCCCAGGGAGCAGAGAGCAGAGCCTGTGCCCCTCTCCTGACCCCCAGCTTATATCCATTGCTGCTTGTCCTGTCCCAGGGAGCAGAGAGCAGAGCCTGTGCCCCTCTCCTGACCCCCAGCTTACACCCATTGCTGCTTGTCCTGTCCCAGGGAGCAGAGAGCAGAGCCTGTGCCCCTCTCCTGACCCCCAGCTTACACCCATTGCTGCTTGTCCTATCCCAGAGAGCAGAGCCTGTGCCCCTCTCCTGACCCCCAGCTTACATCCATTGCTGCTTGTCCTGTCCCAGGGAGCAGTGAGCAGAGCCTGTGCCCCTCTCCTGACCCCCAGCTTACATCCATTGCTACTTGTCCTGTCCCAGGGAGCAGAGAGCAGAGCCTGTCCCCCCCATCCTGATCCCCAGCCCTCAGGTGTTTATAAACCTTGATTAAATCCCCTCTCAGCCTTCTCTTCTCCAGACCAAGCAGCCCCAGGTCCCTGAGCCTGCAGACAGCTGCCTCCAGCCCCTGTCCCTGCTGCGGCAGGAGCTGGTGAAGGCAGCAGAGGGAGGGCTGGCAGGCGGCGGGGGCGGGCGTGGGTGCGCGGAGCCCTCGGCTTTGTTTTTACACAGTGGTTACAATTCTAGATGCTCTGCAGCATGTGAAAGACAGCAAACACATTGTTGTGTATCACAAGGGCCGCTACTTCAAGGTGTGGCTGTACCACGACGGCAGGCTGCTGAGGCCCCGCGAGATCCAGCAGCAGATGCAGAGGATCCTGGACGATGACTCGGAGCCTCAGGCTGGGGAAGAGAAGCTGGCAGCTCTTACAGCAGGAGACAGGTACAGGGGGCTGCTGTGTTTCCAGCTGTGCTCTTGCATAATTGCTCTGGAGTGTTGGGTTGGAAGCGTGCAGCCAGCTCATGATTCCTCTTTGGAGCAATACTTGCTCTGGAGTGTTGGGTTGGAAGCATGCAGCCAGCTCATGATTCCTCTTTGGAGCAATGATTGCTCTGGAGTGTTGGGTTGGAAGTGTGCAGCCAGCTCATGATTCCTCTTTGGAGCAATAATGGCTCTGGAGTGTTGGGTTGGAAGTGTGCAGCCAGCTCATGATTCCTCTTTGGAGCAATGAATGCTCTGGAGTGTTGGGTTGGAAGTGTGCAGCCAGCTCATGATTCCTCTTTGGAGCAATGAATGCTCTGGAGTGTTGGGTTGGAAGTGTGCAGCCAGCTCATGATTCCTCTTTGGAGCAATGAATGCTCTGGAGTGTTGGGTTGGAAGTGTGCAGCCAGCTCATGATTCCTCTTTGGAGCAATGATTGCTCTGGAGTGTTGGGTTGGAAGTGTGCAGCCAGCTCATGATTCCTCTTTGGAGCAATGATTGCTCTGGAGTGTTGGGTTGGAAGTGTGCAGCCAGCTCATGATTCCTCTTTGGAGCAATACTTGCTCTGGAGTGTTGGGTTGGAAGTGTGCAGCCAGCTCATGATACCTCTTGGGAGCAATAATGGCTCTGGAGTGTTGGGTTGGAAGTGTGCAGCCAGCTCATGATTCCTCTTTGGAGCAATGAATGCTCTGGAGTGTTGGGTTGGAAGTGTGCAGCCAGCTCATGATACCTCTTTGGAGCAATAATTGCTCTGGAGTGTTGGGTTGGAAGTGTGCAGCCAGCTCATGATTCCTCTTTGGAGCAATGATTGCTCTGGAGTGTTGGGTTGGAAGTGTGCAGCCAGCTCATGATTCCTCTTTGGAGCAATAATTGCTCTGGAGTGTTGGAGTGGAAGCATGCAGCCAGCTCATGATTCCTCTTTGGAGCAATGATTGCTCTGGAGTGTTGGGTTGGAAGTGTGCAGCCAGCTCATGATACCTCTTTGGAGCAATGATTGCTCTGGAGTGTTGGAGTGGAAGCATGCAGCCAGCTCATGATTCCTCTTTGGAGCAATGATTGCTCTGGAGTGTTGGGTTGGAAGTGTGCAGCCAGCTCATGATACCTCTTTGGAGCAATAATTGCTCTGGAGTGTTGGATTGGAAGCATGCAGCCAGCTCATGATTCCTCTTTGGAGCAATGATTGCTCTGGAGTGTTGGGTTGGAAGTGTGCAGCCAGCTCATGATACCTCTTTGGAGCAATAATTGCTCTGGAGTGTTGGATTGGAAGCATGCAGCCAGCTCATGATACCTCTTTGGAGCAATGATTGCTCTGGAGTGTAGGGTTGGAAGTGTGCAGCCAGCTCATGATTCCTCTTTGGAGCAATAATTGCTCTGGAGTGTTGGATTGGAAGCATGCAGCCAGCTCATGATTCCTCTTTGGAGCAATGATTGCTCTGGAGTGTTGGGTTGGAAGTGTGCAGCCAGCTCATGATTCCTCTTTGGAGCAATGATTGCTCTGGAGTGTTGGGTTGGAAGTGTGCAGCCAGCTCATGATTCCTCTTTGGAGCAATAATTGCTCTGGAGTGTAGGGTTGGAAGTGTGCAGCCAGCTCATGATACCTCTTTGGAGCAATGATTGCTCTGGAGTGTAGGGTTGGAAGTGTGCAGCCAGCTCATGATTCCTCTTTGGAGCAATGATTGCTCTGGAGTGTTGGATTGGAAGCGTGCAGCCAGCTCATGATTCCTCTTTGGAGCAATGATTGCTCTGGAGTGTTGGATTGGAAGCATGCAGCCAGCTCATGATTCCTCTTTGGAGCAATGATGGATCTGGAGTGTTGGGTTGGAAGCATGCAGCCAGCTCATGATACCTTAGAATCATAGAATGAAGCAGGCTGGAAGAGAGCTCCAAGCTGCTCCAGCCCAACCTAGCACCCAGCCCTGGCCAGTCAACCAGACCATGGCACTAAGTGCCCCAGCCAGGCCTGTCTTCAGCATTTCCATATAATGGACTAGGCTGGAAGTGACCTCTAGAGGTCATCTACTCTGCCCCCCCTGCACTCAGCAGGGACATCCTCACTAGCCCAGGCCACCAGGAAGCCTCACCTTTATTGTCACCAGGTAAGGGGCCTCAACCACCTCCCTGGGCAACCTGTTCCAGTGCTCCACCACCCTCATGGTACAGAACTTGCTCCTAACATCCAATCTGAATCTGCTCTTCCCAAGCTGGAAGCCATTGCCTCTTGTCCTGTCCCTGCAGGCCTTCGCAAACAGCTTCTCTCCTTCCTGTAGGCTCCCTTCAGGTACTGCTGTTAGGTGCCCCTGGAGCCTTGGGCAGTGCTGATGGATGCTGCTGTCAGGTCTTTAGGCATTTAGAGCTCCCTGGACTTGATGGCAGTGTTGCAGTGCCAGCCTTGTGTCCAGACTGGCTACAAGTAGCTGCCGCAGTGTGGTTCAATTGGCTTTAACACCAGAGTGGTCACAGGCTCACAGGATGTCAGGGGTTGGAAGGGACCCAAGGAGATCATCCAGTCCAACCCCCTGCCAGAGCAGGACAATCCTATCTGACACAGAGCACACAGGAACACATCCAGACAGGCCTTGAGAGGCTCCAGAGAAGGAGACTCCACAACCTCTCTGGGCAGCCTGTGCCAGGGCTCTGGGACCCTTACAGGAAAGAAGTTCTCCCTTGTGTTGAGACAGAACCTCTTTTGCTGCAGCTTGCACCCATTGCTGCTTGTGCTGTCCCAGGCAGCAGTGAGCAGAGCCTGTCCCCCCCTCCTGGCAGCCCTCAGATACTTAGGAACATTTATCCAATCCCCTCTCAGTCTTCTCTTCTCCAGACTGAGCAGCCCCAGGGCCCTCAGCCTCACCTCATCAGCCATGCCCTCCTGGCCCCTCATCATCCTCGTAGCCCTCTGCTGGACCCTCTCCAGCAGATCCCTGTCCCTCTGAAACTGGGGAGCCCAAACCTGAAGGCAGTACTCAAGATGGGGTCTGAGCAGGGCAGAGCAGAGGGGGAGGAGAACCTCCCTTGATCTGCTGGGCACACTGCTCCTAACCCACCCCAGGATCCCATTGGCCTCTTGGCCCCCAGGGCACATTGCTGTGCCATGGATGTTCTCCACCAGCACCCCCAGGGCCCTCTCCACAGGGCTGCTCTCCAGCAGTCACCTCCCAGCCTCTGCTGCTGCAGTTTGTTATTGCTCCCCAGGTGCAGGACTCTGCACTTGTCCCTGTTGAACTTCATCTGGTCCCTCTGTGCCCAGCTCTGTGCCCAGGTCTCTCTGGATGGCAGCACAGCCTGCAGCTGTCTCAGCCAAGCCTCCCAGCTTGGTGTCAGCAGCAAACCTGCTGAGCAGACTCTGTCTGTGCCCTCATCAATGTCATTGATGAAGATGTTGAAGAGGACTGGCCCCAGCACTGATCCCTGGGGGACACCACTGGTCACAGCTCTCCAGCTGGACCTGGCACCTTTGATCACCACCCTCTGAACTCTGTCTTGCCACCAGTTCCTGGCCACTGGGAAGCTTTATAGTGTTACGGGCAGCAAACTGCTTGAGGCTTGGGCTTCACTGGCACTGTGAAGCAGATTGTGGAAGTCAGGGCTGAGAACCCAGGAGCTGTTGCTGCATGCTCACAGCTTGCACCTGCAGACTAGGGGAGGATGTGCTCAGCTGGCTCTAGGCAGTAGACCAAGGAACAGAATGAATTAGTGACAAACTTAGTTCAGTTCTTTCTCTTTCTGCTTTAACCCAAGCTGAAATACTTTCTCCTTGGGAAAGCCACACACAGTTTTAAAGGAATAAGATGCAGCTGTAGAGGAATTGCACTGTTCAGGACTTCTTACCATGGACCTTGTTGTTGCCAGCTGTCCAGACTCTTAGGTGCTGCAACAGTGGATATTAATAGCTATTGATTGATTGATTGATTTCATAGGATCAGTCAGGGCTGGAAGGGAGCACAAGGAGCAGCCAGTTCCAACCTCCCTGCCATGCCCAGGGACACCCTACCCTAGAGCAGGCTGCACACAGCCTCAGCCAGCCTGGCCTCAAATACCTCCAGCCATGGGGCCTCAACCACCTCCCTGGGCAACCCATTCCAGCCTCTTACCACTCATGCTGAACATCTTCCTCCTCCTCCTCCTCCTCAGATCCAGTTCCTGATGAGCTGTGCTGTACATTTTGCCTGGCATAGAAGTGTTGAGTTTCTGAGCATGAAGCTTTGCACCTGGGAGATGTGGAGTTGGTTCCTAGCATTACTTTGTGTACTTTTACCCTTACAATATGGTTTTAAAAGAGTCAAAGAAGTCACTTCAGATTTGAGAGAAGCAAGAGGAGTGTGTGGTGGAGCTGTTGAGGCTGATAAAGGCAGCAGTGAGAGGTGCATGTAATACTAAGTGACTCCTCTTTGCAGAGTGCCGTGGGCTAGAGCTCGGCAGGCGTATTTCAGCCACGGCAAGAACAAGCAGTCCTTGGATGCCATTGAGAAGGCAGCATTCTTCGTGACACTGGATGACACTGAGCAAGGCTACAGGAAAGAAGATCCAGTGAGGTCTCTGGATGCCTATGCCAAGTCATTAATCCATGGCAGATGCTATGACAGGTACAGTCCTGCCTCTCCTGTGGGGTTTCTCTAACTCGCGCAGCTGGTACATTCCATAGGATCACAGAGGGCTTGGGTAGGAAGGGACCTTCAAAGGTCTCACAATCCAGCCAGCTGCAGGAGCCCTCCAAGCTGCTCCAGCCCAGCCCTGCACCCAGCACTGCAGGCTCAGCACCAAACCATGTCCCTAAGCCCTCCAAGCTGCTCCAGCCCAGCCCTGCACCCAGCACTGCAGGCTCAGCACCAAACCATGTCCCTAAGCCCTCCAAGCTGCTCCAGCCCAGCCCTGCACCCAGCACTGCAGGCTCAGCACCAAACCATGTCCCTAAGCACTCCAAGCTGCTCCAGCCCAGCCCTGCACCCAGCACTGCAGGCTTAGCACCAAACCAGGGCCCTCAGCACCAGCTCCACAGGCTGCTGGAACACCCCCAGGGATGGGCACTGCAGCACTGCCCTGGGCAGCCTGGGCCAAGCTTTGAGAAGCCTTCCAGGGCAGAAATGTTTCCTCCTGTCCAGCCTGAGCCTCCCCTGCTGCAGCTTGGAACCAGTTCCTCTGCTCCTGTGCCTTGGCACCAAGCAGCAGAGGCTGCCCCCTCCTCGCTGCAGCCTCCCTTCAGGGAGCTGCAGAGAGCAGTGAGCTCTGCCCTGAGCCTCCTCTCCTGCAGCCTGCACACCCCCAGCTGCCTCAGCCCCTCCTCACCCCCAGCTGCTCCAGAATCATTAGTCCCTTTGCCTTCCCATGAGCAGGGACATCTTTCACTCCATCAAATTGCTCAAAGCCTCACCCAGCCTGACCTTGGACACTTCCAGTGATGGATATCTCCACTTTCTCTGGATGCTGTTTTGTGGTCTCAGTCTCTGTTTAAAAAAGGTTCCATTTACTGAGTGTTCTCCCTTAGGATGAGCCTAAATCCCCTCTCCTGCAATTCATAACCATTGCCCCTTGGCTTGGCACCAGGCTGTGGCAGAATGGCTTTCCCAGTGTTGCCAACGAGCCTGCTCTGCATACTGAAAGGCCACAAGGTGGTGGTGGCCCAGAGCCTTCTCTTCCCCGAGCTGAACAACCTCAACTCTCAGCTTTTCATCATGGCAGAGGTGTTGCAGCTCTCTGACCACTCTGTGGCCTTCCTTTAGACCCACCTGAAGAGGTCCTTGCTGTTGTGGTGTTGAGGCTGTTGAGGTGTTGGGGTGGGCTCAGGACCTGCCAGCCCTGTGGAGCTCAAAACATGAGTGGCTTTCTGAGCTGCTGCCACCTTGGCTCCAGTTCTTCATCCACCAAGATCCCAAAGTCCTCCTCTGCAGAACTACTTGGTCTGTTCATCCCCAGTCCACACATCAGTAGTGGGGATTGTCCCAGCCCAGATGCAGGACCTTGCACTTGGCTTCACTGAACTTCCTGATGTTCAAATTGGTATCTGATAACCTCCTGAATAATAGCAAATGGACCTTTAAACAAGGCACCCTTTGAGTCTTTAAACATCAAGAACAAGTGGATTTGACTCTGAATTTCAGAGATGAAGTTGCAGCATCAGCATGCTTCTGAAATCTGCCTTTCTTTTGTAGGTGGTTTGATAAAACATTCACCCTGGTAGTCTTCAGAAATGGCAGAATGGGCCTGAATGCAGAGCACTCGTGGGCAGATGCTCCTATTGTTGGACACTTGTGGGAGGTAGGTCTTCAGGAGAGGTTGTTAGTGAGAAGAGAATCAGAGAATCATAGAATGGTTTAGGTTGGAAGGGACCTCAAGGCTCAGCCAGCTCCAACCCCGGCCATGGGCAGGGACACCTCCCACTAGAACAGGTTGCTCAAGGCCTCATCCAACCTGGCCTTGAACACCTCCAGGGAGGTTGTGGAGCACAGAATCACCCAATGGGATCAAAGATCCCATTGGGTGATTCTGTGCTCCACAACCTCCCTGGCCAACCTGTGCCAGGGTCTCACCACCCTCAACCTGTGCCAGGGTCTCACCACCCTCAACCTGTGCCAGTGTCTCACCACCCTCAACCTGTGCCAGTGTCTCACCACCCTCGCTGCAAACAGCTTCTTCCTAACACCCAGTTTCAGTCTCCCCTCTGCCAGTTCAAACCCACTCCCCCTTGCCCTGTCATCACCAGACCTTGTCAATAGCCTCTCCCCAGCCTTCCTGGAGCCCTCTTCAGATCCTGGAAGGCCACTCCAAGGTCTCCTTATAGCCTTCTCTAGGCTGCACAGCCCCAACTCTCTCAGCCTGTCCTGATAGAACGTTAGGGGTTGGAAGTGACCTCTGGAGATCATCCTCCTGTCCAGCCCCCCACTGCCAGAGCAAGGGCACTCAGAAGGGGTGGAGGCCATGCAGCAGTCCTGAAGATCAGCAGCAGTTTCAGTCACTTGCATGTGTGCTGCTGAGGAGCAACAGTGGA
This sequence comes from Pogoniulus pusillus, assembly GCF_015220805.1. Lineage (NCBI taxonomy): Eukaryota > Metazoa > Chordata > Aves > Piciformes > Lybiidae > Pogoniulus > Pogoniulus pusillus. The sequence continues at coordinate 19,068,048 of NC_087287.1, read as the reverse complement.
ATAAAAAGGACCACTAGAGGTGGCTGCACCAGAAAGGTCCTAATGAGCACAGATGTCTCCAGAAAGCACTGCTACAGCTCCCAGCTAACTGGTTCCTGGCATTTTAAGTCAGTAGGTGGCTGCCTGCCTGCCACAGCATTGTGTTCCACGTGCTCCTGAAGGGCTGCAGCTTCTGCTGTGACAATCCCCTGCTTCCAAAACACAAAGAAACAGCAGAGCTGAGCTTTTGCTTTCAGTCATTGTGTGCTGAGCTGCAGGTCGAGAAGCTGTTTAAAATGATCTCTGTTTATCTGCAGTGAATGCAAGAACTGCACATTTGGTCAGGGCTGTACATCATGGAGCTAATTCACTGCTTGCAATCCCCTTTGAGGGTTTTTCCATTCTCTTTTAAACTGAAAGCCATGAGCAGTTACATAGAACCATAGAATCAAGCAAGTGGGAAGAGAGCTCCAAGCTCAGCCAGCCCAACCTAGCACCCAGCCCTGCCCAACCAACCAGACCATGGCACTAAGTGCCCCAGCCAGGCTTGGCTGCAACACCTCCAGGCACAGCCACTCCACCACCTCCCTGGGCAGCCCATTCCAATGCCAATCACTCTCTCTGACAACAACTTCCTCCTCACAGCCAGCCTAGACCTGCCCTGACACAGCTGGAGGCAGCAATGAGCTCTGCTCTGAGCCTCCTCTGCTGCAGGCTGCACACCCCCAGCTCCCTCAGCCTCTCCTCACAGGGCTCTGCTCCAGGCCCCTCCCCAGCCTTGTTGCCCTTCTCTCAACACCTTCCAGCACCTCAACATCTCTCTTGAACTGAGGAGCCCAGAACTGGACACAGCACTCCAGGGGTGGCCTGAGCAGTGCTGAGCTTTTTCTTTCCATGTTTTCATCCAGCCCTATCCAATCAACTAAGACCATGGCCCTAGGTGCCTCATCCCAGGTTTAACAGATTCCAATCAATTGATAATTTGTTTTTAACACCTTGGGAATGTTTTAAGACCATGGGAATGTGAGTCTACCTTTCTTGAAGCTGCATTGTTTATCTCAGACACAGGTTTAGTGCATTCCCACCAAGCTTTATCTTTCCACGTTTTAACAGATTCAAATCTATTAATAATTTAATTTTGGTTTAATACCTTGGGAATGTTTTAGTAGCTTGGGAATGTTTTAATACCTTGGAAATATGAGTCCACCTCTGCTGAAGCTGCATTGGTTATCTTGGCTATGTGGTTAGCACATTCCCACCAAGCCTTTTCTATCCCTGTTTTCACCCAGCCCTATCCAGTCAACTAGCCCATGACACTAAGTGCCTCATCCCAGGTTTAACAGATTCAAATGTATAGATAGTTTGGTTTTAATAGCTTGGGAATGTTTTAATACCTTGGGCATGTGAGTCCACCTCTGCTGAAGCCACAGTGGATACCTGTCCCTTCCCACCCGAGAGCTCTAGAGCACACCTAGCCTGGGCTTCAGTTTTAAGTGGAATGCCAATCTTTAAAAGGTATGAAAATCTGTGCAGGCTTGTGCACTTACTCTGAAAATCTGTTTCTTGATCAACAAGTTCTGGCAGATCACAGATCCTCCAGCCTCTAATATGGGCTAAGGTTGTAAAGACTAAAGCCTGCAAGAGTGCTCTTGGCTGACCACCACCGAGTTTGAGCCTTCTGCTAGAACCATTCTGATGGAGTTCAGTAGCAGCCCTGGATGTCTGTGCACAGCTGCTGTTCTTCCCTCTCACACTGCAAATCAAAAGGCCTTAAATGAAATAAGGAGTGAAAGCAGAGGGCTTCAGCTGCAGCTGGTGTCAGTGTCTGGCTGGTGTGAGCAGTGCCCGGCCGTGGGCTGTGCTGCTTGCCCACCGCGGCGCTCGGCGTGCAGCTGCCTGTGCTGCAGCTCTGAATCATAGAATCAAGCAGGTTGGAAGAGACCTCCAAGATCATCCAGTCCAACCTAGCACCCAGCCCTAGCCAGTCAACCAGACCATGGCACTAAGTGCCTCATCCAGTCTTTTCTTGAAGACCCCCAGGGACGGTGCCTCCACCACCTCCCTGGGCAGCCCATTCCAATGCCAATCACTCTCTCTGGGAAGAACTTCCTCCTAACATCCAGCCTATACCTACCCTGGCACAACTTGAGACTGTGTCCCCTTGTTCTATTGCTGGTTGCCTGGGAGAAGAGGCCACCCCCCACCTGGCTACAATGCCCCTTCAGGTAGTTGTAGACAGTAATAAGATCACCCCTGAGCCTCCTCTTCTCCAGGCTAAACAGGCCCAGCTCCCTCAACCTCTCCTCATAGGATTTGTGCTCCAGGCCCCTCACCAGCTTTGTTGCCCTTCTCTGGACATGTTCCAGCACCTCAACAGCTCTCTTGAATTGAGTGGCCCAGAACTGGACACAGCACTCAAGGTGTGGCCTGACCAGTGCTGAGTACAGGGGAAGAATAACCTCCCTTGTCCTACTGGCCACACTGCTCCTGAGTTCTCTCTTCTGCAGAACGTGATGGCAACAGAATACCTGGAGCTGGGTTATACAGAAGATGGGCACTGTAAAGGAGAGATCAATCAGAACATTCCTGTCCCTACCAAACTACAGTGGGAAATTCCAGAAGAGGTAAGTACGGAAGAGCAAGTGGCTGGGGATAGAAGCTTCTCCTTGCCAGTTGTTACTCAGCTGTGTGTCCCCTGTGTGCATGGGACTCACTTCTCTTCAGGTGTCAGGGGGTTTTAACATCATCTCTCTGAGCAGATGCCAGCTTTTTCCTGGGAACTGTCTTGGTTGGCAAGGTAGCAAAAATAAGTGGCCAAGGATTTTGTAGAGCATTTGAATCATTCGGGTTGGAAAAGACCTTCTGAGGTCATTGAGTCCAGCCATAACCCAGCTCCTGTGACCACTGAGCTCTGGCCTGAAGGAACACAGCTTTAGACCAGACATTAGGAACCTTTTTTTTTCCCACCAAGAGTGGTCAGACAAATGGAATGTGCTGCCCAGGGAAGTGGTGGAGTCAGCAGCCCTGGCTGCGCTTAAAGGTTGTTTGGATGTGGTTTAGGGTGAGGCTTGTAGGGTAGGGATGATATGGGTTGCACTTGGTGGTCCTGAGGGGCTTCTCCAACCTCAGGCTTTCTGTGATTCTGTGATCTACAGCTTCTTGAACCCTAACACCAACAACAAACCAACCATCCAAAATCCTCTGCAAAGACCTACCAACTGGTTTGGTGCAACAGTGTCTTTCACAGTCCTTTACCTTGCTGCCTTTCCTGGATCATGGAATGATAGAACTGTTTGGGTTGGAAAAGGTCTCCAAGCTCATCCAGTCCAACAGCAGCCCAGCCCTACCATGGCCATCAAAAAATGGCCCCAGGTGCCATGGCCACACCTTGCTGGGATGCCTCCAGGCATGGGCACTCCACCACCACCCTGGGCAGTCTGTGTCAAGCCCTGACCACTCTTGAACCAAAGAAATTGTTCCTCATCTCCAACCTAACCATGGCACTAAGTGCCCCAGCCAGGCTTGGCTGCAACACCTCCAGGCACAGCCACTCCACCACCTCCCTGGGCAGCCCATTCCAATGCCAATCACTCTCTCTGCCAACAACTTCCTCCTCACATCCAGCCTAGACCTGCCCTGCCACAGCTTCAGACTCTGTTCCCTTGTTCTGTTGCTGGCTGCCTGGCAGCAGAGCCCAACCCCACCTGGCTGCAGCCTTTGCAGGTCACTATTTTGTAGTGTAGTGGCCTGAGCAGTCAGTGGCAGTGGGGTGTGGGGGTTCAGTTTAGTTTTTGGACTGCAGGCATTTATTGCATCAGAACTTAGTAGCCTTTTAAATCAATGTTAACTTCCTGGCAAAGGGAGCTTCTCCTCTTTCTCCAAAGGGAGATTATTTGGCTGATGATTTCCCTGGCACACACAGGATCACAGACTCACACAGTGCTAGCTTGGGAGGGACCCCCAGGACCATCTGCTCCAACCTCTCTGAGTGCTGCTGCAGCTGCAGTGAGCTGCCCAGCAGCCTGCCAAGCTGAGCCTCCAAACTGCCCAGTGCAGGACACTGCACTGCTGCCCTTGGCAGATGATTCCAGTGTCCAGCTGTGCTCTTGGGGAGCATTTCCTTCTGGAGCCCAATGGCAGTGTCCCCAGCACTGACTTGTCCCCATCCCTCCTTGTCTGCTCCATGGGACTCCTTGGCACAAGGGAGTCTCCACCCTCCTGACAGCCTCCCTTTGTGTCCTGCTCGGTGGTGATAAGGTCTGCCCTGAGCCTTCTCTCCTCCAGGCTGTGCAAGCCCAGCTCTCAGCCTCTCCTCACAGGGCAGAGCCCTTCCAGCCCTCTGCTCATTCTCTGCCCCTTCTCTGGGCACTCTCCAGCCTGTCCACATCTCTTGTACCGCAGGGACCAAACCTGCAGGCAGAGCTCCAGGTGTGGGCTGACCAGCACTGAGCAGAGTGGGACAAGGACTTCTTTATCTCTGCTGGGGATGCCCCTGGGGATGCAACCCAGCATCCTGTCGGCCTTCTTTGCCCACGCTGAGCCCTTCAGAGATACCAGGCTGGGAGCTGGCAGCACTCAGCTCAAACTTAAGAATCTTAAGCTCTTGCTCTACCAGTAGGCATAGTGGCTCCCAGCTTCTCTCCCAGGCTTTCTAGACAGAAGGCAGTCAAAGAATTGCAGTTCAACTGCAGGCAGCCAGTCCCTGGGCTTCTCCAGGCTGCATTCCTTGTTTTACCAGCTAAAACCACCTTGCACTTTCCCACCAGCTCTCTCCAGTCCAACCCAGTTCATACAGCTGCACGTCTCTTTGTCTCTTTTAGTGTCAAGAGGTGATTGAGAGGTCTCTGAGCACAGCCACGGCTCTGGCAGATGATGTGGACTTCTGTTCATTTCTCTTTGATACTTTTGGGAAGGGGCAAATAAAGAAGTCCAAAACCAGCCCTGATGCCTTCGTGCAGCTTGCCCTGCAGCTGGCTCACTACCGGGTAAGGAACGCCTGAGTGCTGCGCTGCGTGGAGCCATCAGCTCTGGCACTGGGTGAGGCAAGCTGGGGGGGATCTGGGACTGCTTTGCAAGGTCGTTAAAGACATTCCATGGAAGTGGAGGCAAACCCTGAACAGATCACTGGAAATCAATTGTCCAAAGGTCAGCATCCTGACACTTGGGCAGGGTTTGCTGCTTAGCTGGCCTGTCCTGAGGCATTCTGGACTTGAAAGAAGTAGATAGGAGACTTCCACTGCTCTGAGTGTTACTTTAAACAGTGTTAGGAGCAGTGCTCAGCTTAGCTTTGAGCTCAGAGTGCCTCTCACTTCTGTCCTCATGGGCAAACAGAAATGCTGCTGTGTTGTCTCTTAGCTCAGCTTTTCTGTGACGTGCTTGCAGACAACACCAGTGTGGCAACCTGAGTGCTTTTAGTTTTGCTTTCTCGTTCCTGCAGGTGAGCTGCTACTCTGCCTTGGTTTATGGATGTGTATATATAAACATCCACATCTACAGAAAGGGGTTTTTAAGCCTTTTGGGTTTAGCAATAACAAATGTTTTGTCACAGCATCCAGATTTCCTGGATAGTGTCACCGCTTACCATGTGTAGCTCCGTGGCCCATGGCTCAGTTACCCACACACTGCTTTCATTTTGGAGGTTTCTCCCCCTCATTTAAAACAACAACCTCCTTCTGACCTCTCCTGATGTGTGTTTCAGACAGGCAGAGCTTCTGGAGTGCCAGATAAACTTCTGCCACTTGGCAGCTTTCAGTCTGTAGATCCAAAGGTCTGTGCACACCTACAGGGTGTGTGGGAGCCACACAGCCTGCTTTCAGCTCTCATGTTCTCAGGGATCCCTCCCACAGCTCTGCATCTCTGTGCTGGTAGAGATTTAACTGCAGATACACTGAAGGCTGGCAGAGTTTGCTCTTTCTCCCTGTTTCTCTTAACAGGGCTGTGTTCATCAGGAAGTCCCTGAGCTTTCATAGTGGCTTTTGCCAGCCTTTAAAACAGCTTCTGTTATACAGTGCAGAAGCCTGGGGTAGTCCTGTCTACTTTGGTTGCTCTTTTAGCACTGATTAAACTCTGCTCCTGATACTATTTGTGCTGTGATTACTGTGAGACTGCTCATGGTGGCTGCTAAAAGCATCACACCGAGTTTGATTTGTGGAGTGATCTGTGTCATAGAATCAAGCAGGTTGGAAGAGAGCTCCAAGCTCATCCAGCCCAACCTAGCACCCAGCCCTACTCAATCAACCAGACCATGGCACTAAGTGCCTCATCCAGGCTTTGCTTCAACACTTCCAGGATCCTTGCAGTGTTTGCAGTTCCAGATTTACCCAAAGGGACTGGCACTGGCCTGTGCCCTGTGCTCCACCTAACAGTGCTGCTGCTCTGTGCTAAGCATGTGTTGGTACTTCTGAGCCCCTGCAGTCTGAAAAGTCTGTGATGATCACAGTGTGAGCATGAGGAGTGGCTGGGCCAGAGGGCTGGACACTGAGCCCAAGTGTGAGCCTAAGTAGAGATCCAGCCCTAGCCAAGCAACCAGGCCATGGCACTAAGTGCCCAGCCAGGCTTAGCTTCAACACCTCCAGCCACAGCCACTCCACCATCTCCCTGGGCAGCCCATTCCAATGCCAATCACTCTCTCTGACAACAACTTCCTCCTAACATCCAGCCAACACCTGCCCTGGCACAGCTTCAGACTCTGGCCCCTTCTTCTGGTGCTGGCTGCCTGGCAGCAGAGCCCAACCCCACCTGGCTACAGCCTCCCTGCAGGCAGCTGCAGGCAGCAATCAGCTCTGCCCTGAGCCTCCTCTGCTGCAGGCTGCACCCCCCCAGCTCCCTCAGCCTCTCCTCACAGGGCTGCTGTATGTGAGGTGTTGGTTAGGGCAGGTGGGGGCTAAGCCTGGGCAGAGCTCTAACTGGCTGCTGTTGCACTCTGAAGGACATGGGGAAGTTCTCCCTGACGTATGAAGCCTCCATGACGCGCCTGTTCCGCGAGGGCAGGACCGAGACCGTGCGCTCCTGTACCGTGGAATCCACTCACTTTGTCCGTGCCATGGAGGACCCAGCTGAGAGTGTAAGTTCACAGGCATCCCGAGGGCTCTGCAGCCCACTGCCAGGCACAGCTCTCACAGCTCCAGCTGATGAACCAATGGTTGCGTTTGCAGGTGTGCTGGTTTGAGGCTAACTGGAATATTTTAGTGAGAGAAATTAGACTCTAGGCTGGGCAAAGGAAACGATGCTGAGCTCTGCTGCACTCACAGGCTGGCTGAGATGGATGAAAGCAAGGACACAAATTAGATAAGACAGTGTCAGTGTGTGTGTCTGTGCTTCCTTCTGGGCCTTTGCTGTGTAACCCAACTAATTCTGCTTCTAACCCCCCTTGCCCACCCTTGCAGCTCACCTTGCAGGTAAGGCAGACTCTGGGATAAGGCAGAGGGGTGGGAAGAAGGTGGCAGGGTGGTTGAGAGCCCCTCCTGGGCACTCTGGTTTCTGGCAGGGCTGTTGTGTTTCTGCATTGCCTTTAACTTGTCTGCTGCTGTCTGGAGCTGTGAATATTGTAACTATCTGCTTGTGTCTTGTGCTGAGCTGTGAGCAGAAAGCTTCAGTGCTTAACTGCCAGCTCAGCTGAGTCTAGTCTGGGTGATTTCATAAGAGTGGGGGGGCAGGGAACTCCTAAACCATCACAGCAGGGTTTGCTGAGCAGGGAAGAGGCTTCCCAGTTCTTTAGAGTCAGTAACAATTATACCTGAAAAAAGAACAGGTTTTTGTTAACTAGAGATGTGCTCAGGTACTGCACCCAGCAACCCCTGCAGGGCTGCATGTTACTATAGGGAAGGTCCATAGTAGGTCCACAATAATCAGTAACTCAACATCGACTTAGCACCTGCAGCACTACGCCTCTGAATCAGAGAATCAGCCAGGCTGGCAGAGAGCTCCAAGCTCAGCCAGCCCATCCTAGCACCCAGCCCTAGCCAGTCAACCAGACCATGGCACTAAGTGCCCCAGCCAGGCTTGGCTGCAGCACCTCCAGCCACAGCCACTCCACCACCTCCCTGGGCAGCCCATTCCAGTGCCAATCACTCTCTCTGACAACAACTTCCTCCTCACAGCCAGCTTAGACCTGCCCTGGCACAGCTTGAGCCTGGGTCCCCTTCTTCTGTTGCTGAGTGCCTGGCAGCAGAGCCCAACCCCACCTGGCTACAGCCTCCCTGCAGGCAGCTGCAGGCAGCAATGAGCTCTGCCCTGAGCCTCCTCTGCTGCAGGCTGCACACCCCCAGCTCCCTCAGCCTCTCCTCACAGGGCTCTGCTCCAGGCCCCTCCCCAGCCTTGCTGCCCTTCTCTCAACACCTTCCAGCACCTCAGCAGCTCTCTGCAATTCAGGAGCCCACAGCTGGACACAGCCCTCAAGGGGTGGCCTGAGCAGTGCTGAGCACAGGGGCACAAGAACCTCCCTTATCCTGCTGCCCACACTGCTCCTCAGCCAGCCCAGGATGCCATTGGCTCTGCTGCCCACCTGGGCACTGCTGCCTCCTCTTCAGCTCCTCTCTCCCAGCACCCCCAGCTCCCTCTCTGCCTGCCTGCTCTCAGTCACTCTGGCCCCAGCCTGTAGTGCTGCTTGAGGTTGTTGTGGCCAAAGTGCAGAACCCTGCACTTGGCCTTGTTAAATCTCATCCCATTGGCCTCTGCCCACCCATGCAGCCTGGCCAGGTCCCTCTGCAGAGCTCTCCTACCCTCCAACAGCTCCACAGCTGCTCCTGGCTTGGTATCATCTGCAAACTCACTGATGCTGAGGTCCAATGCCCTGCTCCAGATCATCAGTACAGATGCTGATACTGGGAAGAATGGACCTCTTAGCTCAGTCCTGCTGCTTCTTATCAGTCATCTTTTGTCTCTGCCCTTTCTTGCTGGCTGAAATGGTACAGGCAGTGTTGGACACTACCCTTGAGGGATGGATAGATTGAAGAGAGTCTTTAAAAGAGAGCAGAGATGGTTAGAAATGTCTGAAGGGGATGTCTGAGGAGAGTTTGAACTTGAGAGTTCTTGCCTAGTCTAAAGAAGCGAGGACAGCGTAGAAGCGAAAATCAGCTGGAGTGTGCTAAAGAGGACAGAAGGTCTGGTGCAGAGATGACTGAAATGATCTGTTCTCCATCCTGAGAAGTGATGGACTTAAAAGTCAGGGGGGAGAAAACAACAAGGGAATCATTTTCTCCTAGTAAGGATAATAAATAAGGAGAGAAACAGTGAGAGGCCTGAACTGGATTGTTTAGGGAAGTTGTTTTTTCACTTGGAACATCTTTAGAAGTAGGCTACATCATGGTCCTTGAGGACAGAGTTGTAGCTGGCAGTTCTGAGGGAAGTGCAGGCAGATCATGGAATGGTTTAGGTTGGAAGGGACCTCAAGGACCATCCAGTTCCAACCTCCTGCCATAGTCAGGGACACCTCCCACTAGAACAGGTCTCATCCAACCTGGCCTTGGAACACCTCCAGGGAGGTTGTGGAGCACAGAAGCACCCAATGTGATCAAAGATCACATTGGGTGCTTCTGTGCTCCACAACCTCCCTGGGCAACCTGTGCCAGTGTCTCACCACCCTCAACCTGTGCCAGTGTCTGTGATACCTGCAGTTGAGTCCATAAGGGTGAGAAGGATGAGGAGCGTTTGGTGTTAGCCGCGCGCAGCATCTTGTGCTTGACCCTGATGCGCTCTAGGCTTGAACCATTGCTGCACCTTGGTTTCTACACCTCTGTCCTCAGCCCAGGTCATTGAATTCATTGTTCTCTCTCTTTTTTTTCCCCCCCCTCACTGTTAGACTGAAACAAAGCTGAAGCTCTTCCGCTCGGCTGCTGCCAAACACCAGCTCCTGTATCGCCTCGCCATGACCGGCGCGGGCATCGACCGCCACCTCTTCTGCCTCTACGTTGTCTCCAAGTACCTGGCTGTAGACTCTCCTTTCCTCAAGGAAGTAAGTGACTTGGATTGATAACTATTAATGAGTAACTCTTAGTTTGCTTAGTGTTTGTGGTACCTGCTCATGTACTTGGCCAACTCTGGCTTCCCGAAGTAAAAAGGTGAGAGTTGAGCTTTGCTCAGCATCTGCTGGTAGAAGGGAAGAGTCCTGGGTGCAGTTCTGGAGCTCCTCCAAACAGGAAGGACATGGAAGTGTTGGAGCCAGTCCAGAGGAGGCCACCAAGATGCTCAGTGGGCTGCAGCAGCTCTGCTGTGAGGACAGGCTGGGAGAGTTTGGGCTCTGAAGGACATGGAACTGTTGGAGCCAGTCCAGAAGAGAGCCATGAAAATGCTCAGAGGGCTGCAGCAGCTCTGCTAAGAGGACAGGCTATAAGAGTTGGGGCTCAGCAGCCTGGAGAAGAGAAGGCTTCCAGGAGACCTTGAAGTGGCCTTCCAGTATCTGAAAGGGGCTCCAGGAAGGCTGGGGAGGGACTACTGACAAGGTCTTGTGATGACAGGAGGAGGAGGAATGGGTTGAACTGGGCCCCATCCTCTTTAACATCTTCACAGATGATCTGGATGAGGGCATGGAGTCAGTCATCAGCAAGTGTGCAGATGACACCAAGCTGGGGGCAGATGTGGCTGGGTTGGAGGGCAGAAGGGCTCTGCAGCAGGACCTTGACCGCCTGGACAGATGGGCAGAGTCCAAGGGGATGGCTTCAATAGCTCCAAGTGCTGAGTGCTGCACTTTGGCCACAACAACCCCATGCAGAGATACAGGCTGGGGTCAGAGTGGCTGAGAGCAGCCAGACAGAGAGGGATCTGGGGGTGCTGATTGATACCCACCTGAACATGAGCCAGCAGTGTGCCCAGGAGAGCCAGTGGCATCCTGGCCTGCATCAGGAATGGTGTGGCCAGCAGGAGCAGGGAGGTCATTCTGCTCCTGTACTCTGCACTGGTTAGACCTCACCTTGAGTGCTGTGTTCAGTTCTGGGCCCCCCAGTTTAGGAGGGACATTGAGATGCTTGAGCGTGTCCAGAGAAGGGCAACGAGGCTGGGGAGAGGCCTTGAGCACAGCCCTACGAGGAGAGGCTGAGGGAGCTGGGATTGGTTAGCCTGGAGAAGAGGAGGCTCAGGGGAGACCTTATTGCTGTCTACAACTACCTGAGGGGAGGTTGTGGCCAGGAGGAGGTTGCTCTCTTCTCTCAGGTGGCCAGCACCAGAACGAGAGGACACAGCCTCAGGCTGTGCCAGGGGAGATTTAGGCTGGAGGTGAGGAGAAAGTTCTTCCCTGAGAGAGTCATTGGGCACTGGAATGGGCTGCCCGGGGAGGTGGTGGAGTCGCCGTCCCTGGAGCTGTTCAAGGCAGGACTGGACGTGGCACTTGGTGCCATGGTCTGGCCTTGAGCTCTGTGGTAAAGGGTTGGACTTGATGATCTGTGAGGTCTCTTCCAACCTTGGTGATACTGTGATAACTGGCAGAAGGGAGATTGAAACTGGATGTTAGGAAGAAGTTGTTTGCAGTGAGGGTAGTGAGACACTGGCACAGGTTGCCCAGGGAGGTTGTGGAGCACGGAAGCACCCAGTGTGTGCTTCTGTGCTCCACAACCTCCCTGGAGCTGTTCAAGGCCAGGTTGGATGAGGCCTTGAGCAGCCTGTTCTTGTGAGAGGTGTCCCTGCCTATGGCAGGGGTTTGGAACTGGTTGATCCTTGATGTCCTTTCCAACCTAAACCATTCTAGCTCATGGTAGCTCAAGGAGGTGGTGGAGTCACCATCCCTGGAGATGTTCAAAAACAACCCCAAGCAGTGCTACAGGCTGGGGACAGAGTGGCTGGAGAGCAGGCAGACAGAAAGGGACTGTGGAGTACTGTTAGATAGTAGCTGAACATGAACCAGTATAGGCTGGATGTTAGGAGGAAGCTGTTGGCAGAGAGTGATTGGCATTGGAATGGGCTGCCCAGGGAGGTGGTGGAGTGGCTGTGGCTGGAGGTGTTGCAGCCAAGCCTGGCTGGGGCACTTAGTGCCATGGTGTGGTTGGTTGGGCAGGGCTGGGTGCTAGGCTGGGCTGGCTGAGCTTGGAGCTCTCTTCCAACCTGCCTGATTCTCTGATATGATTCTATGAGTCCAAGTTCTGTTTCAGTTTGCTTTGTCTGTACAGAGTAGCAGCCTTGAAGCAAAGTTTTCTGAGAGCTCTGTAGCACATGAAGAAATTCTTGCCAGTGAGGGTGGGGAGACACTGGAACAGGTTGCCCAGGGAAGGTTGTGATTGCCCTCTCCCTGGAGGTGTTAAAGGCCAGGCTGGATGAGAACTGGTCCAGTGGGCAATGTCCCTGCCCATGGCAGAGGGTTGGAAGTGGATGATCTTAAAGGTGCCTTCCAACCATACTGTGAATGCAGGAATCTCTACTCACTGTAATTAAGGATTGCAAGAAAGATGCAGTCACTACTACCAAAAAATGTACTGCTTGCCTAAGGGTTTGACCTACTGCCCAGGCAGTGCCACAGGGGCCATGTGTGTGTCCTCTCCAGGACATTCTATTGCAGCTGTGACAAAATCACTTCCTTTTACTGTGGATGACAGGAGCTGTGTGCTGCACTTTGTTGTTTTCAGTGCCCAGTGTCACTGTTCATTCCCGTGGCAAATGGCTTACTGCTTAAACCAGATTTTATACAGCAGCTGTGCTGCACTTGCTGCTCTTTTCCTGGTTGATAAAAACTGTGCTCAAGCTGGCCTGGAAGTGAAGCCACTCACACCTGCCTGCTTGCCCTCCTACATGCTGAGAGTAAACCCACTTTGTACAGCTCCCACAGCCTGCCAAGATGTGGGCACAGTCCTGTTCAATATCTTTAGTGATGATCTGGAGCAGGGGATGGAGTCCAGCATCAGTGAGTTTGCAGATGACACCAAGCTAGGAGCAGCTGTGGAGCTGTTGGAGGGTAGCAGAGCCCTGCAGAGGGACCTGGCCAGGCTGCATGGGTGGGCAGAGGCCAATGGGATGAGATTGAAGAAGGCCAAGGGCAGGGTTCTGCACTTTGGCCACAACAACCCCAAGCAGCACTAGAGGCTGGGGCCAGAGTGTCTGAGAGCAGGCAGGCAGAGAGGGAGCTGGGGGTGCTGGGAGAGAGGAGCTGCAGAGGAGGCAGCAGTGCCCAGGTGGGCAGCAGAGCCAATGGCATCCTGGGCTGGCTGAGGAGCAGTGTGGGCAGCAGGACAAGGGAGGTTCTTGTGCCCCTGTGCTCAGCACTGCTCAGGCCACCCCTGGAGTGCTGTGTCCAGTTGTGGGCTCCTGAATTGCAGAGAGCTGCTGGGGTGCTGGAAGGTGTTGAGAGAAGGGCAGCAAGGCTGGGGAGGGGCCTGGAGCAGAGCCCTGTGAGGAGAGGCTGAGGGAGCTGGGGGGGTGCAGCCTGCAGCAGAGGAGGCTGAGGGCAGAGCTCATTGCTGCCTGCAGCTGCCTGCAGGGAGGCTGTAGCCAGGTGGGGTTGGGCTCTGCTGCCAGGCAGCCAGCACCAGAAGAAGGGGACAGAGCCTGAAGCTGTGCCAGGGCAGGTCTAGGCTGGCTGTGAGGATGAAGTTGTTGTCAGAGAGAGTGATTGGCATTGGAATGGGCTGCCCAGGGAGGTGGTGGAGTGGCTGTGGCTGGAGGTGTTGCAGCCAAGCCTGGCTGGGGCACTTAGTGCCATGGTCTGGTTGGTTGGGCAGGGCTGGGTGCTAGGTTGGGCTGGCTGAGCTTGGAGCTCTCTTCCTGCCTGCTTCATTCTATGGTTCTATGATCCTCATCTGGAAAAGCAAGGGGGTTACAAGCTTCTAACTCCCTGGGGTAGCTTAGCAGGATTTGAATATGACCATTAATGATCCTCTTGTTATGAGCCCTGTTCTGCAGAATTGAGCAGGCTGTGGAGCAGATGAATCAGTTTGGAAATGGCATTTCTGCTGAAGGGGTTTTTATTCTCTTTCCCCAACTGACCTCACGACCTCTCATGTTAATATTTTGCCTCTCAGGCACAAGTTCAGCTCTACGTTGTAACCTTCTTCATTGCTCCTGCCGTTGAAGTGGGAACTAGAATGACCCTTAGTGGTGCACCACAGTATCACAGGATACTAGGGTTAGAAAAGACCTCTGGACATCATCCAGTCCCACTCCCCTGCCAGGGCAGGGGCACCCAGGGCAGGGCACCCAGGAACATGTCCAGGTGGGGTTTGAAAGTCTCCAGAGCAGGAGACTACACAACCTCTCTGGGCAGCCTGCTCCAGGCCTCCAGCACCCTCACAACAAAATTGTTTCTCCTCATACTGAAGTGAAACTTCCTGGGTTCCCCTTTTCCCTTGTCCTCTCATGGGCACCCCCCAAAAGAGCCTGGCACCTTCATCCTGACACCCACCCCTCTGCTATTTACAGCCACCGAGCAGTTCCCCTCTCCTCCTTCTCCACACTAGCCCCAAGCCCTTCAGTCTTTCTTCTTAGCAGAGATATTCAAGTCCCCCAATCCTCACAGCCTCTGCTGGTCTCTCCCCAGCAGATCCCTGTCTCTCATGAACTGGGGGGCCCAGAATGGGACACAGCATTGCAGCTGTGGCCATTACTGACCAATCACTGAGTGCTTTCAGTCTTCTCTTGACTAGTTTTGAGCAAGTTGCAAGTTTTAAGGCAGTGCATTACAGAGCTTTGTGTCTTTTGCATCTCTTACACAGGTCTTGTCAGAGCCTTGGAGGCTATCAACGAGTCAGACTCCACAGCAGCACATTGATCTGAAGAAGAACCCTGAGATGGTGTCCTGTGGTGGAGGATTTGGGCCGGTATGTTTGCTAAATAACCCTGCCACTGCAAAACCACCTTCAGTCAGGGGGCCTGGGGTGATGCAAAGCTCCACAGGAGCCTGCAGTGTGAGTGCAGCCCAGACAGCAACCCTGTGCTGGGCTGCAGCAAGAGCAGTGTGGGCAGCAGGGCAAGGGAGGGGATTCTGCCCCTTGGCTCTGCTCTCCTCACACCCCACCTGCAGTCCTGGGGGCAGTTCTGCAGCCCCCAGCACAAGCAGCACATGGAAGTGTTGGAGCCAGTGCAGAGGAGGCCACCAAGATGCTGAGAGGGCTGCAGCAGCTCTGCTGTGAGCACAGGCTGAGAGAGTTGGGGCTGTGCAGCCTGGAGAGGAGAAGGCTTGGAGGAGACCTTGGAGTGGCCTTGCAGGATGTGAAGGGGGCTGCAGGAGGGCTGGGGAGGGACTATTGACAAGGTCTGGGAATGGCAGGAAGAGGAGGAATGGGTTTGAA
Organism: Pogoniulus pusillus; assembly: GCF_015220805.1. Taxonomy (NCBI): domain Eukaryota; kingdom Metazoa; phylum Chordata; class Aves; order Piciformes; family Lybiidae; genus Pogoniulus; species Pogoniulus pusillus. The sequence continues at coordinate 19,052,866 of NC_087287.1, read as the reverse complement.
GTGGCAGAGGGGAGATTGAAACTGGCTGTTAGGAAGAAGTTGTTTGCAGTGAGGGTGGTGAGACACTGGCACAGGTTGCCCAGGGAGGTTGTGGCTGCTTTCTCCCTGGAGGTGTTCAAGGCCAGGTTGGATGAGACCTTAAGTGACCTGTTGCAGTGGGAGGTGTCCCTGCCTATGGCAGGGGGTTGGAACTGGCTGACTCTTGAGGTCCCTTCCAACCTAAACCATTCTATGATTCTAGTCTGTCACACCTTGATGCTGCACAGCAGAGGTGCTCCACTGCTTTGGGTGCTGCACAGCAGTGATGCTCCACATGCTTTGGGTGCTGCACAGCAGAGGTGCTCCACTGCTTTGGGTGCTGCACAGCAGTGATACTCCACATGCTGTGGATGCTGCACAGCAGTGATGCTCCACATGCTGTGGATGCTGCACAGCAGTGATGCTCCACATGCTTTGGGTGCTGCACAGCAGAGGTGCTCCACATGCTTTGGATGCTGCACAGCAGAGGTGCTCCACATGCTTTGGGTGCTGCACAGCAGTGATGCTCCACATGCTTTGGGTGCTGCACAGCAGTGATGCTCCACATGCTTTGGGTGCTGCACAGCAGTGATGCTCCACATGCTTTGGGTGCTGCACAGCAGTGATGCTCCACATGCTTTGGGTGCTGCACAGCAGTGATGCTCCACATGCTTTGGGTGCTGCACAGCAGTGATGCTCCACATGCTGTGGATGCTGCACAGCAGAGGTGCTCCACATGCTTTGGGTGCTGCACAGCAGTGATGCTCCACATGCTTTGGGTGCTGCACAGCAGTGATGCTCCACATGCTTTGGGTGCTGCACAGCAGTGATGCTCCACATGCTTTGGGTGCTGCACAGCAGTGATGCTCCACATGCTTTGGGTGCTGCACAGCAGTGATGCTCCACATGCTTTGGGTGCTGCACAGCAGTGATGCTCCACATGCTGTGGATGCTGCACAGCAGAGGTGCTCCACATGCTTTGGGTGCTGCACAGCAGAGGTGCTCCACATGCTTTGGATGCTGCACAGCAGAGGTGCTCCACTGCTTTGGATGTTGCACAGCAGTGATGCTCCACATGCTTTGGGTGCTGCACAGCAGTGATGCTCCACATGCTTTGGGTGCTGCACAGCAGTGATGCTCCACATGCTTTGGGTGCTGCACAGCAGTGATGCTCCACATGCTTTGGGTGCTGCACAGCAGTGATGCTCCACATGCTTTGGGTGCTGCACAGCAGTGATGCTCCACATGCTTTGGGTGCTGCACAGCAGTGATGCTCCACATGCTTTGGATGTTGCACAGCAGAGGTGCTCCACATGCTTTGGGTGCTGCACAGCAGAGGTGCTCCACATGCTTTGGGTGCTGCACAGCAGAGGTGCTCCACATGCTTTGGGTGCTGCACAGCAGAGGTGCTCCACATGCTTTGGGTGCTGCACAGCAGTGATGCTCCACATGCTTTGGATGTTGCACAGCAGAGGTGCTCCACATGCTTTGGGTGCTGCACAGCAGAGGTGCTCCACATGCTTTGGGTGCTGCACAGCAGTGATGCTCCACGTGCTTTGGGTGCTGCACAGCAGAGGTGCTCCACATGCTTTGGGTGCTGCACAGCAGAGGTGCTCCACATGCTTTGGGTGCTGCACAGCAGAGGTGCTCCACATGCTTTGGGTGCTGCACAGCAGAGGTGCTCCACATGCTTTGGGTGCTGCACAGCAGAGGTGCTCCACATGCTTTGGGTGCTGCACAGCAGAGGTGCTCCACATGCTTTGGGTGCTGCACAGCAGTGATGCTCCACATGCTTTGGGTGCTGCACAGCAGAGGTGCTCCACATGCTTTGGGTGCTGCACAGCAGAGGTGCTCCACATGCTTTGGGTGCTGCACAGCAGAGGTGCTCCACATGCTTTGGGTGCTGCACAGCAGAGGTGCTCCACATGCTTTGGGTGCATGCTTGATGCTTCTGACATGTGCATGTGGCTCAAAGCCCTGCAGCCCCTTCTGCTCGTGTTGCAGCAGGAGAATGGCCTGTCCTTAAGGACATGCACAGTTGCCACAGGTGGAGCAGGGCTCCATGCAGAGCCCTCTGATCTCACGTGGCCTGTGCCCAGGCCGTTAGCAGTTTGCAGTCCCCTGGTGCCTAAATGAGCTGCTCAGGTTGGGAATGTGCACAGGCATTTCTGCTTGACTGTTCTTTGTGTTTCCTGGCTAATTAAGGAATGTGTTCCTGCTTGCCTCCAAATGAGGCTACTCAGTGTTCTGCTTGTCCTTGGTCCCTCAGCAGGTTTGCTGCCCACTCCAAGCTGTGTGGTGCAGCAGATAGGCTGCAGGGCAGGGGTACATCCAGAGGGACCTGCACAGGTGCAGAGGTGGGCACAAGACAACCTCAAGAGGTTCAACAAGACCAAGTGAAAGGTGGAGGCAATGCCAAGCACAAATACAGGCATGGCAGTGAGTGGCTGAGAGCAGCCCTGAGGAGAGGGACTTGGGGGTGCTGCTGGAGGAGAGACTCAACAGGAGCCAGCAGTGTGCACTTGCAGCCCAGAGAGCAACCAGAGCCTGGGCTGCAGCAGCAGCAGTGTGGCCAGCAGGGCCAGGGAGGGGATTCTCCCCCTCTGCTCTGCTCTGCTGAGACCCCACCTGGAGTACTGCATCCAGTTCTGGAGCCCCTGGGACAAGAGGGCTGTGGAGATGCTGGAGAGTGTCCAGAGCAGGGCCAGGAGGATGCTCAGAGGCTGCAGCAGCTCTGCTGTGAGCACAGAGTGAAAGAGTTGGGGCTGTGCAGGCTGGAGCAGAGGAGGCTCCCAGGTGACCTTCTTGTGGCCTGCCAGGATCTGAAGGGGGCTCCAAAAAAAACTGGGGAGGGACTTTTGAGGGTGTGAGGGAGTGGCAGGAGTGGGGGGAATGGAGCAGAGCTGGAGGTGGGGAGAGTGAGGCTGGAGGTGAGGAGGAAGTTGTTGAGCAGGAGAGTGGTGAGAGGCTGGAATGGGTTGCCCAGGGAGGTGGTTGAGGCCCCATGGCTGGAGGTGTTTGAGGCCAGGCTGGCTGAGGCTGTGTGCAGCCTGCTCTAGGGTAGGGTGTCCCTGGGCATGGCAGGGGGGTTGGCACTGGCTGCTCCTTGTGGTCCCTTTCAACCCTGACTGGTTCTATGGTTCTGCCTGTGAGCAGTGCCTAAGGCCACTGTCTGTGAGCTTTGAAGACCCCATTGTGTTGGTAGAGATTTTTACAAGCTGAATGGGGCAAATGGGGCTCAGCAGTGCCAGGCTGCTCAGCAGCAGTGGCAGCACAAAGCTTTAGGTTGTGAAGCTTGGAGGGAGGCAAGACAGGCAGGAGCATGGCAGCAGGATGGCCTCTGTCTTCTCCTGTCCTCAAGCTGTGCTTTGGTTTGCTGAAGCAGCTCAGGCTTTCCCCCTGCTTGTTGGTTCGGGGGAGTTCTCCAAGCCTCTCTGGAATGCAGCTCTGTAGTGCCAGTGGGGAGAAGAGTGCCAGGCTGCTCAGCAGCATTGGCAGCACAGAGCTTTAGGTTGTGAAGCTTGGAGTGAGGAAAGGCATGCAGGAGCATGGCAGCAGGGTGGCCTCTGTCTTCAGCAGGCACACTGGAAACGTGAGGTCACAGTGAAACTTGGAAGTGCTGCTGCTGTTGAAACTGGCCCAGAGCTCTGCTCGTGGTGGTTATTCTGGGCTGTATCTCTGCCCTGGGCTTAGGTGGCTCTGCCTTTGGGCAGGTGTTCACAAGACAAGGTTTGCAGGCTCTGTGTTTGTGTGCTCTCTGTGTACACCTGCAGAGTGATCCCAAGGGACAGGGGGTTTGGGTGTACACCTGCGCTGCTTTCTCCCTGTCTCACAGAGCTCTCTAGAGAGCTGCTTGGGGCCAGACCTTGCCAGGATGATGTCCTGGCACAAGGATTCCTGTTTCAGAGCTGGGGAATGCCACAGCCAGCCAGAACATGGGAATTCCATCCACTGCAGATGAGCCAAGAACTGCTTCTTTAAGTGGAACCAGTTTTCAGCAGCAGTTCCCTAGGTGTGGAAGCTTGAAATTTGCTCCAGGAGAAACTGCTTGTAGAACCTGTGTAGTAAGAGTTGTGTAACTGTGAATGTAGGAATGGAAGGAGAAAGGAGAAGTTTAGACTTGTTCTCTTCCTTCTTTCCCTAGGTGGCTGATGATGGCTATGGTGTTTCTTACATTATCTTGGGTGAAGATTCCATTCACTTCCATGTCTCCAGCAAAGTCTCCTGCTCTGAGACGGTAAGAGCCAGTCCTGTCCTCTGCTTTCTGTGTCCTGCTTACAAAACTGCTCTGCTCAGTGGCTAAAAGCAACGAGTAGGATGTGCAGTATGCAGCTATAATGTGGGTTTGCTTTCTCACCAGAGGCTGTTTGGTTGGGTTTGGTTGGGTTTGGGTTTTCTATCTGTACCAGCTTTATGAACGAGGGAAACCATCTGTGATGGTTTGGGTGTTCCCTGCCCTCCCCCACTTTGGAAGTCACCCAGACTAGACTCAGAGGCTCTGGAAATTGAATGAAGCTTTATACTTACAGCTTAGCACAAGATACAAGCAGAGAGTTACAATTTGTGCAGCTATAGACAGAAATATACAAGGTAAAAAGTAATGCAGAAGCACAACAGCCCTGACAGAAACCTGAGTCCTCAGGAGGGGCTCCCAACCACCCTGCCACCTTCTCCCACCCCTCTTCCTTACCCCAGATCTTGCCTTAAATTCAAGGTAAGTTTGGGGGGGTCAGCCAGGGAGATTAGGAAGCAGATGGATTAGTCACACAGATGGCAGGTTAGGTTGGAGAGAGAGTGAAGTTCAGCCCAAAGCCCAGACAGCAACTCTGTTATCTATATTTATGTTCTTACCTATCTCAGCAAGCCCATGAGTGCAGTAGACATCACCATTGTTTCCTTTCCACAGCTTGTAATCTAATTCTTCTCACCAGAACATCCTAGGTAGCTTCTAACTAGCACAGCATCTTCTGTTTCCCTTGATGCTTTCAAGCAGAAAGCAAGCCCAAGGCCATCTGTGCACACCCAGTTCCCTGGAACTCATGTGCAATGACTCATAGCTGTCCCATAAGAGGAAGAAGCCTCTTGGGGTTTGTCATTACAGTTCTGCTTGCAGATGTAAAGGAAGAGTAAGGTGGATGCTGCCTGCTCTTGAAAATCATCTCAGTTCAATGAATGCTGGCAACCCCCATGCCCATGCATCAGAGCTACGTTTCTCAAGCACAAATTAATCACATTTCTTAGACTAATGTCCATTAATGTGCCCCAGGGAGCAGTGCTGGGCACAGTCCTGTTCAGTGTCTCTAGTGATGATCTGGAGCAGGGCACTGAGACCAACATCAGTGAGTTTGCAGATGATACCAAGCTAGGAGCAGCTGTGGAGCTGTTGGAGGGTAGCAGAGCGCTGCAGAGGGACCTGGCCAGGCTGGATGGGTGGGCAGAGGCCAATGGGGTGAGATTGAAGAAGGCCAAGTGCAGGGTTCTGCAATTTGGCCACAACAACCCCAAGCAGCACTGCAGGCTGGGGGCAGAGTGGCTGAGAGCAGGCAGGCAGAGAGGGAGCTGGGGGTGGTGGGAGAGAGGAGCTGAAGAGGAGGCAGCAGTGCCCAGGTGGGCAGCAGAGCCAATGGCATCCTGGGCTGGCTGAGGAGCAGTGTGGGCAGCAGGACAAGGGAGGTTCTTGTGCCCCTGTGCTCAGCACTGCTCAGGCCACCCCTGGAGTGCTGTGTCCAGTTGTGGGCTCCTGAATTGCAGAGAGCTGCTGAGGTGCTGGAAGGTGTTGAGAGAAGGGCAGCAAGGCTGGGGAGGGGCCTGGAGCAGAGCCCTGTGAGGAGAGGCTGAGGGAGCTGGGGGTGTGCAGCCTGCAGCAGAGGAGGCTGAGGGCAGAGCTCATTGCTGCCTGCAGCTGCCTGCAGGGAGGCTGTAGCCAGGTGGGGTTGGGCTCTGCTGCCAGGCAGCCAGGGACAGAAGAAGGGGACAGAGCCTGAAGCTGTGCCAGGGCAGGTCTAGGCTGGCTGTGAGGAGGAAGTTGTTGTCAGAGAGAGTGATTGGCATTGGAATGGGCTGCCCAGGGAGGTGGTGGAGTGGCTGTGCCTGGAGGTGTTGCAGCCAAGCCTGGCTGGGGCACTTAGTGCCATGGTGTGGTTGGTTGGGCAGGGCTGGGTGCTAGGTTGGGCTGGATGAGCTTGGAGCTCTCTTCCCACCTGCTTGATGCTATGATTCTAGAATGTGGTAGTTGTCAGCTCTTCACTAGCCTGCTGTTGTAGAGACCTGCTTGGAGTGAGCTTCAGTTCACCCTTCCCCTGCAGCTGATGAGTCTGTGCAGTAGTACAGAGCTGAACTAGTTTTGCTCTTTCGACCTTCCCTTGTCCGAGAGCTCTCAGTGCCTTTGGTTAATCATTAAAGATGAGGAAATCCAAATTTGTTTTTTCCAGGGTTCAAAATGTTCTCCAGATGCCTGTTGGCTTGCACTTCAAATTCCCCTCTAGGTTTTACTTAGTAGTCAAGTCAAAGGTCCCTGCAGAAAAGGCAGCAGCCGTGTGTGGTGCTGGTACGAGTGGGGCCTTTGCAGTTGGTGCTGTCTGGAGCTGATCATCTCTGTAAGCTTCATTTCCTGATGCCACTCAGCACAGACAGGACAGGGCCAGGGTTCATTTCTACTTAGATCGTTTGGATTCTTCATTCTCAGAGCTTGCTGTAACTTTTTTTGATGGCAAATGATTCAGGATTCTGATAGGGGCTCAAATACAAAAGGTTGTTCTGCTCTCCTGGGTCATTAGTTCTGCACTGCTGAAGCATCCTGGGCTGGCTGAGGAGCAGTGTGGGCAGCAGGACAAGGGAGGTTCTCCTGCCCCTGTGCTCAGCACTGCTCAGGCCACACCTGGAGTGCTGTGTCCAGTTGTGGGCTTCTCAGTTCAAGAGAGCTGTTGAGGTGCTGGAAGGTGTTGAGAGAAGGGCAGCAAGGCTGGGGAGGGGCCTGGAGCAGAGCCCTGTGAGGAGAGGCTGAGGGAGCTGGGGGGGTGCAGCCTGCAGCAGAGGAGGCTCAGGGCAGAGCTGATTGCTGCCTGCAGCTGCCTGCAGGGAGGCTGTAGCCAGGTGGGGTTGGGCTCTGCTGCCAGGCAGCCAGGGACAGAAGAAGGGGACAGAGCCTGAAGCTGTGGCAGGGCAGGTCTAGGCTGGCTGTGAGGAGGAAGTTGTTGTCAGAGAGAGTGATTGGCACTGGAATGGGCTGCCCAGGGAGGTGGTGGAGTGGCTGTGCCTGGAGGTGTTGCAGCCAAGCCTGGCTGGGGCACTTAGTGCCATGGTCTGGTTGGTTGGGCAGGGCTGGGTGCTAGGCTGGGCTGGCTGAGCTTGGAGCTCTCTTCTGTGCTTGATTCTATGATCTAGCTCTACATGCTCCAGAACAACCTCCTTCAGGTGGCTGCTACCCTCAGCCTTGTGTGTGTTGTGTGCTTGCTCCCCCAGGACTCTCACCGCTTTGGGCACAACATCAGGCAGGCCATGGCTGACATCATGACCTTGTTCAGCTGCAGCCAGAACTGCGCCAAGTGACGGCCCAGAGCCTCCTCTGCACGGGAGAGCTGCGCTGCAGCGCCAGCCGGAGCCAGGGGCAGCAGACAGCAGCTGCTGGATACACCGAGTCAGCATCTTCTGAGCACCTAGGAAAACCTTAGCAGTGCAGCAAATGTTTCTTGCTTTTTGTTGTTGTTGTTTTTTTGTGTTTCAGTAGTTTGGAAGAGTTTTCTTTCCACAAAGGATGACTTGGGAACTGCTGTGTGCGTGGCCATGAAGTGTGGAACCCCCAGGCCAAGTCTTGGCTGGTTTGACTCCTGCCTTTTGCTCTCCAGTTGTATGCATCTGACCTGTTTTATTTCTGCATCAAATTAAGGCTCCTTCTGGTCCAGAACCCGAGGGATACAACGACCCTGTCTGAAGTAACTGGGAAAAGGTTGATCATGTTCTCATGTTTCAATCTGACTCACTGGCACCAAGCAGCAAGAAGCAAAAGTTGTACCTGTTGCACTTCATTGTTTAGGGTTTATTTGGTTGTTTCAGTCTGACTCACACCAAGCAGCAAGAGGCAAAAGTTGTACCTGTTGCACTTCACTGTTTTGGGGCTGGGGGTTCATGTTTAGGGCTTATTTGGTTGTTTCAGTCTGACTCACACCAAGCAGCAAGAGGCAAAAGTTGTACCTGTTGCACTTCACTGTTTTGGGGCTGGGGGTTCATGTTTAGGGCTTATTTGGTTGTTTCAGTCTGACTCACACCAAGCAGCAAGAGGCAAAAGTTGTACCTGTTGCACTTCACTGTTTTGGGGCTGGGGGTTCATGTTTAGGGCTTATTTGGTTGTTTCAGTCTGACTCACACCAAGCAGCAAGAGGCAAAAGTTGTACCTGTTGCACTTCACTGTTTTGGGGCTGGAGGTTTATGTTTAGGGTTTTTTGGTTGTTTCAGTCTGACTCACACCAAGCAACAAGAGCTAAAGGTTGTACCTGTTGCACTTCACTGTTTTGGGGCTGGAGGTTTATGTTTAGGGTTTTTTGGTTGTTTCAGTCTGACTAACACAAAGCAGCAAGAAGCAAAAGTTGTACCTGTTGCACTTCGTTGTTTTGGGGCTGGGGGTTTATGTTTAGGGCTTATTTGGTTTTTTGGGGGTTTGGTTTTGTTTTCTTGGGGTTGGTCAGTTTGGGGTTGGGTTTTTTTTTTTGGGTTGTTTCTTTTCTGTTGTTGTTTTGTTTTGTTTTCCAAACTTAACTTCTGTGAACCATTTTTGTACATCCTTGGTTTAAGCCACAGGAACACAGCAGTGAGCACTGAGGAGTGCTACTTTGGGGAGCAAAACCTGCACTTAGCTAGCAAAATATGCCCTGACCTAGCATGTTTGCCACATCCTTGGCTTTGTTTCCTTGGACCTGTGTTTACCTGACAGCCTTTGAAAGAGGAAGATCCCAAACCCTGAAAAGGTTCTGGCAAGAGCTGGTTCAGTGTTGTAGTTGTGAAGGTGAAGTAGCAGTAATGCAGAGGTCGTTTCCAAAGTGTGGTTGTGGCCTAAGCAGACCTGATTGTGTTTCCTCTGTGGTGCAGGTGTAAAGCTCTTTAAAAAGGCAAGCTTTTAAAGCTTGTGAAGGGCTTGAAACTCCAACCAAGTGCTCCCACCTGGAATGGCAAAGATCAGTGCCCAGGAAATACAGCAGGACCTTTGCTTCCCACAAACACCTGTGTGTGTTTGGGTGCATGCTGGTGGTGGTCCTTTGAGATCAGAGTTTCTGGGCTCTGAAGGCTGTCAGATACAAATGCAACCTGTTGGGCAGTCTGCAGCAGGAGGCTGGCTGCAGGAGCTGCTCAGCTGCAGTGTCCAGAGGCTGTCAGATACAACTGCAACCTGCTGGGCAGTCTGCAGCAGGAGGCTGCCTGCAGGAGCTGTTCAGCTGCAGTGTCCAGAGGCTGTCAGATACAACTGCAACCTGCTGGGCAGTCTGCAGCAGGAGGCTGCCTGCAGGAGCTGTTCAGCTGCAGTGTCCAGAGGCTGTCAGATACAATTGCAACCTGCTGGGCAGTCTGAGCAGGAGGCTGCCTGCAGGAGCTGTTCAGCTGCAGTGTCCAGAGGCTGTCAGATACAATTGCAACCTGCTGGGCAGTCTGCAGCAGGAGGCTGCCTGCAGGAGCTGTTCAGCTGCAGTGTCCAGAGGCTGTCAGATACAACTGCAACCTGCTGGGCAGTCTGCAGCAGGAGGCTGCCTGCAGGAGCTGTTCAGCTGCAGTGTCCAGAGGCTGTCAGATACAATTGCAACCTGCTGGGCAGTCTGAGCAGGAGGCTGCCTGCAGGAGCTGTTCAGCTGCAGTGTCCAGAGGCTGTCAGATACAATTGCAACCTGCTGGGCAGTCTGCAGCAGGAGGCTGCCTGCAGGAGCTGTTCAGCTGCAGTGTCCAGAGGCTGTCAGATACAACTGCAACCTGCTGGGCAGTCTGCAGCAGGAGGCTGCCTGCAGGAGCTGTTCAGCTGCAGTGTCCAGAGGCTGTCAGATACAATTGCAACCTGCTGGGCAGTCTGAGCAGGAGGCTGCTTGCAGGAGCTGCTCAGCTGCAGTGACTGGAGGCTGTCAGATACAACTGCAACCTGCTGGGCAGTCTGCAGCAGGAGGCTGCCTGCAGGAGCTGCTCAGCTGCAGTGTCCAGAGGCTGTCAGATACAACTGCAACCTGTTGAGCAGTCTGCAGCAGGAGGCTGCCTGCAGGAGCTGCTCAGCTGCAGTGTCCAGAGGCTGTCAGATACAACTGCAACCTGCTGGGCAGTCTGCAGCAGGAGGCTGCCTGCAGGAGAAGGAGAGCTGTGCAAAATGACCCCAGAGTGGGACAGCCCTGTGCCTGCCCAAACCCTTCCTGGGAGATGCTTGTGGTCAGAAGGGAGCGAGGGGAAGGTTGTTTCCCTTGAAAAAGAGCAAACTGTTCCCAAGTGCAGAAATAAAAGCAACAGCTTTGTGCTTGATGCTTCTTTCTCCCCCACCTCAGGGCTCCAGAGGTGTGGTTTGCTTTGGCAGTGCACTCTTAGCTCAGCTGTGCTGTTGGATTCTCTGTTCTTTCATGTAAGGTACGTGGCATTGACTAACACAGTGACTGCTGCTGCAGAGCTCTGCTGGCTTCAAGAGGCCTTTGGGGTTAATCTGCAACTCATCAGACTTGGAATGTTTTCTGGCCAGTATTTCTGACCACCTGTGCCTCTTGGTGCTGGGTTTGTTGGGTTGTGGTTTTGTTTTGCACTCTGGCTGTTAGCACACCAGTACAGGTGGGTGTTTAAGGGGACACAGACACACCTCTGAGAGCCCAGATCCATACTTAACCAAATGCTTGCTTACAGAAATGCAGGGACCCTTACAGGGACTGGCCAGAGACACAGAACCACAGAATGGCAGGGGTTGGTGGGGACCTCCAGAGATGATCCAGTCCAGCCCCACTACCACAGCAGGAGCACACAGGGCAGGGCACACAGGGACACATCCAGGCCACTCATTATTAGAGTATGTGGGAAAGGACCCTTTGGAATGAGCTTCCTCAAAACTGCTGCACTGCTTCCTCACAGAGCTGTGGAAATTAAAGCCCTGTCCTGTTTGTCTGAGCCCTGTCCTGTTTGTCTGAGCCCTGCCCTGTTTGTCTGAGCCCTGCCCAGTCTTTGCTGCACCTAACACTAGGGCAGGTGAGCTGCAGGAGTTTCTGTAGCCAACAGCACCATGAAAAAACCACAACCACAACGACAAAGAAAGGGGAAAAAAGAAGTGAAAGCCAAGACTTTAGATTTGCCCCTGAGGTTTGCCAGGTGTCCTAAGTCTCACAGTGGTTAGTGCAGTGATCAATGCAATTCCCATTCCTGGTGAGTCCAGCTGGCACAGGGAGCACTGTCAGTGCTCTCAGCAGTTGGTTGGGGTCGACTGTGGTGTTCAGTAGATCTTCTGCCTCTGGTTTTCCTTTGGGGTAGGGTCAGGAGGCCTGAAAGAGCAGAGGTTTGCTTTCGTTTCCTTTTCAGGTGTCAGTGGCATGTAAATAAAATCTCTGCTTTTGGTTTGGTTTTTGGATGTAAATCTTAGAAATCCAGAGGGGAATGTAGGTTATTAATAAAGGATTAATTTAAGCCTGGATGTTCAATATTGTGTACATACAGCCAAGCTGCTTGCTTTCTTCTGCTCAAAAGCCATAGGAATGTAACTGAAATTCTGTAGCCCTTGGGATGAAACTCCCTGGTTAGGGGAGAAAGGTTCATTATTCCAGGAGAAAAACTAATCTACTAAATCCTTAAGTCCCTCCCCACCCCAATTCAGGTGATTTATAAAGCCCTCAAAAGTTGAGGTTGAGTAGGTGATGGAGGTTGGGTGATCCTCAATGAAACCTGTGCATTGACCAGCAGTGTGGAGTGGGAGGCATACCTCAAATGTGCATTTCCACCTTCATGTCAGTCATTCCCTGCCAGAAACTGGGGGAGCAGGAGGTGCATGTAGAGGCTAACCCCATTCCAAACTGAGTGTCCTCTGAAGGGTTTCTGAGGGCCTTGGGAAGTGTGCTGCTTGATCCTGACCACGATGGTTCTGAACCAGCCTTGGTCCCACTCCTTTGCTCCTCTCCCACAGACTCATTCCAGCTTTCTCTTTCTTTTGTTGGTTTATCCTTTACATCTAAGGTTGATTTTGTACATCCAACACTCTGTCTCTTTTCTACCCTCTTCTGTGACTTCCAAAAGAATGAAATAAAATTCCACAATGACCACTACTTCTGGAGGGTGTTTGGTATGTTTGGGTCTTCTTCCCAGCTGCCTTGCTGCTGTTTGTGGCTTTGTGAAGCCACTGCTCTGAGAGCCAGGCAGGAGGAGCTGCAGCAAGAGTTCTCTCTCTTCAGTGTAGCAGTGATTGGGAGAACTCTTGGTGGTTAATACTAATGAAGAGTTGTGCAGGGCCAGCAGAAAGCAGCAGCTACATGGCTCTGAAATGAGATCATAGAATCATCACAGTAGATATCATAGTAGATATCATTATAATATCATCATAATAGGATCAGACAGGTTGGAAGAGAGCTCCAAGCTCAGCCCTGCCCAACCTAGCACCCAGCCCTGCCCAACCAACCACACCATGGCACTAAGTGCCCCAGCCAGGCTTGGCTGCAACACCTCCAGCCACAGCCACTCCACCACCTCCCTGGGCAGCCCATTCCAATGCCAATCACTCTCTCTGACAGGAACTTCCTCCTCACAGCCAGCCTAGACCTGCCCTGGCACAGCTTCAGGCTCTGTCCCCTTCTTCTGTCCCTGGCTGCCTGGCAGCAGAGCCCAACCCCACCTGGCTACAGCCTCCCTGCAGGCAGCTGCAGGCAGCAATGAGCTCTGCCCTGAGCCTCCTCTGCTGCAGGCTGCACACCCCCAGCTCCCTCAGCCTCTCCTCACAGGGCTCTGCTCCAGGCCCCTCCCCAGCCTTGCTGCCCTTCTCTCAACACCTTCCAGCACCTCAACAGCTCTCTTGAACTGTCTGGTTGGTTGGGCAGGGCTGGGTGCTAGGCTGGGCTGGCTGAGCTTGGAGCTCTCTTCCAACCTGGCTGATTCTGTGAGTCTATGATCTATAGGATCACAGTGTTGTTTGGTTGGACAAGCCCTCTCAGACCATCCCATCCATCCTAGCACCCAGCCCTAGCCAATGAACGGGACTGTGCCCCCAAGTGCCATGGTCACACCTTGCTGCAACACCTCCAGCCCTGGGGGCTCCACCATCTCCCTGGCAGCCTGTGCCAAGCCCTCACCACTCTGCCACCAACGACATGTGTCCTCATCTCCAACCTAACCCTCCCCTGGCACATTTTCAGACCAGTTCCTCTCCTTCTCTCCGCTGAGCCTGGGGAGCAGAGCCCAGCCCCAGCCGGCTGCAGCCTCCTCCCAGGCAGCCGCAGAGGGCAGTGAGGTCTCCCTCAGGCTCCCCCCGTACGGTGCACTCCTACCCTGGCTGCTGCTCGGCTGAGGCTGTGGCTCCCTCCCAGCGCCATTCCTGCCTGCGGAGCCTCAGAAAGCGTTTAAAAGCCGCTGGCATTTCCATGGGCTGCGATGTGGCCCCGAGCAGCAGCTGGGGCTGCGGCGCCTGCCCGCGGCATGCCCCGCAGAGGGCGCTCGCAGCGCAGCCGCTCCGCGGCGCCGTGAGGTGACCGGGGCGAGCCAGCGCCGCTCCGGCGCAGCACTGACCCCTGCTGGCCGCCCCGCACACTGCACGTCTGCGCCGCTGCTGCCGCCTCCGCGGCTTGGTGTCCAGAGGGCTCTGCCTGCCAGGGACCTTCCCCGCACCCAGCGGCCCAGGGCAGCGTCCTGCACACCGCCGCGGCTCGGAACCTCCGGCTGTGAAGTAACACAACGGCCGGGGACAGCTGCCTTGGCTTCGGCTCGCCTGCCCCGCCTGCCGCTGCGGCTGCGCACAGAGCCGGAGGGGCACGGAGTAGCTGCTGCGGGAGGGCACCGCGGGGGGCACCCCCTCTGACCCCCTGCCGTGGCAGGGCACACCTCTCACCTGCACTCACCTGACCAAGCCTGGGGCACAGGAGGCTCCCAGGGGACCTTCTTGTGGCCTGCCAGCATCTGAAGGGGGCTCCAAAAAAGCTGGGGAGGGACTTTTGAGGCTGTGAGGGAGTGGCAGGAGTGGGGGGAATGGAGCAGAGCTGGAGGTGGGGAGAGTGAGGCTGGAGGTGAGGAGGAAGTTGTTGAGCAGGAGAGTGGTGAGAGGCTGGCATGGGTTGCCCAGGGAGGTGGTTGAGGCCCCATGGCTGGAGGTGTTTGAGGCCAGGCTGGCTGAGGCTGTGTGCAGCCTGCTCTAGGGTAGGGTGTCCCTGGGCATGGCAGGGGGTTGGCACTGGCTGCTCCTTGTGCTCCCTTCCAGCCCTGCCTGATTCTGTGATTCTGTGATTCATCCAAACTGGCCTTGAACCCCCCTAGGCAAGAGGCAGCCACAGCCTCCCTGGGCAGCCTGTGCCAGACTCTCACCAACCTCACACTCAACAACTTCTGCCTCAGCTCCGCTCTAGCCCTGCTCTGCCTCAGCTCCAAACCATTCCCCCTGGCCTGGCTCCAGACACCCTCAGCAGAAGTCTCTCTGCAGCCTTCCTGCAGGCTCCCTTCAGGCCCTGGCAGCAGCTCTGAGGTGCCCCTGGAGCCTTCTCCTCTGCAGGCTGCACCCCCCCAGCTCCCCCAGCCTGTGCTCACAGCAGAGCTGCTCCAGCTCCCTCACCATTTTTGCAATCTCCTCTGGACCCTCTCCATCAGCTCCATGTCCTTCCTCTGCTGAAGGTGCAGTGCAGGTGAGGTCTCCACAGAAAGACCAGAGCACAGGAGTGGGATGCTCTCTCTTCTCCCCACACTGCTTTTCATAGAACCAGAGATTCGTAGAATCAGGCAGGTTGGAAGAGAGCTCCAAGCTCAGCCAACCCAGCCTAGCACCCAGCCCTGCCCAACCAACCAGACCATGGCACTAAGTGCCCCAGCCAGGCTTGGCTGCAACACCTCCAGCCACGGCCACTCCACCACCTCCCTGGGCAGCCCATTCCAGTGCCAATCACTCTCTCTGACAACAACTTCCTCCTCACAGCCAGCCTAGACCTGCCCTGCCACAGCTTCAGACTCTGTCCCCTTCTTGTCTTGCTGGCTGCCTGGCAGCAGAGCCCAACCCCACCTGGCTACAGCCTCCCTGCAGGCAGCTGCAGACAGCAATGAGCTCTGCCCTCAGCCTCCTCTGCTGCAGGCTGCACACCCCCAGCTCTCTCAGCCTCTCCTCACAGGGCTCTGCTCCAGGCCCCTCCCCAGCCTTGCTGCCCTTCTCTCAACACCTTCCAGCACCTCAACAGCTCTCTGCAATTCAGGAGCCCACAACTGGACACAGCACTCAAGGTGTGGCCTGAGCAGTGCTGAGCACAGGGGCACAAGAACCTCCCTTGTCCTGCTGCCCACACTGCTCCTCAGCCAGCCCAGGATGCCATTGGCTCTGCTGCCCACCTGGGCACTGCTGCCTCCTCTGCAGCTCCTCTCTCCCAGCACCCCCAGGTCCCTCTCTGCCTGCCTGCTCTCAGACACTCTGGCCCCAACCTGTAGCACTGCTTGGGGTTGTTATGGCCACAGTGCAGAACCCTGCACTTGGCCTTGTTCAGTCTCATCCCATTGGCCTCTGCCCACCCATCCAGCATGAACAGGTCCCTCTGCAGAGCTCTCCTACCCTCCAACAGCTCCACAGCTGCTCCTAGCTTGGTGTCATCTGCAAACTCACTGATGCTGGACTCAATCCCTTGCACCAGATGATCAATAAAGACATTGAACAGGACTGTGCCCGGCACTGATCCCTGGGGCACACCACCAGTGCCAGCTGCCAGCTGGATGTGGCACCATTCACCACCACTCTCTGAGCCCAGCCCTCCAGTCAGTTCTTGACCCACACCAGAGTGAATTTGTCCAAGAGAGGAGCTGCAGCTGTGCCAGGAGCTGCTTGTGGCAGACAACATCTTTGTTGATGAACAAGGGAGAGATGATTTAGACTCTCACAAGGTCATAACTCATCCAGAGTCTCTCCTCAGAGAGCCAGGCCTTTAGCAAGAGCCAGGAGTATCAGACCCTGAGCAGGTACCCAGCAGAATGGGGTCCTGGTCCCAGCTGAGGCCTCGACAACAACGTCAAGTATAGAAAGAGTGGTGCTCTGCTGGGGAGCAGATGGTGGAGGTGGATGGGTGGATAAAGAATTGGCTGGATGGTCACATCCAAAGTAGTGGCCAATGGCTTGGTGTCAGACAGAGACTGGTCACCAATGGTGTCCCTTGATGGTCTGGCTGGACCAATGCTGTTTGGTGTCTTCTTCAGTGACAAGGAGAGTGCAGCTGAGGGCACTCAGCATGCCTGCAGGGGACAACATGGTGACTGGTGCAGCTGACATGCCTGAAGGACAGGATCCATGCAGATGGACAAACTGGAACAGAGGGCCTGGGTGAACTTTATGAGCTGCAACAAGGCCAAGTTAGGAGGAAGTTGTTGTCAGAGAGAGTGATTGGCATTGGAATGGGCTGCCCAGGGAGGTGATGGAGTGACTGTGCCTGGAGGTGTTGCAGCCAAGCCTGGCTGGGGCACTTAGTGCCATGGTGTGGTTGGTTGGGCAGGGCTGGGTGCTAGGTTGAGATGAGGATGAGCTTGGAGCTCTCTTCCAACCTGCTTGATTCTTTGACTCTAAGTGCAAGGTCCTGCACCTGGGCTGGGCCAGCCCCTGGTATCAACACAGACTGGAGGATGGTTGGATTGAGAGCAGCCCTTGGGGTGCTGGTGAGTGAGAGGCTGGACATGAGCCAGCAATGTGCATTTGTCTCCAGGAAGCCAATCAAAAGAAGGTGCCTCAAAAGAAATGTGACCAGCAGGTCAAGGGAGCTGACTCTGCACCTCTGCTCTGCTGAGACCCCACCTGCAGTGCTGGGTCCAACTCTGGAGTCCTCAGCACAAGAAAGACATAGACCTGTAGGAGCACAGCCAGAGGAGGGATAGTTCAGTGACCTTAGTGCTGCAAGGCCAAGCTGAGAGAGTTGGGATTGCTTAGCCTGGAGAAGAGAAAGCTCCAGGGACACCTGTTGGTGGCCTTTCAGTACTGAACTTGGGCTATAGGAGCACTGGAGAGGGACAGACTTTTGAGCAGGACCTGTTGTGACAGGACAAGGGGTGATGGATTCTGACCAGAGAGAAGGGAGACATTTTTACACTGAGGATGCTGAGACCTTGGCCCAGGTTGCTCAGACAGGGAAACTTCCATGGCCATTCCATGCCAGGCTGACCAAGGCTCTGAGCAGCCTGCTCTGGTTGAAGATGTCCCTGCTGAGTGCAGGGGGGGTTGGACTGGATGAGCTTTAAAGGTCCCTTCTAAAGCAAAGCAGCCTGGGACTCTGGGAGGCACAGGGTCCATTTACAACCCTCAGGAGCTGTCCCTTAAGCACACCCTGGGTAATGACCTGAGAACTCTTCTTTCCAGTGTGGATATCTGCCAGTCAGCATTACCCACTGCAGAGACCAGCTGTGACTCCTGATTGAATGACTTTGATCTGTGCTGAGGCAGGAGCCCCCTGCCACATCTCTTTGGGAGCCTTTTCTGCAGAGCAATTGCATTAGCCACAGCCGATTACACTGCAACCTTCTGTCCTGCCAAATGAAGGTAATTACTGGGGCTGGGAACACATCCCTCTGCCAGGGGGCTGCTGGAAGGCAGAGCAATGCTTTGTTCTTTGGAACGAGAGCAGCACAAAGGCATAAATGTGTCACTGATGTGGCACAGGGAAAGTTTTCCTCTTTGCAAGGAGCACAGAAACCAAACCATCGTTTGAGGCTCAAATTCCTAGGCCATAAAGTCCACAGCAAGTCTGGAATACAGAGAACCATAGAAGCATAGAACCAGAGGATCAGAGAATCAAGCAGGTTGGCAGAGAGCTCCAAGCTCAGCCAGCCCAACCTAGCACCCAGCCCTGCCCAACCAACCAGACCATGGCACTAAGTGCCCCAGCCAGGCTTGGCTGCAACACCTCCAGCCACAGCCACTCCACCACCTCCCTGGGCAGCCCATTCCAATGCCAATCACTCTCTCTGACAACAACTTCCTCCTCACAGCCAGCCTAGACCTGCCCTGGCACAGCTTCAGGCTCTGTCCCCTTCTTCTCTTGCTGACTGCCTGGCAGCAGAGCCCAACCCCACCTGGCTACAGCCTCCCTGCAGGCAGCTGCAGGCAGCAATGAGCTCTGCCCTCAGCCTCCTCTGCTGCAGGCTGCACCCCCCCAGCTCCCTCAGCCTCTCCTCACAGGGCTCTGCTCCAGGCCCCTCCCCAGCCTTGCTGCCCTTCTCTCAACACCTTCCAGCACCTCAACAGCTCTCTGCAATTCAGGAGCCCACAACTGGACACAGCACTCAAGCTGTGGCCTGACCTGATGGCTGCTTGCTCCCCAGGAGAACAAGACACAGCTCTGGTGACAGCAGGAAGCACTCTGCACCTGTTCAGTCCCAGGTGTGAAGGAAAGTCAGGCTTGCCTGTTGCCATGACAAGCTTGGTGAGCCCGTGTGTGCTAGCCTTGGCTTACATAGGCTAGAAATGGTGGTTCCAACTTGCAGCAAGCACTGTGGTGCAGGCTGAGCACTAGTAGGCAGTGTCACAGGCTTCTCTGACCTGTTTTACCTTCTAGAGGAAGCTTTGTCAGGTTTAGGGACTGGCTAACTGTCTGATCTGCAGCCCAGAGCCCCTGGGGTTTAGAAAGCAGCACCGGACAAGTTCATCTCTGCAGCTGCCTCTCCCTATCAGAGCAGATGTCTCATCTGAGTAAACATACTTCTATTCTCTTTTCAGCCTCAGGTTTTGTCATCCAGGATAAGGTGAAAATGCAACAATCCTTGAAAGCCTCCTTGTTCCTTCCAAGCATTTTCGTTCAGCCCACACGGTCCTTGCATCTGAAAGTGCTCTGAGCACAGCTCCAGACAGCTTCAGCATGGCCAAGGAGCCCTAAGTCTGTTCTGCAGCCAGTGGTTGTGGCATTGGTTTTAGGCTCTTGTTTAGGAAAGGAGGGACAGGATGAGCTCAGATTTTCTGCTGCCATGCATGACCATCCTCGCTCTCATCCCTCACTGCTCCTTCTAGAGGGGGAAATAGGAGCTGTCAGAAGGGGCTGTTGAACACAGAGGTGGCATGAGCTCATAGACTCCTTTCCTTGTCAGGGCATGTCTCAGAATGTAAAACCAAACCAAACAAAAAAACCCACAAACAAACAAACAAACAAACCCCAAACCAAACCCCAAACCCCCAAACAAACCCCAAACCCCTCCACACCAATTAAAAAAGAATGAAACATTTAAAAGATAATGAAGGACAAGAAAGATCTGAAGGAGCAAGGAGCAAGGCCGTTCAAGATGTCCCACATGACCTTGCCCAGGGCAACCACAACACTGCTCAGCAAAGGGCAAGAGGAAGACTTCAAAACACAGAAGTGAGAGATGGCTGCCAGAGTGTTGACCACAGACATTAAACCAGGGGTGGCAAACCTGTGCTTGAAACTCAGTGCTGCTGCAGCTGCTCTAACCAGTGCTTGAAACTCAGTGCTGCTGCAGCTGCTCTAACCAGTGCTTGAAACTCAGTGCTGCTGCAGCTGCTCTAACCAGTGCTTGAAACTCAGTGCTGCTGCAGCTGCTCTAACCAGTGCTTGAAACTCAGTGCTGCTGCAGCTGCTCTGTTATATCTGACCACACCAGGGAAGCTCAGGGCAGAGGAGTCTGGATGCACTCCAGTTCCTTTCTGGGTCAGCATAACCTTTGGCATGAGGGTACCAACATGGCCTGAAGCTGCCTAGATGGACAGATAAGGGCTCGTTAAAACTTGCTATGCCTTGGCTAATCCCCAGTGAGCAGCACTGCAGGGAACACATCTGTACAGTAAAGCAGAGGACAGAGGCAGCTGCAGCAGTGTGGCCACCTGAGCAGTCCATGAGAGGACAGCCCTGCTAGCAGGTCAGTGCTAGAGAAGCACTCAGCTCCAGGAGCTGGGGCTCAGCCCAGCCTGCATCCTCCCTCCCGGCTGCAGCAGCAGCAGCAGCAGCAGCGCTAACATCATACAGGGGAAACAAAGTGACCTCCAGGGATGCCACCATCACAGAGCTTTGCACTGTGCCTCTGCCAGAGCCAGGCCCTGCACCAAACCAAGCAAAGATTCCTGGTTTCATTACTTTCATTGCCTCTCCCAGCCCGGCCAGATGGGGGATGCTGGCAGAGTAAGAGTTCCCAGGAGGGGCAGATCTGCTGCTGGAACAAATGAACTGTGGTGCTTGATTGCAGATGAATAAGGGCATCAGCCACCACTGCTCTTGTTAAACACGAGTTGCCCAGCAGCTGTGTACCTTTTCCTCCCAGCAAAGCTGTGTCAACATGAGCTCACGTTCTGCTCTTAGCCTGACACCCTCCAGTGCACACAAGTGCACACAAGGCAATATTGACTGATGGAGTTTAAGAACATGAGCTTTCAATGGGAAAGTCAACAGGGATTATTTCCTGACCACTTGTATTGTTTGAGTTGTGCAGCATGAACACACTGTTACAACTTGTGTTTGAGAAACAGAAGGCTTAACCTTCAGCTGCAACCTCTAAGCGTGGAGTTGGCTCCATCTGAGCATCCTCTGAAGAGTATTCTTGCTGATGAGTTCTGATGTGACAGCCTTCAACAGCAGCCAAGTATCATTTGGATCAAAGTGGAAACTGCCTTTGGAAACCAATCTAAAAGCAGATGGGGGAAAAAAAGATGTTGTTTTTCTTTAACTGAGGATCTTTTCTGCTCTTGGATTACTAATCATAGAATCATAGAATCAACCAGGTTGGAAGAGACCCCCAAGATCATCCAGTCCAACCTAGCACCCAGCCCTAGCCAGTCAACCAGACCATGGCACTAAGTGCCTCATCCAGGCTTTTCTTGAACACCTCCAGGGATGGTGCCTCCACCACCTCCCTGGGCAGCCCATTCCGGTGCCAATCACTCTCTCTGTGAAGAACTTCTTCCTAACATCCAGCCTAGACCTACCCTGGCACAACTTGAGACTGTGTCCCCTTGTTCTGTTGCTGGTTACCTGGGAGAAGAGGCCACCCCCCACCTGGCTACAATGTCCCTTCAGGTAGTTGTAGACAGTAATAAGATCACCCCTGAGTCTCCACTTCTCCAGGCTGCACACCCCCAGCTCCCTCAACCTCTCCTCATAGGATTTGTGCTCCAGGCCCCTCACCAGCCTTGTTGCCCTTCTCTGGACATGTTCCAGCACCTCAACATCTCTCTTGAATTGAGGGGCCCAGAACTGGACACAGCACTCAAGGTGTGGCCTGAGCAGTGCTGAGTACAGGGGCAGAATAACCTCCCTTGTCCTGCTGCCCACACTGCTTCTGATGCAGGCCAGGATGCCATTGGCTCTCTTGGCCACCTGGGCACACTGCTGGCTCATCTTCAGCCTACTATCTATCAGTACCCCCAGGTCCCTTTCCTCCTGGCTGCTCTCAGCCACTCAGTCCCCAGCCTGTTACGCTGCTTGGGGTTGTTGTGGCCAAAGTGCAGAACCCTGCACTTGGCCTTGTTAAATCTCATCCCTTTGGCCTTCATACACACTCAATGTGTGCATTTTAAGTGTTCCTAATACTACCTTCAAGGGCAAAAAATAATAATAAATACTATTCAAAAGGAAGAAAATGACTGTGATTAGGGCTAGAGAACTTTTAGTACCTCTGCTAAGTCATTTAAATATGAAGGGATAAGCAATGCTCTTAGTTCATACCCCTGATAATTCTTTGGTCTAACCCAGTAAAGGTTGTTGCATTTCCTACAATAAAATGTCAAGTGTCTTTTCTTCTCTTTGCATGCTGAAGTGAACAGAAAGCTGAGCACATGATGGCAACGTTGTTTATGAGGGGAACACACAAAGACACCAGAGCAAAGCCCCACCGCTGGCATGGAGCCTGTCTGTGCAAGAGACCTGTGCACTCAGACCCCACATTTCCTGCTCTCCCCATCTCTGCCTGCTGCTGGCAGCACACAGAGTGTCATAGAATCTCATGGAATCAACCACGTTGGAAGAGACCTCCAGGATCATCCAGGCCAACCTAGCACCCAGCCCTAGCCAGTCAACCAGACCATGGCACTAAGTGCCCCAGCCAGGCTTGGCTGCAACACCTCCAGCCACGGCCACTCCATCACCTCCCTGGGCAGCCCATTCCAATGCCAATCACTCTCTCTGACAACAAATTCCTCCTCACAGCCAGCCTGGACCTGCCCTGGCACAGCTTCAGGCTCTGTCCCCTTCTTCTGTCCCTGGCTGCCTGGCAGCAGAGCCCAACCCCACCTGGCTACAGCCTCCCTGCAGGCAGCTGCAGGCAGCAATGAGCTCTGCCCTCAGCCTCCTCTGCTGCAGGCTGCACCCCCCCAGCTCCCTCAGCCTCTCCTCACAGGGCTCTGCTCCAGGCCCCTCCCCAGCCTTGCTGCCCTTCTCTCAACACCTTCCAGCACCTCAGCATCTCTCTTGAATTGGGGGGCCCAGAACTGGACACAGCACTCAAGGTGTGGTCTGACCAGTGCTGAGCACAGGGGCACAAGAACCTCCCTTGTCCTACTGGCCACACTGTTCCTGATGCAGCCCAGGATGCCATTGGCTCTCTTGGCCACCTGGGCACACTGCTGCCTCATCTTCAGCCTACCATCCACCAGCACCCCCAGGTCCCTTTCTTCCTGGCTGCTCTCAGCCACTCTGTCCCCACTTCTGCTGCGTGCTCCAGCAAACACAGCTCCCCAAGCTCAGCAAACACAGCTCCCCAAGCTGGGCAGTTGGCTGACTCACAGGCACAGTCAGTAAGAGCATTCTGGGCTCCACTGCCTTTTGCTAAAGCAATTGCTGCTGAAGATTTCAACAAGGAGGGGTTCAGCTCTTGGCTGTGTGCTGCTGGCAACTGCAAGCCCGGAGATGCCCACTCGTGTGGCACCTCTGCACTGTGAATGGACACATGCATGAACTGAAACGAACTCCATAGGCGACGTCTGTATGAGACAGGGGACGCAAAGCGGACAGGTCTGCCTACCTCCCTGCTTTCTGCCACTGGAGGGCAACCACCGCCCTTGCAACGCTTCCCCGATGCAGTCTGCAAGCAGCAGCGGCTGCAGAAAGGCAAGCCATGGCTTTCTGCTCTTCTGCCTTCCCCTCTGCCACCGCAGCCCTTTTGAGTAGCTCCTTCTCTGGACGCGTTCCTGTGTGAGCTCCTAGAGGTGATCCTGCTCTGGCAAGGGGGTTGGACTGGATGAGCTTCTGAGGTCCCTTCCAGCTCCTCATGTTCTGTGATTCTATAACACGGACTGGATGAGCTTCTGAGGTCCCTTCCAGCTCCTCACGTTCTGTGATTCTATAACACGGACTGGATGAGCTTCTGAGGTCTCTTCCAGCTCCTCATGTTCTGTGATTCTATCACACAGACTGGATGAGCTTCTGAGGTCCCTTCCAGCTCCTCATGTTCTGTGATTCTATAACACAGACTGGATGAGCTTCTGAGGTCCCTTCCAGCTCCTGGTGTTCTATGGTTCTATAACATGGACTGGATGAGCTTCTGAGGTCTCTTCCAGCTCCTCATGTTCTGTGATTCTATAACATGGACTGGATGAGCTTCTGAGGTCCCTTCCAGCTCCTCATGTTCTATGATTCTGTAACATGGACTGGATGAGCTTCTGAGGTCCCTTCCAGCTCCTCATGTTCTGTGATTCTATAACATGGACTGGATGAGCTTCTGAGGTCCCTTCCAGCTCCTCATGTTCTGTGATTCTATCACACAAACTGGATGAGCTTCTGAGGTCCCTTCCAGCTCCTCATGTTCTGTGATTCTATAACACAGACTGGATGAGCTTCTGAGGTCCCTTCCAGCTCCTGGTGTTCTATGGTTCTATAACATGGACTGGATGAGCTTCTGAGGTCCCTTCCAGCTCCTCATGTTCTGTGATTCTATCACACAAACTGGATGAGCTTCTGAGGTCCCTTCCAGTTCCTGGTGTTCTATGGTTCTATAACACATGCATGTGCGTTCCAGTGCTTTTTCCAGTGGGAACTCACAGGGAAAACAGGACTCTTCTGCATCGAGGCATCTGAGCCCCCAGAACACCTTGCTGACATCAGGAGGCTTATTCAACCAGCTTAAACCAAGCCATCAGCTCAGGGGCTTAGTGAAGGGCATGGCTGGGGAGCAGCCTTGGGCCCCTATCCATGAAGGAGATGGAATCAGTCACAGAACCACAGAATGGCTTAGGTTGGAAGAGACCTCAGAGACCATCAACTCCAACCCCCCTAACATGGGCATGCCTTCAGTAGCTGTGCTGCTGAAGCTGCAGTGCTACCACTCAGAAGTGTCCTTGTTCCCACGTCGGTAGTGCTGTGGAACAGCTCATTTCATGCCTTTTCTTAAGCAGAACCAAAGAAGTGCATTTTTGCACGGGGGAAGGCCCAGATAAGCCTCTGTAGAGCTCACATCACCAGGGGGGCTGAGCAGCACTGCTCCCACGTTTCCGTGAGCAGCAGAAACCAAATTTCTCTCCAAGTGACTCAGGGCAATAGAACCTCTCTGATGACTTATCTATCATAAGAAAGCTTTTCCAGGCTCAAAGCACAGAGGCTGATCTTTTAGCACAGCAGGATTACATGTAGCATGTTCCTTATTCAGATGGACTCCCCCCCAGGTTCCAGTTTGTGCCTACTGCCCCTTGTCCTGCCACTGGACACCCTGCAAAGAGTCCAGCCCCATCCTGTACTAGCACTAGTGAAGAACTAAGATTTGTGCTGGAGGTGCTGTTACTTTGCTGGCTTAGCAGAACAGCAAGTGTGTGTGCATTTTAGTGTTGCATCCACTGACAACAGCAACAACAAAGCCTGAATTTGCCTACAGAAAACATCTTACCAAAAGTACAGGTCAGAAAATAATACATCTTATACTGCCTTGGGTATAGAGTCATAGAATCAGTCAGGGCTGGAAGAGATCACAGGGATCATCTAGTTCCAACCCCTGGGTAAGGACACCTCACACTAGATCTGTCTAGAGCCTCATCCAGCCTGGCCTAAAACACCTCCAGGGATGAGGCTTCTACCACCTCCCTGGGCAACCCATTCCAGGCTCTCACCAGCCTCATAGTGAAGAACTTCTTCCTAACATCCAGTCCGAATCGATCCATTTCCAGCTTTGTTCCATGCCCCCCCAGTCCTATCACTCCCTGACATCCTAGAACATCCCTCTCCAGCTTTCCTGTAGGCCCCCCTTAGGATACTGAAAGGTCACAATAAGGCCACCTCAGAGCCTTCTCCTTTCCAGCCTGAACAGTCCCAGCTGGTGACCTCATTGCTGTCTACAACTACCTGAAGGGACATTGTAGCCAGGTGGCCTCTTGTCCCAGGCAAGCAGCAATAGAACAAGGGGACACAGTCTCAAGTTGTGCTGGGGTGGGTATAGGCTACCTATACCTACTACAGAGAGTGATTGGCATTGGAATGGGCTGCCCAGGGAGGAGGTGGAGGCACCATCCCTGGAGGTGTTGAAGCAAAGCCTGGCTGAGGCACTTAGTGCCATGGTCTGGTTGACTGGCTAGGGCTGGGTGCTAGGTTGGGCTGGATGAGCTTGGAGGTCTCTTCCAACCTGGTTGATTCTATGGTTCTTTTTCCAAGTGAACTCCCTCAGTCTCTGCTCACAGCAGAGCAGCTCCAGCCCTCTGCCCACCCTCATGACTCTTCTCTGGACACCTTCCAGCACATCCATATCCCTCTTGTCCCAGGGGCTCCAGAATTGGATGCAGTACTCTAGACAGCCACAGAGTCTCATTTCCAACTTCCACTCTCCCTAACACACTGCTAAGGTACATGAAGCAAAAGTGACCTTCAGACCCATCCCTTTGCTCTTATCCTTAGCTTTTCCTTGGGGAAAACCCTTTTGCTGTTTCCAACACTTGTCCCTTGACCATCACCACAAACCAGGTGGTGACAACTGAGAGTGCAGCTGCAACTGCCCTGTGCTTTCTTCTGCTGCCAAACAATATTGCCATGCCTCAGTGGGAATTGCAACCCAGGTATTTGGAGGTCAAAGGTTAAAGAAGGAACACTATAACACAGGCCATCAGGTTCACACCTCACAGTGCCTGCTTTGGAGGCAACCTTGAGAGCTTGCTGCTTTTCTGCTTTTAGGCTGTCCTGTAACCATGCTGAAGGGAAAGGTGGCAAAGTTCTGTGGAATATACTCCCTTTGCTACCTTTTATCAAGGAAAAAAAAACAGAGAGAGGTACATAAGAATTTGGCTTTGTAATAGGTCACCTAAGAGGTCACTGCTGTTTCATGCATCACTAGAAGCAACACTGCACTGGAAGACAGGGAACTGCTTTCCAGGCCTGCTGCAGATACCCTGTGTGATCCCAGGGCAGCCAGATAACCTCCTGACACTTCACATCCAAACCACAAATTGCTATTTTGAGTCCTTTCTGGGAAAACAAATAAACCACATTTCACACACAGCTCAACCTCCTCCTCCTCCACCACCTTGCAGGAGCCTACATTAAAAGCCAGCTCTGTTATGTACTAACTGAAAACACCTCTGGAGGCTCTGAACCACCTGGAAAATCCTTCCATGCACAAAATTTTCTTTATTCATTGAAGGCAATGAATGCTTAATGCTAACTTTGAACAGGCAGCATCTTTCTTCAGTAGCTGTAGCAGGAATAGCCAAACTCTCTTTCTTCAGTAGCTGTAGCAGGAATAGCCAAACTCTCTTTCTTCAGCAGCTGTAGCAGGAATAGCCAAACTCTCTTTCTTCAGCAGCTGTAGCAGGAATAGCCAAACTCTTTCTCCAGTAGCTGTAACAGGAATAGCCAAACTCTCTTTCTTCAGTAGCTGTAACAGGAATAGCCAAACTCTCTTTCTTCAGTAGCTGTAACAGGAATAGCCAAACTCTCTTTCTTCAGCAGCTGTAGCAGGAATAGCCAAACTCTCTTTCTCCAGTAGCTGTAACAGGAATAGCCAAACTCTCTTTCTTCAGCAGCTGTAACAGGAATAGCCAAACTCTCTTCAGCAGCTGTAGCAGGAATAGCCAAACTCTCTTCCTCCAGTAGCTGTAACAGGAATAGCCAAACTCTCTTTCTTCAGTAGCTGTAACAGGAATAGCCAAACTCTCTTTCTTCAGTAGCTGTAACAGGAATAGCCAAACTCTCTTTCTCCAGTAGCTGTAGCAGGAATAGCCAAACTCTCTTTCTTCAGTAGCTGTAACAGGAATAGCCAAACTCTCTTTCTTCAGTAGCTGTAACAGGAATAGCCAAACTCTCTTTCTTCAGCAGCTGTAGCAGGAATAGCCAAACTCTCTTTCTCCAGTAGCTGTAACAGGAATAGCCAAACTCTCTTTCTCCAGTAGCTGTAACAGGAATAGCCAGACTCTCTTTCTTCAGTAGCTGTAACAGGAATAGCCAAACTCTCTTTCTCCAGTAGCTGTAGCAGGAATAGCCAAACTCTCTTTCTCCAGTAGCTGTAACAGGAATAGCCAAGCTCTCTGAGCACCTTTGTTTTCAGACCCAAACCCTCTGGCAAATCCTCATTCAGCTTCCCAGTACAGCACAAACCTGGTCAGCTAGCAAACACAAGGCACAACTGCTTCAGCCTCTCAGATTTATAGATTCAGATAGGGAAACTTACAGCTCCTGCTGAAAGGGAGGTCACAGTTTCCTCAGCTGCAACACCGAGCAGGAGCAAACAGCCAGCCAGGGGCAGGCCAGCACACAGAGGGGGTGTTGGTACTCAAGTGCCCCAGGGAACTGTGATTGGAAACTGCAGCTGGGTGAAGAAAATGGGTTTAATTAGAAGCAAATAAAGAGCTGGGAAGTGATAATAGTTTTGTTTTCTTCCCGGTTAAAGCACCTTCTACTAAGAGATGCTCTTTCATTGAGTGGAGTGACTCAGTTGTGACTCCAGCTACCCACCACACTATTGTTCATCCCAAAGACAAAGCAGCAACTGAGCACACACTTATTAATCTAATTTACCCTCACACATCATCCTATTGACATCAGTGTGTGAGTAAAGTTTAGCAACCATGAGAGCCCAAGATCAAAGTCAGAGTTGCCTGGACCGTCCAGCCCAAGCAGAGGACTTCCATCTCCAGCTTTCACCCAGCCTTCACCCTGCCTTTCTTTCCTTTGTCCCTAGTAGTCTGGCCTGTACTTCAACCCAGACATTCCCTTAAACCAAATGCATCAATTCTGACAGCTTTAGTCATGGCAAAATTCATAGAGGCTGCACCACTCCATGCAGCAGATGTTTTTTAACGTGCTTTGGAACAGAATGTGGGGGCAGCTGCTGGGAACAAATGCCCACCAAAGGTCAGGCTTTTATTAGAAGAGGCTCTGGGTGGCAGATAGAAGAAAGTTCATAAATGTGGTGCTCTAGAACTGCTCTCAAACTTAATACTTCCTCTCTGGAGCAGTATTTGCCCAATAATCTGCACTTCTGCATATGTAAGGGAAGCTCTCCACAGAATTCTGTTGCAACAGCAGACTGGGAACACCTCAGGCAGCATCTCTCAAGCCTTCCAGGTGAAAGCACATGCAGAGTTTAGTTTGTGTGCATATCCCTGGGCTGTTCCAAGCAGGGATAAAAACCCAACCATGGGGTAAAGGGAAGCTTTAAACCGTGAGTCCAGCTGTGTAGCTCCCAAAAAGCAGCAACTCGGCTGAGCTGACCACGCCAGAGAGCAAGCCTCAGGAGGTGCTTAGTCACACTGCTCAAGGAGATGAAATGCAAAGGGCTGGCAGACAGCAAGGTAAAAATGAGAAAGGAGCTCTGCTCTGGAGGAGAAGAAGGATGAAGAAGACACACTGTGTTTCAAAGACAGATGTTTTTTCTTGCTTACAGCCTGATTTAGGATAACTCCCTGGATCTGGTCAAAGCTAGGTTAGATGAGGCCTTGGGCTACCTGTTCTAGTGGGAGGAGTCCCTGCCTATTGCAGGGGCTTGGAACTAGATGACCTTTGAGGTCCCTTCCAGCCTAAACCATTCTATGATTCTGGAGCCCCTAACACAAGAAGGGCATCAAACTGTTGGAGGACGTCCAGAGGAGGCCACAAAGATGTGCACAGGGCTGCAGCAGCTCTGCTATGAGGACAGGCTATGAGAGTTGGGGCTCTGCAGCCTGGGGAAGAGAAGGCTTGGAGGAGACCTTGGAGTGCCCTTCAGGATCTGAATGAGGATACAGGAAAGATGGGAAGGGACTATTGACAAAGGCTTGTAATGACAGGAAGAGGAGGAATGGGTTTGAACTGGCAGAGGGGAGATTGAAACTGGATGTTAGGAAGAAGTTGTTTGCAGTGAGGGTGGTGAGACACTGGCACAGGTTGCCCAGGGAGGTTGTGGAGCACAGACTCACAGAATGTGATCTTCAATCACATTCTGTGAGTCTGTGATCCACAACTTCCCTGGAGGTGTTCAAGGCCAGCTTGGATGAGTCCTTGAGTGACCTGTTCTAGTGGGAGGTGTCCCTGCCTATGGTGGGGAGGGGTTGGAACTGGATGATCTTTGAGGTTACTTCCAACCTAAATCATTCTATGATCCACCAAAGTCTAGACACAAGAAGCCACTCTGACTTAAAGCTTGAAGTTGCTTCATTTGTGTGCCCAGCATGACAGAGGATGAAGTGTTCAGGAAAAAGCAAAGAAAAAGAGGGGAAAAAAAAAAAGGGATTTAATTGCAACTTTTGGAGTGAGGACTATCCTTCACAAGCACATCATGTTGGAAAATAAGTTTCACCACAGAAGCCACAATATTTTTGTCCTGGAAATTTTCGTTCTAAAAAATGTTACTTTGAATAAGTTTAAATTGAAAAAATAGAAAGAAACATATTCAAGGAGGTAAAATAATCCTGCCAAGACAGTGGAGCACCCAGTGGGAGGTTAAACAGACATTTCATCCATAGGAACTCAGCTAGGGGATGGCATCAGGGTCTCCGGGACCTGGCTTTAAGTGCAGCAGTTTGTCCCAGGACCAAACAGGGACCATGACCTCAAGGCTGGCAGAAATTGTTTTGTGGAACTGGTGGCTGTCACTAGCAGTGTCCCTCAGGGATCAGTGCTGGGCCCCATCCTCTTTAACATCTTCATAGATGATCTGGATGAGGGCATGGAGTCAGTCATCAGCAAGTGTGCAGATGACACCAAGCTGGGGGCAGATGTGGCTGGGTTGGAGGGCAGAAGGGCTCTGCAGCAGGACCTTGACTGCCTGGACAGATGGGCAGAGTCCAAGGGGATGGGGTTCAATAGCTCCAAGTGCAGGGTGCTGCACTTTGGCCACAGCAACCCCATGCAGAGATACAGGCTGGGATTGGAGTGGCTGAGAGCAGCCAGACAGAGAGGGATCTGGGGGTGCTGATTGATACCCGCCTGAACATGAGCCAGCAGTGTGCCCAGGTGGCCAAGAGAGCCAGTGGCATCCTGGCCTGCATCAGGAATGGTATGGCCAGCAGGAGCAGGGAGGTCATTCTGCCCCTGTACTCTGCACTGGTTAGACCACACCTTGAGTGCTGTGTTCAGTTCTGGGCCCCCCAGTTTAGGAGGGACATTGAGATGCTTGAGCGTGTCCAGAGAAGGGCAACGAGGCTGGGGAGAGGCCTTGAGCACAGCCCTACGAGGAGAGGCTGAGGGAGCTGGGATTGGTTAGCCTGGAGAAGAGGAGGCTCAGGGGAGACCTCATTGCTGTCTACAACTACCTGAGGGGAGGTTGTGGCCAGGAGGAGGTTGCTCTCTTCTCTCAGGTGGCCAGCACCAGAACGAGAGGACACAGCCTCAGGCTGTGCCAGGGGAAATTTAGGCTCGAGGTGAGGAGAAAGTTCTTCCCTGAGAGAGTCATTGGACACTGGAATGGGCTGCCCGGGGAGGTGGTGGAGTCGCCATCCCTGGAGCTATTCAAGGCAGGACTGGACGTGGCACTTGGTGCCATGGTCTGGCCTTGAGCTCTGTGGTAAAGGGTTGGACTTGATGATCTGTGAGGTCTCTTCCAACCTTGGTGATACTGTGAGACTGTGGTACTGTGTGATACTGTGAACTGCCACAGTCACTTTTTCAAGGTGTCCTCATTTTGCCACCAGCTATCAAGAGTGCCCTGGGATGCACTGAGCACCTTGCACAGAGCTTGGTCCCTCAGTTGAGCCCTGGAGTGACACAGTGGGTGCAGTGGCTGGTTTGGGGTGCAGCTGGAGACTCCACACCCACAGGGGAGCAGCAAGACTGGCAGATTTTGCTCCTACAAAGCTTGCTCACCTGCTGGAGTGATGCTGTTGAACAGAACAACAGTTACAGAAATGAACTTGTCTGTTTCCTTCCAGCACGGGCAATTTGCTCAGGAAAACAAACCAAAACCATCATAGCATAACAAGGACCTTTAACAAGCTACACAAACCTGTGCTGTTCGGAGCCAGCAGGACTGGATTGTGAGGTTTGAGGTTTCAACGATCGTGGCAGCTGGCTGGGAAATTATCATGAGGCTAAACACCTGCAGTTGTTACTCTGAAATGGCAAACTTTATTTTCACCTGTGAACACACAGGGAGTGATCTTTACCTGGCAAAGCCCTCGCAGTGAAATTCTCCTGCCAAGCCCTCTGCAAGGAGATGTTTTCAGCACATGCTGCTGCGGTTCCGACGGGCGCTCACCTTAGCAGCGACTGCGCTCGCAGCAGACAGCACAAGGCACAAAGTTCCTCTAGTGATGGAGCTCTGTACTGAAGGAATTTGCTGCTGGTTTATTGCAGGTTCGTCTGACCAGCCTGAACAAGAGGACACAGTCTCAAACTGCACCACAGCAGGTTCAGGCTGGACGTTAGGAAGAAGTTCTACACGGAAAGAGAGACTGCCATTGGAATGGGCTGCCCGGGGAGGTGGTGGAGTCGCCATCCCTGCAGGTGTTTAGGAGGAGGCTGGATGAGGCACTTAGTGCCATGGGTTAGTTAATGAGAAGGGGTAGGTGATAGGTTAGACTCAGTGAGCCTAGAGGTCTTTTCCAACCTGGTTAGTTGTGTGACTGTGATTACAGCCCAGCAGATGTGCGAATGCCAGATCAGGCTTTTTGTTTCGCCTGCCACCAGGAGGTGCAAACGATCTTCTCACCGACGCCACTTTGGACTTCGAAATAAACTCCAGCTACGTTCTGAGGAGGAAATAGCTTGTTTTATTGTTTCACTAGCAATTTTCCCTTGGATGCTGTCCCTTCATCCTTCGTATTTGCTGGACGTGCCCCTGCCAAATGCAGTTTGCAGCCTGCTTTTGCATCAGCTTTCTCTGTGCTGCTGTTGCAGCTGGCAGAAATGGAATGCTGGTAGTGCTTACACATTGGAAAACTGCATGGCCTGCACCACGGCATCTGTGATGGTTTGGGAGTTACCCCCCCCCCCCTCCACTCTTATGAAATCACCCAGACTAGACTCAGTGGGCTGGAAGCTAAGGAATGAGGGAGTTCACAGCTCAGCACAAGATACAAGCAGGCAGATGCAATATATTACAAGTATTTACAGCAGTAGACAAGTTAAAGGTAATACAGAAACACAACAGCCCTCCCAGAAACCAGAGTGCCCAGGAGGGGGTCCCAACTGCCCTGCCACCTTCTTTCCACCCCCTACCTTATGTGCCAGGTGAGTTGGGAGTATCAGCACAGAGGAGTTAGAAGCAGAGTGATTAGTTGTATTAGATCTAAACAGAGTAGCAAAAACCCAAGAAAACACAGATTCTGAGACTCTTTTATCTATGGTTGTGTCCTTGCTTTTATACATCTCAGCACACTGCTGGCTAAGCTGTCAGCCCATGGCTTGGATGGCAACACTCTGTGCTGGGTTAGGAACTGGCTGGAGGGCCGGACCCAGAGAGTGGTGGTGAATGGTGCCACATCCAGCTGGCAGCTGGCACTAGTGGTGTCCCCCAGGGATCAGTGCTGGGCCCCATCCTCTTTAACATCTTCATAGATGATCTGGATGAGGGCATGGAGTCAGTCATCAGCAAGTGTGCAGATGACACCAAGCTGGGGGCAGATGTGGCTGGGTTGGAGGGCAGAAGGGCTCTGCAGCAGGACTTTGACCGCCTGGACAGATGGGCAGAGTCCAAGGGGATGGCTTCAATAGCTCCAAGTGCACTTGGTGCCATGGTCTAGCCTTGAGCTCTGTGGTAAAGGGTTGGACTTGATGATCTGTGAGGTCTCTTCCAACCTTGGTGATACTGTGATACTGTGATACTGTGAAACCTCTGAGTGAAGCAGACCTCACCATTGTTTCCTTTGCACAGCCCATAATCTGATTTCTCTCATTAAAATATTCCGATCCGCCTCAAACCAGCACAGCATCACTGCAGCTAATTGCTGTGGGTGCTTTGTTATCAGCCATTGAACAGCTTGGCCATGCTGTACAGTCCATCTGGGTGGGGGCTGACTTCAAGCCACGCACTGAAAGCTGAGGACCCGCCAAATGCCTGCAATTCACAGCTTTGGAGGAGTGAGCAGTTGGGAATCAAAGGCAGGAGGGAGGGCGCAGAGCTCTGTCCTTCTCACTCCAGGCAGAGGTGAAAGCACTCAGGTGGGTGGCATTTCTGTCCCACTGCAGGCACGTTCAACCCCAAATGTAAATTTAGCCCTCGTGAGAACTGGCATCTGAACAGAACCCAGAGCTGAGCACAGGCATTTCTTCCATGTGAGAGCAGCCAAGTATGTGAGATGTAATCACAGGGTGGTGGCAGGCTCTCAAGATTAGGGGGTCTTGTTGGACTTCTAGTGGAGATAGCAGACTTTTTAGTAAATGCAGCTGGTTTCCACACTTGCAACTGCAGAGGGAATCTGATGGCAGCTCAGATCTGAAGCTGGGAGGCTCCTAACACTAACGTGTTCCCCAAACAGTTTTGCCTCTAGCCTTCATCACAGACATCTTACCGATGGGCAGCACATCGGTGCCACACTGTAACAGACCAGCTGTGCAAGGCACTCAGCACCGCTGGAACAGCCAGTTCCAGTGTCCTCAGCAACCTGCAGTACTGTGCCCCAGCATCTGCTCTCCACCCCACCTGAGCAGCCTCACCTCTTAGCTCCTTGCCCAGTGCCCCTTGTCCTGGCATTGGACATCACTAAGCAGAGCCTGGCTCCATTCTCCCAACACTAACCCTTCACATCTTTATCAACATGAATGCGGTCACTCCTCAGGCTCCTCTTCCCCAGGCTCAAGACTCCCAGCTCCCTCAGCCTTTTCTTACAGGGAGATGTTCCACTGCCTTCAGCATCTTTGTGGCTCTGCTCTGGACTCTTTCAGGCAGTTCCTCGAGGTCCTTCTTGAACTGAGAGGCCCAGAACTGGACACAATATTCCAGGTGCAGCCTCCCCAGGGCAGAGTAGAGGGGCAGGAGAACCTCTCTAGCCACAGCCCTTCTAATACACTCCAGGATGCCATTGGCCTTCTTGGCCACAAGGGCACATTGCTGGCCCATGG
The DNA here is from genome assembly GCF_015220805.1 of Pogoniulus pusillus. NCBI lineage: Eukaryota > Metazoa > Chordata > Aves > Piciformes > Lybiidae > Pogoniulus > Pogoniulus pusillus. Next base: position 19,018,331 of record NC_087287.1, on the reverse strand, counting down.
CCATTATCCTGTCCAACAACAACTGCTTTATGCCCACCTCATCCATTGTCACACCAGCTTTCTTACTTGTTACTATTTCCTTTTGCTTGTTTGCAACTTTAATCTCTGTGTTTTAAAAGTCACTCACCAACTCATATGGCAATAACTGCTCAGGTTTCCTAAAGGCTGAGGGAGGGAAGGGCTGAAATCACTGTTTGAAAAAGGAGGCTGAGGGAGGGAAGGGCTAAAATCACTGTTTGAAAAAGGAGGCTGAGGAAGGGAAGGGCTGAAATCACTGTTTGAAAAAGGAGGCTGAGGGAGGGAAGAACTGAAATCACTGTTTGAAAAAGGAGGCTGAGGGAGGGAAGGGCTGAAATCACTGTTTGAAAAAGGAGGCTGAGGGAGGGAAGGGCTGAAATCACTGTTTGAAAAAGGAGGCTGAGGGAGGGAAGGGCTGAAATCACTGTTTGAAAAAGGAGGCTGAGGAATGGAAGGGCTGAAATCACTGTTTGAAAAAGGAGGCTGAGGAAGGGAAGGGCTGAAATCACTGTTTGAAAAAGGAGGCTGAGGGAGGGAAGGGCTGAAATCACTGTTTGAAAAAGGAGGCTGAGAGAGGGAAGGGCTGAAATCACTGTTTGAAAAAGGAGGCTGAGGGAGGGAAGGGCTGAAATCAGGGAAAAATGAGGCTGAGGGAGGGAAGGGCTGAAATCACTGTTTGAAAAATGAGGCTGAGGGAGGGAAGGGCTGAAATCACTGTTTGAAAAAGGAGGCTGAGGGAGGGAAGGGCTGAAATCACTGTTTGAAAAAGGAGGCTGAGGAATGGAAGGGCTGAAATCACTGTTTGAAAAAGGAGGCTGAGGGAGGGAAGGGCTGAAATCACTGTTTGAAAAAGGAGGCTGAGGGAGGGAAGGGCTGAAATCACTGTTTGAAAAAGGAGGCTGAGGGAGGGAGGACTGAAATCACTGTTTGAAAAAGGAGGCTGCGGGAGGGAAGGGCTGAAATCACTGTTTGTAAAAGGAGGCTGAGGGAGGGAGGGCTGAAATCACTGTTTGAAAAAGGAGGCTGAGGAAGGGAGGACTGAAATCACTGTTTGAAAAAGGAGGCTGAGGGAGGGAAGGGCTGAAATCACTGTTTGAAAAAGGAGGCTGAGGAAAGGAGGACTGAAATCACTGTTTGAAAAAGGAGGCTGAGGGAGGGAAGAGCTGAAATCACTGTTTGAAAAATGAGGCTGAGGGAGGGAAGAGCTGAAATCACTGTTTGAAAAAGGAGGCTGAGGGAGGGAAGGGCTGAAATCACTGTTTGAAAAAGGAGGCTGAGGAATGGAAGGGCTGAAATCACTGTTTGAAAAAGGAGGCTGAGGGAGGGAAGGGCTGAAATCACTGTTTGAAAAAGGAGGCTGAGGGAGGGAAGGGCTGAAATCACTGTTTGAAAAAGGAGGCTGAGGGAGGGAAGGGCTGAAATCACTGTTTGAAAAAGGAGGCTGAGGGAGGGAAGAGCTGAAATCACTGTTTGAAAAAGGAGGCTGAGGGAGGGAAGGGCTGAAATCACTGTTTGAAAAAGGAGGCTGAGGGAGGGAAGGGCTGAAATCACTGTTTGAAAAAGGAGGCTGAGGGAGGGAAGGGCTGAAATCACTGAAAAATGAGGCTGAGGGAGGGAAGGGCTGAAATCACTGTTTGAAAAATGAGGCTGAGGGAGGGAAGGGCTGAAATCACTGTTTGAAAAAGGAGGCTGAGGGAGGGAAGGGCTGAAATCACTGTTTGAAAAAGGAGGCTGAGGGAGGGAAGGGCTGAAATCACTGTTTGAAAAAGGAGGCTGAGGAAGGGAAGGCTGAAATCACTGTTTGAAAAAGGAGGCTGAGGGAGGGAAGGGCTGAAATCACTGTTTGAAAAAGGAGGCTGAGGGAGGGAAGGGCTGAAATCACTGTTTGAAAAAGGAGGCTGAGGGAGGGAGGGCTGAAATCACTGTTTGAAAAAGGAGGCTGAGGAAGGGAGGACTGAAATCACTGTTTGAAAAAGGAGGCTGAGGAAGGGAAGGGCTGAAATCACTGTTTGAAAAAGGAGGCTGAGGAAAGGAGGACTGAAATCACTGTTTGAAAAAGGAGGCTGAGGAAGGGAAGGGCTGAAATCACTGTTTGAAAAAGGAGGCTGAGGGAGGGAAGGGCTGAAATCACTGTTTGAAAAAGGAGGCTGAGAGAGGGAAAGGCTGAAATCACTGTTTGCAAAATGAAGCTGAGGGAGGGAAGGGCTGAAATCACTGTTTGAAAAAGGAGGCTGAGAGAGGGAAAGGCTGAAATCACTGTTTGCAAAATGAAGCTGAGGGAGGGAAGGGCTGAAATCACTATTAGAAAGGAGAGGCTGAGGAAGGGAGGGCTGAAATTGTTATTAGAAAAGAGAGACAAAGAAAGGGAGGAGTTCAAGTGTTGCAAGCTGCTACAAGGTGGAGCAAATAAGCTTTCTTCCAGCATCTGTGGTATCTAGGAAAAGAAAGAGCAAGCTTAAACTACAACAAGAGAAACTGATGCTAACCGTGATGAAAAGGGATTCTCCAAGAGGAAGGGCAGTAAAGCACTAGAACAGACTGCCCTGGAAAGCTGTGGCATGCCCATCCTTGGAGACCTTTGAGAACAAGTTAGACAAACATCTTTCAGGACCAAGGCAGGGATAGTTAATCTGGCCTCGGGGCAGCACAATACACTCAGATCTTTCAAACCCCATTCAGCTGGTGGGTCAGCGATAACATCTGCCTGTTAGTACAGCACCTTGCCCAGCAGAGCCTTTCCTTTCTTCCCGAAAGGCAAACAGCAATTGGTAACTATCTCTAGTTTTATCAGCGCTGTATTTCAAAGCAAGCAGTTTTGTGCCACATGTTTGAATCAGGCTGCAACTTCCACCTCAGAGAAAAAAAAAAGCCATGGCCACCAATTTCTCTGCTGGACTGGACTGGCTGTCAGGACCAGCTGTGTGTTTTTCATTGCCACATCTGCAGGATCGGCCCACACAGCTTTCACTGATGGTGGCAAGAGAGATTGCTCTTTGAGATGAGGACCTCTTCACTTTCACAAGCTCTCCCTGTGCTGCAAAAAGGACAACCAAGCAATACAAACCATCTATGAGGAGAGGCTGAGGGAGCTGGGAGTGTGCAGCCTGCAGAAGAGGAGGCTCAGGGCAGAGCTCATTGCTGTCTGCAGCTGCCTGCAGGGAGGCTGTAACCAGGTGGGGTTGGGCTCTGCCACCAGGCAACCAGCACCAGAACAAGGGGACACAGTCTCAAGTTGTGCTGGGAGAAGTCTAGGCTGGATGTGAGGAGGAAGTTCTTCCCAGAGAGAGTGATTGGCATTGGAATGGGCTGCCCAGGGAGGTGGTGGAGGCACCGTCCCTGGAGGTGTTGAAACCAAGCCTGGCTGGGGCACTTGGTGCCATGGTCTGGTTGACTGGCTAGGGCTGGGTGCTAGGTTGGACTGGATGATCTTGGAGCTCTCTTCCAACCTGGTTGATTCTGTGATTGTATTCTATGATTCTATTTTATGATTCTATTCTGCTTCCCAGAAACAAAACAAAAGAGAAAACCCCAACAGTTCAAAAAAAGTAAGACTCAAAGTGTCCTGTTTGAATCTTTTGGCCTTAAACTCAGTCAACCTTAAAAGGGCAGGACTGTAATGCTGAGTTAATTCTGTTGTTCCAAGTGAGAGTCAGCACACACACACAAAAAGAGCATAAAAGAAAACCTGTCCATTTCTTATATATATATATATATGTATATATATATATTCTCAGCCACTCTTTAGACTCATCTTTATGATGCCAGGTCCTGCACTTGGGTCACAGCAACCCCAAGCAATGCTACAGGCTTGGGGCATTGTGGCTGGAGAGCTGCCTGGCAGAAAGGGATCTGGGGGTGTAATAGACAGGAGCTGAAGGTTAGCCAGCAGTGTGCCCAGGTGGCCAAGAATGCCAGTGGCATCCTGGCTTGGATTGAAAATGCTGTGGCCAGCAGGAGCAGGGAGGTGACTGTCCCCTTGGACTCTGCTTTGGTGAGGACACATCCTGGGGTATAGTGCTCAGTTTTGAGCACCGCAATACAAGAGAGATGTGGAGGTGCTGGAGAGGGTCCAGAGGAGAGTAACAAAACTGAGGAAGGGCCTGGAGAATAAATCTTGTGAGGAGCGACTGGGGGAGCTGGGGATGGTTAGTTTGAGGAAGAGGAGGCTGAGGGGAGACCTCATTGCTGTCTAAAGCTACCTGAAGGGACATTGTGGAGAGACTGCTGCTGGGCTCTGCTCACAGGTAGTTTGAGACAGAACAAGAGGGAATGGCCTTAAGCTGAGACTGGGGAGGTTTAGATTGGATAATTGGAAGAAGTTCTTCGTGGAGAGAGTGGTCAGGGACTGGAGTGAGCTGCCCAGGGAGGTGGTGGAGTCACTCAGCCTGGCTGTGTTTCAGGGTGGTTTAGATGTGGTGCTTAGGGCTATGGTTTAAGGTGAATCTTGTGGGGTAGGGTTCTAGGTTGGACATGGTGATCCTGAGGGGCTTTGCCAGCCTGCACGTTTCTGTGATTCTGTGATCTTACACATGCAGGTGACAATGTCAGCAGAATTGGTCACCTCAGACACTGGTGACAAAAGCTGTCCTCTCTGCTCACCTCTGCTACAGACACAGTTGCTGTGTTTCCAGCCTAGCTTCCCCTGCACTCACACCACCTAACTGAAGCTGATTCAGTAACACCCTCGTGGTGCAGAGGGGGAGATTCCATGGCTGCACGACTTTCCCCTCACAGATATTGCTGGCAGTTCCCTTTAGCCCACTGCTCCATTATTAACTGAACACCAAGGCCCCAGCAGGCAACAGCACAGCTTAACCGATGTCTCCTTTGCTGCAGCCTCGCATACAGCCTCATGCCTGGCAGCAGAGGATGTCATTCACTTCAGATCCTGCACTCTGTGAGTTAAAAACACCAGCTCCCACTTCTGCTCCAGCATGAAGCTGACTTAGGGGAATTAATCCCCCTTCAGATGTCAAAAGTGGCAGAGGACACAGATTCTCTAGCAAATGCAATGTGACATGGCAATCCGCCAGCACTGCATGAAGAATGATAAGCAAATAGTGTGCCAGATACTCACCTGCTTCCTAGCTGTGACACTGACCTACAGGTACTTGGGTGCATCCTCTCATCATGTAGAAAATGCTACAAATCTTTTCTCCATGACTACTGACATTGTTAGTAAAGTTTGGTTCCTAAATGGATTATTAGTTCAGCTTTCACTGAGAAAAAGATATGATTTTTCCTATCCTAGAAGATGTCTCCTATCCTAAGGTATTCCTAGCCTAGAGGGGCAAAGGAACCCCTAAAATCAGCATCTCCCCTGCTATTAAACACAGTGGTAGCCCAAGAAATGGTAAGGAAAATATTACCAATAAGGATCCATTGAGAAATAAGACTGAGGAGGCCAAATGTTTTAAAGCTTTTATTGCACCGAAAGGTAAACCACAACAGCAATTTTAGATCATGTTAAGTAAAACCAAATTCAGATAATACTAAAATAGCATTGAGAAGACAAAAGTGTTTTCATAGACTCATAGAATCAAGCAGGTTGGAAGGGAGCTCCAAGCTCAGCCAGCCCAACCTAGCACCCAGCCCTGCCCAACCAACCACACCATGGCACTAAGTGCCCCAGCCAGGCTTGGCTGCAACACCTCCAGCCACAGCCACTCCACCACCTCCCTGGGCAGCCCATTCCAGTGCCAATCACTCTCTCTCACAACAACTTCCTCCTCACATCCAGCCTAGACCTGCCCTGGCACAGCTTCAGACTCCGTCCCCTTCTTCTCTTGCTGGCTGCCTGGCAGCAGAGCCCAACCCCACCTGGCTACAGCCTCCCTGCAGGCAGCTGCAGGCAGCAATGAGCTCTGCCCTGAGCCTCCTCTGCTGCAGGCTGCACACTCCCAGCTCCCTCAGCCTCTCCTCACAGGGCTGTGCTCCAGGCCCCTCCCCAGCCTTACTGCCCTTCTCTCAACACCTTCCAGCACCTCAACAGCTCTCTGCAATTCAGGAGCCCACAACTGGACACAGCACTCCAGGGGTGGCCTGAGCAGTGCTGAGCACAGGGGCACAAGAACCTCCCTTGTCCTGCTGCCCACACTGCTCCTGAGCCAGCCCAGGATGCCATTGGCTCTGCTGCCCACCTGGGCACTGCTGCCTCCTCTTCAGCTCCTCTCTCCCAGCACCCCCAGCTCCCTCTCTGCCTGGCTGCTCCTCAGCCACTCTGTCCCCAGCCTGGAGTGCTGCTTGGGGTTGTTGTGGCCAAAGTGCAGAACCCTGCACTTGGCCTTCTTCAATCTCATCCCCTTGGCCTCTTGGCCTCTGCCCACCCATGCAGCCTGGCCAGGTCCCTCTGCAGGGCTCTCCTGCCCTCCAACAGCTCCACAGCTGCTCCTAGCTTGGTGTCATCTGCAATCTGACTGCTGCTGGACTCAGTCCCCTGCTCCAGATCATCAATAAAGATATTGAACAGGTCTGTGCCCAGCACTGATCCCTGGGGCACATCACCAGTGCCAGCTGCCAGCTGGATGTGGCACCATTCACCACCCCTCTCTGGGCCCAGCCCTCCAGCCAGTTCTTTACCCACACCAGAGTGAATCTGTCCAAGCCAGGAGCTGCCAGCTGTGCCAGGAGCTGCTTGTGGCAGATACTAAAAAAGGCAAGAACATGGAAAGCACAGGTTAGAGACTACTTTGATATTTCTGAATCAGGTTAAGGTGCACAAAACCCTGAGGAAGCCTTGGGAAAGCTCAGAGCCCCTTGGCTTATGCATGGAGCATCAATAACATGCCAGAAGACTGCAGAGGAGTGAAGATGGTGATTATTCTTACACAGGAGAGAAACCCACAGCAGCTGGGAATGTTCTTCCAGGGATTGCCACCAGATCAGGAGCAGACAGCAAACAGGAGAAAGGAAGAATGAGGGCATTAATTGACTGCTATGAAGAGAAGGAAAGGCAACCAAGAAGTTGGGGGGCAGACTGTAAAGGACAGGCTGCTTTTTCACAGAGACAAGTGCAAGATGTTCTAGATACACAGGAACAAAAGCAGCTTTATCAACCTCAACCAGGGAATTGTGCTGGATAAAGGGCTGCAGCAGTGTGGTCAGGCTGAGCCAGCAGGTCATCCTCTGGAAGAAGTGAATGTGGCACTGGGATGGTGGGGGCAGGTGGCATGTGTCACTTCCAGCCTAACCAGGTGGAGCTGGGTGCTTAATTTCATAGTGCTGCATCCTAGGAAAGAAGAGGAGCTACTGGAACTGGATGGAAGCTGGTTAAAAGCAAGGATGTAACTTGGACTGCTTAGCCTGCAGATGAGGGAGCAGGAGGTAGGTAGGTCACTAAATAAAAGGATGTTGCTGGCAGGAGAGGAAATCTATTCTCAAGATGTGTGATGAATAAAAGTAAGGGGGATTACTTTTCACCACTGAAGACTGTAGCATTAAGAAAATGAAGACAGAAATGCTCATGTTTGGGATGGCAGAAGGCAGGAAATTGTCAGGCTGCAGTGTGTTCATCATTGCAGATGTCCAGGAACAAGCAGGAGAACATCCTTGAGCACTCTCCTAAACACAGGCTGGCTGCCTTCTGCTGGGGAAGCGATTACAGGACCTGCTGAGGCCCCCTTGAGCCTCCTATTGCTCTGACATTCAACCAAAAAAAGATGAAATAAAAGCAAGAACTCAAATCTCCCAGTCCTATAAATCAGATAGAATTGATGTCTGTGCCCTCAGAGCTAGTCAGGCCTCTTGTGAGGTGCATGCCTAGGTACTGCTAGGAAAGAAAAGGAAGGGAACAGAAAGCAGCAGGACATTTCTCCATGGGACAGTGACGTTGTCTGGTTACCCTGGTAAGGCACCACAAGAAGCCTGCAGGAAAAGAAAAAGCCTGCATGTCAGTCCCCCAGATTCACACAGTATCACAGTATCACCAAGGCTGGAGGAGACCTCACAGATCATCAAGTCCAACCCTTTACCACAGAGCTCAAGGCCAGACCATGGCACCAAGTGCCACGTCCAGTCCTGCCTTGAACAGCTCCAGGGACGGCGACTCCGGTGACAACCCCAAGCAGTGCTATAGGCTGGGGACTGAGTGGCTGGAGAGAAGCCAGGAGGAAAGGGACCTGGGGGTACTGGTAGATAGTAGGCTGAAGATGAGCCAGCAGTGTGCCCAGGTGGCCAAGAGAGCCAATGGCATCCTGGGCTGCATCAGGAGCAGTGTGGCCAGTAGGACAAGGGAGGTTATTCTGCCCTGTACTCAGCACTGCTCAGGCCACACCTTGAGTGCTGTGTCCAGTTCTGGGCTCCTCAATTCAAGAGAGATGTTGAGGTGCTGGAAGGTGTCCAGAGAAGGGCAACAAAGCTGGTGAGGGGCCTGGAGCACAAACCCTATGAGGAGAGGCTGAGGGAGCTGGGGGTGTACAGCCTGGAGAAGAGGAGGCTCAGGGGTGATCTTATTACTGTCTACAACTACCTGAGGGGGCATTGTAGCCAGGTGGGGGTTGGGCTCTTCTGCCAGGCAACCAGCAATAGAACAAGGGGACACAGTCTCAAGTTGTGCCAGGGTAGGTCTAGGCTGGATGTTAGGAAGAAGTTCTTCACAGAGAGAGTGATTGGCATTGGAATGGGCTGCCCAGGGAGGTGGTGGAGGCACCGTCCCTGGGGGTCTTCAAGCAAAGCCTGGGTGAGGCACTTAGTGCCATGGTCTGGTTGACTGGCTAGGGCTGGGTGCTAGGTTGGACTGGATGAGCTTGGAGGTCTCTTCCAACCTGGTTGATTCTATGATTCTAAGCCTGACAGCTTGACTACTCTTTGAATACCTATCTCAGTCCTCCTCCAGAGCTGCCTTCTCCAGAGGCAGGCTTGGTTTTCCTCAGCCTCACTGACATCTTTTGCTACGTGGCAACCTAAACCATTTCTGTGACTGATGAGCTAAACCAGGTATTGGCAATCTTCCTCAAGCACCTTTTAGGACAAACACAGCTGGAAAAGGTGTTAGAAGGCATCTTTCCAGGTATGAATTATTCCCCACCAAGGGCATTAGTGGACTGCTGAGGTCTCCACACTAAGAACAGTGTCCTGGCTGGGAAGCAGGGCTGCACCCAGACCACAGGCAGCAGGAGCAGTAATTTCTAATGTCTTGGGTGAACTAGCTTGGAAGGGAAAAAACGAACCCCCTCAACAAAACCAAGGTAGAAACACAGTCCTGAAGGACAGGAGACACAAGCAGAGAGCAGGACAGACAAGCACAGGGACCTGAGGCAGGGGAGACAGTAAGGTAACGCAGAGGGGGCAGTCAATGGGAAGACAAACAATGTGTTTTTACTAAAGCTGTTAATTCACTCTTTGCATCTCCCACTCAAGTCATCCATCACAACATAAACCAAACAGAGCTCCAAGCCCAGCTGCCTGCCTGCCACTGTAAATGAACCTTCTGTGCACGGAGCGCTGCTGCGGCAAGCTGGCGTCCTGGGAGGAAAAACCCTCAGCTGCAAAAATAAACAGATCAGGTACCACAACCCTCCTCCCTACATTTTTTTTTCCCCCCAAAGAATGTGTGCTACTAAGTTTTAACTCCTTCTTGCTTCTTAGCCGAGCTCAGTGTTTATCCTTAGATGAAAACACACACAAGCGGAGTCGTCCTGAAGCACTTCAATGGTTACTGTGCTTTGCTGAAGCACAGAAAGCTTTACCAAGCAGCAGATCTGGCCTCATGTGTCTTCTCTATCACACAGGCTACAAAGCAAGCTCCAACAAGCACTGCCAGATCTGCTGAACAAACATCCATGGGCATCCCTGGAAAGAAACATGTCAGTCAGTCCCTCCTGCACTCTTCTTGTGATGCTTTATAGAATCATAGAATCAGGCAGGTTGGAAGAGAGCTCCAAGCTCAGCCAGCCCAACCTAGCACCCAGCCCTGCCCAACCAACCAGACCATGGCACTAAGTGCCCCAGCCAGGCTTGGCTGCAACACTTCAACAGCAAGGAGGGAGGAGTTCAGGGCAAGTGGCCTCTTGAACTGGGGGATGGGGTCGGGGAGCAGTGTGTTCCCCTGGAAATTCATGAGGAATTGGTTCAGGACCTGCTGAGCCACCTGGACACCCACAAGTCCATGGGACCAGATGGGATCCATCCCAGGGTGCTGAGAGAGCTGGCAGCTGAGCTGGCCAAGCTGCTCTCCATCATTTTCCAGCAGTCCTGGCTCACCAGAGAGGTCCCAGGAGACTGGAAACTGCCAACGTGGTCCCCACCCACAAGAAGGGTGGGATGGAGGAACCTGGGAACTACAGACCTGTCAGCCTGACCTCAGTGCCAGGGAAACTGATGGAGCAGGTTAGCTTGGGGGTGATAAGAGTGCACCTGAGGGACGGCAAAGAGCTCAGGTCCAGCCAGCATGGGTTTAGGAAGGGCAGATCCTGCCTCTCCAACCTGATCTCCTTCTATGCTCAGGTGACTGCTTGGTGGGTGTGGGGAGCCTGTGGATGTGCTCTGTCTGGACTTCAGCAAGGCCTTTGACACTGTCCCCCACAGCAAACTGCTGGCTAAGCTGTCAGCCCATGGCTTGGATGGCAACACTCTGTGCTGGGTTAGGAACTGGCTGGAGGGCCGGACCCAGAGAGTGGTGGTGAATGGTGCCACATCCAGCTGGCAGCTGTCACTAGTGGTGTCCCTCAGGGATCTGTGCTGGGCCCCATCCTCTTTAACATCTTCATAGATGATCTGGATGAGGGCATCGAGTCAGTCATCAGCAAGTGTGCAGATGACACCAAGCTGGGGGCAGATGTGGCTGGGTTGGAGGGCAGAAGGGCTCTGCAGCGGGACCTGGTGGTGGAGTCGCCGTCCCTGGAGCTGTTCAAGGCAGGACTGGACGTGGCACTTGGTGCCATGGTCTAGCCTTGAGCTCTGTGGTAAAGGGTTGGACTTGATGATCTGTGAGGTCTCTTCCAACCCTGATGATACTGTGATACTATGATACCTCCAGGGACAGCAACTCCACCACCTATAGAATCAACCAGTTGGAACAGAGCTTTCTGTCTTGCTACAGCCCTTGCTTTAGTGATAGAGTGATCAATAAATTATCTGTGGTGTGTGGGGCCCTGGGAGACATGGAAAAAAGCAGTCTGATGGATTACACAGCTGTCATGCATTTGGGCTCACAGATTCAGGTGAGCAGGCACTGGGATCTACCAAAGTCTCACTTGGATGCTTGTGGCTAGAACAGAGGTAGTAGAGCATGCTGGCATGCAGAGAGCAGTGGCCTGGTGCTTCTGCTTTGGAATGGTACATGCTGGCACAGTGGGTTTTCTGTAAGCCACGTGGGAGAGAGCACAGCAAACCCAAAATCTGGGGGGTGATGGTTTGGGTGTTCCCTGCCCTCCCCCACACACTCTTTGGAGATCACCCAGACTAGACTCAGCCAGCTCTGGAAATTGAATGAAGCTTGTATTTACAGCTGGCACAATGTACAAGCAGATATTTACAGTCTACACAGTTATAGACAGAAATAGACAAGGGAAAAGGTAATGCAGAAACACAACTCCCCTCCCAGAAACCTGAGTCCTCAGAAGAGGATCCCAACCACCCTTTCACCTTCCCCCTCCCCCTCTCGACCTTACCCCATTCCCAAGGAAGAATGGAGGTTGGGCCAGGGGGTTAGGAAGCAAAGTGGATTAGCCCAAAATGGAAGGTGAAGTCAGAGAGATGCAGCTCAGCCAGCAGCCCCAGTGAGAGTGATTATCTAATGGTTCTGTTTCTTGTTCCTATACACCTCAGCAAGCCTGTGAGTGAAGCAGACATCACCACTGTTTTCTTTTTACAGCCTGTCATAGAATCATAGAATCATAGAATCATAGAATCAACCAGGTTGGAAGAGACCTCCAAGATCATCCAGTCCAACCTAGCACCCAGCCCTAACCAATCAACCAGACCATGGCACTAAGTGCCTCATCCAGGCTTTTCTTGAAGACCCCCAGGGACGGTGCCTCCACCACCTCCCTGGGCAGCCCATTCCAATGCCAATCACTCTCTCTGGGAAGAACTTCTTCCTAACATCCAGCCTATACCTACCCTGGCACAACTTGAGACTGTGTCCCCTTGTTCTATTGCTGGTTGCCTGGGAGAAGAGGCCACCCCCCACCTGGCTACAATGCCCCTTCAGGTAGCTGTAGACAGTAATAAGATCACCCCTGAGCCTCCTCTTCTCCAGGCTAAACACCCCCAGCTCCCTCAACCTCTCCTCATAGGGTTTGTGCTCCAGGCCCCTCACCAGCTTTGTTGCCCTTCTCTGGACATGTTCCAGCACCTCAACATCTCTCTTGAATTGAGGGGCCCAGAACTGGACACAGCACTCAAGGTGTGGCCTGAGCAGTGCTGAGCACAGGGAAAGAATAACCTCCCTTGTCCTGCTGGCCACACTGTTCCTGATGCAGGCCAGGATGCCATTGGCTCTCTTGGCCACCTGGGCACACTGCTGCCTCATCTTCAGCCTACTATCTATCAGTACCCCCAGGTCCCTTTCCTCCTGGCTGCTCTCAGCCACTCAGTCCCCAGCCTCTAGTGCTGCTTGGGGTTGTTGTGGCCAAAGTGCAGAACCCTGCCCTTGGCCTTGTTAAATCTCATCCCATTGTCCTCTGCCCACCCATCCAGCCTGTCCAGGTCCCTCTGCAGGGCTCTCCTACCTTCTCACCAAAACATTCCAGCCTGCTTCACACCAGCACAGGGGGACAGCCTGGGTCCTAGCCTAACACCTGAGCTGCACTGCTCTGCAGCGCTGCCTGCTTCACCTGCACGTAAGTGCACAAGGAAGGCTTCCATCAGAACAATCTCCACCATGTACAGGCAGCATGAACTAGCTTACCTCACACCACAGGCACAGAGGACTTCCTTCTGCTCCTGTGAAACCATGGAGCACCATACAGCCATATAGAATACCAGTGGTAAACACAGAGGTGTTCTGACCCTCTGAACTGCTGCTACAGCAAGGGAGGGTGCACTGCAGCACGTCTGGGCAGTCTGAACAGCAAGAAGCAAGAAAGGGTCCCAGCTGTTTAGCAGGAAAACAGAAGAGCAGGCAAGCTCTATGGCAACACTGCTAGCTGGCTTGAGGAGGTGCTCTCTGCAGGCTTCAGGAGTGAGACAGCAACCCGTGCTTCTAGGTAGGAGCTGGATGTTGCCATGCTCGGGAAAACCAGCATTTTCCTCAGACCTCACTGTGCTGTCCTTCCTAATAGATGGACTGAAGAACTTTAGGAATGAATGTCCTAAAGAATCCTGGCCAGAGCTCTGTGGTGCCTGCACTCCATCTCCCCCATTTGAGTGACCTTGCAACTCAGACACATCTTTTCATAGAGTCATAGAGTCAACCAGGTTGGAAGAGACCTCCAAGATCATCCAGCCCAACCTAGCACCCAGCCCTGCCCAACCAACCAGACCATGGCACTAAGTGCCTCATCCAGGCTTTTCTTGAACACCTCCAGGGACGGTGCCTCCACCACCTCCCTGGGCAGCCCATTCCAATGCCAATCACTCTCTCTGACAACAACTTCCCCCTCACAGCTAGCCTAGACCTGCCCTGGCACAGCTTCAGACTCTGTCCCCTTCTTCTCTTGCTGGCTGCCTGGCAGCAGAGCCCAACCCCACCTGGCTACAGCCTCCCTGCAGGCAGCTGCAGGCAGCAATGAGCTCTGCCCTGAGCCTCCTCTGCTGCAGGCTGCACCCCCCCAGCTCCCTCAGCCTCTCCTCACAGGGCTCTGCTCCAGGCCCCTCCCCAGCCTTGCTGCCCTTCTCTCAACACCTTCCAGCACCTCAGCAGCTCTCTGCAATTCAGGAGCCCACAACTGGACACAGCACTCGTTTTCCACATGGAGCACTCATGGGCCTATAGACTGAGGGAACTGGGGATGTTCAGCCTGGAGGAGAGAAGACTCCAAGGAGAACTAATAGTGGCCTTCTAGTACCCAAAGGGGCTTGCAAGAAGGATGGAGAGAGACTGTTTGCAAAGACCTGTCCAAGACAAAGGGAAGCGTTTGTGTCAACAGACAGACAAAGGAACCTCCTGCCTTTGTTTCAGACGCTGCTGCGCTGTTGGGAGCCCCCTGGTATGCAGGCACCACAAAGGAGCTGCCCTATGCTCTTAGCCACAGAGGGGTCTTTCTCTAGAGAAGGACTCATTCCCCAGGGAGAGCTGGAGACTGTGCTCTGCACCCTGCTTGCAGAGGAGGAAGCATCCCTAAGCCCCTGCTTGTAGTGTGGCCAGCTCCCCAGTTGGTTTGGAGCTGCCACTCACTACATCCTTGGTTGCAGATGGCTTCCCAAGTGCCTCGAAAATGACTCAAAATGAAATTAAACTGCAGAGCTTGGATAAAAATGGTGATGTGATTTGCCAAATTAGTCTTTCTAATGAGTCAATTAAGTTCCTTGCTAGGGTGGATGATTATAGAGCCAAGAAACTGCTGCTTCCCAAAACAAGCTCAGGGAGGAAAACTGGAAGTGATCATGGTGTTTGGAAGGGAACATGGCACACAGGCAGCTAACCAAAGCATTTACTCCCAGATGAAATACCAGTGCTTGCTTTGGAATCAGTTTCACCACATGCTTGTGAATGAAGGGCACAGATTGATGCCAGTGCAGATCATGAGCTCAGCTCTGTGTGCTGTTAGAGGAGCAGGGTGTAATTTTACATGAAAGGTGTCCACATCTGGTACTAGTCATGTGTCTTTCCTCCTTTCCCACTCCAAATAAAAATACCAACACAGGAAAAAGTTGGGAAGCTTTCAAGGATTGCTGTGAATTCCCCGAGAAGGAAAGTTTCAGCAAGTCTGGAGATTTGCCATGGACATTTGCATACCAATTCCAGCAAATTTGCCCTGGTGGCATAGCAACTCCCCAACATGTTGCAGACAAGGACTGAGAGCCTGCTTTGCTTTTAGGAACAGATCCATGGCCTCTTTTATACCCAACGAGGACGAAATCTCCCAGGAGCAACTTGGAGATGCCCTCCAAGGGGCATCAAGAGTTGTCTGCTTCCAAAAAGTCCTAGCAAGAGAGGAGCTGGTTAAGGACACACAAAGCAGAGAAGTGGAGAGCCTCTTGCTAAAGTCATTTATCTCTCTCCCAGTGGAGGGCAACACTTGCCTAACAACTGCAAAAAGCACACATTTAATGCAATGGAGAGAAAGATACCATAAGGAAGAAACTTTAATATTGGTTTCTTTCTATAGCTTGCAAAAGTTGTCCTCTGTGTGAAAAGCAAAACTTAGCTGGCAGGTTAAAATAAGCAGGCTCCTCAAATTTGTGTGGGCACAAATACCTGGAAAGTATTAAACATGTTTTAGCCCAATTATCAATCCAGACTTTCTGTTGCATTCACAAAAGGAGGTCTCTCCTTTGCCTCTTTAAACAAAAAGGCATTTCTTCCACCTGGATGTCCTTCAAATTAATAGCATGTTTTCTGGAGCCCACTGAGATGCCTTGAAGTACCCCAGTGCTTAGCACTGGCTTGGCACAAAGCCACACAGCAGCCTTTTCTTCCATTTCTGTTGGTGAGAGTGACATTCCCTTTCCCAACCCTCAATTTCACACTCACCCATCACCAGAGAGCTCTCCAGAAGCAACACTCACTCAGTGCAGGGCTTGGGACAGTCATAGAATGATAGCATCAACCAGGTTGAAGATATCTCCAAGATCATCCAGTCCAACCTATCCCCCAACCCTATCCAGTCTATCTAGACCATGGAATCATAGAATCATAGAATCAACCAGGTTGAAGATATCTCCAAGATCATCCAGTCCAACCTATCCCCCAACCTTATCCAGTCTATCTAGACCATAGAATCATAGAATCAACCAGGTTGGAAGAGACCTCCAAGATCATCCAGTCCAACCTATCCCCCAACCTTATCCAGTCTATCTAGACCATAGAATCATAGAATCATAGAATCAACCAGGTTGGAAGAGACCTCCAAGATCATCTAGTCCAACCTAGCACCCAGCCCTAGCCAGTCATCTAGACCATAGAATCATAGAATCAGCCAGGTTGGAAGAGACCTCCAAGCTCATCCAGTCCAACCTATCCCCCAACCCTATCCAGTCAACTAGACCATGGCACTAAATGACTCATCCAGTCTTGTCTTGAACACCTCCAGGGACAATGACTCCACCACCTCCAAGGAGCTGAGTTTTTCAGGACTGTGAGCTTAGCAGAAGCCATCCATTTATGTAGGTAGCAGAGGGGGTAAAAAAGGGAGGGGGATTAGGAAAGTGAAAGCAATATTAATATCAATATGATAGTAGGAACAGGTATCTGTAGCTTAATAGTACATGCAACCTATATCCCTTTCCACACTCAGTTCCTGACTTAGTCAAGTTTGTTCCCATCACTTCATTTTTTCTTTCACACATACATCAACTAATGTTAAACAATGAAGACAAGCAAAAGCAGAGAGTTTTGCTCACAGCTTATTAAATGATCCTTTCTTTCCCTTTCTCTTTCATTTTGAAGTTCTCCAAACAGCAATGGGATTGGCTTGAGCCTGGACATGAGCCAGCTAGAAATCCAGATGTGAAAGCTGGGAGAGAGAGCAGTGCTGAGGTGGGAAGGGAGACGGTGCAGCAAATGAACAGACATGTTTGCACAATATCATGGCAGCCTCCTGAAAGGCACAACTGTACCCTTTGCCAGAGCACACAGATGGTTACACAGCATGTGGGGATGGATTTCTCCTGCATAAATTCAGCTGAAGGAATATAAAATAATGAGCTCATGCTTAAAGAGGAGATGAGGAATGAAAAGGTAAACAACGAGGAGGAATATGCAATGAGTCATCTTTAATTCACTTCTCTGGGCCTGATAGTTTTGTTACCCAAATAAATGATAAAACTTCCCTTACATATAGGTGGAAGAGTCTTGAATCTGTTAGAATCATAGAATCATAGAATCAACCAGGTTGGAAGAGACCTCCAAGCTCATCCAGTCCAACCTAGCACCCAGCCCTAGCCAGTCAACCAGACCATGGCACTGAGTGCCTCATCCAGGCTTTTCTTGAAGACCCCCAGGGACGGTGCCTCCACCACCTCCCTGGGCAGCCCATTCCAATGCCAATCACTCTCTCTGTGAAGAACTTCTTCCTAACATCCAGCCTATACCTACCCTGGCACAACTTGAGACTGTGTCCCCTTGTTCTATTGCTGGTTGCCTGGGAGAAGAGGCCAACCCCCACCTGGCTACAATGTCCCTTCAGGTAGTTGTAGACAGTAATAAGATCACCTCTGAGCCTCCTCTTCTCCAGGCTAAACAGGCCCAGCTCCCTCAACCTCTCCTCATAGGATTTGTGTTCCAGGCCCCTCACCAGCTTCGTTGCCCTTCTCTGGACATGTTCCAGCACCTCAACATCTTTCTTGAATTGAGGGGCCCACAACTGGACACAGTACTCAAGGTGTGGTCTGACCAGTGCTGAGTACAGGGGCAGAATAACCTCCCTTGTCCTACTGGCCACACTGTTCCTGATGCAGGCCAGGATGCCATTGGCTCTCTTGGCCACCTGGGCACACTGCTGGCTCATCTTCAGCTTACTGTCTATCAGTACCCCCAGGTCCCTTTCCTCCTGGCTGCTCTCCAGCCACTCAGTCCCCAGCCTATAGTGCTGCTTGGGGTTGTTGTGGCCAAAGTGCAGAACCCTGCACTTGGCCTTGTTAAATCTCATCCCATTGGCCTCTGCCCACCCATCCAGCCTGGCCAGGTCCCTCTGCAGGGCTCTCCTACCTTCCAACAGATCAACACCTGCTCCTAGCTTGGTGTCATCTGCAAACTTACTGATGCTGGACTCAATGCCCTCATCCAGATCATCAATAAAGATATTGAACAGGACTGTGCCCAGCACTGATCCTTGGGGAACACCACCAGTGCCAGCTGCCAACTGGATGTGGCACCATTCACCACCACTCTCTGAGCTCTGCCATCCAGCCAGTTCTTGATCCAGCACAGAGTGAGTCTGTCCAAACCATGAGCTGTCAGCTTGGCCAGGAGCTTCTTGTGGCAGACAGTGTCAAAGGCTTTGCTGAAGTCCAAGTAGACTACATCCACAGCCTGCCCCATATTCACCAGGCGGGTAACCTGATCATAAAAGGAGACAAGCCTGCCTGTGCTGTGGCAAGCTTCTGGCTGCACCTGCCACTGCATGCTTGCAAGCATCCAAGCAGCTCTTCCAGGATTAGCTCAGGTTGCCAGAAATAAAACTATGGATGTGAAGAAACAGCACATGCACAAACAAAGGGATGCCCTTTTGTATGTCAAAATCAGGTCTGATAATCTTCTAAGTGTCAAAAACGAGGCGTGAAGGCACCTACATTATCTGATAACCCAGTCCTCTGCTTCCCTTCACTTGTGTCGCACTGTGTGAGCTGCTGAACAGGAGTAGCTGCATTGAAGGGATGCAGTGAGCCCACAGACACTGGGGAATTCAGGGTGAGACAGAGAAAGTAAGAGGGCAGGTGTTGTGCTAGTTTGAGCCTAGCTAGAATGTTTTGGTGAGAAGAACTAGATTACAGGCTGTGAAGGGAAAACAGTGGTGGTGTCTGCCTTGCTCATAGGCTTGCTGAGATGTAGAAGAAGAAGAAATAAAACCAAAGATGATCACTTCTGCTGCTGGCAAGCTTGGAATTGCATCACTCTTCTGACCTCAGCCTCTCTTTCTTTAACTAATCCACTTTGCTTCCTAACCCCCTGGCCCAACCTCCATTCTTCCTTGGGAATGGGGTAAGGTTGAGAGGGGCAGGGGGAAAGTGAAGGGGTGGTTGGGAGCCCCTCCTGGGGACTCAGGTTTCTGGGAGGGGAGTTGTGTTTCTGTATTACCTTTTACCTTGTCTATTTCTGTCTTTAACTGTATATACTGTAAATGTCTGCTTGTGCATTGTGCTAAGCTGTAAATAATAAACTTCATTCAATTTCCAGAGCCAGCTGAGTCTAGTCTGGGTGATCTCCAAAGAGTGGGGGGGGCAGGGAACACCCAAACCATCACAGAAGTTAAGAAAACAAGGAGCAAAGAAGGCTTAAAGGCCTCAAGTAAAGATAAATTCGTGGCTCCACTGAAGGTTATGGGAGTTTAATACATGACTCACAGAATCAGTTTGGCTAAAGTGCATTTGGATCTTGTCCAACAAACTCCAGATGAATGTCAGGTATCATCAGTCCACAGAAGAGATTTCCCTGAAACGACTTTTGGGCTTGAAATTGATCAGCAAATTGCTTAGGTGATCAAATTATAAACCTTGTTCCTATAAAAAAAAACCCCAGCAGGTAAATCATTCAATAACAAATAGCATTAATTGCTTGAGCAATTCACTAGCTGGAGCACACTTGAATAGAAAGCTGACTCAGAAGAATGACTTTTGTGATGATGAAAACAAATGATTTGCTCCTTCCTTCACTACAGATTTTGAGGACCATTCCAGAAACAAATTGCTGTAATTGAGTAGTTGTCTGCTCAAATGATTACCACAGCATCAAGGAAATCAAAATGAAAAGCTGAGCTCTCTTCTGCATATGTTTGTGTGCTTCAAGAGGGGAAGAGAAAGGAACACAGAGGCTGTGAAGAAAAAAGTGGAGCAAGACTCAGTGTAGATCAAGGTCACAAACTCTCTTTTAACTGCAGAACATAAAAATTCTCTATATTCCATGCAGGAAGTGATTCTATATGGGGAGTGGTCCCAGGAGGTTTGCATATGATCATAAGTTCAATGGTGCACAGCTGCTGGTCGTATAGACCTTGTGTTTCCCTTCAACTGCATAGCACCTATGGGCAATGTACTCCCTCTTTACCTCCTCACCATGCTCCCTTCAAACACATCTGCAAAGAGAGCCTTCAGAATCTACACATCTGATCATAGAATCCTAGAGTGGTTTAGATTGGAAGAGACCTTAGACATCACCTACTCCAACCCCCCTGCCGTGGGCAGGGACACCTCTCCAGTAGACTCAGCTGCTCCTCCTCCAATCTGGCCTTGAACACCTCCAGGGAAGAGGCATCCACAGCCTCCCTGGGCAACCCATTCCAGTCTCACCACCTTTGTTCTCAAGAACTTCCTCCTAAGATCCAATCTAAACCTACTCTCCTTCAGCTTCAAACCATTCCCCCTTGTCCTGTCCCTGAACAGCCTTTGGGGCTGTTCAAGGCAGGATTGGATGTGGCACTTGGTGCCATGGTCTAGCCTTGAGCTCTGTGGTAAAGAGTTGGACTTGATGATCTATGAGGTCTCTTCCAACCTTGGTGATACTGTGATACTGTGAAAAGTCCCTCTGCAGCCTTCCTGTAGGATCCCTTCAGCTATTGGAATATAACTTCCTTTGACTCTTCCAATAGAAGAGGAACAACTGAGAACCTGAGATTATTTTTTTCCCCCTGCAAGGACATTTACCACTCAAAATAGTGGGAAAGGTTTAAATATTTTCCTTGGATTATTTTCCACAGAGCTTTCTCAGCACCTCATGAAGTCTGCTGGAATCCCATTTCTGTGCTCTGTGCCAAATTTCTCCATGCTCTGTGCTTTCCCCTGCAACAGGATCTCTGTCATGCAGACTTTGTTGTGTGGCCATCATCTGGCATGAAAAATGTGCCTCTTCCAGTGAACCCAGGTCCTACAGCAGGAGTGAAATAAGGCACTGAGAAGGTATCATAACAACCAAGATCAACACAGATTAATAAGAAGCAGATATAGAAGGAAAGGGATTGGCTTCATTTTGCAAACTGATATTTTTAGAGCTAGCCTGTCAGAAAGTCTTCTCTTCTCAGCTGCAATTTCTTTTCCAGTAGCAGATCCAAAACTTGAGCAAAACAGCCACGAAAACAACTCGTTTCACTTTCCACATGACAACAGCTCCCACAAAAGGGCTGTGCTTTTCCCACTTGAAAACTCAGCTTGAGGGCTCCTCCAAGTGCAGAATGAGTCTGACATGAAGCTGTCAGCTTCTGTTGGAGTGGATGAGCAGAGCTGTGGCAGTGTTTAGACAGCAGGCAGAAAAGGAAGAGGGCAGGATGTGGTAGTGGCTGTGATGGTTTGGGAGTTACCCACCCCACACAGAATGAAATCACCCAGACTAGACTCAGCAGGCTGGAAGTTAAGGAATGAAGCTCTATATTCACAGCTTAGCACAAGATGCAAGCAGATAGCTACAGTATATCACAGTATTTACAGCTACATACAGCAATACACAAATTCAAAGTCATACAGAAACATGACACCCCTCCCAGAAATCAGAGTCCCCAGGAGGGGATCCCAACCATCCTTTCACCTTCTTTCCACCCCTTACACTTATTCCAGAGTCTGCCTTACATGCAAGGTAGTTGGGAGGATTGGCAAGGGGGGTTAGAAGCAGATGATCAGTAGGGTCACACAGATCCAAGCAGAACAGCAGAAGCTCAAGGAGAAAACAGACACTGAACTCTGACAGATAGAGACTCTCTTATCTATGGCTGTGTCCTTGCTTTTATACATCTCAGCAAACCTATGAGTGCAGCAGACATCATCATTGTTTCCTTTTCACAGCCCATAATCTAACTTCTCCCATTAAAATATTCCGATTAGCCTCAAACCAACGCTGTGGTTATTCAGTAGGTGACACTTTTCTCCATGAGGTTCTGCTCTGGCAAGAAGCCCTGCTCAGTTAGACCCCAGATGGGCAGAGTCCAAGGGGATGGCATTCAATAGCTCCAAGTGCCAGGTGCTGCACTTTGGCCACAACAACCCCATGCAGAGATACAGGCTGGGGTCAGAGTGGCTGGAGAGCAGCCAGACAGAGAGGGATCTAGGGGTGCTGATTGATACCCGCCTGAACATGAGCCAGCAGTGTGCCCAGGTGGCCAAGAGAGCCAGTGGCATCCTGGCCTGCATCAGGAATGGTGTGGCCAGCAGGAGCAGGGAGGTCATTCTGCCCCTGTACTCTGCACTGGTCAGACCACACCTTGAGTACTGTGTCCAGTTCTGGGCCCCCCAGTTTAGGAGGGACATTGAGATGCCTGAGCGTGTCCAGAGAAGGGCGACGAGGCTGGGGAGAGGCCTTGAGCACAGCCCTACGAGGAGAGGCTGAGGGAGCTGGGATTGGTTAGCCTGGAGCAGAGGAGGCTCAGGGGAGACCTCATTGCTGTCTACAACTACCTGAGGGGAGGTTGTGGCCAGGAGGAGGTTGCTCTCTTCTCTCAGGTGGCCAGCACCAGAACAAGAGGACACAGCCTCAGGCTGTGCCAGGGGAGATTTAGGCTGGAGGTGAGGAGAAAGTTCTTCCCTGAGAGAGTCATTGGACACTGGAATGGGCTGCCCGGGGAGGTGGTGGAGTCGCCGTCCCTGGAGCTGTTCAAGGCAGGACTGGACGTGGCACTTGGTGCCATGGTCTGGCCTTGAGCTCTGTGGTAAAGGGTTGGACTTGATGATCTGTGAGGTCTCTTCCAACCTTGGTGATACTGTGATAATGATGATATATATTGTCCAGAGGCTCAGAAAGGGAGAAATATTTGGGGGTGGTTGTTATTCCACCCCCCCCACACCACTTTTTTCTCGGGTGGTTTTCACTCCCAGAACATAAACATATGGTAGATTCCTGTTGGACTGGAGTAGAGAGGCAAGGAGCCCATCTGCACAGAGCTGGTTACAGCACTGACCCTGCCTCTACTGCTTTACTGCAGACACAGAGTAGAGCCTTGTGCCTCCTAGCAGCAGAAGGTGCAGGCTGCTGCTGGAGAGCAGCAAATATGGCAGGGAAGCTCTGTGCTTGTTTGGTGTGTTGACCCAATTCAAATCTGGTTCAGCATCACTCTGCCATCCAAAAGTATCTTCAGGGCTTAATTTCCTTGAGGTATTCTTCTCTATGTGCTTCGTACACACTTCTTCTCTCAGCTGCTCTTTCTGTGAGCGTGGCTGCTTTCCAGGAATGGATCAATTGATTTCTGCATGCAATTAAAAGGGAGAGAAAGGAGGAGGGAGGGAAAATCCAAGTGGGTTCACGGTTCATCTGGCACTGTTATTAGAAACTCAGGGAGGAGGCGGTGCAAAGCTGTGGCCTCCTGAAAACGGTTAGGCAGGAATTCAGCAGCACAAAAGTTACCTTGCTCTAAGAGAGATTGCTCCAAAAGGGTTAATTAGAGACACAGAAAGAGACTAACAAAACAAAAAACCATGTGGAAGGCATCAGGCCTAACTTTTCAACATGAGCAGCACTAACTAGAGCTTTTCTATAGCCAGGCACAAGCCCTGTAGTTCTACAAATGAGGCTGAGCCCCTGGGAAGTGTCTGCCTGCAGCTGCTGCACAGATGTGCAGACAGAAAATGAAGCAGATTCTTCCAGACAACACTGGATGGCTCCGAGGCTGATAGCATCACCACTGATGCAGTGCTAGCTGACTGCTTTCCTTGTTTAAAACTCATGGACTTCATCTTACAGCAAAGCACACTCAAAGCTCAAAAGTATCTTCCAGTGGTTGGGCAATGAATGTAATCCCTCTCACGTCAGAGTGATTCCCACCTTGTGATTGTTCACTTATTGTTACATGTCTCTCTCTGGAAATAAAGAAAGTTGTCTTTGATGCAAAGCTCCACAGGAGCCTGCAGGGTGAGTGCAGCCCAGACACAACCCTGTGCTGGGCTGCAGCAAGAGCAGTGTGGGCACAGGGCATGGGAGGGGATTCTTCCCCTTGGCTCTGCTCTCCTCACACCCCACCTGCAGTCCTGGGGGCAGTTCTGGAGCCCCCAGCACAAGCAGCACATGGAAGTGTTGGAGCCAGTGCAGAGGAGGCCACCAAGATGCTGAGAGGGCTGCAGCAGCTCTGCTGTGAGGCCAGGCTGAGAGAGTTGGGGCTGAGCAGTCTGGAGAGGAGAAGGCTTGGAGGAGACCTTGGAGTGGCCTTGCAGGATCTGAAGGGGGCTGCAGGAGGGCTGGGGAGGGACCATTGACAAGGTCTGCAAATGACAGGAAGAGGAGGGATGGGTTTGAACTGGCAGAGGGGAGGTTGAAACTGGATGTGAGGAAAGGGTTGTTTGCAGTGAGGGTGGTGAGACACTGGCACAGGTTGCCCAGGGAGGTTTTGGCTGCTCCTTGCCTGGAGGTGTTCCCCAGTTTCAGCAAACTTCACACACAGCAAACACTTCAGAACACAGCTCCTTCATGGAAGCATCCTCATTCACAGTGACTGTGCTGGTTTGAAGCAGGCTAGAATGTTCTGGTGAGAAGAACTAGATTACAGGCTGTGAAAGGAAAGCAAGACTGATGTCTACCTCACTCAAAGGCTTGCTGAGATGTATAAGAACAAGAACTAAAACCATAGATAACCACTCTTGCTGCTGCTGGGGAACTGGCTGAGCTGCAACTTACCCTCTAACCTCGCTCCCCATGTCTTTGGCTGATCATCTTTGCTTCTTAACCTCTTGGCTGAACCTCCATTCTTCCTTGGGACTGGGGTAAGGTTGAGAGGGGCAGGGGGAAGGTGAAGGGGTGGTTGGGAGCCCCTCCTGGGGACTCAGGTTTCTGGGAGGGGAGTTGTGTTCCTGTATTACCTTTTACCTTGTCTATTTCTGTCTTTAACTGTATAGACTGTAAATATCTGCTTGTGCATTGTACCAGCTGTAAATAATAAGCTTCATTCATATTTCCAGAGCTGGCTGAGTCTAGTCTGGGTGATTTCCAAAGAGTAGGAGGGCAGGGAACACCCAAACCATCACAATGACCCAAGTGGAAACAGCACTGCTTTTGTGGGGGGGGAGGATCAGAAATACACAATGTGCTGATGCACATAGAGGGAGAGACAGAAAATGACAAGAAACAGAGCAACTAGAAAGAAGAAAAGAGAACAAGTACTAAAAAGGGTGGGAAATGGAGGGGAGCTGAGAGAGGCTGTCACTGCTGTGATGAGTTCACAGGCAGGCAGCAGGAGATGCTTTAGCCACTGGAAAACACAGGGAAATGGGCAGGTCAGAAAGGAAGCAGAAGTATCTGACAGGAATTCCTTCAGCAAGCATTTTTCTCTCCCTCTTTCATTTTAGTGTAGAAATGAAATTCATTTTGATCAAGAAGAGGTTTTTATATGCTCTTCTTGGAACTTCATCAAAGTGTTGCCTCCTCAGTCAAGATGTCCCTTAAAGTCCCCAAATATGCCTGAAACATTCCCCTTTATTGTTAACTCTAATGGCCTACAATCCCTTCAAGCTGTGTGCTCCTCAGCTAGGATAAACAATGTTGTGCCAATGGTTGGCTGATGAAAACCTCTAGAAGCATACCAGGAGCTTAAAAGGGAGACACTGTAATTTTGGGGAGGGCACTCCTCCCTGGGAATTACTGTTCTGTTCACATCCCACCATGCCATTAAGAGACACCACTCCAATACCAGCAGTAGCTGCCCTATGGCTTGTTTACAACAAAGTGCATTTGCTAAAGCATCACCACACCAACATCACTACTCAATTTCTACCCCCCACTACTATACATCTCTCAGAGCTTTGCTAGAGGGCAGGGATCCATCCAGAGGGAGCTGGACAGGCTGCAGAGCTGTGCTCAGGCCAACCTCAGGACATTCAACAAGGCCAAGTGTAAGGTCCTGCACCTGGGTTGGTGCAATCCCAAACATAACTCGAGGCTGGGTGGGGAATGGCTGAGAGCAGCCCTGAGGAACAGGCCCTGGGGGTCTGGGTTGATGCAAAGCTCCACAGGAGCCTGCAGTGTGAGTGCAGCCCAGACACAACCCTGTGCTGGGCTGCAGCAAGAGCAGTGTGGGCACAGGGCAAGGGAGGGGATTGTGCCCCTTGGCTCTGCTCTCCTCAGACCCCACCTGCAGTCCTGGGGGCAGTTCTGGAGCCCCCAGCACAAGCAGCACATGGAAGTGTTGGAGCCAGTGCAGAGGAGGCCACCAAGATGCTGAGAGGGCTGCAGCAGCTCTGCTGTGAGGCCAGGCTGAGAGAGTTGGGGCTGTGCAGCCTGCAGGAGAGAAGGCTTGGGGGAGACCTCGGAGTGGCCTTCCAGGATCTGAAGTGGGGTACAGGAAGGGTGGGGAGGGACTATTGACAAGATCTGGTAATGACAGGAAGAGGAGGAATGGATTTGAACTGGCAGAGGGGAGATTGAAACTGGATGTTAGGAAGTTGTTTGCAGTGAGGGTTGTGAGACACTGGCACAGGTTGCCCAGGGAGGTTGTGGCTGCTCCCTTCCTGGAGCTGTTCAAGGTCAGATTGGATAAGGCCTTGAGTGACCTGTTCTAGTGGGAGGTGTCCCTGCCTATGGTGGGGGTTGGAACTGGATGAGCTTTGAGGTCCCTTCCAACCTAAACCATTCTATGGTTCTGTGATTCTGTTACGCACCACAAAAGTTCCAGAGAGCCCTGGAATCTTCCAAAGAAGAGAGCAATCCAACAAGAGCACCCTTGCCCAGTACAGACACTGCTAAGTTCTTCCTAGGTGGCTTCCTGGAAGTTCAGGGCATTCACATCCCCTTCCAGACCACAGCTACTTATGCACCAGTTGACATTTTCCACTCTTAGAGACCAGTGTCTGGAAAGCTTGCCCCTAACACTCTGTTGTGAAAGCTCTCTCCTGGCTCAATGTGATCATATTTTTACAGCTTTTTTTTCTGTGGCAGTTTATAACATTACAGACTCTGACACCTACCTCATGGGAAACGCACTTGCAGCTGACACCCAAAGCAGTGCTCAGGGCATCGTGACAAGAGATGATCCCATTCCTCTTCCCCACCTCGCAGATGACTGCAGTACATGGCTGATTCTGTGCAGAAATGGAGGTCAGGATGAACCTCAGGATGAACCTGAGGGAAGAGACACTGGTCGGGCTGCTGGTCCCACTTTGGCTCCCTGGGGACCAGCTCTCACTAGGGGTTCTTAAGCATCAACATAGAATCATAGAATCAACCAGGTTGGAGGAGACCTCCAAGATCATCCAGTCCAACCTAGCACCCAGCCCTAGCCAATCAACTAGACCATGGCACTAAGTGCCTCATCCAGGCTTTGCTTGAACACCTCAAGGGACAGTGACTCCACCACCTCCCTGGGCAGCCCATTCCAATGCCAATCACTCTCTCTGCCAACAACTTCCTCCTAATATCCAGCCTATACTTTCCCCAGCACAACTTGAGACTGTGTCCCCTTGTTCTGTTGCTGGTTGTCTGGGAGAAGAGGCCAACCTCCACCTGGCTACAGCCTCCCTTCAGGTAGTTGTAGACAGCAATGAGCTCTGCCTTGAGCCTCCTCTGCTGCAGGCTGCACACCCCCAGCTCCCTCAGCCTCTCCTCATAGGGTTTGTGTTCCAGGCCCCTCACCAGCCTTGCTGCCCTTCTCTGGACATGTTCCACCACCTCAACATCTCTCTTGAATTGAGGGGCTCAAAACTGGACACAGTACTCAAGGTGTGGCCTGACCAGTGCTGAGTACAGGGGCAGAATAACCTCCCTTGTCCTACTGCCCACACTGTTCCTGATGCAGGCCATGATGCAATTGGCTCTCATGATGCTATAGCATCAACATGATGCTAGAGCACAAGGAGCAGCTGCTACTTTTCCACATCCCCTTCATGAAGTGAAGGGAGGAAGCTACAGGTTCACTCGGTGACTTCTGGCACCGGCTGTCTCTTTCCACAAGGATAACTGGAGCGCTGGGTGAACCAGGGAGTTGGTAATATGAGATAAAACACTTTAGACAGTGCATATGCTTCTGATCAGGCTTGCTTGGACTGCACTCCAGGGCTGTCATTGTTGCAGAACAAGGCTGCTCTGTGTTTATTTGTGGTTGGTAACGTGGAGTCAGCTAATGGTCCCAGCCAAAAGGCAGGACCATACCGCATTGAGCGCTGCTCTCTCAAACCCTAAGCTAAAACGTTTGTCCTCTGAAGCTTGTACAGGAGACAGGCAGTGGAAGGAAGGAAATGATATCTCTGTTTTGCTATGGCAACTGATGGAGTGGGATGTTTGTGCAGGGTCACATAGGAAATCTGTAGCAAAGCCAGAATCTGAACCTACATCTCCCGCGTGCGATTGCGGCACCAGCGCAACAGGTCCTTCCTTCCTCTCAGACATTTGGTATCTGACTTCTAGCTGAGGGCTTGAACCCAACAACATCAGCATGGAAAACAAGCCCTAAACAGTCACATTGAGAACCCTCTCCACCAGCAACTGGTAGCCAAACATTCCAACTACATTTCCAGACCAGGAGAGCATACTTAGCTGTAAAACCAGAGACAGCAGCTGGACACAACCTAGCTGCGCTTGTAGTTAGCTGTTCCACCAGAGACAGCAGCTAGGCACAACCAAGCTGTGCTTGTAGTTAGCTGTTCCACCAGAGACAGCAGCTAGACACAACTTAGCTGTGCTTGTAGTTAGCTGTTCCACCAGAGACAGCAGCTAGACACAACCTAGCTGTGCTTGTAGTTAGCTGTTCCACCAGAGACAGCAGCTAGACACAACCTAACTGTGCTTGTAGTTAGCTGTTCCACCAGAGACAGCAGCTAGGCACAGCCTAGCTGTGCTTGTAGTTAGCTGTTCCACCAGAGACAGCAGCTAGACACAACCTAGCTGTGCTTGTAGTTAGCTGTTCCACCAGAGACAGCAGCTAGACACAACCTAGCTGTGCTTGTAGTTAGCTGTTCCACCAGAGACAGCAGCTAGGCACAACCAAGCTGTGCTTGTAGTTAGCTGTTCCACCAGAGACAGCAGCTAGACACAACCTAGCTGTGCTTGTAGTTAGCTGTTCCACCAGGGACAGCAGCTAGGCACAACCAAGCTGTGCTTGTAGTTAGCTGTTCCACCAGGGACAGCAGCTAGGCACAACCAAGCTGTGCTTGTAGTTAGCTGTTTCACCAAAGACAGCAGCTAGACACAACCTAGCTGTGCTTGTAGTTAGCTGTTCCACCAGAGACAGCAGCTAGACACAACCTAGCTGTGCTTGTAGTTAGCTGTTCCACCAGGGACAGCAGCTAGGCACAACCAAGCTGTGCTTGTAGTTAGCTGTTTCACCAAAGACAGCAGCTAGACACAACCTAGCTGTGCTTGTAGTTAGCTGTTCCACCAGAGACAGCAGCTAGACACAACCTAGCTGTGCTTGTAGTTAGCTGTTCCACCAGAGACAGCAGCTGGACACAACCTAGCTGTGCTTGTAGTTAGCTGTTCCACCAGGGACAGCAGCTAGACACAACCTAGCTGTGCTTGTAGTTAGCTGTTCCACCAGGGACAGCAGCTAGACACAACCTAGCTGTGCTTGTAGTTAGCTGTTCCACCAGAGACAGCAGCTAGACACAACCTAGCTGTGCTTGTAGTTAGCTGTTCCACCAGAGACAGCAGCTAGACACAACCTAGCTGTGCTTGTAGTTAGCTGTTCCACCAGAGACAGCAGCTAGACACAACTTAGCTGTGCTTGTAGTTAGCTGTTCCACCAGAGACAGCAGCTAGACACAACTTAGCTGTGCTTGTAGTTAGCTGTTCCACTAGAGACAGCAGCTAGACACAACCTAGCTGTGCTTGCAAGGCTCCATGTCCCGTGTCCTGGGAGGCATCTTTCTGAGCCTGGAAGCCACCCACGAGGCAAAAAGGCAAAGCTTATTTTCCTGCTGTATCACAGAGCTAAGGGAGGCAAATTCAGACCTACTTCTGCTGGCAGGAAGAGCTGGATGTAGCTCAGGATGTTGTTCCACATCTCTGCTGCTTCTCTGTTCACTGCTCCTATCGTTGCTTTCATCACAGAGGTCTTCAGACATGACTTGTTCTCTCCCAGAGCACCCTGACAGTCACACTCATTTGGGGGAAGGTTTGCAGACGCAGTGTTGGCAGGGCTGCTGTCTTTTGGCTGATGTTGAGCTTGTACAGAGCAGGCTGCCAGTTCAGAGAACAAGAAGACTAACAGAAAAGACAAAGAGCAGAAAGGAGGGAGGAAAAAAAACACCAAGAAAATGGATAGCAGCAGATACTGTGAAATTGATAGCCTCAATTTGCTTAGATGTTATGGGAATGGAATACTGAGATTCATGAATGCACAGATGAGAATGGGAAAACGTGAGCTGGATTTAACCCACTGCAACCATAAAACTGAATTTGGATTCTAAGATCATAGAATCATAGAATCATAGAATCAACCAGGTTGGAAGAGACCTCCAAGATCATCCAGTCCAACCTAGCACCCAGCCCTAGCCAGTCAACCAGATCATGGCACTAAGTGCCCCAGCCAGTCTCCTCTTGAAGACCTCCAGGGACGGTGCCTCCACCACCTCCCTGGGCAGCCCATTCCAATGCCAATCACTCTCTCTAGCAACAACTTCCTCCTCACATCCAGCCTAGACCTCCCCCAGCACAACCTGAGACTGTGTCCCCTTGTTCTGTTGCTGGTTGCCTGGGAGAAGAGACCAACCCCACCTGACTACAATATCCCTTCAGGTAGCTGTAGACAGCAATGAGCTCTGTCCTGAGCCTCCTCTTCTGCAGGCTGCACACCCCCAGCTCCCTCAGCCTCTCCTCATAGGGTTTGTGTTCCAGGCCCCTCACCAGCCTTGTTGCCCTTCTCTGGACACCTTCCAGCACCTCAACATTGAATTGAGGGGCCCAGAACTGGTCACAGCACTCAAGGTGTGTCCTGACCAGTGCTGAGTACAGAAGAAGAACCTCCCTTGTCCTGCTGCCCACACTGCTCCTGATGCTGGCTAACAGGACAAACCCTAGCATCACACACAAACTAGCACAGCAAATCCTACCCAGGGAACTCAATTAAAGTGCATCTTGCATTGTTTTTACCCACTTAGCTTTTGCTACTTGTCTCTGAAATGCAAGACTTGCAATTTGCACCACCTTTTACAATGGAAGTTCCCCAAACCTGATCAGGTAGGTGCGTGGGGCAAAGCACCACTTGTTCTGTGAAACAAAATTGTTGCTCCACAGCCAGCTTTGCTGCCTGCTGGCCTAGGAGCACAGCTGCTGTAACAACATGGTTATGTCAATGCTGCTCAGTGGTTGTTGGAGAGTTTTAGACCCCTCCCTTCCCATTCCCTCACTGCTTCAGCTTCTGTCGTGTAGGGCACATAGACCTAAAATAGGCTTATACATGTTCTGTCTTGCCTGGACATGTGGTTCTGCCCACACCAGAGGTAAACACATTAAAGGGACACAGTACACCTGGCACCAGAAAGTCTGTCCTGCCCAGGGCTGAGGTTGTGTGATGTGGTTGTGTAAGGTGCAAACACTTGGCTTGTGCCTGCCCAGTGCAGTGCCCCAGGTTGTGTAAGATACACACACTTGGCTTGTGCCTGCCCAGTGCAGTGCCCCAGGTTGTGTAACGTGGTTGTGTAAGATACACACACTTGGCTTGTGCCTGCCCAGTGCAGTGCCCCAGGTTGTGTAAGATGCACACACTTGGCTTGTGCCTGCCCAGTGCAGTGCCCCAGGTTGTGTAAGATGCACACACTTGGCTTGTGCCTGCCCAGTGCAGTGCCCCAGGTTGTGTAAGATGCACACACTTGGCTTGTGCCTGCCCAGTGCAGTGCCCCAGGTTGTGTAAGATACACACACTTGGCTTGTGCCTGCCCAGTGCAGTGCCCCAGGTTGTGTAAGATACACACACTTGGCTTGTGCCTGCCCAGTGCAGTGCCCCAGGTTGTGTAAGATGCACACACTTGGCTTGTGCCTGCCCAGTGCAGTGCCCCAGGTTGTGTAAGATACACACACTTGGCTTGTGCCTGCCCAGTGCAGTGCCCCAGGTTGTGTAAGATACACACCCTTGGCTTGTGCCTGCCCAGTGCAGTGCCCCAGGTTGTGTAAGATACACACACTTGGCTTGTGCCTGCCCAGTGCAGTGCCCCAGGTTGTGTAAGATACACACCCTTGGCTTGTGCCTGCCCAGTGCAGTGCCCCAGGTTGTGTAAGATACACAAACTTGGCTTGTGCCTGCCCAGTGCAGTGCCCCAGGTTGTGTGATGTGGCTGTGTAAGATACACACACTTGGCTTGTGCCTGCCCAGTGCAGTGCCCCAGGTTGTGTAAGATACACACACTTGGCTTGTGCCTGCCCAGTGCAGTGCCCCAGGTTGTGTAAGATACACACACTTGGCTTGTGCCTGCCCAGTGCAGTGCCCCAGGTTGTGTGATGTGGTTGTGTAAGGTACACACACTTGGCTTGTGCCTGCCCAGTGCAGTGCCCCAGGTTGTGTAAGATGCACACACTTGGCTTGTGCCTGCCCAGGCAATGCCCCAGGTTGTGTAATGTGGTTGTGTAAGGTACACACACTTAGCTTGTGCCCAGTGCAAGGCCTGTGCTTTTCCCAAATTAGGGAAAAGCAGGCCTGTGGCCTTTGCCTATTATGGTATGCTTTGGCTAAGTGCCGAGCTGATTGGTCATTCTGGTGGCCAAAGGACCATTAATCTCAGCCCACACTTGGTAAATAGGGGTACACAGGTAAACAAAGTGCTCATGCATGCCTGCCTGCCTGCCTGCCTGCTTGCTCACCTGCAGTGTTCACCTGCAGTGCTCATCCACAGTGCTCACTCTAATGCCTGCTTAGCTGCTATTTGCCTGTGCTGTCTACTTTTCTTTATGGAGACAGAGTCTCCCATGGGCTCCCAGCCAGCTGTGCACACCTGCACACCACTGTGGTGAGCTATCAGGGCCAGATCCTGTATTGCCTGCCTTTATCTACAGAGCTCAGTCTCTTGTGCAGCTCTGCACCCCATTGCACGCCCCCTGCCTTAGCACTGCCTGGTAAGCTCCACTGCTGTGAGTTACCAGGAGCAGACCCTGGATGTCTGCATGCAATCAGCCTGTGTGGCCAGCGTGACACCGTGCTGAGACTGCACAGCATCCTGCACCTGAAGGTCCTGCCTAGGAATCCCTGGACAGAGCATCCAGAAGAAGCCAGGAGAACAAGTCAGAGATCATCTGCAATTTCCCCTGAAGCCAGGAGGATTCCAGCCTCGACACCCGCGGGCAGAGTCCCCTGAAGATTGGACACTGGCATAAGCTGTGACATAGCCCTGGAGGGTGATTGATAATTAATAAGGATTTGTGAGTAAATGCTTTAATGCCTCTGTAATCCTCTGCTGCCTTCTGCCATAGAGCAGGAAGAGCTTGGGCCCATCTTCTGGGCAAGCAGCATACTGACCCCAAGCAGCATTTGGCCGTGGGGAAAGTCCTCTCTCTGTTCATAGTTTGAATGTTTGCTAGTGATTAACAAGTTACTGCTTGATGTTATTCCCAGAATGTCTTCCCTAACCTGTAAGAACAGATACTAATATTAAAATTCAGTGGTTGGGGGTGGTGAGAGTTCAGAACATTGCAGTTAATAAATTACCTATTTTTATGGGATATCATCTCACACCAATTAATTTTCCCCCTCCACGACACCTAGCCCAAGACGTGGGCTTCTTAAGCTCTTGTCTCCTGGACGTCTCTGGAGATGCAACTCCTACAGCTTGGGGTGGAAAAGGTGGCCAGAGAATGAGGCCAGAGTCCAGCAGAAACCTTCCTGACAGGAGGTGTTTGACTGCTGGTTAAAAAAACAATACAATTCCATCAGTCCTTCCAAAATCCATCTCATGACAAACAGTGACCAACCCAGCAGCAGTCCAGGCTCTTGTTTTCACAGCAGGGAGTGGGAACCAGCCAAATGACCAAAGGGATGGAGCTGATTTGTTGGCCTGCCCTGCTACTGAAGATTTCAAGTGAAGATTGTCATGCAAAGCAAAACCCTCAAAACAGATGGATGAGAGGAATGTGGATTCACTGATTGTCCTGGATGCACTTTTGGAATCTTGTGGCTCAAGAAATCAACGTTTTCATGCTTGGAAGGTGGCAGAAAAGTTCACAGGAGCAAACCTGTGTGCGAAGCATCACACCGACCTCGCAGCTGGAAATGCAGATGGAGCAGAGGGTAACACAGTTAACAAAAACCCAAAGTGAGAAATGTTTAAACAGGGGAGCACTCTGTGGGCCCACACAGAGAAAGGAAAGGGTGCTTGAGGACAAAAGGACATTTTGACACTACTTGCAACAGCCTTTCCTAACAAACCAGCTCATTTAGGCAGCTTTACATAACCCTTTAAAATGCCTTTTCTTCGGCTATTTTGACATGCCTTTTCCATTAACGGAATTGGGAAGTGCAGGCAGATTAAAACAGTCCCCTCGGGCTATCCTAGGGAATGTTCTTTCCACTTCCACCATTGGCTCAGCTCCACCCACCACAAAACCTGTAGTCGGAGAAGCAGAGCAAAGAAAGCAGCAGGGAGCTTGTGCAGGCTGCAGGCACCTAAAGCAGAGCGTGCAACAGTCTGCTGCTGGAGGCTTGTGGTGAAGGGTTGCACAGGCCTCAGAATGACTGTGTTGGCCTGTTGCTAAGCCCTCATTTGAACAGAATTGTGGCTCAAAGACCTTCAATCGAGGAGTCAAAGCATTGCTCCCATCCACCTGCATGACTACAGCCGCTGTCCCAACCGCTGTTCTTAGCTGTGGGAAGATTTACTCCCCTAGAGGGGCATAAGCTGGAAACATGAGCTGTTGTTGTGGGAAAAGGACCTTGAGTTGAAACACTGTGAGCACCCTACGCACACCTGCTGGAGGCTGACCCCTGCCAGCCCCTGGGGTGGCACCACAGGTTGTTTTGGTAAAAAATAGCCTATCTGTGCCTTACACATAACTTTGAGCCAATCGGTATTGTTCACTTGTGTCAGCCCAAGTCTGGCTGGATACACCTCTTCTGGACACTATAAAAGATATTGCACTGACTTAATAAAGCACTTGCTCTTGCTCTTGCTCTTGCACTTGCTCTTGCTCTTGCTCTTGCACTTGCTCTTGCTCTTGCTCTTGCTCTTGCTCTTGCTCTCGCTCGTGCGCTCACACACACACACACGGCACTCGCGTTGTACTGATCGCACGGCTCGGCACGGTTACACAGCCGACTCATAGTATCACAGTAACATAGAATCATCAGGGTTGGAAGAGACCTCACAGAGCATCAAGTCCAACCCTTTACCACAGAGCTCAAGGCCAGACCATGGCACCAAGTGCCACGTCCAGTCCTGCCTTGAACAGCTCCAGGGACGGCGACTCCACCACCTCCCCGGGCAGCCCATTCCAGTGTCCAATGACTCTCTCAGTGAAGAACTTTCTCCTCACCTCCAGCCTAAATCTCCCCTGGCACAGTCTGAGGCTGTGTCCTCTCGTTCTGGTGCTGGCCACCTGAGAGAAGAGAGCAACCTCCTCCTGGCCACAACCTCCCCTCAGGTAGTTGTAGACAGCAATAAGGTCACCCCTGAGCCTCCTCTTCTCCAGGCTAACCAATCCCAGCTCCCTCAGCCTCTCCTCGTAGGGCTGTGCTCAAGGCCTCTCCCCAGCCTCGTCGCCCTTCTCTGGACACACTCAAGCATCTCAATGTCCCTCCTAAACTGGGGGGCCCAGAACTGAACACAGCACTCAAGGTGTGCTCTAACCAGTGCAGAGTACAGGGGCAGAATGACCTCCCTGCTCCTGCTGACCACACCATTCCTGATGCAGGCCAGGATGCCACTGGCTCTCTTGGCCACCTGGGCACACTGCTGGCTCATGTTCAGGCGGGTATCAATCAGCACCCCCAGATCCCTCTCTGTCTGGCTGCTCTCAGCCACTCCTAACCCAGCCTGTATCTCTGCATGGGGTTGTTGTGGCCAAAGTGCAGCACCCTGCACTTGGAGCTATTGAAGCCATCCCCTTGGACTCTGCCCATCTGTCCAGGCGGTCAAGGTCCCGCTGCAGAGCCCTTCTGCCCTCCAACTCAGTCACATCTGTCTCCAGCTTAGTGTCATCTGCAATCTTGCTGGTGACTGACTCCATGCCCTCATCCAGATCATCTGTGAAGCTGTTAAAGAGGATGGGGCCCAGCACTGATCCCTGAGGGACACCACTAGTGACTCGTTAGCTCTTCGATCCGCGTATCGCCAGTTTCTGGACCCGGCACTCAGCTCAGCCCGTACCCGCGGAGGCTCAGACAGTGCACTCTAATAATCCCTGAACTGTTCCAATCCGCGATAGTTGGGACCTCCAGAACTGACTATGGCCAGTGAGTAACTGAAAACGTGAAATAAGCCAGAATAATATCTCAATAAGCCTACTGGTGGAACTCTCAAGCCACAGACTCTCTTCCTAAATCTTTTCAAACCTTTGCTAAATTCCTAACTTGTTGCACTTAAACATTCGGTAACAGCAATCTCGCAAACCGCTTACAGAGAACTTGTGTGGGGTAGTTGCAAACAGGTTTGGGGAAGGGGATTTCGAGTGTTTATAATATTCAATCTTTACATTCTTTCAAGTTCGGCCTCGTATTTCATTCCCCCAAGCCCAGACAAGCTCCCTCCGAGACAAGGCTAGAGAGCACAGTGGTGGAATGCTGGCATTCAGAGCACTTCCAGCATGCTTACCTGGAGGTCAGCCTGGGAAATCCGAGAGGTTTTATGGAGCAAGGCAGCCAGAAAGGTGCACAGGCAAGAAAGGTGCATGGGCTGCAACCTTTGCATCCCCTGAGCTCCTCAGACAGAGGCCAATATCTGCCCATACCATACATGCTCATCGCTTCTGTGTCACTCGTGACTTTCAGTCCCAAAATGAGGCTGGTTCACCTTCCCAGTCCACTTGGCCACCAATATTTTGCCAGTCTGCACGCAGCAGCTGTTGCAAGAGAAGTTATTGTCACATGCTGGATGTTAGGAGGAAGTTCTTCCCATAGAGAGTGATTTCCCATTGGAATGGGCTGCCCAGGGAGGTGGTGGAGTCACCATCCCTGGAGGTGTTCAAGAAAAGACTGGATGAGGCACTCGGTGCCATGGTCTGGTTGACTGGCTAGGGCTGGGTGCTAGGTTGGACTGGATGAGCTTGGAGGTCTCTTCCAACCTGGTTGATTCTATGATTCTACGCTCAACAGTACAAACAGTCCCAGCAAAGCAAACAGCTCCACCTCTGCTGTAAGGCACCAAGATTAAACTTGGGAATGCAAAGCAAAGTCTGCTCCTAAACCTCAAGAGTTAAAATAGGGGGGAGGAAATGAAACATGATTCTTCAGTGGCTGTGAGACACTTCTCCTGTAGAACTACTTCTTCTAATCATCAGCAGTTAAGGGACTGGTTTGAAATCATTATTAAGCCAAGCGTTCAAGGGCTTGTTAGGGTACCAGACGTTTATACAGCCAGCTGTGTTACTCCCCAGTAATTGTCCTCTTTACTGTGGGTACAAAAGAAACTAAACTTTACCTTTTCACAGCAGCAGGACTGCTATTAGAACTGAGGAAAGGCTTGTTAAAGCATGAGCCTCTGGGATGATTTCTTTCAAAGTCAGAAAAACCAGCTGGACAGCTATAGATAGACAACACAATCTCACTAGCAGTAATCCTTAGATCCAGTAAAATTAAGACCTAACCCCAAGGATCTCACCTGAACAATAAGGGAGATTAGGTTTTGATCCCATGCCCCTGATGCTCATTTGTCACCCCATATTGCCTGGCAGTAAACAACTAAAGGCAAGTCTTGGGAGGCTGATAGGAGAGCAGGGAGCTTCATGCCTAGCAAAGATAAGGAAAGTATATTGTTTCCTGTTTAGACTGGACATGAGCTTTGTATAATTATCCTACCAGTTGGGATTAACCGGGCAATTATCCTGGCAAACAATGGGACATTGATGACAGCCAAACAAAGGCATCTCAGAGCAGCTCCTTTGTCAGCGCTGCTGCCAGCCGGAGCCCCTCGAACCGCCTGGGTCCTGGCTGCGGTCCCAGCGCTATCAGCCCTCGAACAAGGGCTGCACAGTTCCAGGGGCAGCAGCAAGGGAAACAGTTTTCCTAACCTGTCAGCTTTTAAGAAGTCAAACATTTTTCCAAACCACAAAAGGAGTTGAGAATTTGGAGGGGAAAAAACGCCCACAGATCAAGCCTGTGCAGCAGAACAGACTGGGTGGAGAGAGCAGCTTTGCTTTCCACGCTTCTGAAACGCTTCCTTCAGACTCTGACCTCCTTTATCTGAGTGAAAGCAGCATTTCAGCTCTGGAATAAGAGAAAAGACAGAGAGAGAGAGAGAATGGCAGAATGGAAATGTCAAAGGGCCAAAATCCCCTGTAAGCAGGCAACACATCTCACTGAGTCTTTCTTGGCAGCAACTTCAGTTCAGTGAACTGGCTCCTGTCATCAGAAAGTTTCTGACCAGCAGCAGCCAGTGGTGCACACAAGACAAAAGAGTAAAACAACAGCACCGTTCCCATGACTCTATTTCTAGCACTGGGGACTCTGTTCGGGCAGACACTGTGCTCTGGGCTAGCATCTCTACATCCCTTGCCACACCAGACCGAAACAAAGCCTGAGCCACACTTGCTGCAAGCACCAATTCCCACATTAGGTGAACCCTCCAAGCCCGAGCTGAAACCCAGCACAGTTTCTAGGAGTGAAATGAATCATTCCAAATTCTAACCCTGACCTTGTGCATTTCCCACCATATTTCAGAGGCATCTGAAGATGGCTCTGAAATCACAGAATGTCAGGGGCTGGAAGGGACCTCAAATGATCATCTATTCCAACCCCCCTGCCAGAGCAGGAACAATGCTCTGGTGCCTGCTTGTCCCTTGTTAACTCAAGAATCCTAAGACAGCAGAATCTTAGACCCAGTTCATAGAATCACAGAATCAGTCAGGGTTGGAAGGGAGCACAAGGAGCAGCCAGTTCAAACCCCCCTGCCATGCCCAGGGACACCCTACCCTAGAGCAGGCTGCACACAGCCTCAGCCAGCCTGGCCTCAAACACCTCCAGCCATGGGGCCTCAACCACCTCCCTGGGCAACCCAGTCCAGGGTCTCATCATCCTCATGGTGAAGAACTTCTTCCTAACATCCAGCCTGACTCTCCCTACCTCCAGCTTTGCTCCATTCCCCCCACTCCTGCCACTCCCTCACAGCCTCAAAAGTCCCTCCCCAGATTTTTTGCAGCCCCCTTCAGATGCTGGCAGGCCACAAGAAGGTCCCCTGGGAGCCTCCTCTGCTCCAGACTGCACAGCCCCAACTCTTTCAGTCTGTGCTCACAGCAGAGCTGC
Source organism: Pogoniulus pusillus (assembly GCF_015220805.1). NCBI lineage: Eukaryota > Metazoa > Chordata > Aves > Piciformes > Lybiidae > Pogoniulus > Pogoniulus pusillus. Next base: position 18,979,281 of record NC_087287.1, on the reverse strand, counting down.
TGCAGCCTCTGAGCATCCTCCTGGCCCTGCTCTGGACACTCTCCAGCATCTCCACAGCCCTCTTGTAATGGGGGCTCCAGAACTGGATGCAGGACTCCAGGTGGGGTCTCAGCAGAGTGGACTGCAGGGGAAGAATCTCCTCCCTGGCCCTGCTGCCCACACTGCTGCTGCTGCAGCCCAGGCTCTGGTTGGCTTTCTGGGCTGCAAGTGCACACTGCTGGCTCCTGTTGAGCTTCTCCTCCACCAGCCAGTCACTGCCTGGCCAATTATATTTAGCCCTCAAGCTTTCTCTCCTGTACAGAGAAAAGGGCAAATTCTCCTTCTCTGAACACAGCTGAAAACATTGTGGTGTCTGTGGAACAATTTACACTGACTTTTTAAATAGCAACAATCTGAAGTACACAAAACCTGGAATCTTGAGACAGTGATTCAATACCCATGGCAAAAGTGACCTTTGCAGTCCCTTCTGTCTCTATAGCAATATCTACAACCATCATCTTGAAGGAGACCAGGGCTGAGAACATCCATTAGCTATGCAAGCTCCAGATTGTCCATGGCCAGTTGAACCACCCCCCAGTTTAGGAGGGACATTGAGATGCTTGAGCGTGTCCAGAGAAGGGCGACGAGGCTGGGGAGAGGCCTTGAGCACAGCCCTACGAGGAGAGGCTGAGGGAGCTGGGATTGGTTAGCCTGGAGAAGAGGAGGCTCAGGGGAGACCTTATTGCTGTCTACAGCTACCTGAGGGGTGGTTGTAGCCAGGAGGAGGTTGCTCTCTTCTCTCAGGTGGCCAGCACCAGAACGAGAGGACACAGCCTCAGGCTGTGCCAGGGGAGATTTAGGCTGGAGGTGAGGAGAAAGTTCTTCCCTGAGAGAGTCATTGGGCACTGGAATGGGCTGCCCGGGGAGGTGGTGGAGTCGCCGTCCCTGGAGCTGTTCAAGGCAGGATTGGACGTGGCACTTGGTGCCATGGTCTGGCCTTGAGCTCTGTGGTAAAGGGTTGGACTTGGTGATCTGTGAGGTCTCTTCCAACCCTGATGGTACTGTGATGCTGTGATACTTCACCTCTGCTGTGCTGTTGTCTGGAGCAGGAGATAGAAAATGTTTACTGGTGCCACTTCTCAAGCAATTTGAAGACAAGCATGTAGAAATCAGCACAGATGCTGTCAGACAGCTTCCAAAACTGATGTTATTGGTACTGTACACCTCAATCCTCACACATTCAAACTGCAAGTATGATGAACTCTTGAATCAAGTTTCAATTTGGAGCAGAGTAACAGTGATGGAAGGGATGATTTTTGCAGTAAAACCAACTCTCATCTCCTGATATCATCCTGAGTATTTGAACAGACTTGGCTACACCAAAACAGTCAAACAAGTTGAGAGCACACCTCTGCCATTGGAATGGGCTGCCCAGGGAGGTGGTGGAGTCACCATCCCTGGAGGTGTTCAGGAGAAGACTGGGTAAGGCACTTAGTGCCATGGTCGAGTTGACTGGCTAGGGCTGGGTGCTAGGTTGGACTGGATGAGCTCGGAGGTCTCTTTCAACCTGTCTGATTCTATGATTCTCTCTGCATCATGAGCAGCAGACGTTCTAGGAGGTGCAGGAGGCAGTGGAAACATGATCCTTTCTGTCACCTCACCATCTTCCCCTAGCTGGCCCTGCCTTCCATGGTTCTAGAATCATCCTGTAGCTTCTCATGAAGGATTTCAGTCTTTCAGTGGCCTCTGAGCACATTGCTGTGAGAGATGATGGAGGTCTTAGGACTGTAGAATCAGACTTCTGTTGGGTGCTTGGTTTGCAGTCTCAAAGGCTTAAACAAAGCCTGACACATTCACCAGTCTCTCAGGACTTTGCACCCACAGTTCCTTATACCATAGAATCATAGAATCATAGAATCAACCAGGTTGGAAGAGACCTCCAAGCTCATCCAGTCCAACCTAGCACCCAGCCCTAGCCAGTCAACCAGACCATGGCACTAAGTGCCCCATCCAGGCTTTGCTTGAACACCTCCAGGGATGGTGCCTCCACCACCTCCCTGGGCAGCCCATTCCAATGCCAATCACTCTCTCTGACAACAACTTCCTCCTAATATCCAGCCTAGACCTATCCCGGCACAACTTGAGACTGTGTCCCCTTGTTCTGTTGCTGGTTGCCTGGGAGAAGAGGCCAACCCCACCTGGCTACTATGTCCCTTCAGGTAGTTGTAGACAGCAATGAGCTCTGCCCTGAGCCTCCTCTTCTCCAGGCTGCACACCCCCAGCTCCCTCAGCCTCTCCTCACAGGTTTGTGTTCCAGGCCCCTCACCAGCTTTGTTGCCCTTCTCTGGACATGCTCCAGCACCTCAACATCTCTCTTGAATTGAGGAGCCCAGAACTGGACACAGCACTCAAGGTGTGGCCTGAGCAGTGCTGAGTACAGGGGCAGAATAACCTCCCTTGTCCTACTGGCCACACTGCTCCTGAGCCAGCCCAGGATGCCATTGGCTCTGTTGGCCACCTGGGCACACTGCTGCTTCATCTTCAGCCTACTATCTACCAGTACCCCCAGTCCCTTTCCTCCTGGCTGCACTCCAGCCACTCAGTCCCCAGCCTGTAGCACTGCTTGGGGTTGTTGTGGCCATTTGGTGTTTTCTGTTTTTATGTGCATTTATCTCTACTCTTTCTGGCTGAAAGACCTAAGCACACATTCCCGTGGGTCTCCCATGCCCTGTAACGTTTCTGCATCAGCAGCTCAGAGTCTTTACCCATCCACAGACACACAAAATGCAGTTGTGTCACGCTGCCATTTCACTCTGTTTTCAAAAGCATTTTCAGGAACGAGTCTGAGGCAAACAAATGCTCCCAAGTATTGAGCAGCTCCTGGTTTCCCAAATCCCACCACAGCATTTTGAAGGCCAATCTGTAAGCCCTGAGGCAAGTGTTCAGCACTGAGCCAACAAAGGAGACACCCACTCCTGCTAATGCTACTGCTATGTGACCATTTCAACTGTCACACACGTCTTGAAGTGAAGTCCTTGGAAATGTTACTCTTCCTCCCCCCAGGCACTCTGACGACAGCCTACATTTGGTGTACAGGTCTTCAGCCAGAGGTTTGAGGAAGTTCTTACAGTAAAAAACACAGAAACAAGAAACCCACCAGTTTCAATGATGAGCCACAGCTGGGGATCATTGGCACCAGAAGGGAATCCCTCTCCCACTCCATGTATTATTTATCACAGTATCACAGTATCATCAGGGTTGGAAGAGACCTCACAGATCATCAAGTCCAACCCTTTACCACAGAGCTCAAGGCCAGACCATGGCACCAAGTGCCACGTCCAGTCCTGCCTTGAACAGCTCCAGGGACGGCGACTCCACCACCTCCCCGGGCAGCCCATTCCAGTGTCCAATGACTCTCTCAGGGAAGAACTTTCTCCTCACCTCCAGCCTAAATCTTCCCTGGCACAGCTTGAGGCTGTGTCCTCTTGTTCTGGTGCTGGCCACCTGAGAGAAGAGAGCAACCTCCTCCTGGCCACAACCTCCCCTCAGGTAGTTGTAGACAGCAATAAGGTCTCCCCTGAGCCTCCTCTTCTCCAGGCTAACCAATCCCAGCTCCCTCAGCCTCTCCTCGTAGGGCTGTGCTCAAGGCCTCTCCCCAGCCTCGTTGCCCTTCTCTGGACACGCTCAAGCATCTCAATGTCCCTCCTAAACTGGGGGGCCCAGAACTGAACACAGCACTCAAGGTGTGGTCTAACCAGTGCAGAGTACAGGGGCAGAATGACCTCCCTGCTCCTGCTGGCCACACCATTCCTGATGCAGGCCAGGATGCCACTGGCTCTCTTGGCCACCTGGGCACACTGCTGGCTCATGTTCAGGTGGGTATCAATCATCACCCCCAGATCCCTCTCTGTCTGGCTGCTCTCAGCCACTCCGACCCCAGCCTGTATCTCTGCATGGGGTTGTTGTGGCCAAGTTATTAGTTATCAAACTAATCACTAGCCAGGTGGGGGTTGGCCTCTTCTCCCAGGCAACCAGCAATAGAACAAGGGGACACAGTCTCAAGCTGTGCCAGGGGAGGTCTAGGCTGGATGTTAGGAGGAAGTTGTTGTCAGAGAGAGTGATTGGCATTGGAATGGGCTGCCCAGGGAGGTGCTGGAGTCACTGTGCCTGGGGGTGTTGAAGCCAAGCCTGGATGAGGCACTTAGTGCCATGGTCTTGTTGACTGGCTAGGGCTGGGTGCTAGGTTGGACTGGATGATCTTGGAGGTCTCTTCCAACCTGGTTGACTCTATGACAAGGAGCAGTTTAGCCACTTGCAGCCCTCTTTGCTCTAAACTTCAAGCAATTCAGCGACAGTTGTTCTGAACCAGTTACTATGGGCTACAACAACACTAACTGCCTCGTTTTCCTTTTTGCCTCTGTCCTACCCCACAACCCACACCAAGTTTTGCCCTCTCCATTACCCACCACTTAGCTGCACTCTCCTTAGGTTAAACAGCCACAAGCTGCTCCCTTCCTTTCAGGTGCTCCAGTCTAAAAGCCATCCCAGCCCTCAGCCTCTGCTAACTTTACAACTTGCTGGATTTTTCTTGAAATGTGCCTATTCTTAAAAGCCAAACCCATGGAAAAACAACTGAACCCAAAGGCCATGTGCTCAGGGCCAACCATAACACACAAGAGCCCTAAAATAACAGGAGAGATGCTGCGGTAACGCCTGACCTTCTGAACCACACACAGGGGCTGAAGCAAAACAGCCCAGAGTCACCTCTTAAATGGGGCATGCTAATAGTTTATTTGCAATGCAGAGGAACCCAGTTTGACTGAGCCATGGTTTTAAAGCTTCAAGGACTTGCTTTAGATGCCAGAAATTACTTCACTTCTGGCGTGAGCTTAAGCAAGGTCACGGTTGAAGTTTATCAGCTTATATGGTCAAAATGGGTTCAGCAGGCAGTTTCAATGGCTGCAGACACTCCTGCTTCTCTCCTGTCATGTTTCCACCTCAAAAAGGTGAAAACCTACAGATTTTCTGTTGTAAACATCACTGAAACACAGAATTTTTCCAGCTGGCTTGAAACCAGCAGCTCAAATATTTTTGTTTGTTTGAAGTATGCAGGCAAGCCACACTTGAGCAAGGAGTTTCTTACAGAGATCATAGAATCACAGAATCAACCAGGTTGGAAGAGACCTCCAAGATCACCCAGCACAACCTATCCCCCAGCCCTAGCCAGTCAACCAGAGCATGGCACTAAGTGCCTCACCCAGCACAACCTATCCCCCAGCCCTAGCCAGTCAACCAGAGCATGGCACTAAGTGCCTCACCCAGCACAACCTATCCCCCAGCCCTAGCCAGTCAACCAGAGCATGGCACTAAGTGCCTCACCCAGCACAACCTATCCCCCAGCCCTAGCCAGTCAACCAGAGCATGGCACTAAGTGCCTCACCCAGCACAACCTAGCACCCAGCCCTAGCCAGTCAACCAGAGCATGGCACTAAGTGCCTCACCCAGCACAACCTATCCCCCAGCCCTAGCCAGTCACCCAGACCATGGCACTAAGTGCCTCATCCAGGCTTTTCTTGAACACCTGCAGGGATGGTGACTCCACCACCTCCCTGAGCAGCCCATTCCAATGGCAGAGGTGTGCTCTCAACTTGCTTTGACTGTTTTGGTGTAGTCTGGAGAAAAGTAGCCTGAGAGGGGATTGGATAAATGTTTATAACTATCTGAGGGCTGGGGGTCAGGGCAGGGGGAGGGGGGGACAGTCTCTGCTCACTGCTCCCTGAGACAGGACAAGGAGCAATGGGTGTAAGCTGCAGCACAGGAGGTTCCAGCTCAACACAAGGGGGAACTTCTTGACTGTAAGGGTCACAGAGCACTGGCACAGGCTCACAGAGAGATTCTGGAGTCTCCTCCTCTGGAGCCTTTCAAGGCCTGTCTGGATTTGTTCCTGTGTCATCTGAGCTAGACTGTATGGTGCTGCTCTGGCAGGGAGGTTGGACTGGATGATCTCTTTGGGTCCCTTCCAACCCCTGACATCCTGTGAGCCTGTGGACTGCCTTCATTGACATAAATAAGTATGACAAAAACCTGGAGTGAATTAATTCCTGAATCAATAAACTGATCAAGCTAATTATTTTCCCTATGGGCCTGGCAAACACAGTTCAAGCAATCTACTACCAATGGTTTCAAATACATCAGAATTGCTTCTTGAGGCTCATAAAACAAAGAGCAAGCAAATTAGTCCAGAGAGCAGAACCTCTGACATGCTGCCAGACAACCATGTGTGGAAGGATCCACAGGAAAGAGGCAATGCTGACACATGAATCACATTTGAGAAACAGAAACACATTCTTTCAAGCTGAAGAAATCATCATCATAAAGTAATGAAGGCTTTAAAACTACATTTTCTATCAGTGTACTGTAACAGGGTCACTATAAATTGCCAGGGTTGGTAACAACGAGAGGAGCTCAGATTGCTTGAAACTAGGAAATTAGGTCAGGTTCTCTTTTTGGTCTTTATCGTGCAGGGTTCTGCACTTTGGCCACAACATCCCCAAGCAGCACTACAGGCTGGGGCCAGAGTGGCTGAGAGCTGCCAGGCAAAGAGGGAGCTGGGGGTGCTGGGAGAGAGGAGCTGAAGAGGAGGCAGCAGTGCCCAGGTGGGCAGCAGAGCCAATGGCATCCTGGGCTGGCTGAGGAGCAGTGTGGGCAGCAGGACAAGGGAGGTTCTTGTGCCCCTGTGCTCAGCACTGCTCAGGCCACCCCTGGAGTGCTGTGTCGAGTTGTGGGCTCCTGAATTGCAGAGAGCTGTTGAGGTGCTGGAAGGTGTTGAGAGAAGGGCAGCAAGGCTGGGGAGGGGCCTGGAGCAGAGCCCTGTGAGGAGAGGCTGAGGGAGCTGGGGGGGTGCAGCCTGCAGAAGAGGAGGCTCAGGGCAGAGCTCATTGCTGCCTGCAGCTGCCTGCAGGGAGGCTGTAGCCAGGTGGGGTTGGGCTCTGCTGCCAGACAACCAGCAACAGAAGAAGGGGACAGAGTCTGAAACTGTTCCAGGGCAGGTCTAGGCTGGCTGTGAGGAGGAAGTTGTTGTCAGAGAGAGTGATTGGCATTGGAATGGGCTGCCCAGGGAGGTGGTGGAGTGGCTGTGGCTGGAGGTGTTGCAGCCAAGCCTGGCTGGGGCACTTAGTGCCATGGTCTGGTTGGTTGGGCAGGGCTGGGTGCTAGGTTGGGCTGGCTGAGCTTGGAGCTCTCTTCCAACCTGATTCATTCTATGGTTCCTTTTCTATATACGATTTGTTATTAAGCTAAGCAAAGATGCTTTCACCTTGAACACAACAGAGAGCATATCTTGGGTGTGCACCACATGTCTGTTTGTTTCCCTATGTATATTCCAGTAAGAAAAACACTCTTTCAAAAAGCAGCAGCAGGGCAGGATTGGACATTTTCTCTCTTCTTTTTTAAAAAGAAGTCTCTTCCAATCAGACTATTCCAATCCCTGTTCCATTTAAGACTATCCCAGCAGAGCACGAAGGTCTTAGAGGGAATTTCTGTATGCTAGAACCCCTTGAGAACAGGTCCCTCAGCCTTTACTCCTGCATTGGCCTCTTCTCCCAGGCAACCAGCAACAGAACAAGGGACAGAGTCTGAAGCTGTGCCAGGGCAGGTCTAGGCTGGCTGTGAGGAGGAAGTTGTTGTCAGAGAGAGTGATTGGCATTGGAATGGGCTGCCCAGGGAGGTGGTGGAGTGGCCGTGGCTGGAGGTGTTGCAGCCAAGCCTGGATGAGGCACTTAGTGCCATGGTCTGGTTGACTGGCTAGGGCTGGGTGCTAGGTTGGACTGGATGATCTTGGAGGTCTCTTCCAACCTGCTTGATTCTATGATTCTATGATTCTTGGTTTTCATGGCTCTGAAAGTATGACAGAACATCACACCTCAGTTCTTTGATTCCATGATTTCATGCAGCAGTCTGCTGAGACAGAAGCAGACCTTGTATGACCTACTGGCTGGCCTCTTTGCTGGTCAGCCAGCCTTGACCTGCTAAACTGCTTAGGGTTTAATTGCTTGGTTTAATTGTTTACATTTGACCTGGTATTGTCAGATTTTTTTGCTATGCTTTTTGTGATGGTGTGAGAAAGTTTTGGCTTGAAAGAACAGGGAACCCCAAAGCCCCCAAAACCATTCCATGAGATGAAACCAAACCTGAGGAACCTGTGGTTTTCCTGTTCCTCCAGATACAGTTGAGGAAAGGGAAGTCTGATTTGAACCAGCAGGTGACTTCTCCAAACTCATCCACTTTGAAGCCAGCAGGGCAAGGGAGGGGATTCTGCCCCTTGGCTCTGATCTTCTCAGACCCCACCTGCAGTCCTGGGGGCAGTTCTGGAGCCCCCAGTACAAGAAGGACATGGAACTGTTGGAGTGAATCCAGAGGAGGCCATGAAGATGCTGAGAGGGCTGCAGCAGCTCTGCTATGACAACAGGCTGAGAGAGTTGGGACTCTGCAGCCTGGAGAAGAGAAGGCATTAAGGAGGCCTTGGAGTGGCCTTCCAGGATCTGAAGGGGGCTCCAGGAAGGCTGGGGAGAAACTATTGATAAGGTCTGGTAATGACAGGATGAGAGGTAATGGGCTTAAACTGGCAGAGGGGAGATCTAAACTGGCTGTTAGGAATGAGTTCTTCCCAGTGAGAGTGGTGAGACACTGGCACAGGCTGAGTGTGGTGAGACACTGGCACAGGTTGAAGGTGGTGAGACACTGGTACAGATTGAAGGTGGTGAGACACTGGCACAGATTGAGGGTGGTGAGACACTGGCACAGGTTTCCCAGGGAGGTTGTGGTGCACAGAAGCACCCAATGTGATCAAAGATCACATTGGGTGCTTCTGTGCTCCACAACCTCCCTGGAGGTGCTCAAGGGCAGGTTGGATGAGGTCTTGAGTGACCTGTTCTAGTGGAAGGTGCCCCTGCCTATGATGGGCAGTTGGAACTGGTTGAGCTTTCAGGTCCCTTCCAACCTCACCCATTCTACGAGGCACAGCAAAAGCTGATCCCGTCAAGGGAAGGCAGCACTTAAAACCCCTCCTGAAAGCAGACATGAGCTGTGACCAGCTCTTGATGTTGCAAATCAAGTTGTGTTTGAAACCCATGACACAGGCTTTCATCCCTCCCCTCCCTTCTCCAGCAACGGGAAGAACTTGTCTTCCCAACAAGCTGGATTCTAAGCTGTGCCTCAGGCTGCAGTGAGTCAAGGTTTCACAGGGGGTTGCTGGAGCAGTTCTTTCCTTTTGCTTTGTGGGGTTTGGTTTGGGTTTATTTTTCCTTCCCCTAAAAAGCTACCAGAGCCATTTCAGGCAGACTTAAAGTGAAGGAAAGTTAACCTTGTTTTCTAACTGGTAAAAGAGAGGAAAGCATTTACCAAGTAATAGCTGCTCTGTAGACAGTATTTATTTGTGCAGGATTGGATCACAGTATCAGAGTATCAGAGTATCACAGCATCACAGTGTCACAGTATCACAGCATCACAGTGTCACAGTATCACAGTATCACAGTATCATCAGGGTTGGAAGAGACCTCACAGATCATCAAGTCCAACCCTTTACCACAGAGCTCAAGGCCAGACCATGGCACCAAGTGCCACGTCCAGTCCTGCCTTGAACAGCTCCAGGGACGGCGACTCCACCACCTCCCCGGGCAGCCCATTCCAGTGTCCAATGACTCTCTCAGGGAAGAACTTTCTCCTCACCTCCAGCCTAAATCTCCCCTGGCACAGCCTGAGGCTGTGTCCTCTTGTTCTGGTGCTGGCCACCTGAGAGAAGAGAGCAACCTCCTCCTGGCCACAACCTCCCCTCAGGTAGTTGCAGACAGCAATGAGGTCTCCCCTGAGCCTCCTCCTCTCCAGGCTAACCAATCCCAGCTCCCTCAGCCTCTCCTCGTAGGGCTGTGCTCAAGGCCTCTCACCAGCCTCGTCGCCCTTCTCTGGACACACTCAAGCATCTCAATGTCCCTCCTAAACTGGGGGGCCCAGAACTGAACACAGTACTCAAGGTGTGGTCTAAGCAGTGCAGAGTACAGGGGCAGAATGACCTCCCTGCTCCTGCTGGCCACACCATTCCTGATGCAGGCCAGGATGCCACTGGCTCTCTTGGCCACCTGGGCACACTGCTGGCTCATGTTCAGGTGGGTATCAATCAGCACCCCCAGATCCCTCTCTGTTTGGCTGCTCTCAGCCACTCTGACCCCAGCCTGTATCTCTGCATGGGGTTGCTGTGGCCAAAGTGCAGCACCCTGCACTTGGAGCTATTGAAGCCATCCCCTTGGACTCTGCCCATCTGTCCAGGCGGTCAAGGTCCTGCTGCAGAGCCCTTCTGCCCTCCAACCCAGCCACATCTGCCCCCAGCTTGGTGTCATCTGCACACTTGCTGATGACTGACTCCATGCCCTCATCCAGATCATCTATGAAGATGTTAAAGAGGATGGGGCCCAGCACTGATCCCTGAGGGACACCACTAGTGACAGCTGCCAGCTGGATGTGGCACCATTCACCACCACTCTCTGGGTCCAGCCCTCCAGCCAGTTCCTAACCCAGCACAGAGTGTTGCCATCCAAGCCATGGGCTGACAGCTTAGCCAGCAGTTTGCTGTGGGGGACAGTGTCAAAGGCCTTGCTGAAGTCCAGACAGAGCACATCCACAGGCTCCCCACAGCCACCAAGCAGTCACCTGAGCATAGAAGGAGATCAGGTTGGAGAGGCAGGATCTGCCCTTCCTAAACCCATGCTGGATGTTACAACTGGTTGCAATTTCCTTTACTGGCAAAGTGTGGGGGGATGGGGTGTCTTTTTTTTTGCCTCTTTTATTGTTTTCTTTACCACCCCCACCCCCACCACCTTTTTTCCCCTGCTGACCTTCTTGTGGCCTTCCAGTATCTGAAGGGGACCTACAAACACCTGGGACTTTCTAGGCTATCAGTTAGTGGCAGGACTGGGGGGAATGGAGCAAAGCTGGAGGTGAGGAGATTCAGACATCAGACATTGTTCAGCAGGAGAGTGGTGAGAGTCTGAAATGGGTTGCCCAGGGAGGTGGCTAAGGCCCCATTCCTGTAAGTGGCTCTGTCCAACCTGCTCTAGGGTAGGGTGTCCCTGGGCATGGCAGGGGGGTTGGAACTGGCTGTTCCTTGTGCTCCCTTCCAGCCCTGACTGATTCTGTGATCTTTTTCCCCCTCTTTTTTTTTTCCCTCTCTGAAAGGGCAAGCACTTCTGGCTTAACAATGTTAATTCCAGGCATTCTTTGAGCTGGGTTTATGCTCCACCAGTAAGCTTTCGTTACAGTTTTCAGCTTTTCAGAAGGTTCCCTCTGCCAAAGTGCACTTAGCTGCCTAGCAGAGCCTGCTTTTAACTCACAGGCAAAAACAACAGTGTGGCAGTAAAGACAGAAAGAAAATTAAAACAGAGTCATGGAAAACATGTAATGATCTGGCTGCTAGATAGCATTGAATGACCTCTGTTTGAGCCAGTGCCTCTTGCAGCAGTGGACCATCAGTGCAGCTGAAGCAGTACTGCACACACCAGGTGAAGCCAGGCAGCTGAAAGGCTCCCTTATCACTTGGCTGTACAGTGTGACTCAGCCTCCTATACCCTGTTTGCTAGCTGAAAACACACATAGGAATCAAGAGTGCTTATTTATCAAAGGCAGCAGCTTTCAGACACACTCTGACTTCATCAGAGAGAAGCTACTTACCTTGTCCCAGACCTCACAGAGTCAGCCTACCTCAGGGACTTTAAGTCAAGCTCTGTGTTTTCCTCACAAGGCAGCACTCTTTGCCCCACTGTATATTGTCCCCAGGTTAAAGAGCATACTGTGCAATTCTACAGACTATACACAGCCAGGCAGGTTATTTGTTGAGATCATGATTCAAAAGCTCATGGTTATTCATTTCCCTTCCTTTTTGGATCAGTGCTGGGCCCAGTCCTGTTCAATATCTTTATTGATGATCTGGACGAGGGGATTGAGTCCAGCATCAGTGAGTTTGCAGATGACACCAAGCTAGGAGCAGCTGTGGAGCTGTTGGAAGGTAGGAGAGCAGGCAGGCAGAGAGGGAGCTGGGGGTGCTGGTAGAGAGGAGCTGAAGATGAGGCAGCAGTGTGCCCAGGTGGCCAAGAGAGCCAATGGCATCCTGGCCTGCATCAGGAACAGTGTGGCCAGTAGGACAAGGGAGGTTATTCTGCCCCTGTACTCAGCACTGGTCAGGCCACACCTTGAGTGCTGTGTCCAGTTCTGGGCCTCTCAATGCAAGAGAGATGTTGAAGTGCTGGAAGGTGTTGAGAGAAGGGCAGCAAGGCTGGTGAGGGGCCTGGAACACAAACCTGTGAGGAGAGGCTGAGGGAGCTGGGGGTGTGCAGCCTGCAGCAGAGGAGGGTCAGGGCAGAGCTCATTGCTGTCTACAACTACCTGAAGGGAGGCTGTAGCCAGGTGGGGGTTGGTCTCTTCTCCCAGGCAACCACCCACAGAACAAGGGGACACAGTCTCAAGCTGTGCCAGGGCAGGTCTAGGTTGGATGTTAGGAGGAAGTTGTTGTCAGAGAGAGTGATTGGCATTGGAATGGGCTGCCCAGGGAGGTGGTGGAGTCACCGTCCCTGGAGGTGTTCAAGAAGAGACTGGATGAGGCACTTAGTGCCATGGTCTGGTTGACTGGCTAGGGCTGGGTGCTAGGTTGGACTGGATGATCTTGGAGCTCTCTTCCAACCTGGTTGGTTCTCTGAGTCTATGATTCTTTTTGTGCCAAGGAGCCAAAGCAACACGAACACTGAGCCAGCTGTTTCTCACGTGTATCAAAATACACACTTGCTACGAGTCCAAGGGAAGTGCATTTGAAATCTTCATGCAGACAAAACTCTGATTTCATACACACTTCTACTCCTGAAAAAGTTCCAGGATAAAACAGAAGGCAAACACTTCGTGGTGTCAGAAGGAAGAAAACAACAAACAGAACCCTGGGTATACTTTGTAGATTGCCTCATTACCTTGTGAGGGGTCTCTTTTGTCTACCTGTGATTTGCTCTAGAACACCTAGACTGCAAACTCTTCTTATACAGGCCACAAACATCAACTGTGATTGAATATGTGCAAAACTGAAAGGAAACAGTAGCATAGTTCTGCAATACCTGCATTACAAGGACAGTCAAAACACTGATTAATCCTCTTTCTTTTCCTACCTGTCCCCTCTGGTGAGCACAGAGGGGAAAAACAAGAGGCAGTGCACAAATACCAGTCCCCACCCATACATCAGTATCCTGCCAACCTGCACCTCCTTTGGTGTGCAGCTAAACCTTCACTGTGATTTAGATGCCAAGGGACATCATTGTAAAAATAATCAGGGCTTTAGCATCAGCAGAGGAACTACATTATTCCAACTCAATCCTTTCCCCAAAATGTCCTTCAACCTGCATCCAAAGCTAAGCTAAAGCTGTCCTTACCAAGATCAAAAGCCTAAAGTGTTGTCCACTCAGCATTCCACTCTTGACATAAACTCATTTTTCTTACTATAAGCAAAAAAAATAAACCCAGATTATTCTGATGACAAAAAAAAAAAGAAGTCATCACTTAACAGATTATTTCCATGCATCTTTTCCCACAGGTATTCAGGTGACTGACCCAGTGACCACTGAGGATGTTCAATCTCTTCTGCTGGAAGTATTTCACTTGACAAATAGAAGTAGAAGTTGAAGATCAGAGACTGAACCGGACACTTTCTAGGCTAGTGGCTTTGGAATCCTTCTTTGTATTCTATAAACCAGAGAAAAGCTTCAACAGCACTGTCTGAGGGGGCAAGGACAGTAAATTAATGATAAACCACAATTCAAAACACTGAGCCAGTGTACAGGGTTAACCCTCCAGGGAGAGTAACCCTGAACCTGGCCCTAGGTGGTCTTGCCCCTTCCCCGGGGGGGGGGGGTCTGAACACCACCAGAGGGTGGTTAGCTCACTCTCCCTTCCTGTCCCATAAAAGCAGGGGGATTGCCTGTTTCACTCTCTCTCTGCATCTCCCTGCATACCAGCATCACCATCTGTTCCTGGGTTCTCTTTATTCTACCACGTGGCCATCACACAGGAGGGGGACAAAGCCATCACCATCAGGGATCAGTGCTGGGCCCCACCCTCTTTAACAGCTTCATAGATGATCTGGATGAGGGCATGGAGTCAGTCATCAGCAAGTGTGCAGATGACACCAAGCTGGGGGCAGATGTGGCTGGGTTGGAGGGCAGAAGGGCTCTGCAGCAGGACCTTGACCGCCTGCACAGATGGGCAGAGTCCAAGGGGATGACTTCAATAGCTCCAAGTGCAGGGTGCTGCACTTTGGCCACAGCAACCCCATGCAGAGATACAGGCTGGGGTCAGAGTGGCTGAGAGCAGCCAGAGAGAGAGGGATCTGGGGGTGCTGATTGATACCTGCCTGAACATGAGCCAGCAGTGTGCCCAGGTGGCCAAGAGAGCCAGTGGCATCCTGGCCTGCATCAGGAATGGTGTGGCCAGCAGGAGCAGGGAGGTCATTCTGCCCCTGTACTCTGCACTGGTTAGACCACACCTTGAGTCCTGTGTTCAGTTCTGGGACCCCCAGTTTAGGAGGGACATTGAGATGCTTGAGCATGTCCAGAGAAGGGCAACGAGGCTGGGGAGAGGCCTTGAGCACAGCCCTACGAGGAGAGGCTGAGGGAGCTGGGATTGGTTAGCCTGGAGAAGAGGAGGCTCAGGGGAGACCTTATTGCTGTCTGCAACTACCTGAGGGGTGGTTGTGGCCAGGAGGAGGTTGCTCTCTTCTCTCAGGTGGCCAGCACCAGAACAAGAGGACACAGCCTCAAGCTGTGCCAGGGGAAATTTAGGCTGGAGGTGAGGAGAAAGTTCTTCCCTGAGAGAGTCATTGGACACTGGAATGGGCTGCCCGGGGAGGTGGTGGAGTCGCCGTCCCTGGAGCTGTTCAAGGCAGGACTGGACGTGGCACTTGGTGCCATGGTCTGGCCTTGAGCTCTGTGGTAAAGGGTTGGACTTGATGATCTGTGAGGGCAGAAGGAAGCCCTGGCTCAGGCAGGTCACTGCCAGCACACACAGCTCCAGCAGATCTGTTACATGAGCTCATCAAGCTCTGGCTTACAAGTAGCTAAGCTTCCTGCCCTGCTGTCGTTTTTGGAGCCCTATTATTCAGTGTGTTTGTGCCTATTTAGGACCAACTCAGGAGATATTTTTTGCCTGCTGTTGTTGTTCTGTTTCAGTGGCTCTTCTCACTCAGTGTTGTGCTCAGTGTTGAGCTCTGTGGTAAAGAGTTGGAAGTGACAATCTATGAGGTCTCTTCCAACCTTGGTGATACTGTGACACTGTGATACTGTGATACAACTGGGTTGCATTTATACCATTTTGTATTTGCTATTTTTCCTTCCCTATCCTTTGTAACTTCCCTACCTCAGATACCTCTTTAAGTCATTGTTAAACTTTTCTTTTTAACTTCCAAATCGAGTGAGATTGATTTATTTGGGTGTGCTTACCTTCCTCTCTCTCTCTCTCTCTCCTTCTCATCCCTCTCTTTTGGGAAAGGAGGGGGAAGAGGGAAGGGCACTCTACAAATTGTTATTGGTTCTACCCAATTTTTCTGAGTCTCTGGAAATCTACATTAGAACTGAGACAAGCAGGCAGGAAACACATTGAATATTTTAAGTGACTGCAAAACGTTTGAACCTGCTTACAAGAAGATTATGCTTTAGAAGTATCAAAGTGCTCAGGGTAAGTTGGAAGGTGCCATGCTGCTCCAAAACACCTGTTGTAGCTCAAGTGTTGCACAACCCTGATTAGCTTGCCACGGGAAAGGTGATCACAGATCAGTGTGATCAAAGGCAATACCACAGGGACTCCAGACCATTCAATGTGAATTATGCCATAGACCTTTACTGATCATTTTGCTCTCAATAAATACCCTCAGCCACAGGGCACACACACACACATTAGCATAATGTGTAATGCTAGGAGCAGCTGTGGAGCTGTTGGAGGGTAGCAGAGCCCTGCAGAGGGACCTGGCCAGGCTGGATGGGTGGGCAGAGGCCAATGGGATGAGATTGAACAAGGCCAAGGGCAGGGTTCTGCACTTTGGCCACAACAACCCCAAGCAGCACTACAGGCTGGGAATGAGTGGCTGAGAGCAGCCAGGCAGAGAGGGCCCTGGGGGTGCTGGTAGACAGTAGGTGGAAGATGAGGCAGCAGTGTGCCCAGGTGGCCAAGAGAGCCAATGGCATCCTGGCCTGCATCAGGAACACTGTGGGCAGCAGGACAAGGGAGGTTATTCTGCCCCTGTACTCAACACTGTCAGGCCACATCTTGAGCTGCTGTGTCCAGTTCTGGGCCCCTCAACTCAAGAGAGATGTTGAGGTGCTGGAAGGTGTCCAGAGAAGGGCAACAAGGCTGGTGAGGGGCCTGGAGCACAAATCCTATGAGGAGAGGCTGAGGGAGCTGGGGGTGTGCAGCCTGCAGCAGAGGAGGCTCAGGGCAGAGCTCATTGCTGTCTGCAACTACCTGAAGGGACATTGTAGCCAGGTGGGGGGTGGCCTCTTCTGCCAGACAACCAGCAATAGAACAAGAGGACACAGTCTCAAGTTGTGCTGGGGGAGGTCTAGGCTGGATGTTAGGAGGAAGTTCTTCCCAGAGAGAGTGATTGGCATTGGAATGGGCTGCCCAGGGAGGTGGTGGTGGCACCATCCCTTGAGGTCTTCAAGAAAAGCCTGGATGAGGCACTTAGTGCCATGGTCTGGTTGACTGGCTAGGGCTGGGTGCTAGGTTGGACTGGATGATCTTGGAGGTCTCTCCCAACCTGGTTGATTCTATGATTCTATGGTGCATTAACCAGACTAATTCCTAAGAAAGCAAGGCTGCCTGCAACACAGCTGACCTCTTACTCATCATATGCTCCTCTATGGCCTCTTTTGATCCACTTTGCTGCTCGTAGACTTCAAACCCTGAAACACGTGTGAAAATCCACTGTCAATTACTGAAAGGCCATGCTACTTTACAGAGCACCTACACAGTAATTTGCAAAGCCACTAAAAGCTCAGTGATGTGAGATGTGACGCTGTGAGGTCAAACATGACACTCTGGTTATGAGAGATGAAGAGGAGGAGAGTTTGTGAATCTTAAGAAGCAGCTGGGATTTGAAGTGGTCTGTGAATTCTTACAACCAGAAGGTCTGCAAAACCAAAGGGAAGAAAACAAGCTGAGGTTGGGTTTTGTATCACTTTTAGCAGCACAGACCTCAAGATGCAAGATCTCAGATTGTTTCAAGGGAGTAAGTTGAGATAACAGCAACTTGACCTACTGTGAAATTTCATGAGCAGAGAAATCCAGGAGAGAACTTAATAAGGGACTAGGAGAATGCTGGTTAAGCTACAACAAAGTGTTAAGATTTTATCTGACTAACATCTGAGAAAGAATGGTATAAATGAATTATCTGCCCCAACAGCATGAAATCAGCTTTCTGTAGCATACAATCTGCATGGCCCAGGCTGTTCTGTGGAGTTGATATCTTGTTGGAAAAAATCCAAGCAATATTTCTCTTTTTTATTCTGCAAAACCATTCTGCTGCTTGAACTGGAGCCAATATGTGCACTCATGAGCTATCCTTAACCTCACTTGTAATTTAGTTAGGCCAGAACTGCATTTACAGTGCTGTGGATAAGCTACAGCAAGGGCCTCGTCTTGAAGCTGTTATTTTAGGTGCAGCAAGTCCACTTAAAGCTTCCTGTCTCCTAATGCAACCTTGTGCTGATTCTGAAGACAGAATAAACCCTTCCACAGAAAGTCTGGTGGAGGAAAACCAACACCAGCTTTGCTTGAGAGGAGAAAAGAACAATGGCTTTAGATGTCTGTTGGTATTCTCTAAGATCTCTAAACCAGAATTCCAGTAAGGACTCACTTCAATTACTCTGGCTGAGGCATCTGCCTCCAACATCTACTGATACAATCCCCTTCTTGGACCAAACACAGAATATATCTGGTTGAAAGAGACCTCAAAGATCAGCACAGTAAAGATTCAGCCCTTCGGCCTGAGTGCAGACAGGATTGTCCTTCAGGGTTGCACGTTTGGGTTAGCACAGGAACTCTATTGCACTGCCACTTGTCACTGTTCAAGCCAGCAGAAATCCTGTCAGAGATGTGCTGCAGCAGAACCAAGCCACAGATTCTTTCATACTCTGTTCATGCCTGGTGAATGTGGGGCAGGCTGTGGATGTAGTCTACTTGGACTTCAGCAAAGCCTTTGACACTGTCTGCCACAAGAAGCTCCTGGCCAAGCTGGCAGCTCATGGCTTGGACAGATTCACTCTGTGCTGGATCAAGAACTGGCTGGATGGCAGAGCTCAGAGAGTGGTGGTGAATGGTGCCACATCCAGTTGGCAGCTGCCACTAGTGGTGTTCCCCAAGGATCAGTGCTGGGCCCAGTCCTGTTCAATATCTTTATTGATGACCTGGATGAGGGGATTGAGTCCAGTATCAGTAAGTTTGCAGATGACACCAAGCTAGGAGCAGGTGTTGATCTATTGGAAGGTAGGAGAGCTCTGCAGAGGGACCTGGCCAGGCTGGATGGGTGGGCAGAGGCCAATGGGATGAGACTGAACAAGGCCAAGTGCAGGGTTCTGCACTTTGGCCACAACAACCCCAAGCAGCACTACAGGCTGGAGACTGAGTGGCTGAGAGAAGCCAGGAGGAAAGGGACCTGGGGGTACTGATAGACAGTAAGCTGAAGATGAGGCAGCAGTGTGTCCAGGTGGCCAAGAGAGCCAATGGCATCCTGGCCTGCATCAGGAACAGTGTGGCCAGTAGGACAAGGGAGGTTATTCTGCCCCTGTACTCAGCACTGGTCAGACCACACCTTGAGTACTGTGTCCAGTTCTGGGCCCCTCAATTCAAGAGAGATGTTGAGGTGCTGGAACATGTCCAGAGAAGGGCAACGAAGCTGGTGAGGGGCCTGGAACACAAACCCTATGAGGAGAGGCTGAGGGAGCTGGGGGTGTGCAGCCTGAGGAAGAGAAGGCTCAGGGCAGACCTCATTGCTGTCTACAACTACCTGAAGGGAGGCTATAGCCAGGTGGGGTTGGGCTCTTCTCCCAGGCAACCAGCAATAGAACAAGGGGACACAGTCTCAAGTTGTGCTGGGGGAAGTCTAGGCTGGATGTTAGGAGGAAGTTGTTGGCAGAGAGAGTGATTGGCATTGGAATGGGCTGCCCAGGGAGGTGGTGGAGTCACCATCCCTGGAGGTCTTCGAGAGGAGACTGGCTGGGGCACCTAGTGCCATGGTCTGGTTGACTGGCTAGGGCTGGGTGCTAGGTTGGACTGGATGATCTTCCAACCTGGTTGATTCTATGATTCTATGATTCTATGGCAAGGTATAAAATCCCACCAAGACCTGAGCACAGAGCTGTGTGTCCTAAGTATCATGTACAGACTTCTGTGAAGCCCATGTTCTCCTGCTTACCAGAAACCCACCTGACACCTCGTGGAGTCCAGACTTCCAAGAGAACATAGTAAAATTAATACAAACACACAAAAGGGAGGACTGTATCAACCATTACAACTATCCTCTGCCTTTAAAACAAACCTGCAGTGAATCAGCAGCTTTACCTACTTTAGAATATGAAAATAACCTAAGAACAGCATTAAGAGAACATTCTGGTAAGCCTTTAGAAGAGCAGCTAAAGTGGTGAAGTGCCTTGAACACCAACTGTGTGAGCAACACTCGAGGGAACTGGGGCTGTGTAACCCTCAGAAGAGGAGGCTGAGGTGAGACTTTATCTACCTAAAAGGAGGTTGGAGTGAGGTGGGGGCTGGCCTCCCCTCACATGCAACAAGAGACAGAGAGGAGAAACTGGCCTCAAGTTGTGCCAAAAGAGGTGCTGGTTGGATGTTAGGCAAATCTCTTCACAGAAAGGGTTATCAGGCGCTGGAACAGGCTGCTCAGAGAGGTGGTAGAGTCACCATCCCTGGGGTGGTTTAAAAGTCCCATGGATGTGGTGCCAAGGGATGCAGTTTAGTGGCAGTAGCAGTGGGATTGTGAGGTCTAGACAAGCAGTTGGACTTGCTGATCTCAAAGGTCTCTCCCAACCTCAATGGTTCTATAGTAGTGGCCTTGATAAAAGATTCTGTTGTTTTTTTATGAGAGTTGCATTAGCTATCTTTACTTTATTTATGTATTAGAATAAATAGGAAGAAACTATTAATTAAATGCCACATTAAAAGTCAGCAGTTTGTAATCCATACGCCCCAGGACAATATTCTGGAATACTGTTGCCCAAAAGAATCCTTACACACCCAAAAGAATTCCTTCAACAACACAGAGGAAAGCAAGAAATAATTCTGTGAGGTTTATTGGTATTGAGTTACAGTCCCACTACAACTGGCTAAATTTCTTTACTACTAAATTGCAACACATAAAAATAAAACATTACAAAGCTGATTGCTGAGTGAGCTCTAAAAACCAAACCCACTCACAAAAAAATACTACTCACAAAAAAGCAGGCTGTTCTGGACACAAAACTACATGTGCATTGATATTTATGGGCCAGTTCAGTCAGGATTGTAAGAATAGCTTTGTTTTCTGTATTACAGCTGCTTTCTGTGCAAGGATCCAACACAAAGGTTGTTCTTGGGCTTATAAATTACTATAGGCAAAGAAGAACTTGACTGACAAGATACAGGTCTCTTACTCTTCTTCATGGCAAGAACACTGTCTTCCTTTGGAGGAGGCACAAGTACAGGTTTCCATGGAATGGGGTTACAATAGGCTGGAGCTGGATACCAATTCCCATCACCACGCCCTAAAACGTTTAGAAAACACACATAACTAACCGAGAGTATTTAAACCACAAGCTTTACAATGCAAACAGGTGTAGCAATCACCTGGCCCAACCAAGAACAGCAGAGACTTTGGAGGAAGAGAGCACAGGCACATCACATCATTTACATGCTTCAGAGTCAGAAATCTGCCATCTCAAAAAGGACAAAAACTAAGTGGGGCTCGCAAAACAGATCGACAGCATTCTTTTGTCTTTAAAACAAAGCAGGATTACAGAAAGCAAGAAGGTGTGATGCAGGAGCAGAGGAAAATGGAAAGGAAACCTGAGCTCAGAACACAGGTCAATTTCCACAGCTCCTTTTTCTGCCAGTCTCTTATTAATCTTTTGTGTCTTACAACTCCAGCTCTTTTCTAAGGGGGATTCAAGTGTGATAAGGTGGCAGACACCTTCTGTAACATGAACTTTACAAGCATGCTAACAGAACTGATTCACTTCACAGGAACCAGGAATTGCTTTTAGTGATCTCTATGCCTGCCAAAGAAAATGAGATCAAAGTAAATTACAATTTGCTATGCCACTTTATTATCTCAAACAATAGAATTTTCCTCCTAAGCAATGTGAAGGGCTATAAAAATAAGCAAAGGGTTTCCAAGTAAAAGCTTCTCTGACTTACTCCACACAAGATATTCGTTCCAATGTGCTGAAATTAGCTACTGATGAACATCTTAAACAGGATCCATTAGACACAAGAAGATGAGAGGGAAGGAACCACAAAGCAAAGTCAGTACACAGCAGCAGTACAAACCTGTAGAATTCCCATGTGGGAAGCCATAGCCATTTAAAACAGGGCGTGGTTTATTCCTAGCATTATGAAGCCATTCCTTAAAGACCTTCTCTGACCTTGCTTTCTTCTCCTGCAGCTCAGCTTCCCTTTCTTTTTCTTTTTCCTAAAAAGAAAAACCATCTGAGATACTTATAGACAATGCCCTGTCTGGTAGCCACAAGCTGATAAATAGGTTCCCAGATTGCTGCATGCATTTGAAGTGTTTTCAAGTGCAAATACTTTTTTTCTGACAACAGAAAAATTGAAAATAAAATGAAAGACACCAACCTCCACATTAATCCAGTAAAAGGTAAAAGCTCTGGAAGACTACATGTAGAAGAAACTCTTAATGCAGTGGGGAAATGACCAAGGCCTACTGTGTTGCCATTAACCCAAAGAGGTTCTCATTCACCCACATTCTCACAGCCCTATATCAGCCCTGACTGGGATGCCTCCAAGTCTGCAGCAGGCTTGGAAAACCATTCATCAGAAGTAAAACCTGTAGGTATCACAGTATCACAGTATCATCAGGGTTGGAAGAGACCTCACAGATCATCAAGTCCAACCCTTTACCACAGAGCTCAAGACCAGACCATGGCACCAAGTGCCAAGTCCAATCTTGCCTTGAACAGCTCCAGGGACGGCGACTCCACCACCTCCCCGGGCAGCCCATTCCAGTGTCCAATGACTCTCTCAGGGAAGAACTTTCTCCTCACCTCCAGCCTAAATCTCCCCTGGTGCAGCCTGAGGCTGTGTCCTCTTGTTCTAGTGCTGGCCACCTGAGAGAAGAGAGCAACCTCCTCCCGGCCACAACCTCCCCTCAGGTAGTTGTAGACAGCAATAAGGTCCTCCCTGAGCCTCCTCTTCTCCAGGCTAACCAATCCCAGC
This sequence comes from Pogoniulus pusillus, assembly GCF_015220805.1. Classification (NCBI taxonomy): domain Eukaryota; kingdom Metazoa; phylum Chordata; class Aves; order Piciformes; family Lybiidae; genus Pogoniulus; species Pogoniulus pusillus. The sequence continues at coordinate 18,956,790 of NC_087287.1, read as the reverse complement.
TCCCTCAGCCTCTCCTCGTAGGGCTGTGCTCAAGGCCTCTCCCCAGCCTCGTCGCCCTTCTCTGGACACGCTCAAGCATCTCAATGTCCCTCCTAAACTGGGGGGGCCCAGAACTGAACACAGCACTCAAGGTGTGGTCTAACCAGTGCAGAGTACAGGGGCAGAATGACCTCCCTGCTCCTGCTGGCCACACCATTCCTGATGCAGGCCAGGATGCCACTGGCTCTCTTGGCCACCTGGGCACACTGTTGGCTCATGTTCAGGTGGGTATCAATCAGCACCCCCAGATCCCTCTCTGTCTGGCTGCTCTCCAGCCACTCTGACCCCAGCCTGTATCTCTGCATGGGGTTGTTGTGGCCAAAGTGCAGCACCCTGCACTTGGAGCTATTGAAGCCATCCCCTTGGACTCTGCCCATCTGTCCAGGCAGTCAAGGTCCTGCTGCAGAGCCCTTCTGCCCTCCAACCCAGCCACATCTGCCCCCAGCTTGGTGTCATCTGCACACTTGCTGATGACTGACTCCATGCAGTACAGACATAGCATTTGGATTTAAACCAAGTTTAGTTGATCCTGTGAATATGGGTTTAAGAACATACATGCTGAAGGATGTATGTGGTTTAAATCTGTTTGATGACTTCCCTTTTCTTGGGTTTCATGGTCCTTGTGCTGCACATGTCAGAGACTCAGCAGAGACACAGAATCACTTTGTTAAGCAAAAAAGGAACACCACCAGCACAGAATATTTAAGTGAGTTATAATTAAATGGGAAATTATGAAACATTGCAAAACGAAGGTCATTAAGGCCTGCAAAGTGATCATATATAGCTTAAGCTATTTTAAAGTTAGTCCAAATACATTATTATATGCACTTGTGACATCCTTACAAGTGTGTTCTGCACTTTAAGAACAACTGCTGTAATTACAGGGGGAATAAAGATAAACTCCTCTCTCTTCAACCCTCCTCCACATTCAGCTACAACAACAATGTAGTAGTTCTATAATGTTACAAATTCTACTGAAAAATTATCCTGCAATTTTAAATAAATGAAAATACAACCAACCAGCTTCACAGATAAGGTTGTGAGGAGGTTGTAGGCAGGTGGAGGTTGGGCTCTTCTCCCAGGCAACCACTGATAGAACAAGGGGACACAGTCTCAAGTTGTGCTGGGGGAAGTCTAGGCTGGATGTTAGGAGGAAGTTGTTGTCAGAGAGAGTGATTGGCATTGGAATGGGCTGCCCAGGGAGGTGGTGGAGTCACCGTCCCTGGAGGTGTTGAAGCAAAGCCTGTCTGGGGCACTTAGTGCCATGGTCTGGTTGACTGGATAGGGCCGGGTGCTAGGTTGGACTGGATGATCTTGGAGGTCTCTTCCAACCTGCTTGATTCTATGATTCTATGATCTGGTCATACATTTCATGACCATTACCAATATGTGATGTTTCAGAGGAACTGTGGATGATTCCTGTAAAGGCAGCCTCGTGAGAGCATTTGTTCCAGTGAACTAGAAGACCTCAAAGCCTGTGTTTTAGGAAGCTTACAATAAGAGGACCTCTGAAGCTCACTATAAAAATACTGAGTGATTCATTTGAAGTAACATTAAAATTAGAACTCCTAGCACCAGGTATGAAGCAAAATGCTTTTAATCAGAAATCTGTGCAACAGTGGAGCTGGGAGAAAAATTTGCATAATGATGACTGTTGTCTGTCTGGGTCAGCCTGCAATGGACTGAGTAACAAAGGCACACTCTGTGCTTTGAGTTTCTCTTTCCCTTATCACAATTTCAGTGGATCCAATGGACTGAGTAACAAAGGCATACTCTGTGCTTTGAGTTTCTCTTTCCCTTATCACAGTTTCAGTGGGTTTGCAAAGACTCTTAACAACAACCCATTAATGTGCATCTTGCTTTGCTGACCACATCTCAACATCCTCAAGGCATGCTACAAGTTTTGAAAGTTTGAGCCACTTGATAAATTCTAAGCAGATTAAGCAACTAATTCTTCACTGAGAGAGTCATTGGGCACTGGAATGGGCTGCCTGGGGAGGGTGGAGTCGTCGTCCCTGGGGCAGTTCAAGGCAAGGTTGGATGTGGCACTTGGTGCCATGGTCTAGCCTTGGGCACTGTGGTAAAGGGTTGGACTTGATGATCTGTGAGGTCTCTTCCAACCTTGGTGATACTGTGATACTGTAATGCATTTAATGCACATCAAGTAATCCCACCCAAATAAATGACTCATTGATGAATACCTTCTCTTTCTTCTTCTTCTCTGCTTCTTCAGCTCTCTTCTTCTTTAACCATTCTTTATACTTTACTTCTGCCTTTTCTTGCAACTGCATTTTTTCTAGTTCCCTTGTGGCTTTTTCTGCCATTTCTTTGCTCAGCTTTCGTTCCCTTTCCCTCCTTTCCTAAACAAAACAGACCAAAGAAACAGAAGAGAAACTTTTCAGCGTATTTCCATGAGCAATTATTTTGAGGAATACAGTTCATTCAATGATGTAATTCCAAATAAATTATCATACCCCAGAAAAAAACCATTGTGCTGTAAATTATTTGAAGACAGAACTTATTAACTGCTAGGCTCCATGAAAACATAGTTTTAAACATATAAACTTGTCACAAAATAAGAAGATAAAAAATTAATTTTAGGACTGCTAATGCTATTAAATTTGCTACTGTCCTATACACACAAATATTTTTAAAACACTTCAGACACTTCTCAAAATTGCTGAGAAACAAGTAAGAGTTGCAGCTATTGACAGCAGTGTGGTAGTTGGACCTTTCAGAGATCCAAAGCAAACCACAGTTGCAAAGAGAACTCAGGCAAACTGCCCCCTTCTAAGAGCTATAATCTCTGAGGTGTTTCTTCACCTAGACCAAATGTCACTGGTGCTGGAATGTGTCCAGAGAAGGGCAACAAAGCCAGAGAGGGGCCTGGAACAGAAACCTTATGAGGAGAGGCTGAGGGAGCTGGGGGTGTGCAGCTTGGAGGAGAGGAGGCTCAGGGGTGACCTCATTGCTGTCTACAACTACCTGAAGGGAGGTTGTAGCCAAGTGGGGTTGGTCTTTTCTCCCAGGCAACCAGCAATAGAACAAGGGGACACAGCCTCAAGTTGTGCCGGGGGAAGTCTAGGCTGGATGTTAGGAGGAAGTTCTTCCCAGAGAGAGTGATTGGCACTGGAATGGGCTGCCCAGGGAGGTGGTGGAGTTGCCTTCCCTGAAGGTGCTCAAGAAAAGCCTGGATGAGGCACTTGGTGCCATGGTCTGGTTGACAGGTTGGACTGGATGATCTTGGAGGTCTCTTCCAACCTGGTTGATTCTATGATTGTTGGGGTAATCTCTTGTCAAACATCCTCATCTGACCTCACAAAACCATGAGCCAGTAACTACATTATTTCACTTCTAAGGCATTCCAGGGAACATCAGCTGAATCTGTTCTGCAGCACAGGGGAAGTGAGCAGATACGAATGTGGTCCAACGCACAGTCTGCAATGTAAGACTTCAGAGAACTACAAAATGATGGAAGTATTACTAATACCATTTCACAACACTTTGTAGGGCCTGCACATCTGATCAAATTCTTACAACTAAGACCAATTGATTTCATTCTGGGGAAAAAGTAAAGTTGAGGTTATGAAATGCTTTCACAAAGAACAGAAGCAAGATCTCCTTTTATGATCAGGTTACCCGCTTGGTGAACGTGGGGCAGGCTGTGGATGTAGTCTACTTGGACTTCAGCAAAGCCTTTGACACTGTCTGCCACAAGAAGCTCCTAGCCAAGCTGGCAGCTCATGGTTTGGACAGATTCACTCTGTGCTGGATCAAGAACTGTCTGTAAGGCAGAGCCCAGAGAGTGGTGGTGAATGGTGCCACATCCAGCTGGCAGCTGGCACTAGTGGTGTTCCCCAAGGCTCAGTGCTGGGCCCAGTCCTGTTCAATATCTTTATTGATGATCTGGGCAAGGAGATTGAGCCCAGCATCAGTGAGTTTGCAGATGACACCAAGCTAGGAGCAGCTGTGGAGCTGTTGGAAGGTAGGAGAGCCCTGCAGAGGGACCTGGCCAGGCTGGATGGGTGGACAGAGGCCAATAGGATGAGATTGAAGAAGGCCAAGTGCAGGGTGCTGCACTTTGGCCACAACAACCCCAAGCAGCACTACAGGCTGGGGACTGAGTGGCTGGAAAGCAGCCAGGTGGAAAGGGATCTGGGGATACTGATAGATAGTGGCTGAAGATGAGGCAGCAGTGTGCCCAGGTGGCCAAGAGAGCCAATGGCATCCTGGCCTGCATCAGGAATGGTGTGGCCAGCAGGAGCAGGGAGGTCATTCTGCCCCCGTACTCTGCACTGGTTAGACCACACCTTGAGTGCTGTGTTCAGTTCTGGGCCCCCCAGTTTAGGAGGGACATTGAGATGCTTGAGCGTGTCCAGAGAAGGGCAACGAGGCTGGGGAGAGGCCTTGAGCACAGCCCTACGAGGAGAGGCTGAGGGAGCTGGGATTGGTTAGCCTGGAGAAGAGGAGGCTCAGGGGAGACCTCATTGCTGTCTACAGCTACCTGAGGGGAGGTTGTGGCCAGGAGGAGGTTGCTCTCTTCTCTCAGGTGGACAGCACCAGAACAAGAGGACACAGCCTCAGGCTGCACCAGGGGAAATTTAGGCTGGAGGTGAGGAGAAAGTTCTTCACTGAGAGAGTCATTGGACACTGGGATGGGCTGCCCGGGGAGGTGGTGGAGTCGCCGTCCCTGGAGCTGTTCAAGGCAGGATTGGACGTGGCACTTGGTGCCATGGTCTGGCCTTGAGCTCTGTGGTAAAGGGTTGGACTTGATGATCTGTGAGGTCTCTTCCAATCCTAATAATACTGTGATACTGTGATCATACAAAAAGCAAGTAAATATAGGAAAAGTGGAAAAAAAAAAGCCCCCCCCTCCCATACCTACAATTACAAGCAGAAATAGACTGAAAACCTTTCTAAAGACTGCAGTTAAATGGCAGGGAAGCCTCTCCAATTATATACCTTTAATCACAATACTTCAGGTGAGTTCAGTTACTCTCTAGGCTGACCCAAAGTTAAATTAAGTTCTATGTAAGCAACGATCTGCCGTGCACACTACCATGAAAGCTTGAAAACCTGCTGTTTTCTTTCCAGTGAGACATGCTTAAGACAGGGAGACTCCCTGCACAACTGCAGACTTTGCAGCTGGCTAGAAATTGTTCTGCAGACAAATCAGAAGCTCTTCCTCTTTCCTGCACAGAGCAGCTTTTCCTTCATAGAGTTAGCGTACACCACATTCCCAGCTGCTTTAATAACCTGGTTCATGTCAAGTTCCTGTCACCCTGCCTTTCCCAGCTTCCCCCTATTCTCATTATTTTCCCTTATACAAGCCCATCAAAAATGCTAGGAATGTGCATATTAATGTAGATGTTTTTCAACCTTCCCTTCACTCTCCTTCCATGTATACGTGGGGGGAGGGGAATGATACAATTCGTTTATGCTTGCTGCTGTCAGATTGGGTTTTTAACATGCTCTTTGATCTTGTGTTCAAAACAGACATGATCTATTCACTAAACCACTAGTAAATTCACACACACTTTAAAATATGATTACAGGTATTACATAAATTAAGGTATTGATTGTAAAACACCCAACTCCTCAGTGCAAGAAAGGCTCGTTCTCCTGCCACCCCACCCAAGCACATTATTAAGGAGAAAGGATAGAAATCTACCCTGCAGCTTGACTGCTCTGGGCTGTGATCCTATCACAGCTTGGAAGCTAATGAAGCCCGAGCTAGGTCAGTACTTGAAAATCTCCCACCCAAAACAAATCCATCTGTCCCACAAAGATGGTGACTCAGTAGACAACGTGTCTGAGTCAGTACCAAACTGATGTCTCATGGGCAAAAGTACTGACTTGTGAAGAAAATTCAGACTTAACTATACATGGAGAACCAGCAGAGGAATTTAAAATTTCAAGCAGCATCCCATTTTCTCCCTGACAGAAGGTAGAAAATATCAGTTGGAACAAGGTGAACTTTAAGGACCTTTCTAACCCAAACCATTCTATGAATCTACAAATAAAAGAAGTGAAACCGTCAGTGAACAAAAACAGTGCTCAAGCTTTGCTTCCTAAGCTGATCCCTAAAGAATGAAATTTAACAGCCAGAGCACCACAAGTGACATGACCATGCATCAAAATGCAAGAAAACTGGTTTGGCATACAGAAAACCAGCAGAACTCTTTCATGAACACACATTAATGACACAAGTTTATCTCACACTCACAGTATGAAGATTTTTCCACCAGTGTCTCCTGGTTCTGGATGCTTAAGATGAAGGCAAAGGTTTCATGTAGGCTCAAGCATCCCTTCCATTAGTACTCAGCAATGACAAAAGGCTACAGACATGAGACAATAGAGCTAACAGCCCACAAAAATACTACCCACTGCCACACAAGGTATTTCTGCAGTCTACACACAAGGCTTACACTCAGCAACTGGTGAGCGCTTCATGCCTGTTTCACAGAATCACAGAAACATCCAGATTGGAAAAACCCTTCAGGATCACCAAGTCCAACCTATAATCCTACTCTACAAGATTCACTTTAAACCATATCCCTAAGCACCACATCCAAATGACCTTTAAACACATTTCACTGAGGAATCACAGTATCACAGTACCACCATGGTTGGAAGAGACCTCACAGATCATCAAGTCCAACCCTTTACCACAGAGCTCAAGGCCAGACCATGGCACCAAGTGCCACGTCCAATCCTGCCTTGAACAGCTCCAGGGACGGCGACTCCACCACCTCCCCGGGCAGCCCATTCCAGTGTCCAATGACTCTCTCAGGGAAGAACTTTCTCCTCACCTCCAGCCTAAATCTCCCCTGGCACAGCCTGAGGCTGTGTCCTCTTGTTCTGGTGCTGGCCACCTGAGAGAAGAGAGCAACCTCCTCCTGGCCACAACCTCCCCTCAGGTAGTTGCAGACAGCAATAAGGTCTCCCCTGAGCCTCCTCTTCTCCAGGCTAACCAATCCCAGCTCCCTCAGCCTCTCCTCGTAGGGCTGTGCTCAAGGCCTCTCCCCAGCCTCGTTGCCCTTCTCTGGACACGCTCAAGCATCTCAATGTCCCTCCTAAACTGGGAATTTTGTCTCAAGGAGCATATTTTGATGCTTCTAGGATGAAACTGATCAAGTTTTCCCAAATAGGAGATATATACACACTCCCCAAGAAAATCCTAGCAGCCAGCAGTGCTTATGCAGCTAACCCTACAGCTCATGTGAAACCTCCTTTAACACCTTACTGATCACTGACCTGCCATATTTATCCTTCAGTCTCTGTCCAGATCCACAGCTAATCTTGTGAACATTTGAAGTGGTAAGGCCTGGGTGGCACAAATGTTAATATCCCAAGGCTTTTGAGTTCAGTTTGTTCTTGATTTGAGTGCAGTTTACAGAAAACACTAGCGAATGAATCATCTGATTTAAATGAAAATCAGATTACTTTTGGTAAAAGCTTGGGACACAGCCTAAGGATGACCTTATCCTTCCAAAATATAATCTGACAAAGTTGAGACGTGAATATATTTTTTCCACTGCCCTCTGGATTCATACAATCACCATAAAAAGACCTCCTGCTCCCATTGGCAAGAGAAAAGCAGCAGTTAATCAGTAAATCCACAAAGAAAAAGGTCTTTGGAAAACTCAAACAGGTAGAGGTGGTGGCAGGCAGGGGAGAACAAGAACTTTCACTGTTTTGAACTGTGAACAATTTTAACAGGCAGCCTGAACTCTTTCAAGCCAATGAACAGTTACAGACACCTACAATTTAATTTGCATTTCAGAAGAGGGAAATGACATTTTTTGTGCTGAATAATAAATCTGCTTTTTGCTGTGTATTTTAACAGGGGAAGACCTTTGCTATATCATAATAAATGCTTAGAGCAGGCTTGGTTTGGGGGTGGGTTTATGCCAATCATCCAGGCAGAAATGACTAACAGCAGGTAGGTTAGACCCAAATGCAGCTTCCTCTAGTGCTTCTGGATGAATGTAAAGCAGTCCTGAAATCACACAAGGTCTGGAGATCTAGTCCAGCTGGTGTTATTGGGATATTTTTAATTCATTTTCATCTGATTTTATTCAGAACTGAAGTACAGAAGAGTAAGCAACTGGTATTGCTACAGACTGTAAGACAACAAATGCACATGTCCACAAACCACCAGAGGCTGAAGAAGCCCAAGCTTCCCAAACATTCCCATTTTTGCCACTCAGTACATGTCTGCTTTGTGCAACATGGAGCTGTACAGTGCCCCACGGAAGTCAGGATTCTGTCTGCTTCTAAGCCTGGACTTAGGCATTCATCTTGAGAGAGCTTAAAACATTTTTGATCCCACTCGGAAATTACTTTCTGGATGAAGGAATTCCCAGTTGCTAACTGTGGTCTACTGAGAATTTCCTGAATGTGGCCTCACACCTCAATTATCCTTCTAAGCTTTACCACACCATTTGCTAGCCCACAGTAGTACTTAACTAAATCCTCTTTCTGGCTCTCCTTGGTCTACAAGACTTTGCAGACAGCTAAAACGTACACTTTACCCAAAATGCTCGGGCACTGAACCTAGGAAGTCACAAAGTTGGGCATGCAGAAGACCAGAACCTCAGCTATAATTAGCAGAAGGCTACTACACAAGATGTAAGCCAATTGTCAGTTATCTGACTACTCAGAAAACAAATCTCTTTATTCTTTGTGAAGTCTTGAACAATGTATAACTGGGTTGGAGTGGCCATTTTCAATTAAAACACTCTTTGATGCAGCAAACTACAACCATGGTTGTCCAAACAGCTGAAGTATATTTTACACAGGTTTATTCAAGAGTAGTACGTGTTAGAACATTTGCAGCCAAAGCAATACTTACCTCCTCCCTTTTTTTTTGGGCCCATTCTTTGTGCTTCTCTTCAGCTATTCTTTTCCTCCTTTCACATTCTTGCTTTTGCTTCATCTTGTCAAGCTGTATATTCTTTTTCTAGTAAAGGAAAAGCATACAGCCTCAATTTTGTAGTACCTGCCTACAGCAATACCGTCAATACTGGAAACAGTGATGTAGTTAGCTCAATGGAAGCACTGGATTTGGGAATTATCCTTTCATTAACATTTTTTAAGAGATGGATGACAGCACAGAAGTAATATGAAATACAATCAATGGAAATGTGTTGGGTTTAGAATACAAACTGGAAATGTGTCTTTTAATTAGGCTTCAGAAGCAATTCAATGCAACAAATTACTCCTCAGCTTAATGAATCAGAGTCATATACCCCAAGCTTAACAAACTATCTTGGTATTATGCTGACTCCAAAAGACTGTTTCAAAACCTTCTAGTGGTGAGTACATGAACTGCTTGAGGTAGCCCGTGTAAAACAGGTCTGTTTTAAACTGTATTCACTTTATCTGTAAAGTGAATCACAGAAAAGTTAGGACACGCTCAAGGTGAAAAAATAAATCAGTAACTAAAGTGAGAAATGATCCAACTTTGATGCAATTGTTGTAACCACTATCCAACAGTTCCAATTTGATTTTAAACAACAGTAGTATTTTATCAACTGCAACTACAAACATACTAATCAAGATAAGATACAGCTCTCTCCATTCTTCCCTAGCCCCAGTATTCAGCAACTGTTCATTTGCAAGGGGGAAAATAGACAGAAGTAGTGGTGGGGAAATGCTGTGAAAGGGAAGCTTACCCTGGGAAAGGGCATGAAACAGTTGTGTAACTACACACTAAGTGGATAACAACACTGGGCCTTATATCTAACCCAGCAACTTGGCACACTTACACCCAGCACACGCTCTGTCGTGTTTTACTACCTACATGCAGGCATATGTAGCCATGATGAAAATCAAGGTACTAATTATATAGCTATATTTTAATCCTTTAAACTCAAAACCATTACCTGATAGTTGCACAAAGTATTGTACAGTACCACTTCAATGAAACATAACATTTAGCAAAAGAGAAAGCATGTAGCATGAATGATGTCAGCAGTGTCATGAGGTCATGGAGACCCAAGATGCTAAAACATAATGGATAGACCAGAAGCAAACAGATGATGCTGTGCTTGCTATCTGTTACTAGACTTAACACCAGCCCAGCTGGATGGATTCACCTCTGCAGCTCTAGCTTGTAACTGGGCACGTAGCTCCTTCTCTTTGCCAATGAACCATTCTTCCCACGGTGAAAGATTAGCTTTCAAAGGTGACTCTTCTTCCCTCGCTGCTACTTCAGAGTCTTCAGCCTTTCTGAATTAAAAACAAGAAATGCAGAAGAGGATTATCTGTGCTACTGTCTTTTAAATGATGTCCCTTTTATGGTATATTGTGACAATGACATCTTTTTTCTTCTTGCTTAGTAGACTCCTTAATGGATAAATATATTTTATAGCACACCTCTGACTATCCCCCTTTCATTCTACTCATTGAACTCTAGCTTGTTAGTGGGCTTTTTCCCCTCTCTGTTCCAAACTGCAGAAGATTCAAGGACTACTTTGCATGAACTAAAGAAAATCTAAACCAGAAACACCACTATCACCTTTCTCCTTGCATGTGAAACCCAAGGGAAAACAGAGATTTAACATTAACATCCTGTCCTTGGTCACAGAGAAGCTCCATGGATCAAATAGCCTTCAGCACAAAAACCTAACAATCAAGAACATTTTTCTTGTTTCAAGCCCTATAGATTTGGTTTCACAAACATGAAGCAACCTCTGCATTAAGGATCCACTCACTCTAAGAGGTAAAGTTTTCCACCCTAAAAAGCTTTCACAGGAAACACACTTAAGAAATATGGCTTGCATACAATACCTGGTGATATTATAAAAGGTTCTATTAGACTTTTAATAGGATACCTTGCATAAGTGACTCATAACTTCTTCACTCATGAATAACACAGCAATCCTAGCCTCAGGTCAGAAATATCCTCTATAATATTCGATGGATGTACTGTCACATAAGACAACCAAAACTGAAAACATGCCAATATATTTCTTTGGGAGATTTTCCTACCTTATATGGATTTTCTTTTCTTAACAACAAATCAGTTGAAACTTCACTTCAGGATTTAATATGGACGTTAGGGTTCTGAAAACACCTACTTATATACACACTTCACTAAGGTAGGTTGTTCTGTTTGCTGAATTGAAGCTACAGAAGATGCATCCAAACACATATGTTAATGTTCCTGAAATAAATCTTTTGAGCTTATCTGGTTTTCATCAATACAGAAGCATTACATCTTCACACCAAAGAGCAATGCTCTGTTGCAAAAGGTTTCACATCCCAGTAACATTTTTAGAACGTACTTCTGTGATGCAAAGCATTGGGGGGACAGTATCAGTGCTAAGGAATTTTGTCCTGCTCTTTTCCATTACTGCTACTCACATTTGTGTTCACCAACGTCTCTGTTCGCTGCTCAAGCCATGACATGTCCAGGGAAACTGATTCATGTTGAAAGTGACCTGAAAAGGGATTCTTTCCCCAGCCCCCAGCTCCCTTTACACTATGCTGCCACAGAGATGTGACACAATGGAATGGACAGGAGACCCTGGCACGCTGACAAGGCAAGGACAGAAAGCAGCACCAGCCAAGGTTACTAAGCTCAGCATTGTCCAACACATTCTGATGCACCCTATATAGCTTTTATGCTACACTGTTAACAAAGACCAACAATTCATCAGTTTTAAAGCAAGAACACATTAAGAGATGCAACTTAAGAATGCACAAACAAAGAACCCTCTGAAACTTTATCAAAGATAAGGAGAGAAGTACTATGCATACAAATTCAAGAAAGCAACACCAGTTTTGTCCAGACTTGCTATTTTGGGCAGGGATTTTTTTTCTTCCTGCTGTACATGATTTGCATTATGACACCTTGTACTAGAAGAATGCTGATGCAAGAGAAGGTATGAACTAATACACAAAATATTTACTACGTATTTGCTTGTCATTACAAAGCTCAAGCTGTTAAGTTCTCAAAAAAATAATTCCCAGTAGTAAATTTTAAAACTTATACAAGGAAAAAATAACAGAAAATAAACTTGAAACAGAGAAAAAAAATGTAAAAAGAAACATTTCTTCTCTTCTGCAGTGCTGTGTCTAAAGCTCTCTGATTGTGCCAGAGGACAGAAAGGAACCCAATGCTTTCCCTTGTGCCATCCAGCCTGCAGTCGCACCCCCCTGGCACAATGATTCTGTATCTGGAGCCACACACAAGCCAAATTTGATGGGACCATCTTAGAATCATAGAATCAAGCAGGTTGGAAGAGACCTCCAAGATCATCCAGTCCAACCCAGCACCCAGCCCTAGCCAGTCAACTAGACCATGGCACTAAGTGCCTCACAGAATCATAGAATCAACCAGGTTGGACCTCCAAGATCATCCAGTCCAACCTAGCACCCAGCCCTAGCCAGTCAACCAGACCATGGCACTAAGTGCCTCACAGAATCACAGAATCAACCAGGTTGGAAGAGACCTCCAAGATCTTCTGAAATGCTGGCTTGTTCACAGCTATGACTCTCCTCTGAATAGCTACAATAGCAACCTACTTCTAGTACCACCTTCTCAAGGGCACACTTAAGTACCTTAGACCAAATGAGGCACACTTGGCACTAGAACTGAAGCCTGACAAAAAGACCACGGTTATCATTTGCCACACACTCACTTCAGTCACACCATCAAACCTAACGCTGATCCAAACCAAGAGAACAACGATGCCTGACACCAGTTGCCAAGGCCTTGTTTTCAGCCTTTCTCTTTCACAAGTACTGCTTTCCCCACGTTCAAATGTCTGCCTCCAGCTCATCTGTGTGGAGCTTTAGGAGGACAACAACAAAAAGGCTCTTTGAGGGAGCGTGTGTATAGGTAGAGGGGCAGTGGCTGTGTAAGATGTGCTTTTGATTATACTTTTGGGAACTTGGCAGCTACACGAGGAAGCTGCTACAGGAACATCTGGCAGATGCTTATTACAAGACAGGATCAGTTTTATTCAGATACAGTGTCTGCATAAGTTAAGTATATATTGTGCCCAAGGAGTTTAAGGAGATTGGTTCAGCTCAGGCCCTAACAAAGGTCATCTCTCGTTGTATCCTACTGCTGCCAGGGAATACTGCAGCAACAGGCCCGAATACTGAGCTGTTTCAAGTGGCATCTCAAGCTGCAAAGAAACTACATCGTCTGAACTGAGTGCTGCTCAACTTTGGGGTAAGTAAACAAAAACTGCTTACTGGGAAGAAGAAAAGGAGAAATAACAGAAAAGGTATCACAGTATCATCAGGGTTGCAAGAGACCTCACAGATCATCAAGTCCAACCCTTTAGCACAGAGCTCAAGGCCAGACCATGGCACCAAGTGCCACGTCCAACCTTGCCTTGAAGTGCCCCAGGGACGGCGACTCCACCACCTCCCCGGGCAGCCCATTCCAGTGTCCAATGACTCTCTCAGGGAAGAACTTTCTCCTCACCTCCAGCCTAAATCTCCCCTGGCACAGCCTGAGGCTGTGTCCTCTTGTTCTGGCGCTGACCACCTGAGAGAAGAGAGCAACCTCCTCCTGGCCACAACCACCCCTCAGGTAGTTGTAGACAGCAATAAGGTCTCCCCTGAGCCTCCTCTTCTCCAGGCTAAACAAGGTGAAGTCCGAGGGGCCATAACTGGCTATTACCTGTTTTCTCTCTGAAGTCTGTGTTTCTGACTGCATGTGAATACTGTCCCTGGACTTCTGGCACCTCCTTTGCAGCTCTCCAAAGAAGCCTGAGACCCCTACCAGACCGCTGCAGCTGTGCCTTCCTTAGCCCAGTGGCACTTCCAGCTCGGTTTTTAGCTAGCTGCATGCCCCATCGGTTGCTGCACAGATCTGCTAAGCTCCCAAGGCAAAGGTCGTGTTCCAAAACGAGACAGGCACTGCCTGCTCCTCTCTCTTCTCTTTTCAAGGGAAGAATAACGCTTATTTACGCTCCTGTCAAGCAGAGGTCCCAAGGGAAAGAAGACATCTTTAAGTTTGCATATAATGAAAATGGAATTCAGCCACAGAAACAAGAACTGTGCAATGCATACACGCAGAACTGGCGCTGGCTATAGCTACACACGCTAAGCAGTCTCAAAGAACGCTTATAAGGGTGACGGGAACGGCTTTACCTCTTTGAAAGATACCTATAAGCTGCTGACCTGAGCTTTGCATTCTACAGGCACACAAAACCAATCAACTGCCCGCTGAAAGGAGAACTGCAGCTTCCCAAGGCACCCTAACAAGGGAAGCTGCCTGAAGCGTTTAGCTGTCCAAACAAGTTTCTCAGTGAAACCATCTTCCGTCCCCAGCAAAGGCCTCAAGCGGAGTGAGGCATCCCCCAACTCCCTGCTCGACTCCAGGCCCAGACGCAGGAGTTACCTATCGCCTCGCTGGCTCCGGGGCGCCGCCGCCCGCTCCTCCTCCTCGCTACTCGGGGAGCTGGGGCGGGACGCGGAGGAGTGCGGGGAGCAGCCGGAGAGGCTGAGGGGCTCCTCGGAGATGGAGGAAGCCGACGAGCTGAAGCGGGCGGCCCTCCTCCTGCCGCGGCCCCCGGCACCGCTGCTCATGCTGGCGAGGGGCACCCGAGGGAGCAGGCGCTCGCCGCTGCACAGCCACCACCGGCACCCACCGCCGGCCCGCACCGGCCCGGGCTGCCACTGCCGCCCCGCCCGCGCTCCCGTCGGCCCCCGCGCTCCCGCAACCGCCGCCGCCGCCACGGCAACGCGGACGCGGAACCGCCAAGCGCCTGGGCCGCCAAGCGCCTGCGCCTGAGCCTGCGCCCTGCGCACAGCCCGCGGCCCGGCCTCCGCTGGGGCCGCTCGGAAAGCCACAGGGCGGGCACGTTCGGAGCGAAGGACAACACAACACGACACGACACGACATGACATCGTGTGTTGCCTCTCCTCTTACCGGCCTGCCCAAGGTGCCCAGCCAGCGCCGCAGCCACGGTGCTGTCGTTCACACAGGCGAGACAAGAGCCCAAGCCACTTCCTAACCCCAACTGCAGAGACACGGCTGCAGGGCACGGGCACAGCTCCTACGGCCAGGGACAGGCTGACAAAAGGGGATAAGCGGCTCGTTGCAAGGACATGCTTCATGGAAAAACCTTCGTTCTGTCACTTGGGTGCCGGTGACGGTTTGGGTGTTCCACACCCCCCCCCCCCCCCCCACACACACACACTCTATAAATCACCCAGACTAGACTCAGCCAGCTCTGGAAATACGAATGAAGCTTGTATTTACAGCTGGCACAATACACAAGCAGATATTTACAGTCTACACAGTTACAGACAGAAATAGACAAGGTAAAAGGTAATACAGAAACACAGCTCCCCTCCCAGAAACCTGAGTCCCCAGGAGGGGCTCCCAACCGCCCCTGCACCTTCCCCCTGCCCCTCTCAACCTTACCCCAGTCCCAGGGAAGAATGGAGGTTGGGCCAGGGGGTTAGGAAGCAAAGTGGATTAGCCCCAAATGGAGGGTGTGTTAGAGAGATGCAGCTCAGCCAGCAGCCCCAGTGAGAGTGATGGCGAGAGTGTTAGCTATGGTTTTGCTTCTTGTTCCTGTACTTCTCAGCAAGGCTGTGAGCGAAGCAGACACCACTGTTTTCTTTCCACAGCCTGTCATCTAATTCTTCTCACCAAAACATTCCAGCCTGCTTCAAACCAGCACAGTGCCGTGATGGGAAAAGGTCCCTGAAAAGCATTTGCCCTGGCAAGAACACTGCTAAAGCCTAGAGGCAAAATCGAGGCGGCACAGGGAAGCACGGAACTTGCTGCGAACAACTGAGCGCGGTGCATAAATCCACCTGCACCCCCATGGCTGTCGCCACGCTGCAAACCCAACCCAGCTTCTCAACAGGGAAACCACAACACTGCACTCAGCCTTGCAGTGCCGACTGAACCAGCCCCATCACAGGCTATGGAGCAAGCAATTACTGCTGTCTGGAAACAAGGATAAAATCAGAGCGAAGCGATACAGCCACAGAGCTGCACTTTGTGTCTGCTCGGTGCTGCCAGTCAGCGTGTCTGAGCATCCTGCTGCTCCTGACAGATTGCTCACGAGTAATCCCTAACTGCCACGCACGGTACTGGGAAACCCGTTTGACACAGAAAAGGATGTCAGGAAAGCAATGTTACAGGTAGCAAAACGTAGGAATTACTCAGATTCTAGGCATAAATCACTAACTGCCTTGATGTGTCGAGTCTATGAAAGGTTCCTCTCTTCTTGAGGAAATAGTTGGATTTTAGAAATGCAGCTGGAATCCAACCAGGTCAGTCCCCAAAAACGTAAGAACCACCAGAAGGAAACCACTCAGAGAACCACAGAACATCAGGGGTCAGAAGGAACCTCAAAAGATCTGAGTCCAACCCCCCCTGCCAGAGCAGGATCACCAAGAGCAGGTCACACAGCAACACATCTAGGCAGGTTTTGAACGGTTCCAGACAGACTTCACAACCTCTCTGGGCAGCCTGCTCAAGGGCTCTGTTACCTTCACAAAGCTTTTCCTTCTGTTTGTGTTGAATCACCTCTGCTCCAGCTTGCACCCACCGCCCCTCGTCCTGTCATTGGACACCACTGAGCAGAGCCTGGCTCTGTCCTCCCAACACTGCCCTGCACTTCATCAACATGAATGAGGTCACCCTTGGTGCTCCTCCAAGCTAAAGGCACTCAGCTCCCTCAGCCTTTCCTCCTAAAGGAGATGTTCCACTTCATCATCTTCACGGCTCTATGCTGGACTGCTCAGTTCACTATGCATAACAGTACCCAAATTTAATCAAAAGAATCAGCTAAGAAAACTTTCAGTTGCAAGGTCTAGTTCCACACTTGCATTCGAGAACACAGAAAAAGTATAAAAATAATCCTACTGAAAAAAAAACCCTAAAACTTATTTAGGGAAAAAAAAAAGACTTGGACACCATGCCATAACCTTGAAAAATATAGATCTTATTTGTAACCTGGGGGGAAAAGAAGAAGAAATTAGTAAAAGTAAATAAACAGAATATTTCAACCAAGTGTGAGTCTTCAGATTTGCAAGCATGGGGGGAACTGGTGCAGCGGGTACAGGAGTGAGGATGAGAGCTCCTTGGCTCAACGCTCAGTGTCAGAGCTGAGCAACCACAGCCTGTACTTGTCTGCTGGGCTGTTCCTGTGCCTGCATTTGAAGTTCTGCTCAGCTGGTGGCTATGAAGTCTGAGAGGTCCTGGACTGCTTGTCTGCCTTTATGGCATGCTGGCCTGACTTCAGGTTCTGTGGATTGCTAACCTGCCTTCTACTTTCAAGGAGTGCAGCCTTAAGATGAGAACTTCTCCTTTGGTTGGGGCAATGTACAAGGATGTGTCCAGTTCTGGGACCCTCAATTCAAGAGATGTTGAGGTACTGGAACATGTCCAGAGAAGGGTGACAAGGCTGGTGAGGGGCCTGGAACACAGCCCTGTGAGGAGAGGCTGAGGGAGCTGGGGGTGTTAAACCTGGAGGATGCTCAGGGCAGACCTCATTGCTGTCTACAACTACTTGAAAGGAGGTAGCCGGGTGGAGGTTGGTCTCTTCTGCCAAGCATCCAGCAACAGAACAAGGGGACCAGTCTCAAGTTGTGCCAGAGGAGGTATAGGCTGGATACTAGAAGGACGTTTTTCCACAGAGAGAGTGATTGGCATTGGAATGGGCTGCCCAGGGAGGTGGTGGCGTGGCCGTGCCTGGAGGTGTTCAAGAAAAGCCTGGATGAGGCACTTAGTGCCATGGTCTGGTTGATTGGATAGAGCTGGGGGATAGGTTGGACTGGATGATCTTGGAGGTCTCTTCCAACCTGATTCATTCTATGATGTATAAACCACATTTGTCTTAAAACACCATCTTTTCGAACCATTAGCAGGATCGCCAGGCAGCTCAGTTAGTGTTAGGTGGCCATCAGAGCCCTCCTGCTTTTGAACAGCCCTGGCCTGCTCAGCTAGTTTACACTTCTTCATGAAGTTCTGTCCTCTTTTAAGCTGTCAGTAACAGATTTACTTCCACATTTCTGGGCTGCAATTTTTAACACATGTAGAGGCTATGGTTTTGTTACTGGAAACTTGTGAGACACTTGCTCTTTTCTTACCCTTAAGCCTAAGTAATTTCCCTACAGGGAAATTTACTTTTATTTACTATAGTAAAGGCCACAGTGACCATTAACTAATATTTACTGGGTAGAAGCTAAAGGATGAATCATAGAATCAACCAGGTTGGAAGAGACCTCCAAGATCATCCAGTCCAACCTAGCACCCAGCCCCATCCAATCGGCTATGATATGGTATTAGTAGTGTAGTGCCAGGAATGCAACAGGCAGAATGTGTCCATTTGCCTTCCACGTTCTTACAGGACACAAGGGTAAACAAAACAGTCATCAGTGATGTGTTACCCCATTTCAAATTCAATTAATTTCCTTATTTACTGAATTATCTTCAACAAAGAGTAAATCAGCCAGCTCCTCCTGCACCCTATGCAAAAGGCAGCATTAAAAAGCTAAAAATAAACTACTTATACAAGCAGTGAAAGATCAAAAGCACCTATGTAATTAAAAAATTACTAAACTGAGAGTACATATGAATCAGGCTCTGCATTGTGCTTTTAATTAAAAATATTACCCTGTAAATTAAAACTGAAGGCTCAAAAATAGTAATAGATGTCAGAAGAATTCTTGGGAGTAAAGCGTCTCTGTGCAACTTTGAAACTTCCAAGTAATGACTAAACCCAGGGAATCCTACTCATCTGCAAAAGAGAAGAAGAAATAAATCCATGCTCAAGAACATTGTTTGAAATCAAGAGCTGGAATTCCTTCCCTCCCAACCTTTATTGTTCTCCTGTAGAAGGCCACACTTTGAGTACTGTGTCCAGTTCTGGGCTCCTCAATTCAAGAGAGATGTTGAGGTGCTGGAAGGTGTCCAGAGAAGGGCAACAAAGCTGGTGAGGGGCTGGAACACAGACCCTATGAGGAGAGGCTGAGGGAGCTGGGGGTGTGCAGCCTGGAGGAGGCTCAGGGGTGACCTCACTGCTGTCTACAACTACCTGAAGGGAGGTTGTAGCCAGGTGGGGTTAGGCTCTTCTCCCAGGCAACCAGCAACAGAACAAGGGGACACAGTCTCAAGTTGTGCTGGGGGAAGTACATGCTGGATGTTAGGAGGAAGTTCTTCCCAGAGAGAGTGATTGGCATTGGAATGGGCTGCCCAGGGAGGTGGTGGAGGCACCGTCCCTGGAGGTGCTTAAGAAAAGACTGGATGAGGCACCTGGTGCCATGGTCTGGTTGACTGGCTAGGGCTGGGTGCTAGGTTGGACTGGATGATCTTGGAGGTCTCTTCCAACCTGGTTGATTCTATGATTCTACAAGTATTTGTGTTAGAAGTACTCTCTTCACCTGTGACTGGTTGGCCAACAGAGGGAGGGCAGAACAGACTGGGACCCCTACAATGGCAAGAAATCCCCCACAACCCTCAGATTGTTAATAGTCCCCACACCAAAGTCATCACCTATGTGACTTTCCAGGGCACACCAAAAACATTTCAACTCAAATACAGTATGTAACAAGATCTTTAATAAAGAGATTGCTTTGTAAGAGGGCAAAAGCTTCTCTCAAGTATTTAACCTCTTGCATGCCAAGAGTCAGACCATAAATCCACTCGCACACTGGAAGCTTTCTTACCTTGCTGGCAGCTTTTCCCCAAAACTCTCACCACAGTGTAGTGGAGAGCAGGTGGCACATTACTTAGGCTCAGTAATTTTACATGTGCACAACCTTCAGCCTTGACTTTTGAAAAACAGAGATTGAATAACAATCAATCATTCATGTACCCTTTATTTGCTTTCAGTGAAACATACCATGCTAACTGCAGATGTAATATTCATGAGTCTAAATAGCAGAATTAACGACTCTGGGTTGGTTTTCTTCTCCTTTTGTTTTTAAGTGTGAATGTTTTTGGCTTACAAAATTGACAGCATACAGCAAATAATCCTCCCCTACTTTGTACAAACTACATGATTTTGATATACAAGGAGTCTAGGTTTATTACAGTGACAATATACAACCATGTCTATTTACAATGCAAAAAAGTATATAAACCACTTTTTAAACATTCTGCTACTGGCAGCCACTATTGTTTAGGAGGTAGCTTTAATTAACAAAATGAACTGAAGCCACATTTCCCATCATGTGTTCTATCAAATAATTTACAATACAAAGATAAAAATTCATTGTTATGAACAGTATATACAGTTTAATTCTCAAAACAGCAATCTAGCTTTAAATCTTAACCAGAATGTCTCCAGAGGAACTGGGATGGCAGTGGATTTGCTTTTGATTTAGTGTATTGTTCAAGAAACAGGTATGATTACTGCATTGTGGCATTCATAGCTTTATAGCAATCAGATTTCAGACTCAATATCTGATAGTACTTAAATCACTTGGGTCTCAGGATTCAACTGGTTTAAAGATACTGCACTGATTGACATGAAAATCAGTGACTACACAGAGTGTACTTCACTCGGTTGGAAGGATGCTTCTCTTTATTGCAAAATTGCTTTCTGGTTTCCCTCCATTTGCTAAAATCTCAGTTTATTCCTAGGTATTACTGGGGCACTGTAACATTCAACAGACTGCAGAGTGTTAGGCGATCTTTCTGGGAAGACTTGAGCTGTAAGCACTGGCAGCACTGCTATGCACTGATACTCCTTCCAGCAGTGTGACCCAACTGCATAACACTGAAGAATCTTGCTGTGGTTCACCTGAAGTAACAAATCATCACTGGAAGAAAATGAATGTGTTCAACCCTATTATTCCTGACAGCTGGCAATAGGCTTATTTCATAGTCTGCAGATACTGTGGATTACAAGTGCTTTGTTGTAACAAAACCTTTCAGTTCAAATACAAAACAAACACAGCATTCCTGTATTGCTGTCACAGTTATGCATGGGAGAATGAATCCCTTTTTTTTTTGGCCCTGCAGTAAAAAAAAATCATCCTGAGATTCGATGCTGAAGACACTATACAAAGCTAGCAAGAGAGGTTTGGGGTTTTTTTTTGCTTAATTATAGAAAAGTCACATTTAAAAATAATTTCTTTGATATGAAACAACTGTCCTTTATATTGTGCTTTGGCAGAGGGGAAAAGAGAAAAATAAAGGGGGAAAAAAAAACCAAACAACCCCAAACCAACAGAACTTACCTTGCCAACAGCAGAAGCAAAGTACAACGTGGAACCACACCATTACCATGTAAAAAACTGTATAAAAGGAACCACCATTGCGTGGAGAGAGCAAAACTATGGAGTAACAAATTTGGTGTACAAGTTGTTTACAGTCAGGGTGATGGATTTAGTTGTTGAATTCTTTCTAACTGTATGGCTCAAAGAAGTTCCTGCCTGCTTCCCTTCTTTACCAGTGATGCTACACGACCATTACAAAAGTGCTTCCTGCTCCGAAGGTCCGAACAGGCAAGGGTCTATGAAGCATCGCAGCTCTCTATTATCGCAGCTGATGGCCCAAGGCCTTCAGTCTTTAATCCTGGGGATGTTGTAGGCATAGCGAACCAAAGGGAATCCCCGGCTTTGGTAGAAGCAGGCGCGGCCACAGGCCTGCACCTGGTCCGAGCTGTCCGACACGAAGGAGTCATCCTCGTCCGCGTAGTCGGAGTGAGCCGACTGGGTGCCGCAGTCCGACCAGTAGCCGTCCGGCCTTTGGCAAGGCACCACTGCCAGCGCGGGGCAGCTGTGGGACTTGATTAAATGTTTACAGGGCACGGGCTTGGACAAGAGGAGCGACTCGCAGCACTCGCACACGGCGATGTTCCCCTGCAGGTGGCTGTACACGCCGCAGTCGTAGTAGAAATCCTGCGGCACGCAGCCTCCTTGAGCGTTGACGGCGATCGCTACCGCTCCGCTCTTCCTGGTCATGTGGCGCCTCAGCAGCTTCCAGTCTTCCTTGAACTTGGGGTTGAAGAACACATAGAGAACCGGATTCAGGCAAGCAGGTAATGGGAAGAAGATCAAAGTGACAGACTTCATGATTTCAGGGCTGATAGAAATGGCGGTGATCAGCGGCGCAAAGGAGAAGAAGGCGACGGGGCAGAAGAAGATGCAGTTGGTGAAGATGAGCCAAGCCACGTGCTTAATCATGCTGGACTGAGAGTTTTCAGAGAGGTCCTCCTTTTCCAGGTTGCAATACAGCTTAGTGTAGATAACAGCCATTAGCAAAAATGCTAAGGAGTTCAGGAGCACCAGAGTTACTGTGAAGCCTAACGAAGGTGTTTCTCCGGTGGGGAAGGGCAAGCAGAGGGGCGACGCCGAGTACTCCGCTTTGTAGAACAGCGGTAAGCATCCGGCTACCGCAGCGCACAGGAAAGCAAACACTGCTGCCACCTGAAATTGTTTGTGGTGATTGCTCTTCCCCTTTTTGATGATCTCCTTTGCAGAGAAGCTCCGTTCAACAGCTGCCAGCATCAGGAAAAAAATGGCACTTTCTGACGAGAAGACTGCAAGAAAGCCAGCAACTCTGCAACCACTGCCGGTCTCCCACCATATGCCAAATTCAGCAAATCTTCCCCAGGAGACAGCATCCAAGAAGGTTAGAATACCAGTATAGACTCCCATAAATAAGTTAGAGACAGAAATCAGGCCTATAAACAGTTTGGAAGATGGCAGTGGAGCACAGGATGCAAATATCGTTAACATCACGAGGAGGTTGAAGAGCAAAGCCACCAAAAAAATAAACCAGACAGTCAGTCGAATCATCCAGCTGCCCAATAAATATTCACATGGCTTAAAAGCACCTAGAAGAAAACAAAAACAGAAGGACAACCAGTTTAGGGGGAGGGGGAAAGTAATAAATCATGCCTTAATAAGCAAGATTTTCAAAAGGTATTACAAGAACACTCCTCATTAATTCCTGAATAGAGTACACAGCTGAACTGCTAAATAGGTCAGTCGAAAGTAAACCACTCTGGCTCAAACTATTTACTAATTAATTATGCCTGAAATAATAATTACTGTGATGAATGGTCACTTGAGCATTCTTTGTATAAACAAGCTAGCTAAACAAACTTAATTACCTTGCAGCTGCTCAAAATAGCTTTTATGAGTGCCAACTAAATGAAAACATAGAATCAAGCAGGTTGGAAGAGACCTCCAAGCTCATCCAGCCCAACCTAGCACCCAGCCCTAGCCAATCAACCAGACCATGGCACTAAGTGCCTCATCCAGTCTTATTTTCTTCAGATTTCATGCTCTGTAAAAAAAGCTGGTAACAAAACAAAAGCCAAATGTTCACAACTGACTTCTAAGGGCAAAGAATTTTTCAGAGGTAACCTATTCTCTCAAAAAATGCCTTCTGGAGTAACTTTTGGTCACAAGGAAGCATCTGTAAAACAGCTGACAAATTCGATTTAATCAGTTTTAATAGGGACAGGAATTCACTGCAAGCCCTCTCCCCTACCCTCAGCACTGAGAGGCACTGTGGACTTGGAAAGTCAGATAAGGAAAATGATTTTTTTTCCCTCCTCCTTCTTTTTGACACTTAAAAAAGCTTTAATAATAAAAAATGTCCAAGAAGCAAAATAATATGGGGCGAGACAAGGAAAAGGTCACTACTACTGCTTACCTTTCTCAGTGCTATTTATTCCAGAGGGCAATCCCACTGATTTTAAGCAAGAATTAGAAGAGTTTAACCTTTCCTACACCCCCATTAGGCACTGCTAATTGTCTGAAGCATAATAGCTGGGGATCTTTGCCTGCAGTCAGGCACTCTGGGAGGTGAAGGCAGAGCAGAAAAATGCCAAACTGTGCTGCCACCTCGGGCTGGAGCTTCCAAGCCAGGTTCAGCCCACAGCTCCTGTCTCTGTGCAGCTTATGCCCACTCTTTAGGCAGGTGAAAGGCAACTACAACCCATTCCTGTCATGGGCTGGAACAGCAACTGCAGAGAATGATTAAATGTCAGCCCAAAAATCTCCCAAAGGCCTAAAGCAACTTCCAGAAATGACTGAACTGACAAGTTAAAAAGAGGTCCTTTTGCTTAAGCAAGCAAGCTTCTTTCCTGGAAATGGTGGTGCTACCTGGATTATCAGACCAGCAAAATCAACTCTTCTTTTGCAGGTATTGCTGAGCAAGACATCCTTGCCAGAGTAGTTATTATTCCTACTACATTCACACAGCATGACCATACCTGCTAAGACGAACCAATTTTAAAACAATTTCCCACTTAGGAAATTTAGAAGTATCAACCCTATGCTTCCAAAATCAATTTGCAGTCCGTTTCTTAGTAGCTGTACAGTAAAGTATCTTTAGACAAACAACATCCATCACACTTCGCTGTCTTTCTCCCAAGGTCTTGCTGTCCTCAGAGTTAAAAGTTGCCCTCTCTTGCTAATGTCCCTGGCCCAAAGAGGGAAATTCATGCTCAAAGGATGAGCCTCACAGCTTTCAGTGCTACACTACCTGAGCAGCACTGTTCAGCAATGCATCCCTGCCATTAGGCAAAGTGGGAAGTGGATCTACGAGATGAGCAGTGATTCCGAACTTACATGGTGGGTGGAGTGCCCTACTTATGACCAGGCGACAGCATGGCATAGAAAACAAGTTGTTAGTTTGGGAGGGACTGGTGAAAAACAAGGCAAATTGTGAACTTGTAAAACAAGCTCTTCATTCCTTGCAGAGCTACAGCACCTCTGGCATGGGCAAAAAGAGCTGAAGGCTTTAAAATTTAACCCTTGTACCACACCACCTGAATTGACATTCTGTGAACAGGAGATTAAAAGCAAATAAGCAGCACTGGTCAAATTAGCTGTCAGATCATGTACAGTTACATTAGGAATTGATTTGACATTCTGACCACAGCTTTTTTTGGCTGTGATCAAGAAATCCTTGTGATGTTCTGTACACTACAGCTGGAGTTAGACCAAAAGATGAAGAGAGGCAAGATTTTCATAATGGATATAAAATACCAGTTGAGGGGAAGAGAACAAAACAAGACTTGGACAAACCCCTGCTCATCCAGAACCCCACTGGAAGCATACTGCTCCCCCACTGATGTGTTTTATGCTAACAGGAGGTACAAGACATAGAGAAGGAAGCCTCTGGAAGAGCCTGTGGTAAAGTCAAGAAAGTAGCAGGCACCACAGCAAGCACTTTAGGACCTAAGTGGAAACGTGTGTGGAAATTTGGAGTTTGAGGAAGATAAGCAGAAGGGCAGTAGCAAAGCTGCCTAGGAATGAAAAACATTCATTTGCAAGACTGAAGACCTTCAGCAGTCCTGGACTGTTCAAGGCTGAATTGAGTAGTTCTGATGTGCCAGCAAGACTCTTACGGCACAAGTATCTGTAGCAGCTACTTGTAACTGCTCTCTGCTTTCAGTTAATGCAGGTATAGCAGGGCTGGGTAATATCACATGAACGTTTCTAATCCTTCTCTCCTGCAAAAGCAACCAGCTTAGTTAAACCTACCGATGACAGCAGTTTGAGTTCAGCTTTTAAAGCACAGGCTGACTTCTCACAGAGAGATGAGCATTCCTACAGTCTGCTCCACGGACATTGCTCTGGCAAGGCTAACAGAGAATTAGGGAGCAGTGCATTAAACACAGCAGGCTCCAAATAGCACTGCTGCAGTCCTGATTGTTCTGCTTATGGAAACAAACTTGGTCTTTTTTTCCTAGCATAGCTCTTCAATATAGTCCTATGTGTCTAAAGCTCAGCCAAAACTCTCTGATTGCTCATCCAAAACAACACTGACATCAAATGAAGTTTCACCCAAGCATTGTAGAATTTAATCTGCTGTGTGCAGAATGACTATGAGGAATGAAACTTGTAATCTGCAGACAGCTATTTGCATAACACCATGCCTCAAGTTCACAATGTGGCTAGAGCACATTACAAGATTTACCTGTTGCTGGTGTACAGTGAATAATAGTTTGTCCCAGTTCCTCGTTTTCCTCATTTCTTAGAACATCTGTGTCAGCTGTATCCAAATGAAAATGAAAAACAGGTTAGTTGTAGGAAGGGGAAAAAAAAAAAGGTGAAATGCAGTGAAGCTGCCTAGGATGGAAGCAGTGCTTTGAAAGATCAAAGGTCTAACACTTCAGCAGCATTCGAGCCTTTGAGAAGCGGAGCCGATCTGGTTTGCCGCAGAAGGTGGCTCTGTGCAGAGATCGCTGCAGCAAGTCGAGTTACCACTGACAGTCCCAGCCACTCACGACGCTTGAAAACAAAGCAGCAACACCTTTCATCACTGGGGAAAGATCTCTGGGCCTTGGAGAAGACAATGGAACGAGCCCTTTCTGAGCAGGAAGGTAAAAATACCTTGAAACATTTTCTGCTGTGGCTGCAAATGACAGAAGCAGTACTGACAGCTTAGAAGGAAAAGAAAGGAAAAAAGGATTTTAAATATACTTTTTTAGAAAAGCCAAACCAACAGAGAAATCTTAGAGACTCATCACAGAATGGGCTTAGATGGGAAAGGACCTTACAGATCACCTACTCCAACACGGGCAAGAACTTCTCTCAACTAAGCTCAAAGCCTCATCCAACCTGGCCTTGGACACCTTCAGGGAGGAGGCATCCATAGCCTCCCTGGACAACCTATTCCAGAGGTTCATCACTCTCATACTGAAGAACCTCTTCCTTATACTGTCAGATAAATCCATTTCACATGTTTAGAAGAAACATGGCACTGCCAATCTTGAAGTAAGTGCTAAATACTTTCAGAGACAGCTTTTGTGTCCCTATAAAGATATAGGTCTTGCACCTTACCTTATTCAAAGACAATACCCAATTTAGTCTGGCCCAAAAGAATGCTGCCAGTTCAGTAGGATGACACACTTACCTTTCTCACCATCCACCAAGGCACCTTGATCTTGGTGACTGGAGTCTTCAGCATTAGAGTTTAAGTAAGAATCACAACCCCAAAATGCACAGCACTGGTAAGCATATGGTACAGAGAGGGACCTGAAAAACAGGCAGAAGAACAAAGTGTTGCTCACCAAACTTAAGATTACCATCTACTGAAATCATTTCAGTGGCACACTTAAGTGCTAAGAGCAAAGCTTTTTGTTTGGCACAGTTGCTTACTTGTTGCTAACATCCAATCTAAATCTCCTCTAATCTCAAACCACTGCCCTCATCCTGTCCCTGCAGGCCTTTGCAGTTTCTCTGCAGCCTTCTTGTAGGCCTCCTTCAGGTACTGGCAGGCTGCTCTTAGGTCTCCCTGGAGCCTTCTCTTCTCCAGGCTCAACAAGCCCAGCTCCCTCAGCCTGTCCTCTTGCAGAGGTGTTCCAGCCCCCTGATCATTTTTGTGCTCCTCCTCTGGGCCTCTTCAATCGGGTCCTTGTCCTTGCTGTCTTGAGGGCTCCAGAGCTGGAAGCAGTACTGCAGATGAGGTCTCAGCAGAGCAGAATAAAGTGGCAGGATCACCTTTCTTGACATAACTATTATTATAGTGAGGCAATAGCAGGCCAGAAGCCTTTCTTTTCTGGCCTAGGTTAGAATACTTACTACTGTCACTATTATCTACAGTGCAGACTACCAACTGTTGACCATTGTTCCTGACTTCTGTTCTCGTAAGCATTTAAGAGGAACGTCTGTCTAAGGGAGTTCTCAAACAGATCAAACCCTACAGCCCAGTCTGTTTCCACAGGACTGCTGAGGCCTGACCCTAACAGGACACAGATTCCTGCCTTTGGATGAGTCAACAGGATCCTCATCTCCACTTTTATCATCGGACAGTACGGGAAACAATTTTTAACTGCTTCTCCATGTGCAGGAAGAGCTCTGAAAATGCAAAGCAGGTAATCACTGTCTGATCAGAACCAACTTCCCATTGGAATGATTACTGTTTCTCTTCTCCTTTGCCTCCAAGAGCAAACAGCACCCGTGTAAAGCACGGCGGCTACGGAACCAGACACCTGCACGCCTGCTCCCTTTTCCACGCTCCCAAAGGCAGATGTGCTCAGCTCGGTAACAAATGGAATCCACCCAAACCACCGCTCCAGAGTCAGATGATATCTGCCTGAAAAGTGGTGAAGGGGAAACATAAAAGGTTCCAAGAAAGTTGCCTGCTTATGGCTTCCACACCAGCACAGTCAGACAGATGCCCTTTCATATACGCCACCATTAAGGCACCAGAGGACTCCACGGGCGTGACCATTTGTCACGATTATTACCTACACTGCCTGCATTTATTGTCACAAGACTCACTACTGCCAAAATAGGAGAGGCTCTCTGTGGTGCTATCTACCAACATACCGGAGCTTTGCAAAGTTCTTTGCTGCCAAAGCTTCTTTCATCTCGGAATTGCCTGCAAGTTTAAGCTGGTTCAGTCCACTCAATCCTTCGCTTGGAACTGAAGTGAGTTCATTGAAACTCAGGTCTCTGAAACAGAAACGTTATGACAGTGTGACAAGAAGGAAGTTTGAAGATCCTAAAGCATACATCTCCTTCAAGTAGAAAGGCTTCTAAAGTCTCATACTGAGGCTGTGCTCTGTCAAGTGCCCACCAGTGCAGCAGACATTTAACATATATTCAGCTAGTGAGAGCCTTCTTGATTGATGAAAGGCACATATTATTTTAAGCTAAAAATATTTACTATCTCAGCAGTTGAATGACAGAAGAAGAGATTGCTGCACAAAACAACCTACTTACAGGTTAACAATAGCTCCAACAGTGGTGAAAGCTTCCTTGTGGATCTGATGGATCCGATTCCTACTGAGGTCACTGCAGTGAATATGAACATGATTATTTTAACAGGTTCATCCAAACTCTGCAACAGCCACTGGACTGGCAATCAGGCTAAGGTGGGAAATCCCTCATGCCTTTCCCAGAAAAGCTGAACAACCCTTCCATTTCCTCCTCCTCCCCAGTCAGACAGCTGCACTAGCAGCCAGATCCCCTGGTAAGCAGCTGTGTATGCTGCTTCACCTCATGCCCACAGAGAATCCACCTCCCATTTCTGCATCTCTTTCATTCCTTCCTGGTATCAGCAGCTCAACCTGTGCTGCAAGGCAGAGGCTGGCATCATCCATTCCCAAGCTGGAAGTGCCAAGGGGACCCCTTCAGTGACAATCACAGCTGTGGCAGGGCACGTTGGCAGGGGTTGGGGAAGACAGGGAAAGGGCAAGCAGAAGACCATCTGCTTTGTTGGCTTTCAAAATCCAGCTCCAGCTCCTGGACCACTGTGATTTACATTATGACATTCCTTCTACAACACCTGACAATTTGTGGACTTCTCTGATCATTTCAGTGTTCCTACATAATCTTCATATAGCTTTAGACATAAGGGGAGGAGATAATTTTGTTTACTGGTCTCTTCCTCCTGAAGAAAACAGAGAGGATCTCTCCAATGAATACAGTGTAACAGAATCATGTGGTAATAATATAGTGCAAAATAGCTGACTACCCAAAAAGTCTTTTCTTTCTTTATAGGTTAGAAAAACAAGATGGGAAACAGAAAGCAGGGGACTGAAACTTCAGCTGCTCCTGTCTCTTGCACATGGTTTATTTCTCCTTATGATCCAGCATATCTGGGCTTCTGCCATCAATCAGATTTAACATCAGTTTACATGGGAATCAAGAGCATTATCTTGCTTTACTCAAAATGCAGCTATGTGCACTTACAGGATACGAAGAGCAGACAGTCCTTGAAAGGTATCTTCTGTGATTTCATGGATTTGATTATGCTGTAAGGAACTGCAAAGTGAAGAAGCAGAAACAGAACTTCATTGTCTAACTGGCTTACCTTTAAACCAAGGGATAGCTCACTGCCTGCTAGTACACAGATTTAACATTACCAGTGGCAAGAGCTTCCTCTTAAACCAGGACAACCCTGCAGGCAAACTGTTTAAGTATGTTGTATTAGCCATGTTAATATAACCATGAAGCTCTTTCCTGGCACCTCTGCCCAGTCTCAATTCAGAACAAATGTAATTTAGAAGAGTCCTTAAAGTGCAGAGTAAATTATTTTCAAGCTAAAAGTAACACTTTGTGAACTTTGAAGAGTCACACTGAGATGTAAAACCAATCATACTTCATTCTGCAAGGAACCTTTAGGCATATTCTGACCCTGGGTGCACTCTCTTTACTAAAATATTGATTTATGAAAAGAAAACGTTGAGAAACACCTCAAAAGCTAGTGAGAAAATTATACTGCCAGTTCACTGCCTCCCTTGACAATGAATCATGTTTATAGGAGCCCAAAGTTATCCAGAGTGTAACAGCAAAGCATAACTGAACGTGAGAAGTCCATCAGCCTCGCTCTGTTTAAAGGGGAGAGAAGTTTGAGTACAATGGAGGCAGGAAGAGGAGGGACACATGCAGGTGGAAAAATTTTGCACTATCATAGAATCAAGCAGGTTGGAAGAGACCCCCAAGATCATCCAGTCCAACCTAGCACCCAGCCCTAGCCAGTCAACCAGACCATGGCACTAAGTGCCTCATCCAGGCTTTTCTTGAACACCTCCGGGGATGGTGACTCCACCACCTCCCTGGGCAGCCCATTCCAATGCCAATCACTCTCTCTGACAACAACTTCCTCCTAACATCCAGCCTAGACTTCCCCCAGCACAACTTGAGACTGTGTTCCCTTGTTCTGTTGCTGGTTGCCTGGGAGAAGAGGCCAACCCCACCTGGCTACAACCTCCCTTCAGGTAGTTGCAGACAGCAATGAGCTCTGCCCTGAGCCTCCTCTTCTCCAGGCTGCACACCCCCAGCTCCCTCAGCCTCTCCTCATAGGGTTTGTGTTCCAGGCCCCTCACCAGCTTTGTTGCCCTTCTCTGGACACATTCCAGCACCTCAACATCTCTCTTGAATTGAGTGGCCCAGAACTGGACACAGCACTCAAGGTGTGGCCTGACCAGTGCTGAGTACAGGGGCAGAATAACCTCCCTTGTCCTACTGGCCACACTGTACCTGATGCAGGCCAGGATGCCATTGGCTCTCATGGCCACCTGGGCACACTGCAGCCTCATCTTCAGCCTACTATCCACCAGTAGCCTCAGGTCCCTTTCCTCCTGGCTGCTCTCAGCCACTCAGTCCCCAGCCTGTAGTGCTGCTTGGGGTTGTTGTGGCCCAAGTGCAGAACCCTGCACTTGGCCTTGTTAAATCTCATCCCGTTGGCCTCTGCCCACCTATCCAGCCTGTCCAGGTCCCTCTGCAGGGCTCTCCTACCTTCCAACAGATCAACACCTGCTCCTAGCTTGCTGTCATCTATGTAGAAATGAAGTTTAAGAAGCTTTAAAGCAATGAAGCAAGGGAAAGCAAAGACATGTTTTGAATGTGTCTTACAGAGACCAGCAAGAAAAACATTTCACACAAGCATAGGCTGATGGCTGGGTGGGAACTCAAGAAGAGTTGTGAAGAGGTAAGAGACAGGAAGGAAAACATAAATGCTCATTCCATTTGTGCATATAGCAGCACTGCTATGAAATGCTACTATCACAGGACCCCTGTGTCCTTCACTCTTTTTTTGTGCCCTAGCTAATTGAGGAAAACACAAGTAGTTGAGTGTTGTTCAGCATATGCCTCATGCAAGAGGGTCATAGTATCTCTCTCTGTCCTTAAACAGACAAACTTATCATGGGATCACAGGATGTCAGGGCTTGGAAGGGACCTAAAGAGATCATCGAGTCTAACCCCCCTGCCAGAGCAGGACCACACAATCTAGCTCAGGTCACAGGGGAGTGATCAAGTTTCTAGAGACTTTAACTCTTCAAACTAAGGAGGTAGGAAAAGGTAACTAATACGTATTTCTACTTACATTTCTTCCAAGAAGTGGCAGCCTTTAAAACTTGGGAGGTCTTTTATACTGTTATAAGACAAGTCCCTTCAAAACAGAAAATGAGAGAAAGGTGATTAATTCAGCTCGTTTCTGCTTGAAGCATCTAATTACTGGCAACCATGAAATGGATAGGCAGGTTGGACGAGGCCTGGAGCAGATGAGTCTAGCTGAGATGCATCCCTTCCCATGGTGGGGAGGTGATTTCTGAGCTCCCTTCCAACCTAAACCATTCTGATTCTTCTCTTCTCTCTTGCTTTTGTATTACTGGCCTCTTCCTAACCCTCATCTCCATTTCTCTTGGTTGCTGATGCTCTCCCCTGCATTCCCAAACACAAGTCAAAGCACTGTAACAAAACACTTCCTTAACCTCTGAACATGGGTGACCACTTGTGTGTTACGGAGTGGTGGTAGAGTGAGTTTGGAGAGGCAAAAGCTCTTTTGCATCAGCAACCTCACATGCATTTTATAACACAGAACAGAAATACAGTGCATCTCTCTTAGGAATACAAGGCATTACATCATCTCTGCTGTGAGTTAGGAAGAATCAAGAATCAGATTTCCAAGTCTAAGCGAACTACCAGGATGAGCAGTTCTGATCAATGCTTTTGCTTTAAATTAGGTTTAATTTTAATTTGCTTTTTGATGTGGATACTCACAGAGTTCGTAGCACCTTTTGCTCTTGACACAGATTACCAGGAATGCTGCTTATCTTGGTCCCTGTGAGAGTCCTGTGGGAAAAAAAAACAAGCATACACATAGAAACGTTTGCCTTCTTGACAGGCCACGGCATCACAAGCACATGGAAGAGGCTGAGGGAGCTGGGGGTGTGCAGCCTGCAGAAGAGGCTCAGGGCAGAGCTCATTGCTGTCTGCAGCTGCCTGCAGGGAGACTGTAGCCAGGTGGGGGTTGGTCTCTTCTCCCAGGCAACCAGCAACAAAACAAGGGGACACAGTCTCAAGTTGTGCCAGGGGAAGTGTAGGCTGGATGTTAGGAGGAAGTTCTTCCCAGAGAGAGTGATTGGCACTGGAATGGGCTGCCCAGGGAGGTGGTGGAGTCACCATCCCTGGAGGTGTTCAAGAAAAGCCTGAATGAGGCAATTAGTGCCATGGTTGACTGGCTAGGGCTGGGTGCTAGGTTGGACTGGATGATCTTGGAGGTCTCATCCTACCTGGTTGATTCTATGATTCTAATAAGGATGGGGTCTCAGCTGTCTGGCTGCTAGAGTCACCCATCCAAATCATTTTTGGTTTGGGTTTGTTGGTTTGATTGGTTGGGTGGGTTTTTGTTTTGCCTTTGGAAGAGGTTACATTTTCTGGGTTTCAGTTCTGCAAGAGGTCAGTATCAGCAGCATTTTCATAAGCTGTTCTCAGCTTCTCCTATAACAAAGTGATTCAAAAGGCACCAAGGAAAAGCTATATAATGGCATTTAGTGACAGGAAGAGAACACATCTCCAGTTGCTCTCTGGATCAACTAATCACATTTCAATCATTTCAGAGAAGGCAAACCCAAGAAACTGCTGGAAATGGTTTCTATAGAAGTTACTCACAAGCTCTCCAGATTAACAGTTCCTGTCAAATTAGGAAACCACTGCACCATGCTGGCACCCCGAATGACCCTAAAAAAACACCACCAAACAGGAAAATTAGCTGTAAGTTATTATGCAAATGAATTGTGACATTCAGTCCTGCTATCAGGTAGGTATTTTCACTAAGGAGACATTCTAACTGAGCAAAGTCATTTGCTTAATAAATTACTCCACCAGCAGCAAATAACATCAAGCTAGGAAGAGTCATATCAACACAGGTATGAAAGGGGCATGAATTCAGAGGCAGTTTGTAGCTCAGTTTGAAGTCTCACTCATCACCCCCAGAACTGGTATCTTTTGAGAGCGTGCATGCACTAACCTGCAAAACATTCTCACTATGTACATCCCTGTTCAAAAACCTCTTAGGACATACTGCAGTTCAAGTAAACCTGAGCACTTGGCCTGAGGTTATGAGTCTTATGCAAGGTAATGAATGTTAGAAAAAAAAGCTGTAGCACACATTTACTGGAGCTTCTTAAGAAACTGGATAGCCACAACAACCTTTATTAACACTTCCTGAAAAAAAACCATAAGCTAAGGCTGTCAGAAAATGTAGTTATTTTGAGTTCTTTGCTCTTACCCATTTATTTTACTACGTAGCTGAGAGGATACTCACAGGGAATGCAGGTCTGACAGATTCTGAAATGCTGAGTTCCCCACAAAAGACAAAGGATTATCATACAAATGTCTGGGAAATGAAAAACACGTTTCAATGGTTGCTCTTACAGTCACTGTCTGCTAACAACTAAAAATAGATGCAGGAAAATTACTTACATCGTTCTTAGAAGGGGGTTCCCTGCAAATGCACCATCAGGAATTATGGAAATGTAGTTACTGTGAAATCCCCTAAAGATATTAACAAAGAAAACAACCACCACTTAACAACATACTGCCAGCAGATTCAACCAATAGTCCTTCTCCCCACACCTACTCAATTCCCAAACCCGCAGAGAAACAGGACTAAGTCCAAGTGTAAGAAGAACTTTCAAAGTATGATTTCTGTCTACTGCACATCAGGTAAAACTGAAAACATTTCTGTCCCCAACATCATCCTGTGCTTCTCCTCCTCCTCCTCTCTCAGGGAGGGGACAAGGAAAACATGTGTCAATACTTCATTGTGCTACTGGAGGCCAAACCCAGCTCACGATTAAGATCTACACTAATGGTTCTCCTGAATAAATTGCTTGCTTATATAACTCCAAAATCATCTTCAGTGGGTTCCCTTCTCTAGCTGATGATTACATTTTCCTTTAATTACAGCTTCACTTAGCAGAAGTTAATCTGATATAGATCACTGCATAATGAGATAAGCTTTCATAAATTCAGGAATTTGTTCTTTTATTTATGAAAGGGAGGGGGGAAAAAAAGCCCTGCTAACAAGGGAGAAGAAGAATACTCACAACTCCTTTAGATTTGGGAGTGCTTTTATGGCTTCAGGGAACTCTACCATGTTATTATAGTTTAAATCCCTAGAAGAAACAAAGCAAGGGAATTATAAAACTCTTAATAATGCTCACGAACTGTCAATATAATTTTTAAAACAACTCAATGAAAGTAAAAAGTTCTCAGAGCATCTTTAACCACTTTCACTTAGATGTGCTCTTCTGATACTTTATATGCTTTATAACCAGCTAATAACTTAGGCAAGGTATTTAATATTATCCAGAGGATTATTCATATTCAGTCAAATGAAATTTTCTTACAGCAAGGCTCAGTGTTTTTTCAACACCTCACAGATTTGTTTCTTAAACGGAATTTACATGGAAATGAAGGAAAGTGCCCAAGTTTTTAGAATAGAAATGACCACTTGACTTGCTGAGAACACTTTTCTTTCAGGTTTTACTTAACAAACAGTGACTGAGCCATTAAGTAATAGCAAAATCAATTCTAAACACTAAACAGAAGCAGAGGGAAATCTCACCACACCAAACCAGTACACGGTGGTGATAGGGATCTGCTGAGATCTCGGTTAACTGCCACCATCCCAGCAGGAATGTCAGGAGCTGATACAGCCCTTTTTTTTTCCTGCAAAAAGGACTCTTTCTGAGCAGCAAAAACATTTTGACAACCTTACATCACTTGTACATATTTACAGAGCATCTAATTATTACTTGAGGTTCTAAGGGAATGACAAGACAGTTGCAGTAAGCAGCACTCCTGAACTCATCCAAACTCCTCATGTTAACAGAGGCTGTTGCTGGCTTGCCCTTGCCCTCCTTCACTTGTTTTATCCATTCAGCATTCTCTTGAGCATTACAAAAGGTAGCACTAAAGGAGATACTACTTATTAGGCATTCACTGAGTGAGCCAGAGAATGAGGAATTGAAGGAAATGAGGAATAGAATCCAAGTGGCTGAAAGCCATTCCTTGCCAAGGAGGCACTTGGAAGGTGAGGAGGACTGCAGAGCCAGGACCTGACCACTGCAGCTTGGCCAGTTCAGGGAGGAGTATGACTTGTTAGTAGGGACAACGGGTGAGGGGAAGGTGATGCTTCCTGACCCCATCCCATGTTTCTGTCCAAAGTGGCACAAGATTGACTGTTTCAGATAAACCAGTACATCTCATCTTAGCATTTGCCAGCAGTTGAAGTGAAATCAGGTGAGAGGCTAGGAACCAGAAGTTAGGCTGTTTGCCACCAGCCTGAAGAGCATCGGTTCGGCAGCTGCTGGGATGCATGAGCAAGCCTCCTCGGCTGCAGTAGCGCCTGTGCAGCAACGGGAGGGGCAGTGGAGAAGCAGCCCACCAGAGCTCTCTGAGAAACCTCCCATTCTCACACACCACTTGCAGCAGTGTATTAATCCTACAGCAAATCTGAGAAACAAATATTTGTCCCTTATCGCCCAGAGGGCCATTCAACCACTTCTGATCTATCCACCTGACTCAGTGGTGTGCTATGCAAAGATACCCGAGCTACATCAGGGCTGAGAACATTAAGAGCCACATCCTCCAGCATGACATTTCACCCAAGCTAATATTTACCTGCTTCTCAACATAGTTAATTAGTTTTGGTGGAGCACTGCACTGATAAACAGCCTTCAGTCCTGAAACCCGAGCTGGACCTAAAGACCAGTGGCAAGCATTGTGCAGTGCAAAATCTTCACCAGACCAGGCAGATAACCTTGAGTAAGCTGGGAATGAGACACTGAACAATACATTACTTTAAGAATCATACTCACAAGGTTTCAAGGTTGTCCAATCCATCAAAACAGTGCTTTCCTATAGTTTTTATTTTATTATTATGAAGGTGTCTGAAAAACAAAACCAAAACCAAGCATGAAAACAAGTGAAAGCTTCCACAGGCAATTTGCCACATCAGAAGACATTTCAATGGAATCAAGATGGTTAAATGGTTCAGAACAAGCATTGCATGGGGTGGACTACGCAGAAGAATGTCTTCCACATGGACACAGTTCACCCTTGTATAGGAATAGAACAGATTTCCTGCAGTTTAGACAACCTATTTTAAACCTATCAAGGAATCTGACAAAAAACACACTGCTAGAACCTCCAAACACACTTTAAATATATAAATCAAATTAATTTCTTATATTAATCCTTGGAGATATTCGAGACTACATAAAAATAGGTCTGTAGACAAGAGAAGACTCCAGGGGGACCTTAGGGCTGCCTTCCAATACCTGCAAGAATCCTACAGGAAGGCTGGAAGGGGACTTTCCATAAGGGTGTCTGGTGACAGGACAAGGGGGAATGGTTTTTAAGCTGAGGAGGGTAGGTTTAAATTGGATCTTAGGAAGAAGTTCTCCAATACGAGGGTGGTGAGACTCTGGAATAGGTTCCCCAGGCAGGCTGTGGATGCCTCCTCCATGGGGGTGCTCAAGGCCAGATTGGATGACGCCCTGAGCAGCCAAGTTTAGTTGTGGAACGTCCCTGCTCACGGTGGGGAGGTTGGAGTAGATGATTTCAGAGGTCCCTTCCAACCTAAGCCATTCTATGCTTTTGTCCTTTTCACATCTCTGAAAGCTTTCTCTGACAACCACTAACTTGACCTCATTTATTAGCGGAACGAGAAGGTGAGAAAATGTACCTTAGTCTCACTATGCCTAACCTGCTTCCTGTTGAATACAGCCTTCAGCAAACCTTCAGGCAGGTAATACAGAGAGCAGCAAATCTTGGTGGTGGTATAGGCTGTTACTAGACAACTGGGATGAAACCTAACAAAAGCCCAGGTGCAGTGGCACACTACGTTAACCAGAACCGAGTAAAGAATCCAAGCGACCTGTGAAACACGGTCACAGATACTCACAGAACAACGAGACTGGAAAGGTTGGTGAATGCATAGTCAGGAATGTGTGTTATTTTGTTCAGAGCCAGAGTTAATGCTTGCAGAGAGGGGAGATTGCTCAGAGGGTAGATGGGAACTTCTGTCAGGCTGTTGTCATCCAACCAAAGGTGACGCAACTGCACCAGACCCTCGAAACTGTCTTCT
Source organism: Pogoniulus pusillus (assembly GCF_015220805.1). Lineage (NCBI taxonomy): Eukaryota > Metazoa > Chordata > Aves > Piciformes > Lybiidae > Pogoniulus > Pogoniulus pusillus. The sequence goes on along the minus strand of NC_087287.1, from coordinate 18,918,953 downwards.
GGTATGGCAGTGATGTGGTTAGCATCTAAACGCCTACATTAAAACAGGGAGAATGCCCACAGTAAGCTTGCAAGCTCCAGCTAAGGACACAAAAAATCGAATCAGCAACTAGACAGCAGTATCAACGATGCAGCAATTCAAATGTCACTCCTGAGTCATTTATTCTTTAACTTAAATATGCTTTATCAAAACCATGACATATTGCAAAGTTTGAAGGTTCACCCTTTCAAGGCAAATGAAAAGGCCACCCCCATCTCCCCTCATACAAAGTCTCACACAAACCTGCTTCACAGACATTTTGAATAAACATCTTAACACCTTCATATGCTTATAACTAACCTAAAGTCAATTGGTACCTCTACAGACATCTCCCCTGCACAAACCCCCCAGTTGCTAATACTGGAAGTAGTCTTTATATCGGTGGCTTGATAGTCTATCAAGATGGGGGAGGCATAGGCTGGATGTTCAGAGGAAGTTCTTCACAGAGAGAGTGATTGGCATTGGAATGGGCTGCCCAGGGAGGTGGTGGAGTCACTGTCCCTGGAGGTGTTGAAGCAAAGCCTGGATGAGGCACTTAGTGCCATGGTCTAGTTGACTGGCTAGGGCTGGGTGCTAGGTTGGACTGGATGATCCTGGAGGTCTCTTCCAACCTGGTTGATTCTAGGACTGCAGAGGCATTTACACTTTGTTGTGTGGTACTGCTACACACCTGCTTTAGAGAGTAAGATTATTAAGAGCAGCTCTTGAAGCAAGTCCGGGTTATGAATCATCCTGACACACACAATGTTACATCACCAACTAAAACTGACAGATCTCTTTTTCTCTTGCACCTGATCTTATCCAAATGCTTGAATTGAAAAAGGAGAAGACAAGCTTCATCAAGAACTACTACACTCCATCTCTTTCTGTAAGAGTTACTGGCTTACATATTTTGTGGCTTACATATTTCCAGTGATTAGCAGAGAGTCAGCAGCTGAATTTCCACGTGACATGAAGTCAAGAAATGCATCAAATTAAGCAACACATACATCAGTGCAAGAAGTTACAGAAGTGTCTGCTGTCAAAAGCTGAGGTGCCTATAGTTCTAAAGGTACACATCAAAGATCTAATTCCCATGGATCACATGCTGGCATCCCCTTATCTGCCCCATGGTTTGACAGGTGTGCACACTACGCTCTACGAATGCTTTCAGGCTGCACTGAGACTGCAGCCTTTCAGAGAAATTGTCTGATGATAATAAAGACAAAATGGGGGGGATGAGGGGAAAGAGGGAAAAGCCTGAGGCTCTGTTTCAGAAAAAAACCCAACTAGAAATTACCTGTCTTTCTTCTCTCCTGAATTCACACACCTCCCTGAAGATCAAAGGAATTATTTTCCAGTGGAATAAACATATCCGAGTCTTCTCCAACTAATCTGCCTGCCTCCTCCCCCCCATCCCTCCCTGCTTGGCTTCTTTAAGAGAGGCAGCCTCTGTCCCTCTGACTACTTGCCTGCATCCATACCTGGACCTTCAATGTCCTCCTTGCTAAATTCCATTTAGCCTAGCAGACTCTGGAACACAAAACCACAATGAAGCCCCAAGCCCTGCTCCTCCTGTCACACCATTTAAGCTTAAGATGAACAGAGGAGGTTGTGGAGTCACTGTGTTGGAGGTGTTCAAGACAAGACTGGATGAGGCACTTAGTGCCATGGTCTGGTTGACTGACTAGGGCTGGGTGCAAGGTTGGACTGGATGATCTTGGAAGTCTCTTCCAACCTGGTCGATTCTATGATTCTATGACTGCAGAGGCATTTACACTTTGTTTTGTGGTACTGCTACACACCTGCTTTAGAGAGTAAGATTATTAAGAGCAGCTCTTGAAGCAGGCAGGGAGAACAAAGAAGGTCATGAAGAAGATGAATGACCTTCATCCCTAAATTGTTTTGCCAAGATCTGTCCCCCAGTGCAGACAGATCAAGTACCCAATTAATTCTGCATATTAACCTGATGGCAGCCCACAGCCATCAGCCATCCAAGTCTGTTGTGCTCATCTCCTGCTCATGGCAGTGAAAGGGAGGAGGGGAAGAAGACCACCAACAACTGTTGTCCTTGAGTAAGGAGGTCTGGAAGGTGAAAGAGGACACTTCCTTGACTCTGTCACTTCGTTGAAATTTTTGGCATCATCTCTACAAAGGTGGTGTCTGAATAGAGCTGAAAGACATTAGCAATGCCAAATCATAAAGGCAAAGTCAAGCAGAAAGACAGGACATCATGCTGTGATTATTTGTGTGTCTCACTCTCATTTACATAGTCACTTCCTGGTCTCTGTGTCTGAAATGCACATAATGGAGCATTTTGTGAAACAACAGAAAAATAACCCTAATCTATTTGACAGCTTCCATGCAATATTACAAGTAAGGACCACACCTTTCTTTCAGAAAAGGCCTAGGGTGATAGGATGAAGAGCAATGGTTTGAAATTAGAGGCGATTTATCTTGGGTGTTAGGAGCAAGTTCTGCACCATGAGGATGGTGGAACACTGCAACAGGTTGCCCAGGGAGGGAGTTGAGGTCCCATCCCTGGAGATATTCAAGGTCAGGGTCTGAGCAGCCTGACCTAGTGGAGGATGTCCCTGCTAACTGCAGGGAGGTTGGACTAGATGACCTTTGTAAGTCCCTTCTGACCCAAACCACTCTATGAGTCTATGATTCCCTAGCTCCAAGAACTAGCAAAGTACAGTTAATAGCCGTGCTTGGAGTGAACTGTCCCTTGCCATCAAAGTGTTAACGATGATGTTCTTCAGATCAGAGCTTGCAGCATGTACATTCCTTAATCTTTCAGAAGCTACTCCAATTCTAGCTTCCCTATAGGCATTGGCTTGTGACAGACCTCTGCATTTTAGCCTATAAATTCAGAGTTCACTTGTGGAGCTGTCATCTTCACTTTTATTACCTGTCAGGTTCCCTCCTCACACAAACTCCATCTCCACAAGAAGACAGAGCAGGAGGCTGATAGAAACTTCTACATTCATCAGCTCTTACTGAAGTATTTGACATATTGTTAAAACAAGTGAAGAACACAGCAACTTAAAGGTCTTCAAACAATCAACTCAGCTTTAAGGAAACTGTTAAATTAACATGAACTCTAGGCAGTTCAAATGAATGAAGGTCCCAAAGCCTGAAAGTCCCAAAGCCTAACACACACATAGATGATTTTGTAATATTCACATAAGAATACAAAGAAAAATAGCATGCAGACTCCAACATATTTCAGACTTTCATAAAGGTTTCCACCACAGACAAAAAAAAAATGGAGAAACCATTGAAAAATGTCCTCGTTGCTGGGGCATTGGGAGCTTAACCAAAAATACAGCACCCAAACTTGTCAGCCTTTCCTCAGGGTGTGCTAGCAGCCAGCCAGGCCCTTTCCTCCTCTGCTCTCAGCAGCAGTCCTGCACCACACAAGCAGGGTCACCTCACAGCCAAGCTGTGAAATCGGCACCTTGGTATGACTGCAACTGATCTTGAGGGATCAGGAACATGATGGGGAGAGCTGGGCACAAAGATCAGTAGAGGGAGGGGGGGAAAAGACCAGACTGTGTTTTGTACTCATGCCATGGTCTCTCCAGGCATGTTATGGTCAACTCATTCTCCTGGGAAAAAGCACCAACAGCATAGCATGCCTGTGGCTATCACTGTAAATGCTCCCCAAGGAGCCTGGCCACACTACTCATCTTGAAACCCACCTGGATGCTGTGGATATGAGATGCATCTCATAAATGTCATCTTGGTAATAATTACCCCAAGTAGTGCTACAGGCTGGGGACTGAGTGGCTGGAGAGCAGCCAGGAAGAAAGGGACCTGGGCCTACTGGTAGATAGCAGGCTGAAGATGAGCCAGCAGTGGGCCCAGGTAGCCAAGAGAGCCAATGGCATCCTGGCCTGCATCAGGAGCAGTGTGGCCAGCAGGACGAGGGAGGTTATTCTGCCCCTGTACTCAGCACTGCTCAGGCCACACCTTGAGTGCTGTGTCCAGTTCTGGGCTCCTCAACTCAATAGAGATGTTGAGGTGCTGGAAGGTGTCCACAGAAGGACAGCAAGGCTGATAAGGGGCCTGGAGCACAGCCCTGTGAGAAGAGGCTGAGGGAGCTGGGGGTGTGCAGACTGCAGAAGAGGAGGCTCAGGGCAGAGCTCATTGGTGTCTACAACTACCTGAAGGGAGGCTGTAGCCAGGTGGGGTTGGTCTCTTCTCCCAGACAACCAGCAACAGAACAAGGGGACACAGTCTGAAGCTGTGCCAGGGCAGGTCTAGGCTGGCTGTGAGGAGGAAGTTGTTGGCAGAGAGAGTGATTGGCACTGGAATGGGCTGCCCAGGGAGGTGGTGGAGTCACCATCCCTGGAGGTGTTCAAGAGAAGACTGGATGAGGCACTTAGTGCCATGGTCTGGTTGACTGGCTAGGGCTGGGGGATAGGTTGGACTGGATGATCTTGGAGGACTCTTCCAACCTGGCTGATTCTATTTTAGTCTGCTCATTCTGAATGCACTGCCACACATTTTGTTAACACTATTTGCCTGAGAAGAGGACTGCAGCTTTGCTCTCTGTGCCTTGCTAGCTCTCCTCTATGACCACGCTCAGCCTTCCAGGCTTCAGCAACTGGAAGATTTTAACAGCCTTGAACTAACAGCAGCAATTTAATGTTGATGGTAATAAAAGGGGGGGAAAAAAAATCCCTCCCAACTCTTGTGTTAAATCACTTCTGCTCAATAGCAATCATTAAAGAACTTTGCTCTTTAAAGTGCTCCTTCAAAAACCACAATGAAATCACTCACCACTAGAGTAGCTTTTTAGGTTTTGAAGTTGAGTACTGATAAGCCTGGTACCTCGGAAATTCACTACAATGCAAGGCAACAACCCCCCCGTGTTAACAGAGGCACTTTACACACTCGGCGCCTTGGCTCACTGCATCTCGGGTGTTGAGAACATCAATGCGAGGACTTGCTTTGCTCAAAGACATATTTACAACAGCTCTCAGGAACTAGTCATACCTGCCAAAGCTTTTTTTCAGCCACCAGAACTGATGTACCAGTACATCTATTCCTCCATTGAAACACTCTGTGCTAAGAACTGGCTGGAGGGCTGAGCCCAGAGAGTGGTGGTGAATGCTGCCACATCCAGCTGGCAGCTGGCACTAGCAGTGTCCCTCAGGGATCAGTGCTGGGCCCCATCCTCTTTAACATCTTCATAGATGATCTGGATGAGGGCATGGAGTCAGTCATCAGCAAGTGTGCAGATGACACCAAGCTGGGGGCAGATGTGGTTGGGTTGGAGGGCAGAAGGGCTCTGCAGCGGGACCTTGACCGCCTGCACAGATGGGCAGAGGCCAAGGGGATGGTGTTCAATAGCTCCAAGTGCAGGGTGCTGCACTTTGGCCACAGCAACCCCATGCAGAGATACAGGCTGGGGTTGGAGTGGCTGGAGAGCAGCCAGACAGAGAGGGATCTGGGGGTGCTGATTGATACCCACCTGAACATGAGCCAGCAGTGTGCCCAGGTGGCCAAGAAAGCCAGTGGCATCCTGACCTGCATCAGGAATGGTGTGGTCAGCAGGAGCAGGGAGGTCATTCTGCCCCTGTACTCTGCACTGGTTAGACCACACCTTGAGTGCTGTGTTCAGTTCTGGGCCCCCCAGTTTAGGAGGGACATTGAGATGCTTGAGCGTGTCCAGAGAAGGGCGACGAGGCTGGGGAGAGGCCTTGAGCACAGCCCTACGAGGAGAGGCTGAGGGAGCTGGGACTGGTTAGCCTGGAGAAGAGGAGGCTCAGGGGAGACCTTATTGCTGTCTGCAACTACCTGAGGGGAGGTTGTGGCCAGGAGGAGGTTGCTCTCTTCTCTCAGGTGGCCAGCACCAGAACGAGAGGACACAGCCTCAGGCTGTGCCAGGGGAGATTTAGGCTGGAGGTGAGGAGAAAGTTCTTCCCTGAGAGAGTCATTGGACACTGGAATGGGCTGCCCGGGGAGGTGGTGGAGTCGCCGTCCCTGGAGCTGTTCAAGGCAGGACTGGACGTGGCACTTGGTGCCATGGTCTGGCCTTGAGCTCTGTGGTAAAGGGTTGGACTTGATGATCTGTGAGGTCTCTTCCAACTTTGGTGATACTGTGATACTGTGATTTAAGACGGTACCAGTCAGACCATACAAAGCTTGTTGCAAGTTACCCACAGAGGATTCAGCTGATCTTTACCTGCACACTGTGTAACTTCCACCCAAGTTTCTGATCATTTTGGTTTGAAGTATTTCCCTGCTCTGTCTTTTTTTTCTTTAAACATTACCAATTCCTTAAGCAAGCCCAGACAGCTTAAGAAAAGAAAGGCTAAAAACATCCCAGAGATTCCTGAAGCTCACAAGAACTACTCATTCCAAGAAAACCTTCTTAAAGGTGTACATGGCACAAAAAAGAATTACTCTTGTCACTCATCAAGTTCATGAGCAGTACATTTAAACTGCTGCATAAAGACCTTTCAGCACAAACATGCTCAGGACAGCTCTTGCATTCCATTGTTTGAGAAAATGCAAGGGAGAAAAAGCACATTCAGCATATTTCTATTTGTGTTGGGTTTGCAGGTTGAAAAGTAAATGTGTGTCTGTCACGTTTGGGTGCCTACAGTTTAATCCCATAGTTTAACAGAGTCACTTGAGAGCTGGTCCCCTTTAACAGGCAACTAAAAAAAGAAAACCAACTTTGGAGACAACCACTGAAAGTTGATTAGGTGAATGATAGAGTCACTAAGGTTGGAAAAGGCCTTTAAGATCATTGAGTCCAACTGTACTGCAAGTACCATGACCACTGAACTGTATCCTGAAGAACCACTTCTATGCACTTCTCGTGCACCTCCAGGGATGGCAACTCCATTACATCCCCACACAGCCTGTTCCAATGCCTGACCACTCTCTCCGTGAGCAAGCCTTTCCTAATCTCCAATCCAAACCTCCTCTGGCACAGCTTAAATCTATTTCCTCTTGTCCCATGACTAGTTACTTGGGAGAAGAGATCAACACCAGCCTCGCTCTAAACTCCTTTCAAGAAGCTGCAGAGAGCAATGAGATTTCTCAGCCTTCTCTTCTCCAGACTAAACAACCTCAGCTCCCTGAGCCACTCTTTGTGTGCCTCGTGCCTTTTCCAACCTTAGTGACTCTATCATTCAACTAATCAACTTTCAGTGGGTTGTCTTCACCGTTGGTTTTCTCTTTTAGCTGCCTGCTAAAGGTGACCAGCTCTCAAGTGACTTCAAACCCCTTGCCAGCCTTGTTGCTGGTCTCTGGATTTCACTTGGGTATTGGTTATTTCCTATAAGTACAGAAGTAACTTGATCCACACAGGGAATCTTTCCTGAAGAGCAACAAAGTTGGAAATGCAAGGCTGCAGCAGGCAATGTGCTGCAGCAACTCCTTTAGATGTGTCCTGACTGACTGGCAACGTCTCTGTCCTCTCTCTTTACATAGAATCATAGGATCAACCAGGTTGGAAGAGACCTCCAAGATCATCCAGTCCAACCTAGCACCCAGCCCTATCCAATCAACCAGACCATGGCACTAAGTGCCTCATCCAGGCTTTTCTTGAAGACCCCCAGGGACAGTGCCTCCACCACCTCCCTGGGCAGCCCATTCCAATGCCAATCACTCTCTCTGGCAAGAACTTCCTCCTAACATCCAGCCTATACCTACCCTGGCACAACTTGAGACTGTGTCCCCTTGTTCTATTGCTGGTTGCCTGGGAGAAGAGGCCAACCCCCACCTGGCTACGATGCCCCTTCAGGTAGTTGTAGACAGTAATAAGATCACCCCTGAGCCTCCTCTTCTCCAGGCTAAACACCCCCAGCTCCCTCAACTTCTCCTCATAGGCTTTGTGCTCCAGGCCCCTCACCAGCTTTGTTGCCCTTCTCTGGACATGTTCCAGCACCTCAACATCCTTCTTGAATTGAGGGGCCCAGAACTGGACACAGTACTCAAGGTGTGGCCTGACCAGTGCTGAGTACAGGGGAAGAATAACCTCTCAATCCTGCTCTCATTTCTTTCAACCCCACACTTTGGGATTCACTTGGGGTCCATTAGGAGCCTTGGCCACGCTGATTCTCTCACCCAAAAAATATAACCACATCCCAGGGAGGCAGAAGCTATCACAGATGAGTACCACACTGGCATGATCCCGACACCCACAATTTGGGAATCTGGCATAACAATGTTGCTGCAGTGCTTTGAACTACTGCTGCAGAGCAATCTATCATTGCCTGCTTGTGGGCATGTGTGCACATGTGCAGGGACAGTAACTCAGCAATTACAGTAAATTGCCTCTGATGCATTAGCAGCTATTGACAGGCTTTCCAAAAAACAACTCCTGGATTTGGTGGCAAATGCCTGCTAAAATTAAGAGCAATGAGGGGGGTTTGAGTTTAAATGGAACACATTTCTCCTTTCCAAAGCACATGAAAGGCTCTGCTTGAATTACACAGCTCCAGCACTTGTCACACGCTGAGGGCTGCACTAGAATATTCTGTGCTATAACTTCAACTTCATAGGTAGCTGGGTTTCTGGGGCAAATAAAAGCAACCCCAGAAGCTGCTGTGGTTTAAAGAACCATTTGATAAATCTCCATATTCAGAATGAAAGCTCAGAGGGAAAAAAAAGTCACCACAGTCACTTTGCGTTCAAGCCCTTCAGCAAGTGACCCTCTGAAAGAGCTCTGTGGTCCTGCCAGGCCCTGCAGAGGCTGCTGGAGCAGCACACCACTTTACATCCTCCAGCTCTCCCTGCAACCTTTGGATCATCAATAAACTTCACCACCATCCTTTTCAGAGCTAAAGCAGGAATTACACCACTTTGTTACTTGGTGCTAAGGCAAACACACCGCTGACAACGTGTGGCAATTGAAACGCACTGACGACTACTGATTGTATTTGGGAGGCTCCTGAATGTTACATCTGCTGCTGCCAAAAGCTCAAGCCTTCTGTTTCAGTAGTGCAGACCCACACTCCTAGATACCACAGCTCTTGCAATGCAAGGATACATCCTGCCAGACAAACTTCTCCAGGGAGCCAGACAGCAAGTTTCCATCAGTACAAGTCATTCATTTTGCTGCATTTCACCTCCATAAACAAGGACTCTATTCTAACTCTCTTTCAGAGCCCAGGGCTGGGAAAATATCCAATACAAACAGAAAATAAAGAGCTGTCCTTTAGTATCCTGAACCAGGCTGGCTGTTTTCCAGCTGTAACATAAACACTGGAGATCATGAAGCTCCTGCAACCATCTTCTCTATTTCCACCCAGGTATGCTCACTGGGCTCCTTAATACATACGGTGTGGCAACCACCTTCCTACGCAGCCAGAAACTGCAGCACATCAAGAGAGAAACCTGATAGTTCTACAGGAGTTGCAAACCAAATGATCATCAATACACTATAAAGTTTTATGAGCAAGTAATTTGTGTCTTTAAGGGGAAAAAAAAAAATTCCCCCTAAAGCCTACTTCAGAGCAAACTGGGAACCTGCCAAAAGAGAGTCAATGAGGCGATGTTTAAACTTGCAGGTTTTGGATGGAGATAATATATTCAGGAGGCAGAAGCAGGTTTTCTAACATGTATTCTGCAAAGAGTTATTTGTTTCAGAGGAAGGTCACAGCAGCTCAGGAGCTTTAAATCCATTTTTGACACCAATTCCTTTGGGAAAACAAAACAAAAACACTAACAAAACCACACAAAAGTCCCCCAACAAAGCCACAACACAAGCAAACACTTTTTCCTTTTCAAATGAGTAAAGGAGCACGCTGACACTTAAGCTTCCATGCTCAAAACACAACATTCAGCTTAGTCCTACACTGCTTTGCAGAAGGTGCTCCTTACTTTAGGAGGGGATATGCACAAGGACACTCATTTGATGAGTGATCCCAGAGACTGAAAGCCTCTTCTGAAACTTAAGACAGAGGCGTTCTAATGAAGTAGACATAGCATAGGAAAAATGCTTTCCACTTCTCACTACACTTGTCTCAACCCCCATTTATCCTCAAATTGCTGCCAATTCTAACAAATTATGGGGACCTTGCAATGCAGACAGACATCCTTCTTGAGAAGAGAGGGAAAGATCCCAAAGACTGATCCACATAAAGAAATAGAAACCTTTCTGAGCTTCTGATGTTGATGACTTCCAGACAGGATTTGCCCACCTTGTTTCCAACAGCTATTCAGTCTCCATTTGGTTCTCACCAGAAAGAGAAGCAGCAGCTTGTTACTTATTAACCTAATTTCTTCCTTGTGCAGCTTTCTAAAATTGATAAAGTTCAGCCTTTGCCTATTTAAGGGGTCCCTTCCAACCCCAAACATACTGAGATCTGTGAGATCACAGTATCACAGTATCATCAGGGTTGGAAGAGACCTCACAGATCATCAAGTCCAACCCTTTACCACAGAGCTCAAGGCCAGACCATCTGTGTGCCCCCAAGTTTGCCGTCACACACAGGAGATGCTCACTGATAAGCAGCCCAGCAGAAGCAGGTCCATGGCTGCCCTGGGAGGTGACCCATCCCTGTACTGTCCAGCTTCTCGCTTCCCAGAGGGATAATCTGCAGCCAACCTTGCTCTGCCCTGTGCTGCTTAACTGGGTTTTTTTCAGATGGAAAAGGTGGGAAACTCAGAGCAACTGTGAGAAAGAAATGGCCAGGATCCAAGTCTAGGGAACACAGACAGCACCTCTGCAAGAGTTGCACAACACTTTGCAGAGCTGTTTTGCCAAACTGATCTTTTATGGGTGGTTTTTTGTTGTTGTTAGTTGGGTTTGGGGATTTTGGTGGGGTGAGGTTTATTTTTGGGGGCAAAACTATTCCATCATCTGATGCAACACCAAAAGAAACAAGAACTTCGCCCAGAAACCTTGATTTTGGCACAGAGGGAACAGATAATATGCCCTCTCTCTCTCTCTGAAGGAAAGAGGAAAATTTTTGAGGCCCTTCCCCCCTCCCCCTCTCATCAGTGATAAGCATCTACCACCTAGAGAGCTGTAACTAGCTATTAAGGTCTGCTTAAGATGCTTTATAAAACATAATAAGCCCTGAGATAGTATAAGCACATATGAAATACCTCATAAGCAACTAGCAATAATGGCTGAGGTGTTCCTAACTGTCTGTGTGATTTCAACACCTTCCAGTAAAACCAATACTATGCATGGCTCAGGCAATGCTTCTTCCCAGAATGCCCTTTTCCTCCTCCAGATACAAAAGACTTGAGCATGATTCATTTTTTTTTTTGCACAACGTTTTAAAATTGCTTAAACACCTTAGGACATGCAAGAAGGATGATAAACGTTTAACTTCACCACCATGGCACTTATACAGCAATCTTCTACCTGTGTTTGGGTTTTGAAAGAGTTTGGATTTGGGTCACCCCACCAAAAGATGACACAATTCCTCGTGAACTTTACTTGGGAAAGTTTGTTCCAGCTGCAATTGCAGCATCAGAAAGGCCAGGTACTAATGTACATGCACACAGTTATACTTCCAACCTCTGTAGAAAGAGGCAAACGTGTACAAAGTGACTGAAAAGTGAAACCTGAAGAACACAAGACCAAAAGCAAACTTACAAGGACTGCAAACCGCTTAATCCTCTGATGGCCTCGTTAGGTACAGTCTTCAGCTGGTTGTTCTGCAGGGTTCTGTAAAAAGCCACTGTGTCAGTAAAGGAGACTTTTGACAATAATCTTTATCAACAGCAGAGGTAACAGGTCTTATAACAGCTTCACAAACTTCCAGTGCACATAAAACCATGCAGGATTATCAAGAGCAGATAGCCAAAGGCAACGATGAAACAAGAAAAATGCTCTATTTTGGGGTTATGTACAACTCCTTAATTAACTGCATCCATTTGCAGAGACATAAGAGGATGAAATTCCCCTGGGAACTCCCTGAAGAGGTGGAATAACTTAACACCAGTACAATCTGCTACAATGAATGATATTTGATTCTGTTTCTTGTGAAATCATCCCCTCTGTGCTACAAAATACACAAACCTCCAGCTTTAACTAAAGCTGCCTCAATGTGCCAAGCATCCACAGTGCCATTTACAAAGTCTGTTCACAACTACCCCCCCTTGGGACACAACACTGAAAAGACACAGCATGAAATTAGAGCCCAACTGATTTCAGTTGCACTGGGTTTGGGTTTCCCCACCCCAAGAACTTTTCTCCCATGTTCAAGAAGAGAGGGGATGAGGCACTTAGTGCCATGGTCTGGTTGACTGGCTAGGGCTGGGTGCTAGGATGGACTGGATGAGCTTGGAGGTCTCTTCCAACTTGGTTGATTCTATGACTGCATGCTGAGGAGGATGACCATAACTGAGGCCTCACACGTTAGAAAAACCTTACTAGATTGTGGTGCACACTGAGGTAAAATGCAAGTGGATGAGTAAGTTAACTGTTAATTGAGATCCAAGTCCCACAGTTTGCAGGAGCTGCTAGAATTTCAGGGCATCTCCAACGCTGAGCATCCCAGTGGAGGTTCCTTTGAGAGACTTGATGCTCTGCATTAACTTTACAACAACATCACATGAAGCAGTACTGCAGATGGGCAGGTTTCTCTTAGCTCTTCCTTGCTTATGCTGTCTATGCTTTGTTTGTTTATGTGTTTGTTTTTACAATTCCAGGCTCCTTTTCCACTATGACTGTAATTAAATCTCTTTAATTATCTGTTACCATACAAGCAATTGGCAACATTTACATGAGCATAAATGCTACAATTTCTGGATACACGTTTTTAAAAGCCCAAATGACAGAAAGCTCTTTTTAATCTTAGCTATGGAGGAAAAAAACACCAGGATGTAAGAAACAGGGCACACAGTTATGACATGGGGTGGTTATTTATTTATAACCTTATTTCCTAATAGTAAGTTATTTTTTGCCTAAAGAAGTACCAAACTTCAAATTATTTCCATCACTGGCAAAGGACCATTTAAAATCTAAGTATTAATGCTACCTGATAATGTCAGGGCAGCTCACAGTAGATCAACTGAGGGAGTGGAGAAGACAAAAAGCTTTACATGTCCTTTTAAGGAGTTTTCCTTCCTAGGATTCCTTTGCTCCAAGATACACTTCAGAAGTGTCCTAATGAAAGGCAGTAATTACAGTTCAGTGGAGTTCTCCACTGATCATCATCATCATCACTTACAGTAGTACAAAAACATAACTTAAAAAGACCTGTAATTTGGAGGGGGTGGGAAGGGGGGCAAAACATTTCCTCCAGCCTAGTAGTGAACAGGCTGACTGTGAACTAAGACAGCTAGGAAGTTTAAAACCAGATTACTTACAGAACTTTGAGCTCTTTCAACCCAGCCAAGGCCTTTGGATGGATAAAAGAAAGGTCATTGCCAGCCAGCCGCCTGGAAAAGAATGGCAGTAATAATTTCAGTCACAAAATACAGTACACTTTTGCAGCCACCTAACAAGGAAAACCACTTTGCCATATTCATCATCTTCCAAGTTTTCAACAGGTTGAGTCACTGCACGTTTTTAACAGTGAGAGCACAGCCTCATGAATATACTTTTGCAAACAAGCTAGGAAAAACAACTCACAACACAACGTAGAATGATGAAGCATTTGCTTATGGTACCAGGCTTGAAAAGTGAGTTTACCAACTATTGACACGATCCTCCAACTTGCAGCATTGCTCAGCTGAAACACATGCTCTGCTAGCCATCTGGTTTTAATCTACACAGCAGTTTCTAAAGAAACTAGCCAGTCAAGGGAAAATGACTGGATGCTAGCACAAGGCAGGGGAAAGTTCCTATGCAAATCCTGAATCTGAAGGCAATATTCCCAAGGAGAGGGGATGCTCACAGTGCTGACAACTGACAGGATGCCTGCTGACATTACTGAGACAATGTCAGGAAAATTCCACCTTTTTGCTCAGCTATTTGGACAAACTTTTCAGGAAAGAAAACTGTTTTGGTAGAGGGAGAAAGGAAATAGGATCCTCAGGCGCACTCCCTCAATCTCAAGATCTTGGCAGTTTCAGACTTGGACTGCTAGGCACTAACACAAAGTAAATGGTGAAAACCACCATGCTATTAGAAGTAATAAATACAGGAGATACTGCAGAACACAAAGCAGGAAAGCAGAAACAGGGGCCCAAACAGCTGCTTCCAAATAGCTTATTCCCCCTTCCCCCACTGCTTTTTTACTTCAGCCTTTTTCCCCCACTCTATCCTGCCCAGCAGCCCCTGTGTGGTCCCACTTTTGTTGCTCTGCTAATAGTTGTGACAGGTGATATTTTGTGAAGACAGTAACTAGGAGCACCTGGTAACCCAGAACTGCCAAAAGATGCCCGCATTTCAGCCCAAGAATTCACTTTCTGACTTGGTTTCACATCCAAGATGAGCAAAAGCAATGCTAGAGAAGGCTGCACAGTGAAGTCATCTGGTGGGAATGCCATGTACAATACAGAAAGTGTTAAGCACTAAAATAGGCAACGAGCTTTAACAAAGGTTACAGAACATCAAACCCCACCTCTGCTGATACAGTGCACCGTGAAGCAAGTCAGCCACGCCAAGAGGAAACCAAAGAGGCAAATGAAGGGAGTAACAAGGCCATCTGATGAACCAGTTTGCCAGAACACTGCACATTATTATGCTTTTATCTCAGTCTCTACTTCTAACTACATTAAAGAGATTACCCAAAGCATCTGATGCTTACGTGAATCAATCTGCAACAGAACTAACAACTCAGTAGAATTCTGTGTGCTAGAGAGGATGCTAGTCATGGTTATCAAACCCATCTGCCAAAGGTGAGGAAGAAAAGGATGGCTTCTCAGGAACAAGAAGGTGACAGCAACAGCAGACACCATCTGACTTGAAGAAACTGTATTGTTTGTCGAGGTAAATCTTGGTATTAAGTCCTTGCATTCTCACTCACATCCTAATCACCATAGCTACAGCTCTGATAGCACTATTACAGGCTCACAGGATATCAGGGGTTAGGAGGGACCCAAAGAGATCATTGAGTCCAATCCCCCTGCCAGAGCAGGACCATACAAGCTAACTCAGGTCACAAAGGAAGGCATCCAGACAGTCCTTGAATGTCATTGATGAAGATGCTGAACAGCACCGGACCCTGCACTGATCCCTGGGGGACTCCAGTGGTTACAGCTCTCCAGCTGGGCCAGGCACCACTGATTACCACTCTGAACTCTGCCTTGAAACCAGTTCCTAATCCACCTCACTGTCCATATGCGTAAATCTCAGCTTAAAAAAAAACCACCCAAACATCTCCTGATGGCTGAGGAAAGTTTTGTCTGCATGACTTGTGAATGACCAAACAGCCCCGAAACCAGAAGAAAAATAAAACAGATCAATGTATACTTAGTCTTGCAACCCTCTGTTTGCAAACAACCTCAGGACTTCAGAGCTGTGATAGGATTTTTTTTCCAAATACTTTGAATTTTTTAAGTGAATGAAAAATTCCAGATGGCAACTAAACATTCCCCTAAGGTTGGTTTTGTCAGTAGCTGCCCAAATCAGCTCTATTGCGGGGGGGGAGGGGGTAGGGAAGTCAATGTGGAGGAAGGTTTGCAGTATTTCATTGCTTGTGTTCATCCATTTCCTAAGCAGCTCTCTGTAAACAGAAATATTGATGAAAGAGGCTGGTGTCTATACCAGAGAGCAAGTGATCTGCTAAACACATTTCCTTTCAAATAAAACATCAGAATAGAAATCCTTAAATCAAGCAAAATTTAGCTTAGGCTACAGAGCCACATGGTTTTGGCACTCAAACACTACTGCTGATGGCCTGGTACATGTGCGTCAGGCAGCTCTGGCTGCAGCTCTGCCAAGGTTCCCCATTCACTGGGCTGGTGCGTGGCTCCTCAGGCATCTGCTCTAACTACTCCCTCCCCCTGAGGAGGCTGGGGATTATGATTTGTTTTAAAAAAGGCTAAACTAAATCTTAGCTAAAGAGCCTCCCCCAACCTCACTGAGTGTCACTGATACAACCTACAGAGCCCTGGAAACAAAATCCAGCCGAGCCAGAGCACGGCTTGCGTGACTTACCATAGCAAGACTTCTCCTACCTCAAGGCAACTCCTGTTTGTTCAGCCTTTTTGCAACCAACCAACAGAAAAAAAAACCCCAACAACTTTGCAATTCATTACATTTCCATTTCTCCTCCATCTGGCAACCCTCCAGGAAACAGGATACAACTAGCCAAGTGTGCAAAGGCTTTACTAATCAGATTGCTAAACATACATTTATCATTCCTGTCCCAGCCTTGGGGAGCGAGGCTGCTGCTTAGCAGGCTTCAGCTGCAGCTCTCCAGCAGGCAAAGACCAATGTAGCACACATCACTCTCCACACACTTCCCTCTGCTGCAGCATGCAGCACTAGGGAGGGTGGGATGACTTCTCTTTACAGAACAAGGTTCATTTGAAAGAGAAGAATGAAAAATGAAGAGCATTTAATACACGATGTATAAATGAACATGCCCCTGAAACAGCCCAGTTACATTTCCCATGCTATCTCCTTTCAGCATGTCTCATAGTCACTTTCATAGGGGATGTTTAAAATAATCAACAGTTTAAAAGCACTCTTCTTCTGCCTCTCTCATGCATGATAAATGAACTAAGAAAAATTACAGCTTTACTGAGCCCCAAACTCCAGCACAACAGAAAGGCAGCTTCATCTTGCAACAAGACTCAGTAACCTGCTTGCAGCCATCCCACGGAGGGACAACTCTACACTGCTACAGAACTACCTGAAGGCAACTCCTATGGCTGAATACACATCTTTCCCTTCATTTTGAGTGAAAACAGCCTCAGAGACCTGGCTTGAATGCCTTTCTGTAGTTACTGAGTCAAGGTGCATCACTGTTAGTTAGAGCTCTTTCTCCAAAGGGCAGAGGACTGTAAAACAGATTCATCCACTAGCACAGTAAAGACTTAATTTAATAGGCCATTGTAAAGCTCCCTGCTATGCTCCAGGCCACACAAAACTTAATTTGCTCTCTTTTTCTTCTCAGGGTACACAGACACAGTAGGAGGCACCATCTGAAGTGGGGTGTAAATGTGCATCACACTGATCAAGAGTTTTCCTGAGTCACAGTCCACTTTGTAAGGAATGAGATACAGGCAGGGGTCGGAGTGGCTGGAGGGCAGCCAGACAGAGAGAGATCTGGGGGTGCTGATTGATACCTGCCTGAACATGAGCCAGCAGTGTGCCCAGGTGGCCAAGAGAGCCAGTGGCATCCTGGCCTGCATCAGGAATGGTGTGGTCAGCAGGAGCAGGGAGGTCATTCTGCCCCTGTACTCTGCACTGCTTAGACCACACCTTGAGTCCTGTGTTCAGTTCTGGGCCCCCCAGTTTAGGAGGGACATTGAGATGCTTGAGTGTGTCCAGAGAAGGGCGACGAGGCTGGGGAGAGGCCTTGAGCACAGCCCTACGAGGAGAGGCTGAGGGAGCTGGGATTGGTTAGCCTGGAGAAGAGGAGGCTCAGGGGAGACCTTATTGCTGTCTACAACTACCTGAGGGGAGGTTGTGGCCAGGAGGAGGTTGCTCTCTTCTCTCAGGTGGCCAGCACCAGAACGAGAGGACACAGCCTCAGGCTGCACCAGGGGAGATTTAGGCTGGAGGTGAGGAGAAAGTTCTTCCCTGACAGAGTCATTGGACACTGGAATGGGCTGCCCGGGGAGGTGGTGGAGTCGCCGTCCCTGGAGCTGTTCAAGGCAGGACTGGACGTGGCACTTGGTGCCATGGTCTGGCCTTGAGCTCTGTGGTAAAGGGTTGGACTTGATGATCTGTGAGGTCTCTTCCAACCCTGATGATACTGTGATACTGTGAAACTCTGCCCAGGACTGCAGGTTCTTTTCCATCAACCCAGCCAGCTTGCAGCAGAATGGCACCTGTAATGTGTGACCACATTATATACATTCCTTCTAGGTTGGCAACTGCTTAGTGCTGAACACTGCAGTTCTCTGGTTTTACTTTAAAAAAAATTAGTTTCAATGGAGTGAGATTTCTTCAAAATTGGATCAATTCATAGCCAAAATAATTTTCAGCATAGCAGAATAGGGCATATGGAGGACAACATATTTCTCCTTCCCTGTTCTATCTAGGTGAGCAATACCCTCTAATCACTATTTCAAATGACACAGGAAATGATCTCCAGATGTAGAAGCCACTTTGTTGTTATTACAGAAATCAGGCTACAATCTGGCTGGGGAATAATCTGCCTTAGACTCTCATTCCTGAAGTACACAGCAAACATCAGCTTCCTGCACTAGAACTCTTCTGAAAACAGCAAAAAAACTGTCTTCTCTCTTCTGGGAAATTAAACCTTCTGCAATTATGAATTTGGCAACCTGCATGTTAACCATGCCAAGTTAATCACTGCTGTCACTCCAAAATCAAGGAGGATGTCCCAGGGATACATTTTTGTCTGTAACAATTAAAACCATCACTCTCACTTTGACGGGAAGGAACACAATATTCTTGGAAACCTCTCTGCTTGCCTTGCATCCCAGATGGTGGTGAACCTCAGGTTCCTTGAGTAAAGAATTAGGTCTCCTCTTATTCTTCTCACCAAGTGGTGCTGCTGTGGGGGCTTTTTGTTCCTCTTGGTCACATTCTGGGATCCTCCTAACCTTACCTGCCCCATCTTGTCTCACATAATAACACATTGTATACTTTTTCCAATCTGTTATCTGCAAACTTCATTCCTCACTGAAAATTCAAACAGTGACACAGCCTGTGATCCTGCCAGGTCACAATAAATCACCTGGTTTACTCTATTTCTACATTAGTTGCTTTTTCCTGCTAAAAGACAGGACTCCTAATTCAAAATCTAGTGAAGGCTGAAACTTCCACATCCCTTGCAGACCATTCATCATTGCCTCTGCCCACTCAACATCTCCTTTTAGCTCTCCTACTTTTACCTACCTATTTTCATGCCATTTGAAAATATTCCATTGCTTCCCCACTTGCACTTTAGTAATATCTTGATTTTTTTTGCAGTCTTATATCAAAGTATTCTGCTGTCCCTACATGCCTGTCTCTGACTTCAGCTTTCCCAGGGTTCTTTGTGCTTTCTATACAAACCTTTATTTTGCTTCACGTTCTTCTGCAACAGAAGTAACCTCTGTAAAGCTTTACAGACATTTGCTGGCCATCATGGGTTACATTTTCTCATACTTCATGCTCCACTTATGGCAGAAAGGCAGTCACACTTTGGAAGAGAATTCTGTTTTCTTAAGAGAAATAGCTGTGTGCTACAATTCATTCACTGAGGTTTGAAGCTTTATGCAAGAGGTAGAGCCATTTGGGGCATGCTTCTTCCCCAGAGCAGAGCAATCCTGCCTGGCAAGGACCTAGGCCTGTGCAGAGAGCTCCAATCCATGCAGGGCAGCTGCAGAAGTGGAGAGCTGGTAAAATGCAAGCCATAAAGCAGGACCGAACTTGGCTTTGCTTATCTCTGACCAGCAAACAGCCCCTCTGGGGCTTTCAGCTGCAGCCTGCTGCACCTACGGATCACCTTCAATTCTTCCATGCTGCTTCAGCAGAACTAAAGGAATATTTTCTTTTGCTGCTGCTAATGGAAAATGTGTCTGTCCCCTTCTCTCCTTGCAACAGTTTCAGCATTATACAACCTCAACAGCTATTTATAAAGTCTTATGTAAGCCAAGACACACCAGGACTGAGAAAGCAAGCCTGTAACTACAACCAGCACTGAATGCACCCACTCCATCCAGCCCAGCAGACACTCCTCAGCCTCAGCCTTGCCTTTCCAGCCACTGCAGCTTTCTCAGACTTACACTAACTCCAAGGTAACAGCTCATTTTCAAAAGAGATTCCTAAACTGGTTGACTAAGTAAAGTCTAAAGCCTGCCCTTGAGTCCTACAGGTAAATGATCAGCACGAATCAGCAGCACGCACTGCAAGACAAAATATGGCTCCAAGGTACTGTTCTTCATGGACACTCAATACTCAATAACAGGGAAAAAAAGGATGAAGGGCTTTAAAGAAAGCAAGCATTCCCATCCATGCTAAATATGCTCCACCACCCAATTTGCAAACAGGATCTGTGCTGGGGCAAGGTCTCCTGGAAGTAGAGCCTGTAAGTTACAACACACATGCGTGGAAGCACACAGCATGGAAACTGACTGAATCTGTGTATATTTGGCAATTCATTCCCAGTTTTCTAATCATTTCAGATACATGATGACAGAAGGCATCAAGACACAGGTTTTTGGGACAACTCCAGAGAGAATGACCTCAGAGAAGTGGGAGTAATTTTCAATACAACTCTTTGTTTGCCATGTAGGTCAACTGCTACCTTTCTCCAACTGAAAAAAAAAGGGGCAAATATTTTACCATAATCACCTAGAATTTCAATTCTATAAAGGAAGGGCAGGAAAATTAGTTTATATGAGTACTGTTTACTACTTCTGTGCCAGGATACAATTTGCTGATGCTAACTAGGCAAGAGTACCTTAATCCTCACCAAAAAGAGATAACCAAAATACAACCACCCAAGAAGAGGGGAAGAAAGGAGGCAAAAATTACTTCATTCCAATACTTGAAGGGATCCTACAGGAAGGCCAGAGAGGGAATTTTCATAGCAATAGGACAAAGGGAAATGCTTTTAAGCTGAGGGAGAGTAGGTTTACACTGGGTCTTAGGAAGAAGCTCTTCATTGTGAGGAGGGACTCTGAAATAGGTTGTGGATGCCTCCTTGTTCAAGGTCAGGTTGAATGAGACCTTGAGTCTGGTTGAGAGATGTTCAGCCTGGAGAAGAGGAGGCTCAGGGGCAACCTCACTGCTGTCTACAACTACCTGAAGGGAGGCTGTAGCCAGGTGGGGGGTGGCTTCTTCTCCCAGGCAATCAGCAGCAGAACAAGGGGACACAGTCTCAAGTTGTGCTGGGGAAAGTACAGGCTGGATGTTAGGAGGAAGTTCTTCCCAGAGAGAGTGATTGGCATTGGAATGGGCTGCTCAGGGAGGTGGTGGAGGCACCATCCCTGGAGGTGTTCAAGAAAAGCCTGGATGAGGCACTTAGTGCCATGGTCTGGTTGACTGGATAGGGCTGGGTGATAGGTTGGACTGGATGATCTTGGAGGTCTCTTCCAACCTGGTTGATTCTATGATTCTATGTCATTGCCCATGGCTGGGAGACTGGAGCAGATGACCTCTGAGGTCTCTTCCAACCTAAGCCACTCTAGGATTCTGTGATTAATTCCTCACTAGGGGTTCTTATGATAGCACTCCGATGACAGAGCATATTCAGCTCACACTCAGAGTATGGAGATAATGCATTTGCCTCCAATGTACAGGATTTGGTGGTTCTGCTTTTTGTTTGACTGTCTGAGGTTTTTTGCAGAGCTATGTGTGACTCCTCTCAAGACTCAAGCCTGGAACTGGCTACCTGCTCCCTTCTACACCTACAATCCAGTTCCTAAAACCAAAAGGAGGTGGTGGACTGCACTGTGCAATTACTGTTTGGGAGACTCTACCTGGAGAGCCTGAGAACTTCTCAGATTACCACTCAGCCTCCAGAAGTTTCTTATCTGGTTTATAGTTCAGGTAGCCCCAACCCAGCAGCTCAGGTAGCATAACAAATTCAGGCTTGTGAGACGGGTCTTGAAGCGTAGCACCACAAAGTGCAGCCTCCAGGCCATCGAGCTGAGCCAGCTCCCGCCTGCGCGCGCAGGGGCAGAGAACGCCGAGCACCGAAACTCAAAGACAAGAGATAAGGCAAAATTTTAGTGCCTTCTGAAAGTACTTGCAGCAGAACGAGCAGCCTTGGGTTCCTTAGACACAACCATGCTGACTTTGGAAATGGACATGTGGGAACAGAAACTGGAAAGCAGCTTCCTGGGTTTCTAAAAGCAAATGGAACTCGCTCAGCCTACCAGCATCTGCCCCCCAAACACCAGGGGAAACACGCAACTGGTAAGCACAGCAAGAACCTTCCAGGCTACAGAAATACTATTCTTGTACTAGCAAGATTGAAACTCAGCCAGAATCAAACTGATTTAGCACTCACACAGATAAGAAAACATTAATTAAACACAGGTTGGCCAACGTGTTTTTAAACAGCATTTAGCATCTAGTGCAGACCGAGATGATGTTTGAAAGTATCTTAGCTGACTGTGGTTAATTCTACTTGGGAGTCTTTGCCTAAAGGTTTGGCTTGACTAGAATTTGCAGGTGCGTGTTATAACATGCCAGCAGACTCTGTAAAGCCCCAGCACACATAAGGCAGCAAACACTCCTAATGTATGCTAGCTGGTCAAGTCAGAGCTTAGGCTCTCAACTTGCTGCCACATGTGAAACCTACACCTTGCATTTTCTTCATCAGAACTTCACCTCTTGGAATTCAAGCTGGAGCAACTGAGGAAATTGCCTCCTCCAGCTGTTCAAATGATGGGAGCTGGCAGATGAAGAGCACTCATCGGCTTCCTACCCAACGTCAGCTGGCTCCTTCTGAAATACCAACAGAAGAGGTCTACACTGTCTTGATAACAAAGCAGCCACAGAGAGCTCCTGGCTCATTCCTCAGTTTCTGCTGGTGGTGTTGAATGGACAGATACTGTGTGATAACATCCCTAATCACACCAGCTAGTTTCATGAAAGGATGCTTACAGCCTCAGTTACTACATGCCAGGTAACTTAAGGCATCAGCACAGCTTTTCTCATGAAGATTCACCCTCACCTTGCCCTTTGGAGCCAGCTTCTCACCACAAACCCTCAGACCACTCATGTTTATGAAAGGGACAGGAATTGCACACACCACTTTGGAAACACTACTTAAAAAGACCTAGCACCGAAGAACAAAAAACTTCCTTCCACCAAATGGACCACAGCCAGGTGAGGAAAGACTCTGCATCCCAAACTAACAGCTCACCCCTGGTGGCCCTGGCTGAACTCCAAGACATGTCTTATTCATAAAATTCAAGTCATAAAATAGACAGAAACTCCCTCTCCTTCCCCAGGGATAATACAATTAGTGCTGATGCAGAAATCAGAAGGCAGGAGACCATCTAAATTCCACACTGAAACAGATACTACAAAAGCAAGCAGCTGTGTCATTTCAGCCAGGTGGTCATCTTCAGCTGCAGGCAGAAGGAAAAATAACTCTGAAGACATTTCCCTTACTTCCTGATTACAACCTTATGGCAAAGCCACCTCGTTTTCACTGGCAGCATTAATTAATCCTTACGTTCCAGAGGTAGCCTTTGGCAATTAAAAGCCATGTTCAGAGACTGGCTGAGGGGGGAGCAGGGTGTGTGCCATTTAAGCAGCATCTCCTAGCACTGTAATCAGCATGGATACAATTAACAGTCAAGCAAATTCTCAGCTGTACCTTTTTTTCTGTCTCTCTTGCTCACTATTCACTCATCTCTCAAAAAGCAGATTAGCATTGTCTTCCAGGAAAAAAAAAAGAAAGCTTCTATTGATCTAAATATATTTTTATCACTCTATTTCCTTAACCATTTTCACCAGCCATTAAATAAAAACCTTAATAAAGTTTTGCCCTTGACTAATAAAAAACATACATAAATATATACAGGAAGGCAGTGTCACAGAAGAGAGACTGTTTCACATCATAACTGAACAAAAACCAGAAGAACAACAGACCCTGACAGCAGATCTTGGCATCAGCATGCATCTGGAAGGTAATCCAGTACTGCTCTCTTGGTGCTTTCAGGAGGGATTATTTTCCTTGCAGTATTACTGGGTGTGATATTGTCTTCTGAACCACAACAGAGAGCAGAGAACATCCTCTCTAATCATTGCAGGAGGCCAGTGGCCTGACCCAAAGCTGACTGGGTGGGCAGTGACTGGCATCGCTCTTTGGACCATCACAGGCAACTGACAGACACAGCAGGACAACCTTGCTGCCTTCTGCCTCCCTGCCACCTCCTGCATGGACTGACAGCCAGCCAAGACCTTAGCACCCAAACCTTACCCACTGCTGTAGGGCCAATAAGATGACAACACTCGAAAGGGTTAAGAGTGGGGATCCAAACAGGGTTAGGAGGTCATTAAGTCATTGATGTTGAGGTGCTGGAAGGTGTCCAGAGAAGGGCAGCAAGGCTGGTGAGGGGTCTGGGACACAAACCCTATGAGGAGAGGCTGAAGGAGCTGGAGTTGTTTAGCCTGGAGAGGGGGAGGCTCAGGGCAGAGCTCATTGCTGTCTACAACTACCTGAAGGGAGGCTGTAGCCAGGTGGGGGTTGGTCTCTTCTCCCAGACAACCAGCAACAGAACAAGGGGACACAGTCTCAAGTTGTGCCAGGGCAGGTCTAGGCTGGATGTTAGGAGGAAGTTGTTGGCAGAGAGAGTGATTGGCATTGGAATGGGCTGCCCAGGGAGGTGGTGGAGTTACCGTCCCTGGAGATGTTCAAGGAAAGACTGGATGAGGCACTTGGTGCCATGGTCTGGTTGACTGGCTAGGGCTGGGGGATAGGCTGGACTGGATGATTTGGAGGTCTCTTTCAACCTGGTTGATTCTGTGATTCAAGGAGACTTTTGCTTTATTCAATTGGTTCAAGTTTCTGAAGCCAGACAGGAAAAGTAGCCAAGAATAAAAACCTATTTTTATTTGCTTTCCTTGCTGAGAGATCCTTTTGAATTAATCCAACAGATAGGGTGAATGGAAACCATACAGTTAAAAACCTTCTCCCTGCTTCAGAGAACTTCAAATATGAGAAAGCACTGCAGCTTTTTGTAAGAACATCAGAACACAACCTAGCCTGGCTCTTCCAGTTAAGAATTCACCCTGCCTTCTAAAAACACTGCATTATCTAACTGTATTTCCCTCTTCTATAAATACTTGAAGGTGTGGTTAGAAAACTGTGGCCAAGTTCCTCAAGGATTTTTAGTTTCCCCTATCATGTTCAGGGCTGCAGCATATTTACATTAACATTTTCTGGAGAATACACTTCATTAACTGCTGTGGCAAAACCCTTGGTGGTCTGCTCCTTGCTGACTCTGGCAATTGCCATTTCAATCATTTGCAATTACTTCCAGATGAGTATCAGTTACACAGAGATGGAGAATTTTTATAACATGTATAAATAGTGCAGGAATCCTACAGACATATGATAAGTGTGCTATGCAGTGACACACACCGTGAGGCTGTGAACAGGGGCATGGAGAGCACATAGCCTAGCAGGCAGCTTCTGCCCACAGACAAGCTGGAACCCCTTTGCTTGTACCCACAAATAGTAGTATCTCAGAAGGTATGAACAATGAATGCTCAGATTAAACCTGCAATTTCATAGAATCAACAGGTTGGAAGAGAACTTCAAGCTCATCCAGTCCAACCTAGCACCCAGCCCTAGCCAGTCAACCAGACCATGGCACCAAGTGCCTCATCCAGGCTTCACCTGAACACCTCCAGGGACAGCCACTCCACCACCTCCCTGGGCAGCCCCTTCCAATGCCAATCACTCTCTCTGCCAACAACTTCCTCCTAACATCCAGCCTAGACCTGCCCTGGCACAACTCGAGACTGTGTCCCCTTGTTCTAGTGGTGGTTGCTTGGGAGAAGAGCCCATCCCCACCTGGCTACAACCTCCCTTCAAGTAGTTGTAGGCAGCATTGAGGTCACCCCTGAGCCTCCTCTTCTCCAGGCTAAACAACCCCAGTTCAACTGCAAGGGAGTTAGCTCCCTAAATGTTGCCATGTAGTGTCATTTCAGATGCCTCTTCCACCTGGCCCCAAGTGCCACTGCAGACAGCCATCTCCTCTCTGCATCAGGCCTGCAGGTCTCACACAGGTGTCTCGGGTAGCCCAGCACACCTCAAAGCAGCACAGCTCACCTCCTTTGTGGTGATGTAGAAGGCACCTTGTAACCAGCAGCCAGCTTTCTCAGGCTGGTGCACTGCTTCTTGCACGTGGATTCACTAGAGCACATTTTAGGGCTCAGAAACTGATCCTCTGAAGCCTCTCCAGACTCCCAGATAACTCAGTGCAGTAAGGAAATGCCAACCCTCATTCTCTACAGCTCCTACTGCATTTATTTCATCCCAGCCCCTTCGTAGCTGCGCTGTGCAAGATTCAGTTGCCTACATAACACTTCTAATTGCCTTCCATTTACATGCAATTAAATCCTGTGATACTGTTTTGCAACATTAATTAACTAACTCTGTCAGTGACTAATCTCCTGGAGCATCTGACAAATGCCAGGGCTAAAGCAGGGTAGGGAGATTGGGGCTGTCTCCTGGACAAAGAACTACCAGGGTCCATGGTGGTGTGGGTCCTTACTGCATTCCCATCAGTCTGTGGGATTTTTGTTTGCTTCAGACATGTAATTCTTGGAGAAAGTTCTAGATGGAAAAGTCATTTCCAGCACAGATGCCAACACCATTTGGCTTGTCTCTTTTTCTTTGGTATGGAGGCTCACACCCAGGTTTCTCTGCTGAAAAAGCAACTTTGCTAGTGCCTAGCAGTCAGAATTTGTGTTTGGCCAGCTATAAATAAAAGTCAGCCAGGAACAAAGTTTGAAAATCATTTTAGGGTGGAGAGGAAAAAAATGTGGTTGGACAGTGGGAAGGAAGTACAACCCTTTGGTTTTTTAATGTCCACAAACTGCAAAAATTTAGACTCAAAATTTTCTGTGCTCTGTCCCACTGAGAAAAAGGACCAGGCAGAACAAAGGGAAAATGTCTCCTGGCTGGTGCTGGTCATTTCTATTAAGGAGGGAAACTGCTGGGGTTTGTATCTACTTTACTGCATTATATTCCCTCTAGGAAGAATGTGACCTGAAGAAAGGGACCCTAGAGATGACTTGTGCACAGATGACCACAATCACATAGAATCATAGAATCAACCAGGTTGGAAGAGACCTCCAAGATCATCCAGTCCAACCTAGCACCCAGCCCTAACCAATCAACCAGACCATGGCACTAAGTGCCTCATCCAGTCTCTTCTTGAAGACCCCCAGGGACGGTGGCTGGAGAGCAGCCAGGAGGAAAGGGACCTGGGGGTACTGATAGATAGTAGGCTAAAGATGAGCCAGCAGTGGGCCCAGGTGGCCAAGAGAGCCAATGGCATCCTGGCCTGCATCAGGAACAGTGTGGCCAGTAGGACAAGGGAGGTTATTCTGCCCCTGTACTCAGCACTGCTCAGGCCACACCTTGAGTGCTGTGTCCAGTTCTGGGCCCCTCAATTCAAGAGAGATGTTGAGGTGCTGGAAGGTGTCCAGAGAAGGGCAACAAAGCTGGTGAGGGGCCTGGAGCACAAACCCTATGAGGAGAGGCTGAGGGAGCTGGGGGTGTGCAGCCTGGAGAAGAGGAGGCTCAGGGCAGAGCTCACTGATGTCTGCAACTACCTGAGGGGAGGCTGTAGCCAGGTGGGGTTGGGCTCTTCTCCCAGGCAACCAGCAACAGATCAAGGGGACACAGTCTCAAGTTGTGTCAGGGGAAGTCTAGGCTGGATGTTAGGAGGAAGTTGTTGGCAGAGAGAGTGATTGGCACTGGAATGGGCTGCCCAGGGAGGTGGTGGAGGCACCGTCCCTTGAGGTCTTCAAGAAAAGCCTGGATGAGGCACTTAGTGCCATGGTCTGGTTGACTGGCTAGGGCTGGGTGCTAGGCTGGACTGGATGCTCTTGGAGGTCTCTTCCAACCTGGTTGATTCTATGATTATATGACTACTGCAAAAATGTTGGGTTTGGGTTTTCTTTTGTTGGGTTGGGTTTTTTCCCCAGAAGTTTCATGAACATATCAAGTAAACATGCTAGGGAAGATTTAAAGGTTCTGAATGCTCACATCAAATTCTGAGCTTAATGCTAGCCTATTTTTTGGTGAAACTGAAATGCTGGAATTTAGGGGGGCAATGAGGAACGTGTAGCAAAATGGCTCTTAGGCAATAAGCACAGCAGATGATGGCTGAAGGCTCTGCCTTTTCTCTTTACCTCCTGCCACACCCCAGGGTTTATGGAAGTTACACAATATGCACACCCACCAGTTAGGTTTTATTGCTTAATTACTTGGGGGGGGGGTAAGAAATGAAGCCTCCCACAGCTATCTGAAGTTGGGAAAACAGAATTGTTTGTGGGTTTTTTTTCCAAGTTTTTGTGTCAAATATAAGTAAAAAGAATTTGGGGGAAAAAAAAGGACTACAAATACAGTCTAACAAAAGGTAGAAAGTATATAGAAGGATCTTGATAGGCTTGAGAAGTGGGCCAGTGACAACTGTAAGAGGTTCAACAAGTCAAAGTGCAAGGTCCTGCATCTGGGTCATGCCAATCCCAGGCACAAATGCAGGCTGGGTGCAGGGAGGGTTGAGAGTAGCTCTGAAGAAAGAGACTTGGGTGTATTGACTGATGAGACACTTGCCATGGGAGGACAGTGCCCTCAGGCAAATCGTGTCCTGAGCTGTATTCAAGAGGAGTGTGGCCAGCAGGGCAAGAAATGGGATTCACTCTGCTCTGTTAAGACCCCACCTCAAATACTTTCTCCAGTTCTGGTGTCTCCAGCATAAGAAGGGCACAGAGCTGTTGCAGCAAGTCCAAAAGAGCCCACAAAGATGATCCAAGGGCTGGAGCACCTCTGCTAAGCGGACAGGCTGAGGGAGCTGGGCTTGTTCAGCCTGGAGAAAAGATACTTTGGGCGACCTTAGAACTGCCTTCCAATACCTGCAGGAACCCTAGAGAGGGCTGGGGAGGGACTTTCCATAAAAGTATCTAGCAGTAGAACATGAAGGAATGGCTTGGATCTGAAGGAGAGTAGGTTTAGACTGGATTTTAGGAAGAAGGTCTTTGGTATGAGGGCGGTGAGACTCTGGAATAAGTTGCCCAGGGAAGGCTGTCAATACCTCCTGCTTGGAAGTGTTCAAGGACAGGTTGGATGAGGCCTTGAGCACCAAAGTCTAGTCGAGAGGCATCCCTGCCCATGGCAGGGAGGTGGAGGTAGATGATCTCTAAGGTCCCTTTCAAGCTGAGCCATTCTATGACACAGGAGATGTTGGCTTATATATATATTCTGAGCCAAGCAACACTTTCCAGGCTTCTACCTGGTTGGTCTTCTAATTAGCTTTTAAAATTGACTACTTAAGACACAGAGCCTCTCTTCAACTGTGTCTATTATACACATGCACAATCTGAAACTCTGGTAAACCTTTCTTCCTTCATGAGGGATTCTCAACTATATTGCACATTTAAGCAATATTGAAAACCAGTGGGGATAAACCAGACCCTGTTGAGCATGAAACAAGATATCACACTCAATTCATTGGACATAAATAAGCTCAACTGTGCTTCAGAATTGTACTGATCTGAGTCAAAACTACTTAAGAACCAGGGAAAAATGGAGCTGCTGAAGTGTATTAGTAATGGTAGATGCTACATTAGCAGGACATAAGGGAGATCAAAATTTTAAGGAGGTAGATGACCTTATTAAACCAAGCAATGCTGCTGGGGTGTGAGGAGGAAAACCAGAGCAGCTTTCAGGAATGCAAACCCTTCCCTTCAAGGGCAAGTGATCCATCTCTTATCAGTTTCTCAACAGCTTTGTTCCAGTGAACTACAGCGATCACACTGGTTAGAGCAGATCACTGGAGTCAGAAGGGCTTGGACTTTATCTGCAGTTTTACTGCAGGGTTCATTTATCCTGATGCCCTCCATAAATGGCTTTCATTCTTTGCTTCAGTTTCCTCATCTGTAAAGGCAGAAGAATGCTTCCCTGCTTCCTAAGGGTTTGCCTGTTTCAGGAAGTGAGCTGTTCTTTCCCCAAGGTGTATTTATTGAAACAATCTCCCCCAGTTCCAGCCTAACCAAAGTACAGCCTAACCATGGATTTCAGCTGCTCTTTGCTGTGAGAAGCACTACACTGATATGGAAAATGCAAAAAACCACAGCAAATTGCTTTTGCTTATCTACTGCTTATTCCTGGAAGTTCTCAGTGCTTTCTGGCAAGGGTTGAACAATTACCCCTCTATTCATTAATATGTGAAGGGTGAGTGTCAGGAGGACAGAGATAGGCTCTGCTCAGTGATGCCAAATGATAGGACAAGAGACAATGGGTGCAAGCTGGAACAGAGGAGGTTCCAGGGGAACATAAGCAAAACCTTTTTGCACTGTGAAGGTGACAGAGCCCTGAAACAGGCTGCTCAGAAAGGCTGTGGAGTCTCCTTCTCTGGAGACATTCAAAACCTGCCTGGATGCATTCCTGCTGTGGCAGGGCAGCTGGACTTGATCTTTTGTGGTCCCCTCCAGTCCCTAACATTCTGTGACTCTGTGTGACTCTCTGCTAAGGCGACTGAGGCACTCATAAGTCACTTGTCACACAATACTAAAGTAGTAACTGAAAGTCAAACCTTCCCTGTTTGTTGACTCTGAAACCCATTCTAATCTAGGGTTATGCTGCAAAAGGTTGCTTCAACTTTATAAAGGCATCTCAGCTAAGACTTCAGCCCAGCAAAACACAAGTTGAACACAATGCACCTTAAAAAAAATAAGCCAGAGGAACTAAAACCAAGAAGCTCTGTACTACAGAACCTGAATTTGTGATGCAGGTCAGGATGAGCTTGTGACCATCTGCAGCCTCCAGGGGCAATGGAAGCAAGCTGCTGGGTGAATGAAACACCACACATTTTATGGAACTTATGCAATAGCTATACTGTAGCTCCTTTAGAAACAATGGTACTTCCATACCTGCCCTGTTATCTCTGGATAGCATTATAATTAGTGTGTGTCATCACTCTAGCCATGATTAAAATAATTACCCTAAAAAGTCCCTTGTAAGTAGCATTTACTGTTCCGGTTTCCAAACACGTACATGAGTTTTTGTTCCCTTTATTTTAAGTGTAATTGCTTTCTGTGTTCACAGCTCAACACTGTCTTCCCACCCACCTTCCATTTTACAGAGTCATCTGGTGTTGTAGCAGAACTTTTAATGTGTGTGCAACACTTACAGCTCTTCCAAGTAGGGGAAGTTCTTGAATGCATCCTCTGGTAGCTTTGTGATGTTGTTCATGCTGATATCTCTGCAGAAGGAGAAAAAAAAAAACAACACAGATTGATCAATAAAGAGGAAGGGATTTTTACACTTCAGGGAAAATGGGAGAAAAAGCCTAATCAGATGGTATGAGAGCAGAAAAACCTAGCATCACACATTAACATCTCTTCCTAGAAATGTACATGCTACACTCTCATGGAATAGAATCACAGAATCAGTCAGGGTTGGAAGGGACCACAAGGATCATCTAGTTCCAAGCCCCCTGCCATGGGCAGGTGTGCTAGTTTGAAGCAAGCTAGAATGTTTTGGTAAAAGAACTAGATAACAGGCAGTGGAATGAAAACAATTAATGTCAACTTCTCTCACAGTTACGCTGAGAACTCTGGGAAGAAGAAAGACTTTTTCTCCATTTTGTCCTTCACTTCTGCCTTTGCCTTCAGACCTGGTCACATCTCATTAACCCTGCTCCTACTAACCTTGCTCCCTAACCTCTTGGCTGCACCTCTCTTCTTCCTGAGAACTGGGGTAAGGTTGAGAGGGCCAGGGGAGGTGTTGGGGTGGTTTGAGAGCCCCTCCTGGGGACTCAGGTTTCTGGGAGGGGAGTTGTGCTTCTGTATTGTTTATCCTTTCTTTATTTCTGTATATAATTGTATATAACTGTATAGATTGTAAATAGCTGCTTGCAAATTCTGCTAGCTGTAAATAAATTGCTTCATCTCTATTCCCAGGGTCCATCTGAGTGAGCTGGGGCAAATACAAAGTGTGGGGGGCAGGTAAGAGCCCAAACCATCACAGCAGGGCTCTCAAAGCATAACAATCTGAGAATCCAGCAGCAAAGGCCTATAGAATGGGAAAGTTGATAGCAATCTTTCCTGACACCTCCAAGCAAAAAAAAAACTCCTGTGAAACTAGAGGGTGTAGCCCCACTCACACATGGAAAAGGCTCTACAGTACTGTTATCCCCAGGATTAAACGCTCCCAACTTACACATGGCATTACCACTGTAGCACAGACAATTAAGACTGTTTTAAAACCACAACATATGCAAAAAATATTTTAAAAAAAGAAGACCTAAATTAAAAAAAAAAAAAAAAAAGACTGACCACCCACCAAGCAAATTTTCATCCTGCAATGTCTTTAAGAAAGAAAACAAACCAAAGAATATATGCATTGGGACTTTATTAAAGGGCTCCTGGCAAATGCAGCTTCTGGAACAACTGACAAGAGTAGCAGCAACGTGTCCTAGCTCTACCACAGCTGGGTTTTTTTTTCCCCTACAAAAGCTATAGAAGTCCTCCAGGTAATAGTTTTAAGCAGATTTCACTCTCAGGCCGTGAGCAGAGACAGGCTGGCAGCAAGTGCTTACATGATAGGTATGCAGAAGTGCTCAGCTTGTTACTTTCCAAAGGAGCACTAAGTGGCAAAGCGGTGCCATTGCCTCAGTTCACACCTACATAACCATTGCAGATAATCCACTCCTAAAGCAAGCTCTTACTCAAGGTGAGTAAAAGTAGCATGAAAACAGTTCAGTTTGATAATTACACTAATAACTGCCTAACAGTTCATGACATAACCCTTGACTGCCTGGACAGATGGGCAGAGGCCAATAGGATGGCATTCAATAGCTCCAAGTGCAGGGTGCTGCACTTTGGCCACAGCAACCCCATGCAGAGATACAGGCTGGGGTCGGAGTGGCTGAGAGCAGCCAGACAGAAAGGGATCTGGGGGTGCAGACTGATACCTGCCTGAACATGAGCCAGCAGTGTGCCCAGGTGGCCAAGAGAGCCAGTGGCATCCTGGCCTGCATCAGGAATGGTGTGGTCAGCAGGAGCAAGGAGGTCATTCTGCCCCTGTACTCTGCACTGGTTAGACCACACCTTGAGTGCTGTGTCCAGTTCTGGGCCCCCCAGTTTAGGAGGGACATTGAGATGCTTGAGCGTGTCCAGAGAAGAGGCTGGGGAGAGGCCTTGAGCACAGCCCTATGAGGAGAGGCTGAGGGAGCTGGGATTGGTTAGCCTGGAGAAGAGGAGGCTCAGGGGAGACCTTATTGCTGTCTACAACTACCTGAGGGGTGGTTGTGGCCAGGAGGAGGTTGCTCTCTTCTCTCAGGTGGCCAGCACCAGAACGAGAGGACACAGCCTCAGGCTGCACCAGGGGAGATTTAGGCTGGAGGTGAGGAGAAAGTTCTTCACTGAGAGAGTCATTGGACACTGGAATGGGCTGCCCGGGGAGGTGGTGGAGTCGCCGTCCCTGGAGCTGTTCAAGGCAGGACTGGACGTGGCACTTGGTGCCACGGTCTGGCCTTGAGCTCTGTGGTAAAGGGTTGGACTTGATGATCTGTGAGGTCTCTTCCAACCTTGGTGATACTGTGATAACCCAAGTTCTTACTTTCCACTTGGTTATTGCATTTCCCCCTCCTGCCTGTGAGATGTAGTTTGATGAGCAACTCAGTGCAGCTCACTTGTACAGCCCTCTCGGCTTCCTTCTGCTTGACATCTTCCACACGCTCTCCAGAACCTATGTGCCACCTTCACACATATTTTGGGTGAAAAGAAAGCACACAACATCAAACCATCCCCTTCATCTCACCCTCAGCAAGTAACACTGAAGCTCCGACACGAAGATCTGAAGGGCTGGTAACTGCATGCAGGACAGCAAATTTTGTTTGCCATCTAAAAAGGTAGACTCTGGAATAAAGCATCAGCCCTTGCCTACTGCTGGGGCAGAATTTCTTAGCCCATCCACAGCCATCACTGGTTTTCAAACATCTGCCTCAACTGGGGTTATCACTTCTGATAAGGAGGCAGAGAAAGGTCTATTCAGCTTCTTCCTGCTATACATGAAGGGCACAAATCCCTGAAGAACTATTCTGCAGCAGCAAAAACAACCTTCATGAGAAACTACAGTTTCATGTTCAGGATATCTTCCATGTCTCCCACCCACGACAGCACTAGGTGATGAGAATGGGCGCCCAGGGATGTAGTGTAGACTCCATCCCTGAAGGTATTTAAAGCCAGGCTGGAGGAGGCTCTGGCCAGCTGAGGCAACCAACAATAGAACAAGGGGATGCAGCCTCAAGCTGTGCCGAGGGAAGTATAGCCTGGATGTTAGGAGGAAGTTGTTGGCAGAGAGAGTGATTGGCATTGGAATGGGCTGCCCAGGGAGGTGGTGGAGGCACCATCCCTGGAGGTGCTCAAGAAAAGCCTCGATGAGGCACTTAGTGCCATGGTCTGGTTGACTGAATGGGGCTGGGGGATAGGTTGGACTGGGTGATCTTGGAGGTCTCTTCCAACCTGGTTGATTCTATGATTCTATCTGGCCAATGGGTAGGGTGTCCCTGCCCGTGGCAGGGGGGTTGCAATTAGATGATCCTTGTGGTCTCTTCCAACCCTGACTGATTCTATGACCTTAGGAAGTGCAGAGTAAGACCCCTAACGGAAGCAAGGAATATGCAGAAGGGTTGATGATGCTTCTAAAGACATAGTGTCTTGGAACATTTGTGCCTTCTTTCATGTTGTGACAAACCCAATATCATGTTAGTACCTTATAACTTACCAAAAATGCTGCAGCAGCTAATTAAACCACTTTTTGCAAGAGTACCCATGTTATTCCTCCATCTGCCAGACCATAATGTCTGATGCAGCTCATTAAAGTAAAAAAGAAGTTTCCTTATTTATACTAACAACAGAATGCACTAAAAAACCACTCTCACAGTTACTGGGGGCAGGGGGGGAAACCAACAGTATTTTTTTCCCTTATAGCAGTTGGCAGTGTCAAATGATGCCAGAGAATTTGAGATGAACAAATAGCTGCAACCAGTCTGCTGTGCTGACCAAGCAGCACAAGCCCCCAAGCCAGCACTGACAGAACATTTCTCTCACATCAAATCTACATGTAACTATTTCTTTAAACGTTTACTAAACAGCAGCCCAAAACTTCACTCCTCAGACCCCAGCGTAAGCCAAGAGAGGATTACTCCTCAGCAGCTGGGCAGAGTATGCTAACCTAACTCAAGAGCAACGGAGATGAAAATCAGGTTCAGCACATACAAATCAAGCCCAATGGTGAAAGAAGACCAAGAAAATCCACTGCAGCACCTCCTGACTGAGCTCCAGAAGGAGCTGAAGGGGAGATGATTTATGCCTGAACTCCACAGCCCACGTGCTTTCAGAGGTGCTTTGTGTCTCGGCAGCAGCCTGGGTACCAGGAGATGCTGCAGTTGCCGTGGGGGACATTTTTCTTCTTGTGCAGGAAAATAAAGAAAGGTATCAGATACATGAATTGTCAGCTGTCTGCTCCACAGGGGACTGCAGCCTTTATTCTCCCTACCCTCATAGACATTTTTCAAATTGTCATCAATGCAAACGTTTCACACAACCAGGCCAAGCCCTATCCTGTCCAAAGGGATACACATCCCCTTCCAGTATCAACTGGGAAGCATTTACTAAGAGGGCAGCAGAGTAAGAGAGGAGTGGAAGCCCTGCACAAGTCCTAAGCAACAATAACCTGAGTGAGAAACCCACAGCTCTATCAAATCCTTGCCCAGATGATATGAACCCCTGCTATTACCAAAACCATGTTGTTAAATGGTGGCAGTGAAAATAATGGAAACCACCCAGACACACAAGACGGCTCTGACACCCAAAACTGACATCATGGTGGCTTTTGAAATGTCAGCTTTGATAACCTGGGGATCTGAAATTAGGAGATGTCTTTGCCTGTAGCTCCAGGTGCTAGCATCGACAGTTTCAGGCACCATGCCTGGAGGTGTTCAATAAAAGCCTAGCTGAGGCACTTGGTGCCATGGTCTGGTTGACTGGGCAGGGCTGGGGGATAGGTTGGACTGGATGAGCTTGGAGGTATCTTCCAACCTGGTTGATTCTATGAATATGCTCTCTTTCTCCAGGCACTACTAAAGGGACACGACAGCATCCAGATGGGAAAACTGAGGGCAGCTGTGCTGTGGTTTCACGCTGTAGACTCATCAAGAAAAGGAAGGAGAAGCCAGGGGCAGAGCTGCACCTTTCAGCAGTTAGCCATTAACCAGGCTTATCTGTACTGAGCAGCCAGGCTAAATCTTCACTTGCTAACCAGCTTTAACCGAGGCAGGTCGGGGCACGATCAGGCAAGGAGCTGGCATCGAAACCAAACAGATGAGCAGCCCAAGGTGGTAACCTCTTTAGCAAAAAGGAGGCTGCATCTCAGGGCTAGCATGAATCACAGTCACAACCAGTTTCGCCATTTCAGGCAGGAGCGATGTAACAGCAGAATGTAAACAGCAGCACCCTGCTCCCTCCCGCAGCCCCAGCGCTGCCCTGCCAACAACAAACACAGCCCTCACTCTGGGGCACAAGGTTTGTCTGCTCCCACCAAGGTGCTACAGAAAACAACCAAAACTAACCAACCGACACAAATGGCAACAAACAAATAGGGAAGAAAACTAAAGCGAGAAACCCTATGAGGAGAGGCTGAGGGGGCTGGGGGTGTGCAGCCTGGAGAGGAGGAGGCTCAGGGGGGACCTCATTGCTGTCTACAACTACCTGAAGGGAGGCTGTAACCAGGTGGGATTGGGTTCTTCTCCCAGGCAACCAGCAACAGAAGAAGGGGACACAGTCTCAAGCTGTGCCAGGGCAGGTCTAGGCTGGATGTTAGGAGGAAGTTGTTGGCAGAGAGAGTGATTGGCATTGGAATGGGCTGCCCAGGGAGGTGGTGGAGTGGCTGTGCCTGGAGGTGTTCAAGAAAAGCCTGGATGAGGCACTTAGTGCCATGGTCTGGTTGGTTGGGCAGGGCTGGGTGCTAGGTTGGGCTGGCTGAGCTTGGAGGTCTCTTCCGACCTGGTTGATTCTATGATTCTAAGAAGCTTGAAGAAACCAGCTAAAAAATGTTATTACACCATGCCAGGCACTGCAGAGACTAATTTTTACAGGACAAAGTTTTATAATCAAGCCAGAGTACTCCAACAGTCATTTGTTGTCTTCAGACAGCTTCAAGTAGATCCCTTCAGGTTATTCTGGCAGTTATTTTAATCTTTACTCCCAGCTCAGTTTGCTCTCACCCAAACACACACAAATATCTTTAAAAATACTTGGACCTATACTAACCAGCAAGGACACTACAAAACCCTTTGTTGGAAGCAGGCATTAAACTTGGGAGAGGAGAGTGCCTTTGCTGGACACAGTAAAAACATACAGCACAGCACTTCCTCTCTTTTAAACCACTCTTAAAGCACCCAACAGTAGAAGTTTCAGAAACCAAAACCAGGCAATATAATTCACTTGAACTTTATCATACTCCTCCTGTGCAAGAATTCCAGTTCCTGATGAAAAGGTTGGGGTTTATTTTTACTTTAAGGGTTTTTTTTACTGTAAACCAAAGTCAAACTTCCCCAGACTTCAGGATGAGCAGAAATATTTCTTCTCCTGAATGACAACTTATTCATTCTCTCACATTTAGGAGAAAAACAACACAACATACAATAATTTTTGCTTATCTTTAGGAAGGGGCTGCAGTTACACCACACATCAGTGATATGTCACAAAGGAGAATGTAGAACAAACGCCCAGGTTGGCAGAGCATCTCCCACTGGGCATGGAGAGCTTCCTCTCTCATTTTAAAGTATTGCCTCTACCATCAAGTAGCCTGATCCTTGTTAGCTTAACCCCAATCGTCTTTCTTACCAGTGGGATCCTGGCCAGCAAAGGAGAGCTGACTAGAGATGACAGAAATGCAAGCATTGTTGTCCCTTTCCCCTGTGAGAATGAAAGCTACAACAACAAAGCAGGACCACGAAATGGGAAACAGACTTCCTGTAGAGGCCTCAGAAGGGATAGGCAAAAATGATAAGTAAATTAGTCCAAGATATAGGCAGAGAAAGAAAGCTAACGATGGGCATGGAAAACCAGATCACCCTCCCTGGACTGAAGGACATTCAGCTGTAGCAGCCCTACTGCTCCCCACTGCATCCTGCCAACCAAAAGCTGTGCACATTTGAGACAGAGCAATCTCCCTGGCTACACAGCTCGGAGGTGCTGGCAGGTCTCCTAAAACACACAGGAGATGCTGAGGCTACACTTTCTACCCTGCACTGCTGCCTCAGCTCTCAGCACTTGGATCTGCACCAAACTGGGGGCACATACCCTTCCCACCACATTTCTGCCCTGCACTCTAATGACCTAAAATATCCCATGTTATTAAAAAGATCTTAGGCTGCAAAAAAATTAAGTATCTAGCTACAGAACAGGAAAATTAAATCTGTGGCAATCACATTGGAGAGCTGGAACAGATGATCTCTAAGGTCCCTTCCAATCTAAACCATTCTTC
The DNA here is from genome assembly GCF_015220805.1 of Pogoniulus pusillus. Lineage (NCBI taxonomy): Eukaryota > Metazoa > Chordata > Aves > Piciformes > Lybiidae > Pogoniulus > Pogoniulus pusillus. The sequence continues at coordinate 18,880,677 of NC_087287.1, read as the reverse complement.
TACTATGCCAGATCAGCTGTTTAGAAAATGGAATCAAAATATTCCCCTGTGCTTCCCTGCACATCATTAACAGATGTAAGGCCAGAAAGAAGTCAGCTCGTTTCTATCTTTTATGAAGCTTATACAGGAAGGGGAAGAGGGAAGGGGAGGGAGGAATAGAAAGAGGGAGAGAGAAAAGTGTCTGTTGAAGGAAAGAAGATCATGTTTCAACAAGGCACCTTTAAATCCTATAAAATACTCCCTCTGAGCAAGCTTAACCTGTTTGCTGATAGATAATAGCATGTAATACTGTAGGCTCCATTCAGTCTTTTCCAAGGTCTGGGCCCTCTGCCACCGAGTTGTTTAATTATAACACTTACAAAATGATTTAGGCAGAGCTATCTATATTTGAATAAAGCCCTCCTACCTACTTGTACAAAACCATTAGGTAAAAGGTCTTCATCTTAGGAAAAATTCCACAGGTAGGAACTCCAATCCAGCTTCAGTAGTGCTAGGAAAAGCTGGAGCTGGAAATACTTTGAGAAACTACACTAAGTCAGGACACTGCAAATGCAAATCAGCAAGACACTGGCAAAACCTCAGCAACAATTAGCCACCCATTAGCACTGGGGCCGTTGATACATGGATAATGTCCTGATGAACATCAGTGAGGATCAGTAAGAAAAAGCAACACATTTCTGTCTTAGTATACCAGACCAACAACTGTTTTTTCAATTATCCCAAAGACTGAGTAGAAAAAGAAGTAGATGTAGCTGTGAAGCGATGGTCACTGCTTCAGATTTGGTCCAGGAGGCATTAACCAGAGTAACTGCCCAGTGGTGTGGCTGCAAACAGAGGAAGAGGAGCTGAAATAAAGTCCAGGTTTGACCAATCTACTTTGTAACTGCAGCATTATGGTCTTGAATGCACACTTTGGGTACAGGGAGCTGGCTCACTTGATGAAAGCCATGTAATTGTCAACCAAACTTTCACCTGAGCAGCCAATGTCAGGGAGGACCAGAAGCTGAATTACAGCCCTGGTTGAGGTCTACTTTCCCATCCAGCCAGTTCCTCTGGGATGAACATAGAAACCACCAAAGGGACAGAGTAAATTAGTTTGCATGAATACTGTCCCACATCTTACTCACGTTCAGTATGCCACAAAAGCACAAAAAACACAAAGAATCAGAAAGGAAGTTCTAATGAAATTCCTTCAATTAGAAAAAGTACAGCCAACGTGTTGTGTTTGTTGTTATCAGGAAGATAGGGTAAAACAAGGACAAGGAGTAAGCAATTCTCATCCAGAAGCACCACCTCACAATGACTGCTTTGAACAGTAACTGCCTGCACTGTGAATCCAACAAGTGAAGGGCACGAGTTAAAATGCAGACGTGCCAACTCAACAATTAAAAGCCATGAACAGGAGGCAAAAGAACAGCAAGCACAGGTAAGATGATCATAGAACCAAGCAGGTTGGAAGAGACCTCCAAGATCATCCAGCCCAGCCTAGCACCCAGCCCTAGCCAAGCAACCAGACCATGGCACTAAGTGCCTCATCCAGGCTTTCCTTGAACACCTCCAGGCACAGCGACTCCACCACCTCCCTGGGCAGCCCATTCCAATGCCAATCATTCTCTCTGCCAACAACTTCCTCCTAACATCCAGCCTAGACCTGCCCTGGCACAGCTTCAGACTGTGTCCCCTTGTTCTGTTGCTGGTTGCCTGGGAGAAGAGCCCAACCCCCACCTGGCTACAGCCTCCTTTCAGGTAGTTGTAGACAGCAATGATGTTTACAGAGAAGCCTACACCAGGGAAGAGTTTGAGGGGTTTAGGTTTAAATTTCAAGTAACATCCTGAGTAATTATTTTTTTACCTCTTATGTGCTGCCTACATCTGTCACTGCAAGGTTTGGCAACCTTGGCCCAGGCTATCAAGCTAACATTTGCGTATGTGAACAGCACACAGATGTCCCAGGATGTTAGACTGATAATGTATCTGAAATTTACCTTCTCCCAACTTCTGACAAGGTCTGCACAACAACCACTCCCAGCAGGAAGGGCCCAGCTTGAGGGCACTCCTGGGAATGCCAATGGCTCCGTGGTATTAATTAGCTACCCAACACCCTCCAATTCTTACTGCCATGCCCCAACACATTTCTCTGCTTCTGACCTTCAGCTACTGTTCCTTTTAACATTGACCACATTGTCAATGGTGGGAAAAAACCCTTGAAAATTTGAAATCAACTTTTGCATTGATGAAGGCTTTTCTCCTTGTGCCTCTGCTCTCTCCAGCAATCTTAAGTATGGTCCTGCTGCCCCACACATGACGACAGAGACCTCCAAGACTTAAAAAGCACATCAACCTGTTCTGTGTGCACAGCCCATTTCATAATCACTGAAAGCCTATCAGCCATCTCCTTTTTCTCATTTGTGAGCATGCTTCCTTTTCCACTTCTCCTAGGAAACATTCTTGTACAAGAGGAAATATCCAAATCCTTAAAGCCTTCGTCAACATCTGCCGTGAGCAGCTAAATGAAACTGCAGGTTGCACTCCCACCCTGCAAACACACTTGCCATTTCCTAAGTACCCATGCTATCTCTCTAATGAGCACCACATCTTATCATCCCTTGTTTGTATTGCAACAAGAAGCTAAGGGCCCTAGTTCAACATGTCAACGTGATTGCTGCTGTACAAATACGCAGCTGGGGACACTCCTCACCTACAAGAGTTTGCAGCTTACAGGGACAAGACAAACAACACCGGAGGGAAAACAGGCACAAAGGAGGGACCTGCCCAAAGTCACCAGTGGAGCTTGGGAGCCCCCTCCAGTTGCCCAGTGATGCTGCCATGTGCTGTGCCCAGTTATTAGCTGCCATGTCTTTTTTCAAATCTAATTCATTACCTTTGTTTTTCCTTACTTATTTTTTAGCAAGGAAATAGCAGAGGAGAATTGTTCTGACAGTTTCTCATTTGCTAGGTATGTAGGGTTCACTCCATTTGGTAATAGTGGAAAGAAATTACACTCAGCTAAGCAACCAGCTCATATGCAACATTTCCATTCACTTTTCTGTGCCTTAAATTATCTGGAACTTTTGTGTGACCACTCACCAGAGGGTTCATAGGTTCACAGAATGGCTTGGGTTAGAAGTGACCTTAAAGATCATCTAGTTCCAATGGCCCTGCAATGGGCAGGGACACCTTCCACTAACTCTCAAGGCCTTATCCAACCTGGCCTTAACATCTGCAGGGAAGGGGCATCCACAGCCTACCCTGGCAAACTGATCATAGAATCAAGCAGGTTGGAAGAGAGCTCCAAGCTCATCCCTCCACCCTACCACCCGGCCCTGGCTAATCAACCAGACCATGGCACTAAGTGCCCCAGTCAGGTTTTGCTTCAACACCTCCAGGGACAGCGACTCCAGTCCCAGCTGCCATCCTGGGCAGCCCATTCCGATGCCAATCACTCTCTGCCAACAGCTTCCTCCTAATATCCATCCTAGACCTCCTCTGGCACAACTTGAGCACTTAACCTGCTTCTTCACAGAAGCAATCACATTTCAGACTATCCACCAGCCCTGGCTATGAGGAGGGATTGTAACATTGAGAAGTTTGAGAAATTGGGCTAATTAGGAGTCCTTTTTCAGCACCAAAAAGAACCCAAACCAAAACCCCCCAACACTATATAAACCCTGTTGATCCCAGTAAGCTTTCAGCGTTTTGTTGAAGCAAGATCTACAACATTTCCACTGACAGCCACAGAAAGGCTGAAAAATTTCAGACAGGTCGGTTCCTGCAGGAGAAATAACATCCCACTCTTCCCCCCACCATATTTCTCCTGCCTCCTCCTTCCCATGTCACATCAACCTGTTGGGTTGTTTTTTTTCCTCCTTCCAACGTGATGTCTTAGCTTTCTTTCAGACATAGTAACTAGCTCTAATGTACCCTATTCATGTGCCAATCAAGCCATCATCAAGATCTTAGAGAGAACAATACTTGTATGCAAAGACCCATTTTGAAATGGTATTTGAGTCACTGCGGGCCAGCCATTAAGCAATCACACATACGGTTAATGGCCTCTGTTGACACATGGTGGGGAATTAACCCAGAAAAAAAATTCCACTGCCTTCTTATGAAAGAGCTGCACAGGAATACAGCCCAAGTTAACCTGCAATCTTTAAGGGCCACACGATTGAGGCAGATTTTGGGTGAAAGAAAGGCTGGGTTTGGGTTTTTTTTGAAGCTGGAGGAGGAAACAAAATCATTTCAGTGCAAGAGTATTTCCATGACGTGGTTAAGAATTACTTCTTGCAGAGAGAGAGAAATGATACATTATTCATGGGCTTATAATTATTTACTCTCTGGAATACAGGAAGCCCAGGGAATTGAGTACAAAGGATGGGGCTGTGAGTGGACTGGCATGTTAGGCAAGCAGTCTGAGGACAAGCCTCTGGCAAGGTACTCACAGAATCAGAGAATGATTTGGGTTGGAAGGGACCTCTGAAGGTCATTCAGATTGTCCACTAGATCAGGGTGCTCAGAGCCTTGTTGAGCTGCATCTAGAATATCTTCCAGGGATAGGGCCTCAGCTACCTCCCTGGGCAACCTGCTGCACTTTCATGGTGCAGAATTTGTTCCGAACATCCAATCTCAATTTCCTCTTCACAGGCTCACAGGATGTTAGGAGTTGTAAGGGACCCAAAGAGATCATGGAGTCCAATCCCTCTGCCAAAGCAGGACCATACAATCCAGCACAGGTGACACAGGAACGCATCCAGACAGGCTTGGAAAGGATTCAGAAAAGCAGACTGGGTGCTGGGCAGCCTGTGTCAGGGCTCTGGGACCCTTACAGTCAAGACCTTATTGCTGTCTACTACTACCTGAAGGGTGGTTGTGGCCAGGAGGAGGTTGCTCTCTTCTCTCAGGTGGCCAGCACCAGAACAAGAGGACACAGCCTCAGGCTGTGCCAGGGGAAATTTAGGCTGTAGGTGAGGAGAAAGTTCTTCACTGAGAGAGTCATTGGACACTGGAATGGGCTGCCCGGGGAGGTGGTGGAGTCGCCGTCCCTGGAGCTGTTCAAGGCAGGATTGGACGTGGCACTTGGTGCCATGGTCTGGCCTTGAGCTCTGTAGTAAAGGGTTGGACTTGATGATCTATGAGGTCTCTTCTAACCTTGGTGATACTGTGATACTGTGAAGTTCCCCTTTGTATTCAGCTTCCTCCTGTGCTGCAGCTTCCATCCGTTGCTCCTTGTCCCATCTCAGGGAGCAAGTGAGCAGAGCCTGTCCCCCTGCTACTGTCCTATCAAAACAGGCCTTCATAAACAGCCTCTACTCCTACACCTGTGAGAATCCACCACAAACCATGAACAATCAACCTGTGCAAGACCATGAAGTAGTCAATGGACAACACCAAGCGGGCACCATGATCATCCATGTGCCTGATCTGCAATGTGCAGCGTGTTCTGCTGTCAGCCAAACATCTGCCAGGGAGGCTCTCAGCATGGTTACATCACAGCTGCTCTCTGACTCACAAGGTTTAAAAATCATTTCTAAAAAGCAAAATTGGTTATTCAAGAGTAGCTACAGACTGGGTGCTGCAGTAGAGGGGAGACACTGGGCAATGAAGCTTGTGAAGGGTCTGGAGAACAGATCCTCTAAGGAGCAGCTGAGGGAACTGGGGGCACTGGAGATGAGCCTTCAGTCTGCCATTTCACTTGAGGTGGGAGAGGGTGACAAGACTGTCTGTGGCAAGTAGCAGGAAGACACACCAGGGATAGAAGGATGGGCCTTCAACCTGTTGCCCTGAGGCATGCTGTGAACACTGCAGCAAAGGCCCAGGTGGCAAAAAAAGCCAAGAGCATCCTGGCCCAGGTCAGAACAGTGAGTCCAGCAGGAGTAGGGAAGTGACTGTGCCCTGGTGAGGCCACAGCTTCAGTAGTGTATTCAGTTCTGGGCATCACAGGACAGGAAAAACACTGAGGTCATGGAGCACGTCCTGAGAAGAGCAACGACAAGGAGTGGCTGAGGGAGTTGGGGCTGTGGAGCCTGGAGGAGGCTAAGGGCAGATCTTATTGCTCTCTACAACTCCCCGAAAGGAGGCTGCGGTGAGGCTGGTGTTGGTCTCTTCTGCCAAGTAATTAGTGACAGGATGAGAGGAAATGGGTTTAAGCTGTACCAAGGCAGGTTTGGATTGCACATTAAGAACAATTTCTTTACTGAGAGAGTGGTGAGGCACTGGAACAGGCTGCTGAGGGAGGTGATGGAGTCACCATCCCTGGATGTGTTCGAGAAGTGTGTAGATGTGGTGCTTCGGGGTACAGTTTAGTGGTCATGGCAGTTGGGTAACAGTTGGACTTGATCTTAAAGGTCTTTTCCAGCCTTAATGATTCTATCATATGGTAGTAAGAAAGAGGAAAGGTACTGAAAGAAAGCAACTGTAACATGCAGCTTTGCCTGCAACTGAATCAATACCAGATTCCCTAAAGCAGTTTTGCAGAAGAGTGTTTGTCATGTTAAGCAAATACAGTTCAACCCTATGTTTGTAATCAAGTTGAAACAGGGGCACACTGCCAGTTGCAACAGCTGTCCTTATGTAGTGAAGTCATCATGAACCATCAACCACTATGGTAACTATGTCATTTTTAAATGACTTTGATTTTTCTGTAATGAGTTCAATCAGCCTCAGGTTAGACGCATGGCCCAGTTTTCATTTAAAGCACATACTGCTGCACAGACACTTCACACATGAGCAAGCCAAGCTTTTGTTCCTTGCTATTAAGGAACTTCTCAAGCATTTTTTCCTTATCAAAAACTGGTGTGAACAGCCGTTGCTGAAACACCAGGAGCATCGTCAAACGATGCCATCTAACCAGTTTAATGAGATCGGGGTGTCCCCTGCCTCCAGTCTCGGGTCCCACGAGCACCTACGAGGCATGTTTTGTTCCATTTAACAGCTTCAAGGGCAATTCCATAAAACCTAAACTGTCTCACCAGGAGCACAGGCAGCCAGGCTCACCCTTTGGACTCCAAGGACACCACATCTTTCTCCACCTAGCAACACAGTATTTACTACAACAAACACTCCACACCAAAAGCTCCCCGTTACAACTGTAGACACAGACTCGCTGAGGTTCCGTTCCGTGCCCGAGTAAAGATTCATTCTGTGGGTTTGGACAGGTTGCTTTCCCTTCCCAAACCTCAGCTCAGAGAACAGCATTTTCTGCTTCTCTGTGGGGAAGGGGGAGGGTCATGCTGCAGAGGCAAGCACTTCAATCTGCTCGCAGTGACAGAAAAGCAGCGCTGCCACTGCACATAGATGTTCATCTAAGAATCTCCCCTTACATTTTCATGCTGTGTTTTCGCTCTGTTGCAAAACAAATAGAAGTAAATAACTACAAATCTCGCTTCACAAAAATGCCAGCTTTAGTAACTCCAAGTCCTCTGAATTTTACTCGTTTTCTTCTGGTTTATTTTGGTCTCCTAGTCTGTCCCACCCAATGTTTAGAAAGCAACCTGAGCCTCCAAAGCCTGGGTAAGTCCTACATTTTTAGAAAGCTAAAAGGAAAATAAAAAACCAAAAAGGCAAAACAAAATCGGTGTAGAAAGGCAGTCACTGATGGGATGAAGTCAGAAGACAAAATGTAAACATCTCAATCAGTCCAAACCTATACCAACAGCTTCAGCGTTTAAGAACTTTTTTCCACTTACATCCAAGTTATATGTTAAGTGTAACTAAAAATTATTCCTGAGCTGGGGGGACAAAGTAAAAATTACCTTTCACTGCAATACAGCATTATAATTATCTATGTACTGTGGGAAAACTAAAAGCACAGTACAGCTTTCTAGTGTCAAAATAGATTTCATGGCAGCACCTGGAATGGCCTTTATAGAACCAAACATGCTTTTACGTAGAGGCATCTTAAAGTAGCTGACAAAGCACAACAGTTTTGATAAGACTTAAACCTCAGGTTTCAAAACTCCTGGTCGTCGATTATCAGACAGCACTTTAACAGGAGAGTAATTTCCACTTTATGACATCTGCAGGATTAAAGTCTGCCTGAAGCCTTCTGAAGTCTCCCGCGTGGCAGCGTTCAAGCGTGCTAACATATGACCCCTGTGCTTCAACCAGCAAACAGGACCTTCAACAAATAGTAAAGCAGGAGTTGCTGCCTAGTGGCAAGCTGTGTAGCCAAGTACCAGAATTCAGACAGCCTCACCAGCTTCACATGAGCTTTTGAGTCATACTGGTTTCAGGACCATTCCTCTTTTTTATTTATTTGAGATGGATGGCCAAGTCCATCACGTGCATGAAGACGTGGGTTGAGTATCCACCCGACCTTCCAGTGAACCTTAGACATGAACTAAAATGAAATCTGCCCAAAATGTCTGCCAGGACACCCTTAGAAAAGAGCTTCAGCTTCTACTTCAACAGCACAGGACTGAAGAAGAGATGTCAAGGCGTTGAGCAACCAAATCTAGTTGAGAGGTGTCCCTGCCCGTGGTGGGGAGGTTGTAGTAAATGATGTCTAAGATCCCTTCTCACCTAAGCCATTCTATGAAGTACTCAAAATCAATTTCACTTCTTCTTGTGTAATAATAGCCTCAGTAATTATCTCTTATCTGACTTGACACAGAGCTAATTATTTCATTTCAAGAAGCAAAACTTCCCCTATGCTTTGTCTCATGAAAAAAAAACACACACTTCTTTCCTTGACACTCAAAGTTGTGGGACCTTTATTCTCCCACCCCCAAACTACATTTGCTGTTAAGCAATCCAATATGCATCAAAGTTCAGGTAGTACAGCACCTGTGGTGTACAGGCACATAACAGTGGGGCTTCTCCCCCAAAGCTTGCAGTAAAAACCCACATAAACAAATAGCTGGTGTTAACAGAACCTGGAGACAGCCAAATCTAGCCAACTCGGTCCACCACCAACCCAGCCTTTTCACACTATACCTAGAGGCTCAAACAAGGGGGGGGAGAGAAGGAATAAATTTTGAATTATAAAAGCAAGAGTCGTGGGAAATGATTGTATAATGTACTGAAGCAACCATCACAGACATGGGAGAAGGGGTGGCAAGTTTCAAGCATACAGAGACATGCAGACAGGTATTTTGCCATTGTAAGACATCCTGCTAACCTGCAGAGCTGTCCCTCCATCACTACGGCACACAAAGCAGCCAGCACAGCCTGAGCTGGCTGCCGTAAGAGGGTTAATGCATGCTGCACACCAATTAGAAAATCCCTACAGTTAAAATTAACTGCAATTGCAAAGAAAAAAAAAATGATAAGAGGGGGGGAAAAAAGAGAAACCCAAAGCCCCTCACTCTCACACAGCCAAGTCCACAGCTAGTGTGGGGAATCCAGCTCTTTACAAATTCCCATTCCACAACAGCGTTATTCACTGTAGTTTTCAATAAACATCTACACAAGTCACTGGAGGGGGAAGAAAAAAAAAAGAGGAAGAAAAAATCTGTTTTCTTTCATCCAATTCCACAAAAATAACCGTCATCACAAGCATCCTTGTGGCAGAAAAGTCCATATTTGCCCGCAGTGAAATCCGTCTGCAGCTGCCCCATGGAAAAGACAGCCAATAATTGGCTTCTTTCACCTCTGTTAACCACGAACAAAAGTGTCATTCAGCTCCCAAATGGACAGAAGGCACCAATGGATGGTCAGCTCCCTGAGCCAATGGGCTGGAATAACAATAACCCTGTAGCATTTTCTTTTCCCTTTTGTTTAGTCTTTCAAAGCCCTTAATTAAGACCCTCACAAAGCACCCCTACAGGCTTCTTTCAATAAGGCATTACACGCCTGTTTTCTTGTATTTAAGGAAGAAAAGTAACAGGGATTTCTGAAACACATTAAGCAGTACACACAATTTCCATGTATTCACAACTGAAATACTGTTACATTTTAGCTTTTAAATATTATCCTCCATAAAAAAAAACTACCCAAACCACAAGTTCAAGCTTCCTGTGCCCACTCTTTGCTGCATGTCCCTTGCTACATCAAGACTTAAAATACAGAAATAGAGGCAGTCATAAATCTGGCAGAACCACAACAGCTCGCCCAGAGCCATGGCAAGGCAGCAGCTCCCCAGAGGAAGGCAAGCAGAACAAGGCGCGCTGATGGAGCATCCCTAGGCATTCGGAAGCAGACAGCTGAGAGAGGATCGGGTAAGGCAGGGAACTAATCTGTTGAGACTGCACATGACACCCTGGCATTGTCTGAAAGTCAGAGCTTGAGAAGGCAAAGGTGCGTCTATACAAATACATATATACCCACACGCTGGCTGGGTTTGGTGGCTTCACGTAGTGAGGAGCATCTGCTTGTACGCAGCACCCACGGAGGCAACTCTGCGCTCCATTACTCGCAGCTGGCCTCATGCAGCACTGCTGTTTGTTTACTAACCAGGACACTCGAGGACGCCGCTTGCAGCACCGGAGGCAGCCTCTGCTCGACAGAAAGGCTACGGAAATGTGCCATGTTTCTCCTTCCTGAAGGATTTCTCCCCCCAGCCACAAATAGGAAACAAAACACCCCATAACTATCATGCTCTGGGGTAACCTCGTCACCGAATCCTCTCCTACCTCAAACCAGCCCGAGGGGCGGGCGAACTGTTTTGTTCGTGGGGCGCCCGGTGAAGGCAGTGAGGGGGCAGGGGCGGGCAGGGAGCATCAGGTACAGCCACCACCTAACAAAGCCATCACCCAGCCCCGACGGTCCAACCCCTCTGCAGCGTGCTGCCGGCTCTCTCCATTGTCTTGTAAATGCCCTGAGCCTGTGAAAGGCTGCACATGGGCAGCTTCCTCGCAGGAGACCGGCGCAGCAATAGAAGGTGCAGCCAAAACCTACCAAAATCATTAGCAGAGTGTATTTTTCACGTCAAAGAACCACAAGCTGAGGCTCTGGTAATCTCCAAAATGCTCTCTCCCGTGCAAGAAAAGGGGAATAGCCTTTTTATGACTGACAGAAACCTCACACAACACAAAGAGAGAACGGAACAAAGACGTTTTTATTGCTAACACCGATCCGAGCAAAGAGAAAAGCAATCGTTTCAAATCCTTCTCCCTGCGCTGCCTGCCTACCCACCCAGCGTTCTTCAACAAGCACCACTTGCTAGGAGGACAAATTCGCGTGGTTTAAGGTAAATGCATACACGCCAACAGAATCTTCCATAGAAACTCTTAGACACACACACGCAAACCCCAAACCCTGATAAGCATGGATTACTATGATAAATAAGGAGCCAAGGGAGCACTTATTACTAGTCACTTGCTTGAAAAGAGCAAGTTCTCTTCAGATTAACTCCGTTCTCAGTATTTACATGACTACACCTATTTAAAGTTGAGTAAATTTTAATCACTAAACTGTCAAGAAAAAAAAACCCAACATACTGAAGGCAAGCCTAACCTTACAAGTATTTACATGAAAAACCAAGACCTACCACGTTAGCTATCCAGCCCACACTCTTAGCAACACAGATTAAGGCTTGTCAAGTGTAATCATGCACACAGGATCAATTTTTTTTTCTATAAACACATCTAATGCACAGTGTGTTGGAAAAGTAAGCGACCCACAAAAGGCAATCAAGTAATCCACCTACTTATGTCTGTGTCCAGTTCTGGGCCCCTCAATTCAAGAAGGATGTTGAGGTGCTGGAACATGCCCAGAGAAGGGCAACAAAGCTGGTGAGGGGCCTGGAACACAAATCCTATGAGGAGAGGTTGAGGGAGCTGGGCCTGTTTAGCCTGGAGAAGAGGAGGCTCAGGGGTGATCTTATTACTGTCTACAACTACCTGAAGGGACATTGTAGCCAGGTGGGGGGTGGCCTCTTCTCCCAGGTATCCAGCAATAGAACAAGGGGACACAGTCTCAAGTTGTGCCAGGGTAGGTATAGGCTGGATGTTAGGAGGAAGTTCTTCCCAGAGAGAGTGATTTCCCATTGGAATGGGCTGCCCAGGGAGGTGGTGGAGGCACCGTCCCTGGAGGTCTTCAAGAAAAGCCTGGATGAGGCACTTAGTGCCATGGTCTGGTTGATTGGATAGGGCTGGGTGCTAGGTTGGACTGGATGATCTTGGAGGTCTCTTCCAACCTGGTTGATTCTATGATTCTATGGCCCGCTTGCAGACAGAACTAGCACCTGCATTTTCCCAGTAACATGCATGTCACAGATGAACTCCAAGGAGAAAATCAGGCTTTTGAACCCTTATCTCCTTGGCTTTATCCACCCAACAAACATGGACCTATTCTGACTTCATCACAGCTTTCCAATAGGCAAAGCGATACACTCTAGCTCTTAGCTAAAGGCCATCAGTCAATGTAAATTCCTTTTGGATGTATAAATCTAGGTCTGAGTGAAAACAACTGTAAGGGACGCAAGGTGGACAAAGAATACCCCTCCCAAGCTCCACTAATAAAGAGATCTGGTTTTTCTTGTTCTCACTTGTTTCAAAGAAGTCCGGTTTCTTCTGCCTTGAAAGACTATGGGCTTTACTGAATCAGTAAACTGGGGCCAGTAAAACCTGCCATGCGGCTCAAAACCTGCCCTAATGTAGCCAGCTTAGTGCTACTCACACTCTCTTCCTCCCTTTACCAGCTCCATCATTCACTATCATCAATACACCAAGTTTTTCCAATCTAACAGCAGCAAAATCCTGCCTATACCACTAAAAATAAAGCCACTAACCCCCTGAAAGCTCAGAGGGTGAAAAGGTTTTTACTGAAACTAGCAAGCCACATTATCTTCTCATTTTTGCTAATACACCTGGTTAAGATCAATATTTAAGCTCCCAAAAACAAAGCAGAGCTCTGCAACTACAGTGTCAGACCCCACAATAAATCCCAACGTATCTTTTATACACTATCAAACCCAAAAAGCATAAACCAGATGCAGGCATTTAGTTTAACTTGTAGCTGAGGTACAAGCAATGGATCAGAAATTAGAGCTCCAACAGACTACCTTAAAATAAAAGGTAAGAAAACACTCAAAATATGATCTCTCTTCGTTTGTGTTTAAGCAAACATCAGGGTATAATGAAGGCAGTGTAATTTAAAATATACATAGCTCTGGCATGTTCAAAACAGCTCATTTTTTTTTCCACATAGATGAAGACAGTTGATTTTGCAGATATATTTACCTACTGTGCCATTAATAGTAAACGATTATCCCATCTTAATAAGAGCACTAAACACTCAGAGGTCTAAGACAAATTGAACTTCTTGCTGCTTTTCATTACATTTACCACAAAAAGAGTTAGAATAATGTAAGGACTATTTACAGTAAACATGGCAGAGAAAGAAGCATCCCCATCTCTTTGGTGTATTGGACTGCATTTGGTATGGCATAATAGATTCACATATGACAGAAGACAAGGCTTTTAGAACTAATTATGCACCATCCATTCCAAGTAATGATCAATCCTATCTCCTCTACTGTCAACTTACAACAAAAAGGACTTTAACCAAGAATGTATGCACTTCACTCCTTTGGGACTTTACAACTCATCTTTTCTTTCTTCCATATGACAAAGGACAGACTGAGGAGCAAACAGGAGGATACAATCCTGAGAAACTTCCACAAGATGAAATATGTATTTCTTTGCTATCGCAGAAGCAATCAGTCTGGCAGCATTGCATCACACTCATCTCATAAGGAGTCATTCTCTTTTGACATTTAAATAGTGTATGACTAAACAACAGCTGCTAGTAGAAAAGAATTGGTTGAGTTTTTCTGCCAACTTAAATGTCCTTTCCTTTCTACCTGTATTGCCCCACCACAGTACCAAACTGCAGTGCAAACTGGTGCTTTTCTGCTGAACTTGTGCTATCTTTAAGGAAGAAATGTCCAGAGCTTGCTAATTCAGTACATCTTGTAGCTGAGTTTCAGCAAACTGAAGCTTAACATGCCATGTAAAGGGTATAAATTATGTTTCCAAGAAAGCTCCAGGCACTGCCTTGTTTGGAGTTGCTTACTGGGCAACTACGTTTCTCCAAACAAACTAATGTGCAGAAGGGTAAAGGGCAGTGAAGGTAATTATTGGAAGGAAATCTCTCCTTAGGCCAGAAAAGAGTAGTTAAGCTTGTGCACGTTAAATCACACAGGGGAAGTGAACACTGAAGTCATCAAGTACAAGCCATACCAAGACCTATCTACAGTCTTCTTGAGAGGAAATTAAGGCAGGGGATAATGTGAAGTGGGATTGTTTGAGCAACATGAAGGTAGGATGCCCAAACTTCATTCATGGTTCTTAGGATAAACGCACACATGCACAAGTACCCCTCCAATGGCAGAGTAATTAAGAGAGTGCTGTGCTGAAACCTAAAGCAGTTAAACTGCATTCTGCAAGCCTGGATCCAACATAGTTCACTTACTGCTCATTAACCTCTCTGCAGATACTATCTTTTTACCAGTTGAGAAATGCTTAAAACATGACCAAGATTTCCAGCATTTCAGATGTCTCTGGTGCATCCACCATCACTGAACTGTGGAAGCTGCCTTGTCAAAACGAATGCAACATATGGGAAGAAGTGTGGTAAGTGCCTGGTCTAGTCCTTCCTCAAAAGCCTTGGGCTATTGTGTAAAAACTTAATGAAAGTAATTTGCACAACCCTGAAAAGCTGCTGAAGAAAACCTGCAGCAGAATCTCCTCCTGAGCTTCTGAGTTGCGTATCTGGGGGGAAAAAAGACACCAGCAGTGCTCTGTTGGTGCTGCCAAGGCAGCATCAGAAGAGGGGCTGTGTGCGGTTTTAGTTTCTTACACTCTTGGCTATTATTTGCTGAAGCTTATTAGAAGATCTGTGTATATCCTCTGAAAATACACTGGACATGCTTACTGTTTTTAATATGTAAAACAAATAGAGAGCAATACTCTGTATTTCTAATGATGGATGCACTTTGGGGAGACCTAAACCAAAATGAGACTGCTTCATAATGACAGGTTAGGAAACAATCCCATTTAAGGCCACGCTTGTGTGTTTGAGCTCCAAAAGGAGAGAAGCAAAATGTGTAGCACAATAGGACCTCAAGGCCTTCCTAATAACGTTGCAGCCCTGAGTTACTAAGAGATATGCTCTCAGCCTCCAAAGAACCACTGTTGTGCTCTGAGAATTCTCCTGTCTCCTTTACCAAACATTAAAACTTTCTAACTAGTCTCCACACAATTTCAAAGCCCATAGATGAACTTTCAGAGCTAGGTATCTCTACACACCAGCAGATTTCCATTGATCACAAGGCTGAACAGAATGGTGTCTGGGCAGGAACCTCACCACTATCATAGATCAAGACTTGGGCTGCAATGCAAATGTAAAGGCAGGGCTCGAACCCTGGAGCATGTGCTGCTTTCTTAAAATCAGAGATGCAAAGGACCTTTGGAACACTGGAAATGGTCGTATACAGAAATACCCCTGAATCTTCACTACACAATTCACCTGTTCTCTTACAATCAGAAGCTACTTTTCAATTTGGCACAGTAGTTTAAGAGAGGCACCAACAATTCAAACTCACTAGCACATGGGATGAGCGATTCTATGCACTACAGACTTACCCTTTTCTTCTAACAGCACTGAGGTACCTCCTTCTGAAAGAAGTGGGGTTATTTGGAAAAGGTACATTTATCATAAACACTGTGTATAGTCCTCAGCTTCTCAAGCATCTCCAAGGTTTCAAACATCAAGCAGGAACTGGTCACACAGGAGCTATCAGTGAAACTCCCATATTCTACCAGCTGGGGTTGTTTATCCCAGAGAAGAGAAGGCTCAGGGGTGATCTCATTGCTACCTGAAGGGAGGTTGTAGCCAGGTGGGGTCGATCTCTTCTGCCAGGCAACCAGCAACAGAAGGAGGAGACACAGTCTCAAGTTGTGCTGGGGAGGTCTAGGCTGGATATCAGGATGAAGTTGTTCCGAGAGAGAGTGATTGGCATTGGAATGGGCTGCCCAGGGAGGTGGTGGATTTGCCGTCCCTGAAGGTGTTAAAGACAAGCCTGGATGGGGCACTTAGTGCCATGGTCTGTTTGATTGGCTAGGGCTGGGGTTGTATTGGATGATCTTGGAGGGCTCTTCCAATCTGGTTGATTCTCTTCTATGACGAGCACTCTGGGATAACTCTTCATTACTGCCATCAGTCCTGAACGTGGCAATACCCAAACGGGGCAGGAAAAAAGGCACGAGCTCTTGTTTTAAAAAGCCAGCTGAAGTTCAGAATACTACTTGCTGCTTGTCTAGCCATTCAACAGACCCAGCTCCATGGAGGTGACTCCACATCCATTTTTGCCATGACTAATACTTACCACCCCAAGATTGCAGAAAACAGCTCAAAGTCCAGCTGTAGGCTCAGCAAACGGAGAGGAGTCCAGTGAGCATAACATGGGTTTATCACACACAGCAAAACAGAGATGATCACAAGCTCCCATTTGCACAGTATTCTGTAAACCAGCCCCAAACCAGAAGGGCTTGCCAAGCTATAGAGCAGTGCAGGCATGATGTCCAAGCCCCAGGTGTCAAGTACACATCTCAGAGTCACCAGGATACAAAGCACCTGAACTAAACATTGCCCTTTCACAGGTACGTGGCCTGCACGGGCACAAGCGAAGTTCACAGTTCTGGCATGGCAGAATTGCTCAGCTTGGCGATTGGTGGCTCCTTATATTCCTTACAGTTGAAAGTATTTGTAAATGAGAGTGACAAAGCTTACACAGGCAACAAAATATTAGCCTGGCACAGACATTAAGACAGCAAGCAGGCTCAAAAGGTACCAAGCTCCCCCAGCCCACCCAAAGATCTCACACAGAAAAGCCTCCCAGCGCCAAACTGCAGATGAGGAGCAAGAACCAAGCTGTGCCTCCTGCCAGGCACTCACAGGACAGAGATGACACAGAAGCTCCCATTGAAGATGCCCAAGGACAAACTGGTAGGCAAAACAGTGAAGCTCCCTACAATATCCATCTGACTCTTTTAGAGTGAAATAAATCAGGCCAGACACAAATCCGCTGAGCCCAATTCACTGATAAATGGCACTAAGGAGGAGTATCTTTTTCTGTTATCATTCCACTATTGTCTGTTTATGACAGCACTGAATCAAATGAGACCAGGTGAGGCTCAGGGGTGATCTTATTACTGTCTACAACTACCTGAAAGGGCATTGTAGCCAGGTGGGGGGTGGCCTCTTCTCCCAGGTAACCAGCAATAGAACAAGGGGACACAGTCTCGAGTTGTGCCGGGGGAGGTCTAGGCTGGATGTTAGGAGGAAGTTCTTGCCAGAGAGAGTGACTGGCATTGGAATGGGCTGCCCAGGGAGGTGGTGGAGGCACCGTCCCTGGGGGTCTTCAAGAAAAGACTGGATGAGGCACTTAGTGCCATGGTCTAGTTGATTGGATAGGGCAGGGTGATAGATTGGACTGGATGATCTTGGAGGTCTCTTCCAACCTGGTTGATTCTATGATTCTATGATTTTGCCTGAAGGAAACGAGGACTGTATTTGGTGAGATAAATTGCCAGGTTATTTGCAAATATGCATCAAGCTGAGGTATGTCACAGAATTTCTCCCACTGACAGTTAGTTATCAGGGAAACAAAATGATGTCACGTCAAGTGAAAACAGTGCCAGCAGTCCCACTGATGAGCAGGATTTCTAATGCATTGCTGTTCAAACAACAAGCTTCTTCTCTGAACATGCTCTGGATTTTATGAGCATAATTACTTAGTTGAAAAAAAGTATTTTTAAGGAGGAAAACTGGTCTTGCTGCACAACTGCAGAGGCTTCTGCTAAGGCTGTAAATAATTCCTACTATCCCAAAACCAAATCAAAACCCTGCTTAGAACTCCTGAACATCAAGACATTATGCATTTTTGGTCTGGAAGCTAGAAACTTGTCTTCATAGGAAGCAGGTTAAAAAAAACCCAGATGTAAACAAACCAGCTGAAGTTTCTGAAGATGAGATGTCAAGTAGAAGCAAATCAATTCTACATAAATGATTAATTGACCTGGGTACTGAAGAGATTTGATGTCCTCACTAAACACTTAACCCAGAGCTGGATTTGCCCTTGGAGAAGACATGGATATTCTACACATAGCAAGACTCACACTAGTTCTGTAAAATATTAACAGTTTGGTCAATATTAGCACATTCTTTTTTTTTTTCCCCCAAGTGTTAAAATCAACAGCAGTAAAAAAAGTTCCACAAAGCAGAAATCTGACAGGTCCAAACCACCAGCAGCTGTGTTCTCAGCATAGGGCCCCTTACACAGGACTACTTCCTTTTCTGTTTCCAGCTCAGCTTTCCCTCCCCAACTCCATGAAGGTCACAAAGACCCCATCCTGAGGAAACACATCACGGGGAGCATTTAGTCCCTCAAGAGGATGGCCACCTGGGTGAAAACTGCAAGTGGAAGTGTGTCTGTAGACTGCTGCTGGCAGCAGCTTTGCAAAATTCCCTTAGAGAACATGTAAGTCTGGAGATGGATGTGTTTATGTCTAAACAGAGCAGGGTTCCCTCAAGTAAGTTCAAGGACTCCTAATCTCCAGGAGCAGCTCAGAGAACTGCTGAGAGTCGCTAGCATGTTTTCTGCTCTGGACAAGGTTTACCCTATTAAAAACAGAACACATTTCCAGGGCTTTCAACCACAGCACCTGAAAGAGAAGATGGCTCCTTCACAGCTTTAATGTGCAAGAACTGAGTGAAGGCCAGATTCACCAACTCCATCAAGCACAGAACACCACACAGAAAGACTCTCTGCCCCAAAGGGAGAGCACCCACCAAAGTCATAGGTTTCAGAGTCCCTTTGCTCTTCAAGGTGAATTAACTACATCCAAAACTAACTGTCTGAGGTCAGCATTTAGAAAAGCAGCAAGGAAACCTCTGGAGAGTTATTTTTAAAAACATATGAAAAGAAAAGTCTAAAAAGGACAGCCAGGACATTCCTTACACAACATTTTAGTAACAAAGAAAGGATTGAAGCTAGTCACCATCAAATCCTTTTAAGCAACATGGAGCAGCAAGCTCCCCCAAATGTCCTCCCCTGATGCATATCATCCTCTCTCCCAAGGTGGTGCTGCAAGACGAGTAGACCATCTCTGCTTTCCTGCTACAAACCCAAAGCTCTGAGTGCAGAAAAACCAAATTCAATTCACTAGGTAACACACTGTGGTGTCCTGTTGGGATGACAGGGAAAAGTTGGTCCCTTTTTGTGCTCTGAGAAAGAGAAACAATGGGCAGAGAGGGAGACAGGCATCAAGGAACATTGCAATGGGACACTACCATCTGCACTCCTATCTTCTGCACCTACCAGCAATAGAATGAGGGGACACAGTCTCAAGTTGTGCCAAGGGAAGTCTAGGCTGGATGTTAGGAGGAAGTTGTTGGCAGAGAGAGTGATTTGCCATTGGAATGGGCTGCCCAGGGAGGTGGTGGAGGCACCATCCCTGGAGGTGTTCAAGAAAAGCCTGGATGAGGCACTTAGTGCCATGGTCTGGTTGACTGGATAGGGCTGGGTGCTAGGTTGGACTGGATGATCTTGGAGGTCTCTTCCAACCTGGTTGATTCTATTTCACTATTTCTATTTCATTTCATTACTGAACACCAAAAACCAAGCACCACAGCGCCCAAATGGTCGAGTAAAAACATGGCTCAGTCTCACCTATAGGGAAGAAAGTGAACTTTACTGCACAGTTAAATGGCTGCACTCTACATCTGGGGTCTTGGTCCCATGGCAAAATACAGCATCATGCAACACACAAGGCCTTTTGATGGCTCACAGCAAACCTCGTGGCTAGCTCACGAAGCCTGAGGCCCCCAGCCCTCTGCCCTTCCAGCCCTGGACACTGCTTGCCAAGAGGGGAATGAGATATTCCATATGTTTCCTTTGTCAGCGACACGCCTATTGAAAGCACAGCCACACCGCTCTCCCGGCTGGGGCTATTCATCCCTAACCATGCAGATGTCAAGAAGGTAATGGGAAAGCTCCCAAACAAAAACACATTTTCACTGAACGAGGTTATAAAATACACAACTGAGTTTGCAGCCTTATTAAGCTAAATTAAACAGGTTTAGGCCTCCCCTGCATACCTCTGAAATTGCACATCCATTTATGATTCACTGCTAATTGTGTACCATTTAAAAATCCAAACACATTTGCTCACAGATTTTAGGGTGGAAAAAAAAACAAAGTCCCTGCAAGACCTAGCATTCTTTCAGGATTGGTTGGGGAGAAAGGAAAGGAGGAGACACATCATGGGTTTTTAAACAACTTTGTCTTACAGAAAGCTAATGCTCCCTGGGAGCTGCAAAGACAGCTCTTTACTCTAGGAGGGTCTGACTCCTTAGGGTGCTCTCCAGAGTGCTCATAACACCTTCACCTGACCTTGGATTTTAATTCCTCTTTTTTCCAAGATAGAGAATTAGAACTTGCTCTCTTGGGGAAAAAAAAAACAACACCAAACACACACACTCCAACAAACCACTTCTTTTCTACCCCAAAGACAGCATCCTCTGAGGAACTTCTATCCCTTCTTCCAGACCGTGTTGATGGTTTGAGGCTCCTTCTGGATTTTAAATGCCAAGCATACAGTAATTACTTTCTTTTAAACTAAAAGTTCTTCAGCTTTGGAGTAATTTTCCTACCAAAAAAAAAAAATTCAACTTAATTATTTTATTAACTTCAGATTAAAAATATCAGGCTCAAAGATTACTTCACTTGTGTCTCCACTGTGCCAAAATCACGAGGCTGAGTCGTTCAAATCCACCGATTGCTCCAAGTTAAGGGGATGCTACAAATCATCCATTTTTAATGACCTGGGTATTTATCAATATTAGATTTGAACCACACCACAAAATAACACTGATGCCCACTAAGCATCAGATTTCAGCAATAGGATTTACATGTGTATGCCATGCTACAGCAGCAGATTAGTTAGCCAAGTCTTTGAATCCAACCATTTGCAGACACCCAACGTAAACTCGTTGTTGAGATTGCTATAATCCTGTTGTTTTGCAAAAGATGGGCATTATTAATGATAATGAAAGCTGCCTGGCTCTATGTAGAATGTGCTGAAGCTGAAATACTGATTTCTCCTAATCTTTAAGCCACAGTAATATGCTTCTGGGAAGTGGAAAGTTATGACCCCGTCACAAGCCTGTAACGGTTCAATCATTCGACAGTACAATAAAATGCACTCTGCTATTCCAGCTATGTGTTTTTAAAGAAATGACATATGATTTGGAAATATTGGAAGCTTGCAGCGTCAGTGAAACTCACTGACAGCTGCAGCAACTCAGCACTGGGAAAACAAAAAAGGCAAAAAGGTCAAACTGTTTTGCCAGGTAGATCACATGCCACTTCTGCACGATTTCATTACGCTTTCCAGGCACTCATGTAGCCAGGGCTAGGTTTTTCCCACTTGGACATATCAGCTGCAGTTGGAACACAAAATTGGGCCTAATTCTGACACAAAGGCTTTCAAACATGTTTATAGTAAGGACAATATTTAACAACACCAAGGTCTTCCTCTCCTGTGACACCCATTGCTGTGTGCAATTCTGCATCTGCTGAGCCTGTTGCCTATCAGTAAAAAAATGCCAACAGCTGCCTCCACCTTTGAAAACAGCCTTTTGCAGGGCAGGCTGGTGGTGGTAGAGCATTAAGAACCAACACCACATGACCAAAAATTCATTTTCAAATCAAAGCTTTGAGAACACCTTATCAAAAAACTGCAGCGGTGCCTGAAAGGCAGGTATGAAAAAAACACAAGGAGTGTTCTCCTGCAGCAAAATGCTAGGTCACCACTGAAGCAGGTGGCAAGGATGGCCAGGGACCTCTAGCTCACAAAATGCTGTGGACACTTCTGTTAGCAAAGGTCTCGTAACATTTAAATCTCTGTTGCTGCAATTTACAGGTTTCTCCAAATGGGTATGGTCCCTTCTCCTCTTACCCTCTCTTATATAACCTCTCCTACCTTTGTCTTCTATTTCTAGCACCAAACAGATCTCTCACATTCTTCCTCAAGCTATTTTTGACTTTCTGCTTCTTCCATAAAGAACCCCAAAACCACAACTTGGCAGCACAAAGCTGCTGCCTGAAACACATACATCCCTTAATAGAATAACTGCTGGCCATGAAGTCCCATGCGGCCATGCTGAAGCTAACCAACCCCATCCATTTCACTCCCTTGCTCGTTTGCAAAACAAGGAGCAGGCAAACCTGAGCTGCTGCAAATCGTCCTGAATGCAAACACGATTCAACATCAGCTCCTGCCAACACCCAACAAGACGACCACCTTCAGGAACAAGGATGAGGGTGGCTGAGAGAAGGGAGAGGAAGGCCTCTGACACTGAGAGATGCTCCTAGAACCCTGCAGCTCCCATGCCCTCTAAAATGAGATCTGGGTGCTCAGCCCTTCTGAAATCTAGGCCAGTAATTTTCTCTGGGTAAATAAGAGCCTGTGTTCTGCAAAAATTGCTGGCTTAGATGCAGAATACAAAACAAATAAAGATCCTTGCGGAGGAGGTTTCTTTGGGGTTTGTTTTGTTTTTCAGCCCTTATATTACAGCTTCCATATTTCCTTCTCGAGCAGAGAGTTACTAGTAAATTCCTCTCCAGAACTGAAAAGGTAATTATTTACCAGCATAAACTTGCTTACACTAAAGTCCAACTTGTTTCCACGCTGCAGACTTATCTCAGTATTTATTCCCTGAAGTCACACTTACAAGCCCCTGCCAGCAAGCATCAAACAAGAAATGACATATTGCTGATACAAATGAGCTCAACGTACAACATAAATGCCAAATACCTGACAAATTACATGCTATGGCAGGGCACACGTAGTTTTGGGGGGGAGGAATAAAAGGAACAGAGGAAAACACCAAATCTGTTGCCAACAGAGAACATTAAAAGGGTAAAGGAAAAAAAAAATTAACAAACTTTGAAACAGCAACAACAACTCCACTTCTCTGTGCACTACCTAAGGTGGCTACTTCTTAAAAAGACTGACAAATCAATAGACCAGCTTAAAACAGACCACAAAGACTCCAGTCCTCCAGCGAAATCTGCTGCAGAGGCTGCCACTAGAGCCACTGGGGCCAGATGCTGGCCTCTGCCAAAATCAAGTAGGATTTCACAGACCTCTACAAAACTACACTTCTGCCAACTGATACAAATACTCACATGAAAATGACACGACCACATCTTTCCAAAAGCAGTGTGGAAAGCATTATTTTCACAAGACAGAATAGGCCTTTTCTCACTTGCCATCACATCACCAGCATGGAGCATAGGTGAGTGAAAAAAGGGACAGTGCAGCTGCAAAACCTTCAAACTTCTAATTAGGTAAGATTTTTTTCAAACTCAGGAGGACTGCAATTATGCCACGTTTTCCAGACTCAAGGTCGTGTCTGGACATCTTTACTTTTCATCATCATAACCCTGCTAGATGGCATTCACAAAACCTCTGCCAGGTCCTTACTGTGCTTATCTGACCATAGTGGGATGCTAAGCATCTGTGTGTTCAGAGTGCACATAAAAGAAGACATCTCACATCTACCTGATGTGTTACATCACCATTCTACAAGTGAAACGACATAAAAAAAAATGTGGAAGCTCTCCTGAATCCAGACAAAACCATATCATTGTGCCATTTATACACAAACACAGCAGGACATCTAACTCCAAGTCAGACGTGAGACACCTCCAGACAGTCCATGCACTGAAACAAAGGTAATCAACATTCTACAATTGCTGAAACAACCAGTGATGTGGAACAAGTCAAAAAAGGATTCTTCTCAACCAGACATCTTATGAAGCTAGAGGCATAAGCACACAGAGAGACACCCAGTATTAGTTAAATGAGTAATGAAAAACAAAAGATCATGATGACCAAGGTCTGTCCTCTAGGGCAGCTGGGTCTAGCAGGCCCTCCTTTCACAACCAAAGTTCAGGGAATTGTTACTCCCTAGGAATACAAGTAATCAGCATTAGAAGGAAAATCATCTCCACTGTTTCTGTATTTCAAGAGCCAAAACTGTAATAGCAAGCACTGAAGAGGGACTACATTCCTCGTGGTTGTCAGGCAAACCCCTAAAACAGCCAGGCCCATGTAAGATGTTTCCTGAGTCATTATCTAGAATTATCTGCTATTTGCCTCCTGATCAAGCCTTACCTAAGTGTCAAATCCCCCCAAACTATAATTTGAGTTCACAAACTGGCAATCAGGAGAAACAACTTTCTTCCACTACCATGGATGTTTGCTAGCATGTGGCATGTAAAATAGCATAGCAAAGATCAAGAGCACACTGCTTCTGATTAAAAATACACAAGCAACCAACATTTTCACATTCTTGCATAGGCATCTCAACTTGCTAGACAACAGTTATTTTGCAACAAAGCAAAATCACAACCTTCATAAACAGAAAAACAGGCAGCTGGTAATTAAGAGTTACATAAACACCTACCTAAATTATACAGAACAAATGGCTGCCTACAGTAAGAGTATCAAGTAATTATCCCTGGTCATGTCCTTCTGACTCTCTATCTTCCACCCCAGCCCCTCAGAGGGTCTGGATCTGGTGTTACCACCTCTTTTTTCCAAGCACTGTGTACCTTCCAAAAGCCTCTCCACCAAGATGACTGTGGCTGGGGTGACATACTCACCTTTCTTTAGTCAAATTCCATCTCTCAAAGCATGCTGATGACTCAAATCATGACCAGAAACTCCATCTTTCCAAGCTGCTTAGTCTGATGCAACTAACCTCAGGTGACTCCATCGCACTTTGGTGATCATAAAATCTCCCCTCCTTCTCTCCCTGCACCCCAGTGTTCAGTCAGGTATGAACACAGCAGAGTGCAACACACATTCCACATTAAAAAAAAAGCAAAAGTCTGTGTCTGAAGTATGACAGTAAGCAAGGAATGAGCAAAGGGTCAGTAAAGATCTGAAGAAGGAGAACTCAAGAGAAGGGGAATCTGAACAGACATGCTTTGTGGCTCCACAGAAAGGATATGCTTTACTGCCTGGCCATGCCCAAGAAACATGGCTGCACTTTAAAAACACACCTTGGCAGTTAAGTTACTCAAATTAATGCATAGAAATCAAGAATGCAGGAAAACATACATAGTAAGAATTAAATACCAACCCACTCCCACAGTTCTCAGCTGCCTTGAAACTCATCCACTGCCAGTTCAAGTTAATTGTGAGCAACGTTTTCTTCAGTTGCTCTCTCCCAAAGCCAAAAAAGTTTGGTTTAATATCACAGAACATCACTTGCATCTCTCTTTCAGCCACCTCTATGCTATGGACTCTCTGCTGCTATGGCTATAATCGACAAAAGCCCCGTAGCAATGCTAAGGGGATTTCCTGGCATCGTTATGCTGCCTGACACCAAGCATAGAAAAGCTTTCTTCTCTTCACGTAGCTAAGACGCTTTGCCATGACACAAACATGTCAGTTGAGGGGCTGATTTTATTCTCTTTTTTTCCCCCCTCCATACAACCCAACTCAGCTTCTCTGCCAACACTATACCTTGCCCAAGCAAGTCAGAAATTAAGTGTACAAAACTGTTTTCTACATACTCTAAAAATCCCAATGGCCTCACTACAACAGAGACTATTCAAGTGCAGAAGTGCCAACAAGCCACCCGTGTTTTTCCTTCTGTAAATAAGGAAACAGGAACTAAACACAAATATGGACCAAGAGTATCCTCCATTGCCACAGAATAAGACAGCTGAAAAGTTTCTCCTCCAGTTTAAAGAATGCAACACCAACGGTGACAAAAGCTCACGCCAAAACACACTGAAGTGCACGCAGGTCTCTTCCCACTTTTGTCCTAAGCATTAACTCAGGTTCTGGAAATTTACCTGCACAGTGAAGAGGAACTTACAAACTGAAACTCTTTGGCAACCTTATCTCTAATGGGTGTTGGCTATGACAACTTGTCCCCATTAGACAATGAATGCCATGTTGCAGACACAGGGATGTACCTAGCCGATTTTACAAGGCAGCCAGACAACCCAGTGGCCATAAAACCTTGTGCTTAAACACAGCTTTTAGCAGATGGGCTCCAAGTACTCTACGACAGCGGGTGACTTCCCTATTTCATCTGTGGAGGAAAGAAAAGACAGCTCACCAGCAAGTTCAAGGCTTCATGAGCACAGCTCCTGACTCCCCACCCCACTCAGAAAACACCTTTCTGCCACAGAAAAACCGCCACGAAGTCAGCTCCCACGAACACTGTACGAGCACAAAAGGGAACGAAACAGCTAAGCACAGGTAACAGCCAAGACACATAACTTGTGCCATTCCCTACGCAGTACACAAGCGAAAGGCCCAGCAATCCTTCTCCACCCAGCTCGAACGATTTAAAACCTAATCCAAACAGGTAAGAGAAACTGGAGACCTGCGCAGTAAACACAACCTCCAGTAACTCAGAATCAGACTCCCTTTGCATGTTAAGTAAGCAAAGGCGAACAAAGAAGGGCGTAAAAAAGAGGGACATTTTGGAAGGCACCCCAACACTGCTGTATTTTGACAGTGCAGCAGTTCAGTGTTCATCTGAAACCACAAAACATGATTTGCTGTAGCACGCTCTGTATTCTCCTCCTAAATGCAGCGAGGCTTTAGCAGCAGCAGACCTGACCCCTGGCCGTGCAAGCCCTTGCTCCAGACTGTGAATTCTCCGTGGCCGAGAATCGGGGTGAAACTGACAGGTTTTATTGTGAAACTTCACAGGTCTGCGGATTAGCAACATTACCACACCGAGAGCAGCAAATCCTTCTTCGGTCATGTCTCTACAACCTCAAAGGTTCATTCCTCAATTAAAACTATTATTAAAGTCACTAGAACTCAACGCAAGACCCACCAGTTCGTGCCTCCTCTACAACAGGATCAGAGGACACTGCTAAAAGTGATTTAGAGTTTCTGTTTTCTTCATTCACAAGCAAAACTCAGTAAAGCTCCCAAGACTTGTTTACGTTCGTTTGTTTCAAGGTTCAGCTACGCATCCCGTATGAGCGATTTTGTAACAGCGAAGAGATCTTTATTTAACTGGATTTGCGCAGGCTGCGGGCTGAAAACGCCTTGACTCTGGGGAGAGGAGCAGCTAGCCCGGGAGCTGGTTTCTGAGGACAAACTGACGTGCGAACACACCGCGTAGAGGCACACACATGTGCAGGCGGCGGTTCCTCCCCGACCAGGACTGGCCCGCACCCCACCGGGATCTCCCCACTCTACAGAACGCAGGCAGCTCCCCACGCCTCACCCCACCAACCTTCCAAGGCCTTTTAAATAACCGAGGCCAATTCATTTCGCTGTTCCAGAGGACTCTGCCCGCCCGCATCACCTCCGCCCGCCGGAGACCAGGGGCGCCCGCCAGACCGGGCCGGGCCAGAACCTCGCGGGGCTCCGAAGAGCTGCAGCCAGGTGCCGCCTCGGGCCCTCGCCACCTTCACCTGCCTAGGCGAGACAGTGGGGTCCGGCCCCGCATGCGGCTCGGCGGACCCTGCCGCTGCCCACAGGCCGCCCACCGCGGGCCGGGCCGGCGGGGAGCACGGCGGCCCCAGGGGCGGCCGCATTACACCCGCGGCAGCGTCGACAACAAATGCATACACACGCCATTATTAGAGTTGTTCTCAAATAAAAAGGGGACAAAGCACCCGGCCCCACCGCGGCTACCTGCCCGCCCCGGCCCCCGCCCCGACTCACAGTGCGTGTGTGAAGGCGCTGAGCCCGGGGGGCACAGCAGACAGTCCCCTCCCGGAGCAGTCCACGCCGCGGTCGCCGTCGCAGCTGCAGGAGGCCGGGCAAGGCGGGGGGGACGCTCCGCCGCTGGGCCCGGCCCAGCTCCCCAGGCCCCAGGCGACGAGGCCGAGGAGAGCGAGGCACCGCATCGCCGGCCCCGGCCGACGGCCGGCCAGCCTCCCCCGGCTCGGCCTGCCGCTCTCCGCTGGTGCTCTCCGCGCACCGAACTCTCCCTCCACCGGCTGGCAGAAAATCAGATGAAAAAATACGAACGGCAACAAATAAATAAAAAGGCGGCTCCGGTCGGCGCGGTGCGGCCCTGGGGCTGCCTCAGCGGCGCGCCCGGGAAGCCAGCTCTCCGCCGCCTGCCTGCCCCATCCACCGCCCGCAGAGCCCGTCGCTGTCGCTCATCTCAGCCCAGCAGGTACCGCGCGGGGGCGGCCATGGCCGGCTCGCCCGCGCCGCTGCCGGCGGGTGGCGGTCCCCAGGGAGCTGCAGGCTGCCGAACACCCCGGCCCTTGCTACTGCCTGCGGCGGGGCTGCCCTCGGCGCCCGCCTGCCCTCCCCGGCACTCGGTCGCTGCGAGCCGCGTCGGCGGCGGCTCTGCGCTCAGCCGAGGTGCGGATGCTAATGAGACAGCCGCCCCCGCGCCCCCATTGGAGCGGAGCGGGCGCGGGGCTCGTGAATATGCAAAGCAGGGCACGGCCGCAGCCAATGGGCGCGGGGCGGCGGGGCCGACCGGCGGCGGGGCCCGCTGGCGCCCTCGGGGGCGCGGCGCAAGCGGGGCCGGGACCGTCCGAGACCTCCCAGGACCTCTCGACCCCTGCCCATCGTAGTGATCCTGGTTACAGAATCGCGACTGCATGACCAGAGGAGTCGCGGCTGGCACCGTGAATCAGGGTAGCACCTCCTCGCCACCCCAGGGCGCCATTTCACTCCGACCTTGGCCGCTGCGGGACCTGTGCCCGCTTCCCATTCCGCAGACTCCACCGGCATGAGCTGCGGCGGTGAGAGGTGACACAGGCAGTAGCCATGTCTTGTGCCCGGTGCGGGATCCTGTACAATGGGATCGCGACTGGCTTTGCTTGTCCCTCCTCCCGGGGCGCGGGCAGCACGCTGACTCCCTTCCTCACTCGCCCTTCATGCTCCTGCTGCCAAAACAGAAGAGCCTGCATCACACATTCTTCTCCACACCGTTTTGCTTGGAAATAACCATTTGCCTGGCACACAAAAACACCAGTCAGGACTTCTCACTGACTCCCTCTGCTCTAGACCTCATAGTAGGCTCTAAGCCAACAGACCTGGCTGAAACAAGTAATGTGAAGGCACCGGAGCCTGCCCCATGGCAAACCCTCACTCCATCCACTTTACATGTCTCGTTTGGACGCTTTGAACCTGCCTAGGGAGTTGCCTGCCTGGCTCTGCCATCAGCACAGCCTCCAGCCGTGTCCTGAATCACCACCAGGCAGGTGCCTGCACAGCCTAAACAGCACAGATACCCAGAGAGCCTGCTGAAGATCAGCTCTTCTGCTGCTAGGTGGGCAGGCAGGTGTTATTCTGTTCATTTCATGATAGCTGGTGGAGGAGCACAGAAACAGGCAAGCGACTGACCGCCTGCCTCCACTGTAGCAGGGAAACGAGATGAACCACGCTGCTGAGCACACATCAAGCTCTAGCAGTTTCCCCACAACCAGGAGTGGATTTGCAATGGTGACTTGAGCCCTCTGTCCAAAGCAAGAGCAATCGTGCAAGGGTTTCACACAGCAGACACATAGTGAAGAGGCAGCAGTCACAGCAACCCTGGCTTGGCACTGATGCTCCTATGCACTCGCAAAGAGGCTCATAGATTCTATGTGAACTTACCATCGCAGAGGACAGTCTCCACATCAGGCTGAGCCCTTGTGCTGACTGAGGTGGGGGGAAGGAAGAAAAGTATCAGTTTAAAAGAGGGCATTTGGTGAGATTTGAAATTAAGGCATATAAATAGTAGAGACCTGAAGGTTTAAAATCATCTGCACTCCAGAAGGTTGAGTACACATTGAGGATCCCAGAAATAGAGATCTTCCAGCCACCACCTCCACCTCTTAGTTTCTCACTGCTTTTGCAACTGCTAATTCTGTCCTTATGTTACCTAGCCATTAAAAATATTGTTCACTTTCATACTGGGAGTCCTGCACCACATGCATGGGTTTTGCATGAATATCATCACTCATTGCTGCACAAATTAGGCCATTTTAATAACTCACCATGTACTTGTCCTGCACTCTGCAAGCAGTACCAAGTTCTCACCAAAGCTGAATTTACTGTCATATGCTAAAGCTTTGCCATGCATATATAGAATCATAGAAGCAACCAGGTTGGAAGAGACCTCCAAGATCATCCAGTCCAACCTAGTACCCAGCCCTAGCCAGTCAAACAGACCATGGCACTAAGTGCCCCAACCAGGCTTGGCTTCAACACCTCCAGGCACAGCTACTCCACCACCTCCCTGGGCAGCCCATTCCAATGCCAATCACTCTCTCTGGGAAGAACTTCCTCCTAACATCCAGCCTAGACCTCCTCTGGCACAACTTGAGACTATGTCCCCTTCTTCTGTTGCTGGTTGTC
This sequence comes from Pogoniulus pusillus, assembly GCF_015220805.1. NCBI lineage: Eukaryota > Metazoa > Chordata > Aves > Piciformes > Lybiidae > Pogoniulus > Pogoniulus pusillus. The sequence goes on along the minus strand of NC_087287.1, from coordinate 18,850,369 downwards.
TGGCAGCAGAGCCCAACCCCAGCTGGCTACAGCCTCCCTTCAGGTAGTTGTAGACAGCAATGAGCTCTGCCCTGAGCCTCCTCTTCTCCAGGCTGCACACCGCCAGCTCCCTCAGCCTCTCCTCATAGGTTTGTGTTCCAGGCCCCTCACCAGCCTCATCGGCCTTCTCTGGACACCAACATCTCTCTTGAATTGAGGGGCCCAGAACTGGACACAGCACTCAAGGTGTGGCCTGAGCAGTGCCAAGTACAGGGGCAGAATAACCTCCCTCATGCTGCTGGCCACACTGTTCCTGATCCAGGCCAGGATGCCATTGGCTCTCTTGGCCACCTGGGCACACTGCTGCCTCATCTTCAGCTTACTCTCTATCAGTACCCCCAGGTCCCTTTCCTCCTGGCTGCTCTCAGCCACTCAGTCCCCAGCCTCTAGTGCTGCTTGGGGTTGTTGTGGCCAAAGTGCAGAACCCTGCACTTGGCCTTGTTCAATCTCATCCCATTGGCCTCTGCTCACCCATCCAGCCTGGCCAGGTCCCTCTGCAGGGCTCTGCTACCTTCCAACAGCTCCACACCTGCTCCTAGCTTGGTGTCATCTGCAAACTTCTGATGCCAGACTCAATCCCCTGCTCCAGATCATCAGTATGTATGGCTGTCTCTTGTCCTTCTCCCTGGTTGATTTTGGCCAGGAAAATGTGTCAAGCCAAACCCATGTTGTTTTAACACCTGTCGTGGCCAAAGACAAAGCACAATCATGTCACTGTGCCTGCGCTGGGGGACAACAATGAAGGAGTAGCAGGGGTGGGGGGAATTAAGAGTCATTATTTTCTAGACATACTTCTAGAAAACACACCCAAAACGATGTGGATAACAAAAGTGTATTTTCCCCAACTGGCAAAGAAAAATAGCAAAGTGCTGATACTGACTCTGCAAACAGTCTCACTTCACTAAGCAAAGATAATGGGAGCAGAAATGGCCCTGGGTGCCTGCATAGCATTCAGAAGACAAATAGCAGCACGAAGCATTACTTTGTCCTGCAGCAGTAGTGATCTGCAGAACTTCTGGGGGGGAAAAAAGGACAAAAAAAATTCTAGTAAGAGCAGAATAACAGCACTTCCCCCCCCCCATCTTTTAAAACACTGCAACATTTCAGCTTTCCCTCTCCATCCTTGCTTGGTTTCGATCTTCTAATTTCTTTTCCCAGCACCACTTCAGGTATTTTTTTCCCTAGTGCAGCCATCTCTTCTCTCCATCTTCCAAAAGGCTAGAGATGGATCTGAAGGGTTTGTTCTAAGCCTGCTGTACCAAAAGTTTAGCAAAAGCTGCAGCTGCTATTTGAGCCCCATACTGCTAGGAAATTGCTTCCAGTTCTAGAGAAATTAATGCTAAGCTGGAGAACATAACATAGAGCTACAGAGAAAAGCATAAATTCTGGAATATCTGCACTGACAAAGGAGGTTCTCTTAAAAGTTGAAGCAGCCTTTTCTCAGAACACAGGCTAAAACCTTTACTCACTTGAAACAGAACTGGGTGGAAGTGCCAGACCTTGGTGGGGCAGAGCCTGTGCATGTCTCCTCTCTGTACAACCACTTGTCTCTTCCCCAGCACGCTGCTTAGATTTGAGCATTGCTTCATTCTGGATGCACTTTGCAGTCATTCAACACGTTTCTGAGACAGAGTCAACCAGGTTGGAAGAGACCTCCAAGATCATCCAGTCCAACCTAGCACCCAGCCCTAGCCAGTCAACCAGACCATGGCACTAAGTGCCTCATCCAGGCTTTTCTTGAACACCTCCAGGGACAGTGCCTCCACCACCTCCCTGGGCAGCCCATTCCAATGCCAATCACTCTCTCTGCCAACAACTTCCTCCTAACATCCAGCCTACACTTCCCCCAGCACAACTTGAGACTGTGTCCCCTTGTTCTATTGCTGGTTGCCTGGCAGAAGAGACCAACCCCACCTGGCTACGACCTCCCTTCAGGCAGCTGCAGACAGCAATGGGGTCACCCCTGAGCCTCCTCTTCTCCAGGCTAAACAACCCCAGCTCCCTCAGCCTCTCCTCATAGGGTTTGTCAGACTGAGCTAATGGACCCTTGCTCATTTCAAAGCCATGGGATGGATTCGGGTTAAAAATCAGGCGGTTGAAGTTTTAAAGGTGTGTTTTCTTCTGTATTTACTTCTATCTTTCTCCATCAAATATTCATTACAAGCACTAGGTTGAGATTTTCTACAGATGTTCTAGGAGGAACTACTTCTAACATCAAAACAAATCAAGTGGCAGCTAAAGTGAAATCAGCTTCTGACCAGATTTATATGTGACAAGCAAATACTTTGCAGGAAGAAGTTTACAGAGGGGTACATGTAATAAGTGAAGACAGAGTCACTCATTAGGAGCTGAACAGGGAAACAACCTGCAAGAACAAAGCCCAAGAGCTCACTGTTAAGCCTGCTCACCAACTTGGTTGCTGAAAAGGCAATGTCCCTATCCACAGATGTTTATTTTAAGCATTTGGGCATATTTCATTACATGTGGCCACCTGAGAAGTGTCGAGAGGAGCACTTTAGGTTGAGAAGGCAGGAAACGGCAGGCAGAGCCCTGGCAGCAGCTCTCCGGCAACATCTAGTGGGGGTGAGGGCTTACCCAGCCCCTGCCCAGCTGAGGCCCCTTTCCCCACCATCCTCCATGGGGAACACCAGAAGTTTTTTGGTTTGTTTTTTTTTTCTCAAGTCACACAGCCCATTTCCCAGTTATTTTCTAAACCACTGAAGCACTGATCAGCATGAAACTTAAGGCAAGATGTTATACCAGGAATTAAAAAAACCCAAACAAAGCAGTGCTTAAAGGCTGAAATCTGCCTTTGCACAGGACCAGCTTAAGGATTATGTCATTTTAAATCCTACTTAAACCCTATTTTCAAGAATTACAGTGAAGCCCAAATAATGTGAAGGAGTAAACTTAACTTTGATGATGAATTATTCCCACAACATGTCCAAGATCCTAAGCTGTTTAGCAAAACATTACTAAAGCTCCTGTGCTGGTAGTAAATAAAATCCTGTTGTTTAAGTTCTTTACCACCAGAAACTCAGCTAGGTACATTACCTGTCAGCACCACAGAATAGCTCCAATGCTCTGGTAAAAGAAAGACATGTGGAGAAATACATGGTAACTTATAAGGCAGCAACTGCACATGCAACACAATCATTTGTTAATGAACAACTGTCACTACCAGAAGTTCTGCAGTGCTCCAATGGCCATTCAGGATGCTGGGTAGCAGCAAGACTAGGGGGGGGATGGATCTAAGAGAAAGGAGAGTAGATTTAGATTAGACATTAGGAAGTTCTTCAGCATCATGAGGGTGGTGAGACACTGGAACAGGTTGCCCAAAGAGGTGGTGGAAGCCTCATCCCTGGGATTTTTAAGGCCAGGCTGGATGTGGCTGTAGGCAACCTGATCTAATGGAAAGTGTCCCTGCCTATGGCAGGGGGGTTGGAACTGGATGATCCTTGAGGTCCCTTCCAGCCCTGCTGTGACAGTTTGGGTGTTCCCTGACCCCCCACACTTTAGAAATCACCCAGACTAGACTCAGCCCACTCTGAAATATGAATGAAGCTTGTATTTACAGCTAGCACAATAGACAAGCAGATACTTACAGTCTATACAGTTATAGACAGAAATACACAAGGTAAAGGTAACACAGAAACACAACTCCCCTCCCAGAAACCTGAGTCCCCAGGAGGGGCTCTCTACCACCCCTGCACCTTCCCCCTGCCCCTCTCAACCTTACCCCAGTCCCAAGGAAGAATGGAGGTTCAGCCAGGGGGTTAGGAAGCAAAGTGGGGTAGGCCAAAATGCAGGGTGAGGTTAGAGAGTAAGCTGCAGCTCAGCCAGCAGCCCAAGTGAGAGTGGTTATCTATGGTTTAATTTCTTGTTCCTATACATCTCAGCAAGCCTATGAGGGAAGCAGACATCACCACTGATTTCCCTTCACAGCCTGTCACCTAGTTCTTCTCACCAAAACATTCTAGCCTGCTTCAAACTAGCACACCTGCCAACTCTGTGATTCTATGACACCAAGAGTTACCTAATAAGATAATATCAATGCCCAGGCAGGGCATGAAAATTAATGTGAAAACTTTGAGGGACACCAAGGACAAGGCAAAAAAACCTATTTAGCAATACTAAACAGATGATGGAAACTTCAAAGGACACTTTTCAGAGCTGAAATCATTTTTCACCATGACACATTTTTTTTACCTGCCTATAGCTGTACTCTGCTTGTCTAAGAGAATTACTGTTGTGTTTTAATGGATCCTCACAGTTACCTAAAGCTGGTGCTGTATGGGGTTAAACTGCAGTAGGACTCACATCCAACTCCAGCAGCAGCTCTGACATGTTATACACATTCAATATTTCCACAGCACAGCAATGCAAACACAATTTCTTATGGACTCCACATTTATCATGGACAGGACTGAAAAGAAGCATGGCTTTTGGAGGCTCCTGCCTTCAGAAAGATTACAGTCAAGAGCCTGCCAAATAAAGAACAAGCTTCATACATACACTAGGGCAGGTATTTGCATTTCAAGCTGTCTGCTGGTGCTGAGGGACAGGATCCCTTTTGTACTCCTCAGAGGAAAATAAATAACTTTTCCCCAGAAGAAATCACACAGGAAACTGCAAGAAGTTGGATTTCATTTTCTACTCTATTTCTTCCTCCTGCTTCACACAAACACTTACTACACCAGCCACAAACCCTACAGCTTCTTAGCAATCGATGGAGGCTCTCTGGAGCCAAGCTGCTTGTGCTGTGTTTGTAAACCGCAGAACACAATAGCGCCTCAATTCAAACCCAGGACTTCCAGGCGCTACTGCAGTGCTGGCAACACAATAAATCACTAACTTTTGCCTTTTCCTTACAGTCACTTGAGCTGGTGAAAGGCTGGATGACTTATTTCCCAGCTGTCAGCCATCCAGTCTCCAGCACAGATTAGGTTTTATTCAGACAATGCTACTGTGGAGCTGTGATTAGATAAGGACCAGGTACAGGTGGCTTTGCTTACCTCTGGAAGTAACCAGCTCAGAGCCTTGCACTTTTCAGGAGGGCAGGTTTTTGATGGTAGTGGTGGGGTGTTTGGGGATTCTTCCCTCTCTACAGATAGACTTTCTAGATGGCCGAGGAGAAATCAGAAAGAAACATGGAAGAATGCATGTCTGAATGTCTAAACCAGGTGATACGATGGAAAAACAGCCCTGTAACTTGATATAAAGCACTGGGTAACTCCGAGATAGCCACATTTGCCTGTTCTGCTATCTAATCAGATTAACCAGCCAGGAAAAGACATGACTTAAAAACACTGCTGAAAAGGAGTGGGGGAGGGAATTCACTCTAGAGAGTGTGTGTGTGCACCACCATTTCTCAACAAGCCCTATCATTTCAGTGTAAGGTTTTAGAAGACTGAACATAAGCACCCAGCAGTATCAAAGCATTTCCACTTTACTCCAGCTTTTGTGTTATCAGAAGCTTTTCTACACAGGCAAGATTTAGCAATACATCACCATAGTGGTGTCTGAGGGCTGTTCAGTTTGGAACCAAGAGATCCACTGCCACGAGGGAGAACACAAAAAGGCTTTCACAAATACACTAACAAAAAGAAAGCAAAGGAAAATGTGCACCCTTTATGGGATGCAAGGGGAAACACTGCTATCAAGGATGAGAGGGCTGAGATACTTAATGACTTCTTTGCCTCAGTCTTTGATAATCAGACAGCCTCCTGCTAGGTGTGGGAGTCATCATCCCTGGAGGCATTCAAGAAGCATGTAGATACTTCAGGATATAGTTTAGTGGTCATGGTAGTTTGGTTACAGTTGGACTTGATCTTAAAGGTCTTTTCCAACATTAATTATTTCGTGATTAGAACTAGCTGCTAATTTAATCCTGAGGCACTTCTGAACTTCAGATGCTTTTCTTTTCTTGAATATTGCTGTCTTAGCCTCAGACTCCCCAGGCTAAGGACAACTTCCCCATAAAAATGAGCACTAGAACCTAGGCTTTTCTGGATAACCAGCTTCTACTCAGGATCTTACAGGACAAAACATCACAGAAGCACAGATTGTGCCCTATCTTAGGCTTCCCAGTAATTCCACTTTGTCTGCCAACCATGGTCTCACCTCTTCCATGCACCAGAGGAATTCCTTTAACCAAGCACACTAAATAAAGCAACTTCAAAAAGCAAAGTAAGAGTTCAGTCTAGTTCTGTTCAGTCCATGCATGTTTGACGTGGGTTAGCAGCTGGGACAAAGTGCCTTTCTGACTCGTTTAGCTACTAATTGCTAGGTCACAGTTGGAATCAGAAGTCAGAAATAAAGTGTATTCCACCTATGTTTTCAGTTAACATCAGTAAAGCCTGCAGTTGCCATGAGAAACACGAGGTAGATAGAGCAGAGCTTTTTAAGCTATGAAATGACAGTACCTTCAGTCTCTGGTGCAGTGTTACAAGCCCTCTGTTGAAATTCAGTTTCTCTCTATAAATCTGAACCATACTTAGCAGAACAGAGACAGCCATTGTGTAAGCCAGATGATGGGAATTCTATTTGATTTGAAAATAAAATACATGGTTTTTAATTTCCAGTTCATGTGTTATCAATCTCCTACATCAAAACCAGCCACAGAACTGTTTCTGCATAGATTTTCAATTCATAGTCTAACCTACATATATAACACCCCCCAACCCCACCCCCCCAGTATTTTCACCTTCAGAACTGAAGCCCTTTCTCCTACCTTTACATCAGTTCATAACTCTAGGCACTTTTTCCCCTAAGATGACAACCTTAAAAGGTCTTGAAACAAGGAAACACAGAAATTCAACATCTCATTTCTTTATATACTTGCTTTAAGCAATCAAAAGCTAGTAACTGACTTGGGGAAATATGGATCATTTAAGGTTATGCAGTGGGGGACTAAGGTGGTCTCACAAATGAACATCATAGACATTTTATAGCACCCTGACTTTCCCTGGGTGTGTTTAAAGGTCATTTAGCTGAGGTGCTTAGGGTAGAGCAGGGTTAACGGTTGGAACTGATCATCTCAAGGGTCTTTTCCAACCTGAACGATTCTATGTCAAAAAGCACTGGGGTGGAATAGGGAAGATCCATAAACAATCAACAGAACACACAATTAAGTTTACCTCTTCAGGGTGTTTATGTTATGGCCTGGAGATTACAAACATCCAATCACAGCAGTCTGAAAGCAGTGCTCAAAGTAGAAAGTCAGAAGAAAAACCACACAAACAATGCAGGTGAAATTTAGCTTTTATTTTTCTGTTGGTAAACCCCAGAGATCCCTCACAGCAGCAACAGATGCAGAAATGACACCTCAGTATGCATACCCACTATGCCAAGTGTGTAGGGACTGCATATTAACATGGGACAGGCACTGCTCAGTAGTAAGAGAGATCAAGTTCCTTGTCATACTTTAACCCAATCTTTCCTTACTCTTGTAGGTTCTCATACTAAAGATGACTGTCAATGAGTTGTCTGTTTATTGATGTTACAATTTAAAGTTGTTATTAAGTTCTACACAATTTATATACCCAGATACACTGCCCCACTTTTTGCAGCAGACAAAACTGTATCCAAAAGCTACAATTCAGAATGCAAATGTTACTGCATTTAGCATCTCTAGCTGCATTAGAGTGTTTCTGTAGAGTGTCAAAACACATCTCTCTGTCCAGTAACACGAAGGATACAGGGTTTAAAATGCAACAGTCCTATCTTGCATCCATACCTTTCTTTTATATATATATATTTATATAGAGCTCTAAACCAAATCTCTACTATTTTACAATTAAATTAAAAAACACATCCACAATTGGTCTAAGTGATTTTGGTCTCAATACTTTAAACATTAGTTATCCCATAAAAATATACAATTCATCAGCATGGTTGTAGTAGTAACATGAGGCCTTTTGACAGAAGCCTGCGACTGGTCACCAACCATGCAATTCAGTGCTCAATGTCATCTAACTGATAAATAATTCATACTGCATTTTCCAACTACCAGTACCTTTAAAATCCCAAATTTCTCTTTGCAGGCTGACCATGCTTATGAACATGCAGAAAGCAATCACATTTCTCCCCTCCCTGTAGCAATTACAGCTTTTCTTCTCCACCAGATCAAGTGACAATGCATAAACTTCATGCTGTCATTTTTACCTCGTTAGCCTTTTCCTTTCTTTCACATACTGAACTATTTCACAGTGAATCACACTGCTCCATATGAAGACTAGGGATTAGCAACACAGTAAGAACTGCACTTTTCAGTTTAAGCTTCTAAGAATCAAATTACTAACAGTCAATTAGGATGCACTCATAGCTGCCATCCAAGTGAACAGACACTCAGTGGACAATTAAGTTAATTCTATATATATACCAAAAGGTGATGGTTAAACTAAAAACCAACCAAACAGAAATTCCCAAACCTAAACTACCCAAGTATAGCTTCAATCTTGATGGATCCCAAGAACTGGACCTCTGTCCCAAAGTTTTCTCCAAAGTGGCACCTGTGCCCACTGTCTGCCACATCTGAGATAAGACATTAATCACTTTTAGCTGGAGATCTCCTTATTACCTCTGCAGCACCATTCCACACAATGTTTTATAGCACTGGTGATGTACTTCTGCAGCAGCACAAATAAGAATTCTCCAAGTCAGAAGCAGTCAGTAATAAAACCCCAGACAAGTCCACAGGTCAGGGTAACCTGGTCATATAAACCTTAGTACATTTTACTCTTATAAATGTAAGAATAATTTAGATTCTAACTGTTCCAAGACCAATGCACTCACAGTCTGCAGATAAGACTACATACTATAAACACAAGAGATGTATGACAACTAAGACGAATATTTCTTCCAACAGCAGAAAGTCAGGGAAGCATCTGGAATTCTTTTGCACTGCAATAATCTATCTTCTGTTTATAAAAATACATCTAGGGAGTCAATCCAGAGTTGCATACACAATTACATTTCCCCCCCCCTTCCACTGCTTTAAAATTAGTACAAAATAATATAAGTTAGAGGAATGATTGTTGCAAATTTGTAAATGCTGGCTATTAGAAAACCATTCTAGGAGAACACCAACTGTAACTTATTTACAGGTGAGGTAATACAATCTCCAGAGTAACCAATTACAATTTAGCAGAAGTGTAAAAACAACATACTCACCAAAACACTACAAAAGGTGGTATCATTATCAGCTACAAAGTAGATTATGATTAGGTTTTGTAGTTGATACACAATAAAAGTGCCAAAAAAATGCTACATAAGAATCTTTCCCACCCTCTCCCCCCCCCCAGAAAAAATCATTCAGCAAAAAACCTGCAGATTCTATGTTAAGTAATGCCAAAAGAGAGCAGGAAAAAAGGGATGCCAGTTGTATAGGTATGCTTTTGTCTTTGAGAAGAATCTGCAAGTGTATTTTCCTGCTTAAAGGTCTGACATGAAAAAGACTGATTAAAATAGGATCAATAGGAATCCCAACACCGATGCTTATCCAGGGTATCTGAGGCCGTTTTCAAAGTACACATTCCTTTTTAACTGTGAAACGTGTGGAGACTGAAAACATTCTCAGAAAGGCTGAAGTGCCGAGGGTTGTTGTTGTGATCAGTGGCACAAAGCACTGCTGAACTCACCCCAGGGGTCTGTTTAATTAATTCATTGCTTTCATTAACAACATGGGTGATGAGACAGAGCACGCTCTCAGCAGGCCCTTCAGAGGGACTTCAGCAGGTTGCAGAATGGTAAACACGAATCTCCCAAAGTTCAAAATTGAGTAAGTGCAGAGACCTACACCTGGGGAGGAATCACCCCAAGCACCAGTATAGATTGGGGGGTTGACCAGCCAAAACAAAGCCTTGCAGAGAACGATACCACATGACCATGAGACACTGCGTGCCCTTGTGGTAAAGGAGCCCAGCAGTCTCCTGAACTGTATAAGGAAGAGCCAGAAAGTTAAGGGGGATGATTCTTCCTCTCTGCTCAGCCCCAGTGAGACACAACTCACGTGCTGGGTACAGTTTGGGATTCCCCCGTTCAGTATAGCCATGGGCAGAGCACAGCATGTCCAGTGAAGGGTGACAAAGGTGATTAAGTGATTGAAGCACCTGACAGATAAGGAGAAGCTGAGAGAACTGGGATTGTCTAGCCTGAAGAAGAGAAACTTGAGGGGTGATCTTACCAACGTGTGTCAAAGCCTGACAAGGAAGAGTAACACAAGGGCCAGACTCTTCTCAGTAGCATCCAGTGAGTGGACAAGAGGCAGTGGGCACAAGTGGAGATACAGGACGCTCCACTTCAGTACAAAAATGGCCCTTTGTAGTGTGAAGGAGATCGGAAGGCCAGAAGAGGTTGCTCAGAGATCATCTGGAGTCTCAAAAGCAGCCTGTCACAGTCCTGAGCAACCTTCACTAGCTAAACCTCCTGGGGGCACGGGGGTTGGACTGGAGGAACTCCAGGAGTGCCTCCAACCTCAATCATCCCACGATTCTCTGAAAAGGTCTTTTGTAGTCCAGGCACTGGATCAACTGAGTCACAAAGCCTCCTCTCAAAGGTCCAGGGAAGACAGTTTCTCTCACGCTTCCTGCGGGCAGTGTTAGTTCTGCTGCCTGCGTTTCGCTGATCTCATTTTTTCAAATCTTGACTCCATTTCTTCCAGGACCTTCGGTGTGTATCTCACCACTAATTTAACCTTGCCTTGAGCAGCCTTCAGCAGCTCTACTGCTTTCTCGTGGTGTTCACCTTCAACGCTCTGCAAAGCATAAACCGGTAAGTCTGGCATTAGCAAGCTCACATTGAAAACACTTTGGTTTTATTTCTTTCAATTTTGGACAACTTCTACATAGTCAACTCTTGAAGTATTCTAGCTTGAAGACTGCACAACGTCACTCAACTTCAGGATTTATTCTTCAGCAAGTCAATAAGAAGCGACAATAAAGAGACTAATTAGCAGTCACCAAAGAGTAGTGCAAAACTCTGGGTTAGGTTTCTGCTCAACTATTCAATTTCATATTTATATCCACTAAGGATAAGATTAGACATTTCTGAAATTACACTCAAAAAAGAAAATCAATGACTTCAGGAAGACACTTAGAGGTCTAGACTATTTTTCCTCTTTTGGCATGCATTTTAAATTCAGTAATCATTGACACCTGTGAGGTAATTGCAGTTTTGATGGTAGCCGAGTTACAAAGCAGGACTGCACCTACTGGGTGCCTGCAATAGAGTAGCTAACATGCAGTGTGCTGCACATCTTAGTGCTCCACACACCTCTCAGTAAATGCAAAGTACTTGAGTAATTTTCTCTAAGCTGATTAAAACCAGCTTAACCCAGTGCAATAAGAACAAAACTAAAATACTTTCCTAAAACAACTCTCAGAATTTCTTAGAGTTGTATCAGATTGATCTAATTAAAGATATTAAAGCAACAGCTCAACAACTGCATCGGAACAGACACTCCTGGACAGCACACATTCTATCAGCAAAACTTATTTCTCCCAAACTTATGAAACACAATGATGGTACTACTCCAAGCCTACCTCCCACTGGTGCTATTAGAAGCTAGAAGGCAGGTGATGCACCTGTTGATTGGAGGGTTTCCCCGTTACTATAAAGTTACTTACAGAAAGAAAGACAACAGTTAAAATAGCCCAAGTTATTTCTCATCTATCAGACTTAAGACAACACACACATCTGAATGTTTTCATTTCTGTTCTTCAAGTGGATGTGCAGGTTGTTCTGTTTCAACCTGGTAACAGAAGGGTTGTAAAGTTCTATGTTTAATTATATCAAAACACTTCAAATTCTGGACTACACTCAAAATCTCTCAGCTGAAAAGTAAGTTTGTTTTAAGGCACACTCACTGCAATCTCAGCAGTGCCAATTTGCTTCTTTATTAAATTAGAAATTATAATTACAGGGAAATGTCTCTAGTATGTATTAAGGGAGCAGAAATCCATCTGGAGACATCAGATGGTTCTTCTAAGACCACATCAGCATTCTCAGCAGTATTCTATGCACACACTCACTGTTCTTACAATGGCTGTATCTATGTGTACATGTGCAAGCACACACACACGGTCACTGTCACCTGTACTAACTGGTGACCATGTTCAGTTTTGGATGGAGTAGGTGAAGAAAGCCTCATCTGAAGACAGTTCTACATCTGTCCTTCAAAGCTTCAAAGTAACAGAAAGGTCAAGGATAGTTGTGTCACTACCACCATGATTTCTCTTATGCTTCTGAAGAGGAGAGCTGGACTCTTAAGGACTAGTCAGGAGTTACGTCAGAGATCTGTGCTAACAGGGACATCTCAAAACAGAGGCACCCAGCAAGTCTCCGTTCCTTTTGTGTGTCAAAAAACTCTGGATGTGGGTTAAACAGCACAGAAGTAGCTTGATCCCTAGTCTTAAAACTGGGTTTGCAGGTGTAATGATGAAAACATTAATTTTAAGCTAAAATACAGCTTCTTTGTAACTAAAAGCAAGGGTTTGGGAGGCAACATGCATTTGAGTAGCAGCTGCCTCAATTCTGTCCATAGCCTCCTCTTTCCAGTCACTCTGTGTTTTGCTTTTTGTACTGTAACTCTTCAGAAGAGGACACTTATTAAAAATAAACATCCACAACAGCACTTCAGACATTTACTCCTTAAAATATGCTAAAAAGCCTCTGCTTTTGAAGCTAAGTACATGTAAGTGGACAGAAAAAAAAGCCACCACAACCACACAACTGAAGATAACATCACCTTGTAGTTCTGCTCTTATTACACCCTTCATAATGCAGTAGCATTTTTACCAGGGGAAGGAGAAACTGGTCAGTGTAATAAACTAACTACTTACCTTACATGGTGCAGGAAATTATTGATTAAAATCTGCACCATGAAACTTGGTTGCAAAAGGAAGCCAGAACAGCAATTACTACTTCACAAAACAATACTCTGACTGAATGTACAGAACTACTCAAAATCTCTAATGCTGATCTAAATATTCACTTCCAAGTTGAGGCAGTCAAGCAGTGCATAAGCCTACACAGCTCTACAGAAACCTGAACAATCTGTTCTTGCAGGGACAAAAAGAAAGGCCTTGGGCAAGATTAGGAGGAGCTGGAGCTCGTGCCGTGTGCATTCTTTGCACGCCCCTAAGTGGCAGCCAGTAGATACTACACAAAGTGAAATCCAGCTCCTACCACTCCATTCACAGAAAGCAGCTGGTCTCCACGTTTCAGGCCTCCGTGCCTATCAGCTATACCACCAGGGATAATCCGGGAGATGTAGATCGGAGAATTTTGTTCTTTGCCTCCCATAATGTTAAATCCAAGACCTTCTTCTGTTTTGGGTAGTTCAACCACTCTGGGATGGGAATGACCTTCGCTAGCTGCAAATGCAGCTACAGTGGCCTGTAAGAAACAAGATTTTCCTATTTATAAGAAAATATAAACTCATCAACTAGACACAGTGAGAGGGCTGAAAGAAGTATTTTTATCTCAAAGCACTTAAATGTTACGAGGAATGAGATTCATTCTCTAGATATCAACATTAGCATAAGTAATTTAGAACTCCATGAGTGAAACTAAAACAGAAGAAATATCAAAATCACAAGTCTTTTGTTACATCTTTTAATAACCTGTTAGGCTTGTTCATTTCATCAGACATCTAGATATAACACCCTTCTGCATTTCTAAATAATCTTCTGGTTTTTCAATAATCATCTTCTGCTTTAAAAATAGCAAACTACTGTATTTTACACCAGTTACAGCTTGGGTTTTACCTTTGCTGTCGCATTAGCTCTCACTTCTGGGCTGCTGCTGATATCCACAGTTTCGTAAACATGTTCATACACCTTTAGAGACAAAACAGGTTAAGGATGGGGAAAACAGGTAGTCTTCTGCTTAGACAATAACAAAGTATCAGGTACAACTCTAAAATGTGTAAAGTAAAAAGCACACATGTCCAGGAAGATGTTACTTTGATTCCCTACAAGGACAACCCACCATACTATGAAGATACAACTCTGAACATCCTTACTGCTCAGTTAATCCATTCCTATTTAGGTCTCAAGCTGTATCTTCCCTTCTCCCGCACCACAAAGACCTCACTATGAATTTAGAAATACTTGGGGATAGTCTAGCACACCTGCCTGGAGACATGAATGACTTCTCTTGTTTGATTCAAGATGGAACTCTTCAATAAGGATGTATGCAAATCCCTTAAGGACAGCTCTTCAAAGTTCTATTAATAACACATCCCTCTTTGCATACCCTTAAATCTTCCTTCAAATGATGTAACTAACTGACTATCTTATGAAAAAACGTTAATGAATACACAGAGGCAGTAAGAATACCAATGAGGTGCTTCACTGAGAGCTAGCCCACATCCTCACATCTATCTGCCAATCACTTGAACTCGCTAAGCAGTAACACACTGTCCTGGACAGACTGAAAACAGTAAGATGGCACCTGTGTCTACAAACAGTTCTTTTAAGTCATTCCAGGTGTTACCATCAGTGGCAGCAGGGTATATTCAATCACCTAAAAATTTCCAGAAGAGCACCTGCAATGAAGGTGAGGTGGTGCAAGGCTCCACGTCAGGGCAAAAGAGGAAAAGCAATTGGTACCTCGTCCATTGGTGCATTCTGAGAGGGTAACAGCCTGCTAGATGTCAAAGACAGCCCCTCAAAATAGTCACTAAAGAACATTTGCTCCTGAGCTGTTATTTAATACACCCACACTATCCCAAACTACCTTCTTTTGGACTGTTCTATTAAACTCTGTGAAATAAACTCAGCTTTTACAAAGAACAAAATCAGATTATTGCACTGGGCATGGAAAGGAAAAAGTAAACCACATTTTTTTTTACCTCAAGGTAACTGCTTACATCAAGTTCACTTACCTCCCTTACAGCATTACAGAATTCACTTTGAAGGACTTTTTGCAATGCCTGTAGCTTTTGTGGTGGCACTTCACCACTTCTCTGTAATTTTTCCAGCAGCTCAATTGCTCTGCAGATGTCTACGGAAAAATAAAGCGCTATTAATGAAGAATGCCTGAGGAAATTCAAGGTTTGTTTGGTTTGTGCCTGTTTTGTTTTTTTTCCTCTTTTCCTTAAATTAAAGGAGCATTTTGTGCATGTGTGTTTGTACATACTTTAAAACTAGGTATTAGTTTCATTTCTCCCACAAACTCTGCTTTCACAAAATGTTACAGTAAAACACTCTACTTCCAGACTTGTAAGTCAACCGCAGCAATTCAACCTTGTCAAATACTCGAAGGTATCACTGCAATTTGCATCTTACAAAGATAAACTGACATTTAAATCCAACTGAAATATTTCATTGCTATATAAATTATCAACATTTCATATGTATAAATCTGTAATTATCTGCTGCATGGATAACATTGTGTTAAAACTAGCTAGATTGTCACACATGCTGGTAAACATCCATTTTCTATTCAATAAATTAGTTCAAGAGTACACTCAATATTTTCCATAGACCAGGGCTGAAAATTATCTGATTTTACCAAAGTGCTCAGAAAAATAACCAAACTCCTTTTGACAGTGTCAGATGAAAGAGATTATCTCATAGAATCACAGAATGGTTTGGGTTGGAAGAGACCTCCAAAGGTCATCTAGTCCAACTCCTCCCTGCAGTCAGTACTCCAGCCTCCTGATCATTTTCATGGCCCTCCTCTGGACCAACTCCACCTCTGAAGCTTAGAATCTCCATCCCCAGGCCTCCTCCTTCTAGTTCCTAGAAATATGTTCCCTTCACATGGTCCATAGTCTCATAAGTGCAGATGCTGCTTTGTGAAAGTCCCCATGAAGAACTTGCTTCCAGATCAGTACAACTCAAGACAGACAGCAAGTGCTGTGTGACACGTTCCTGCCAGCTCTACAAGAGCAGAACACGTTCACATCCCTCACTTGTCCTTTCAAAGTGTTCCACTAGTGATGATTCTGAATCACACAAGTCCTTGAACAGGAGCAGAAGAGTCTCTCAGAACGGCTGATGGAAAGGATTGCCTTCATTACCAGAAAGGCAAAGCAGCAGTGATTAATCTACTATGTAAGGAAGGCAGAGATTGCTTTAGAAAAAGATGAAGTCTGGAACACTGCTATGTCCCAAATGTGTAACTTCCTTTCTTTTGCAATTAACCTTTAGGCGCTCATTTATCATGTGAATGCATGTCTGCTCACTGGCATCGTGTCAGCACAGACAATAGACATGGACTTCACCTAAAGGTCAAGAGTAAGAGGAGAGAATTAACGTCACAGGATGAAAAGGCAGTGGGGTGTACGTTCTGACTTGAAGTGTGCTGGCAAGAGACAACCCACAGCAATGTTCTGTCCACTTTGTCAGCTACCAGTCAGACCAAGTACTGAGCTGAGATCAAGTCAATTAAGCAAGGGACAACTTAACCTCCCAGACTGGAAACCAATTTTTCATGGAAGAATCACAGAATAAAAAGGAGCTGGAAATTACTCCTGAAGACCATCTCTAGTCCAACCCCTCTGCTAAATCAGTTTCACCTAGAGCATGTTTCACAGTATCCACCTCCAGTGGGTTTTCAAAGTCTCTAGAGGAGGGCAGCCTGGTCCCGTGCTTTGTCACCCTCAAAGTGAAGAAGTCTCTCCTTATGCTCAGGACTTCTTGTGTTCTATCTAGTTTGTGACTCTTGCTCCTTGGCATGTCACTGGGCTCCACTGAAGAGTCTGGCCTCTTCCTTTTGACATCTACCCTTTAGACATTGATAACCTCAAGAAACTGAAAACTCCTTTCAGTCCTCTCCAGGCTAAACAACTCCAGGTCTCTCAGCCTTTCCTCATAAGAGAGATGCTCCAGTCCTCTCACCAACTTCATAGCCCTCAAGTACTGTCACCACAGCCAAAGACATGAATGACTTCAGAAGACAGTTAAGGTTTCTGTGCATTACAAGAACTTGGTAGATTTTGGCAAGCATTTCCAAGCTTTACAAGTATCAGTTATGCAAAGACATCTCAAAGCCTAAATTTTAGTTACCACTGATCTCAGGGGTACACAGAATTCCTTTCACATGCATATTTGCTGTTCTACAATTACAAAGAATATTCTGAAATGCTTCTAAAGCTTTTAATTTCCTAACACAGTTCATTTCATTTAACACACATAATCACAATCCAGAATCTCTTTAATTTCACCAACTATTATTTATCTTTTGACCTTTCTATGATGTGAAATCACCAACACTCTTAGCAATGCTTGTGTTCAGCAACAGGAATACAAATTATCTGAATTTCAGAAAGTCTTGCACTGAACAGCTTGAAGTAGTCATCAACAAGTAGTAATAGCAGCACTTCCAGTCCTGCAACACTCCATCTATTCTTGAAACAACCTAGTCTGTATGTGAATGACAATACAGCTGTCACTTAATGCAGATGTTTGCTGACAAATCACTAACACAAAGCTTACAGTTCTATGCAGTCACTCTCCAGCCTGTGGTCCATGCACCATGGTAAGCTGTGAGGTGCGTGAACTTGTGTTTCATTGGGATACTGTATGCAAGACACTTCAAAGGGTGACAGGAATCCACTGGTCCAAAGAGAACCTGTAGAAACAGTCTCCAGAAGTCCATTTGCTAATTTCTCCTCTTTTTTGACCTCTGTGTTTCATCAATAAGCTAAATACATTTCCTACCCAGACCTCTTCTAACAGACATAATGCTTAGCAACAAAGCATTTCATACTCTCTGGTAGAATAGGCTAGTTTGGGAACCAGATGTGTCTTTCATGAAGCACAGACTTGGGAGCACAGAATCAGCTTGTCAAAAAGTGACTGGAATACAGAGCTGGATTCCTTTTAGACGAAACTGAAGCAGGAGATGCACTTCAATAACAAAGGGCTTTCAGATCAAAAGACCAAGCTGCCGCGGTAAAGTAAAAACCCAAAGCAAATACAGTATGACAGTTAGGTCTCTACAGACCTCATTTTATCACACTGCACCTCTTGCTCAAGCAGATACATGCAATGGATTCACTCCCAGGCCACATTTTTCCCCAACAGTTATTTTGGTTTACTCTGTTGACAGGACCCTGCTATACCAGTTTGAAAGGGAAGTGAGCACAGCTTTCTCCCACAGAACTGCATTAAGCACCATCAGCCAAAAGCTGAAGATTCAGTCTCTCTGGAAAGGAGCAGTGTTTGGCTGGGAATGAGTGGCAAAACACAAGTCTCATTTCAGGAGAAGACTGCTGACTGCTCTGATAACGCATTTTGCTTCCTCCTGAACTCCTGCTCAGGATATCAACAACTGAAAGCTGTCTTCCTCACAATACTAACACTACAGCTCAGCCAGCTGCTTGGCACCAGACAATGAAATCGAGTCAGTCATCAGCAAGTGTGCAGATGACACCAAGCTGGGGGCAGATGTGGCTGGGTTGGAGGGCAGAAGGGCTCTGCAGCAGGACCTTGACCGCCTGGTCAGATGGGCAGAGTCCAAGGGGATGGCTTCAATAGCTCCAAGTGCAGGGTGCTGCACTTTGGCCACAACAACCCCATGCAGAGATACAGGCTGGGGTCGGAGTGGCTGAGAGCAGCCAGACAGAGAGGGATCTGGGGGTGCTGACTGATACCTGCCTGAACATGAGCCAGCAGTGTGCCCAGGTGGCCAAGAGAGCCAGTGGCATCCTGGCCTGCATCAGGAATGGTGTGGTCAGCAGGAGCAGGGAGGTCATTCTGCCCCTGTACTCTGCACTGCTTAGACCACACCTTGAGTCCTGTGTTCAGTTCTGGGCCCCCAGTTTAGGAGGGACATTGAGATGCTGGAGTATGTCCAGAGAAGGGCGATGAGGCTGGGGAGAGGCCTTGAGCACAGCCCTACGAGGAGAGGCTGAGGGAGCTGAGATTGGTTAGCCTGGAGAAGAGGAGGCTCAGGGGAGACCTTATTGCTGTCTACAACTACCTAAAGGGTGGTTGTGTCCAGGAGGAGGTTGCTCTCTTCTCTCAGGTGGCCAGCACCAGAACAAGAGGACACAGCCTCAAGCTATGCCAGGGGAGATTTAGGCTGGAGGTGAGGAGAAAGTTCTTCCCTGAGAGAGTCATTGGACACTGGAATGGGCTGCCCGGGGAGGTGGTGGAGTCGCCATCCCTGGAGCTGTTCAAGGCAGGATTGGACGTGGCACTTGGTGCCGTGGTCTAGCCTTGAGCTCTGTGGTAAAGGGTTGGACTTGATGATATGTGAGGTCTCTTCCAACCTTGATGATACTGTGACACTGTGAAATTATCCCTAGAGGATTGTTTCAGTGATGAATTTGAACAAGGAACAATATTAAAGTAACTCCAGAGGTATTTGATTAAAAAAAAAAACCACCACCACAAAGTTCACTGTAAAATGGAATCGACTCAACTAAAACATGGGTCTTTCTCTTAACCTTTTGATCTGTTTTATGTCATCTGCCTGCTCTTCACAAATCATTTTGTTACCACAACACACTAGATGGAAGTTCTGAAAAAAACACAAATGCATTTGAACTAAAAGAATGTGGGGAAAAATAAGCCACCAAGGTGCTGCCACCCCAAGCACGTGTGAGCAAAACACACAAAGAGGAAAACTGCAGCATCCTCAGAGACACTCCTTATTAACCACCTCCACTGCCCATGCTCAAACAGCCTGGATTCTCAAAGTGTACACAGAGTTATCACACATCACCATCAAACCATAAGAATAACTTGGAAATGTTAGATGCTGTTTCATCCCTGCCCTCCACTGAATTTGGGTGCTGGCGTTCGCAGTGCATCTTGAAGGAGTGAGCAGATGGGGGAGAATGAACTGCCCTGATTGCAAGCCTCTGGCATGCATTTGAAATTAGCTTTTTCAATACTACTCGTTCTTTTCCTATGCTGCATGACAGAATTAGTGACCTTTACTTTCAAGCTAATGATGAATCATTATCAGGTTATCTGCAGTCAACCCCATATAACTGACAGAGGTTATTTACTCCTGAAAACAAAGCTCTTGCTTTATACTGTGCTCTCTGTTCTTAAAAAGACCAACATGCCAGAAGATTAAACAGCTCCTTTGTTCCAGGGAACTGCAGATTTGTTTGTTTTCATGGACAGAGCATAGCAGCAGGGTAATGAGGTGGAGAAGGATGCTGCCCGAGGTTTAACTCCACAGACCTACCAAGAGCAACTAATCCACTGCCAAAGCAGCTGCCCTAATTAACAAGCTTTGGAGTAGGGAGGGGAGATGTGCCCAGCAGTGGGAAGCGAAGTCCTTACATAAGTCACTATTTACAGGTCTTTTCTCACACACTACAAGTCTTGTGCTTGTGGGATGAGAAGGAGGGTCAGGCAAGCAGAACAATCAAATTCTCTGGTAGCAACAAACACAACGAAGTGGGGATATACAGCATGTTTTATACCCCTACCAAAAAACACCTCACCTTGTGAGCAAAGCTGGTGGTCCCGATAGGAACAGCGGGGGGGAAACAGTCGGTCCCTCCAACCACCTAACTCCTTTCCTTTTCAAAAACGGGAGCAATCATTCTCAGCGTTCTTTTCCCATTTAAATCCTATTTTTGTGACTCCTATTTTCCTAAATACACCATTCATATATCCTTTCATAAAGGTATGTGCTCACTGAGCGACTGCAGACCTTACACAGTTCCGAAGAACCACTCTGAAGGAAGTTTAGCACCGATTCTTGAAAGCCCTGCACGAAAGGCACAAGCACCCACACAAACCACCTAGGTCTTGTGTTTTAAGTTTCCCTGCTAACTCTAGTTACACACCGCACAGTATTAACCACCAAACTAAGGCTGCAACATGGAGAATCAAGACGAAAACGTAAATGAGAGGGTAATGGAGTTGAGCAGAACCGCGAACAAGTGTAAGAAAGATCCCTGCATGAGTCTCCTATAAAGACAAGTAAACTATCGTTGCTAAGGCGCTGCTTAAGAGTGCGAACGTAATGCTAAGAATTCAGGTTTCCCTAGGAGAGAATCAAGGAGTTAAGAGGCTGAGTCAGGAGCTGGCAGAAGCGTTGACACTAGACAAGACTAAGGACACGCTTGTAGCGGTCTGGGGCCAGTGCATCTATGGAAACCCAGCCCCGGGCTGAAACGCGACAAAACCCTCGGGGGCTGAATGATAAAATTCCGAGCGCCAAGACCCGCCGCGACAGTTAAGGAGCCAGAAGCGAAAGAAAACACTGCCGAAGCAGCTACCGCACGGCTGCTTGTCAGTGTCTCCGGGGGAAAAGAGCCGCCCGGTGCCCTGGGGCGGGCCGGAGGAAGCAGCGCCGCCACCGCTGCCCGCTCTCGCCTCCCCCGAGGCCGCGGCACGGCGGGGGGCCGCTCACTGACGCCTCAGGCCGGAGGAAAGGAACCAGGCAGGCCGCCACAGTAGCCGGGGCCAGACCCCAAGCAACGCACCCCAGCGCCGGTGTGGGGCAGCGGCTCCGCTGCCGCAGCTCGCCCGCAGCAGCCAGCGCGGCGGCAGCGCTCGCCCCTGGGCCGCAGCC
Organism: Pogoniulus pusillus; assembly: GCF_015220805.1. NCBI lineage: Eukaryota > Metazoa > Chordata > Aves > Piciformes > Lybiidae > Pogoniulus > Pogoniulus pusillus. The sequence continues at coordinate 18,828,832 of NC_087287.1, read as the reverse complement.
AAGCTCACCTCGCTCCAGGCGCACCGGCTCGCCCAGCGCCGCCATCTTCTCTGCGCCGCGGCCCGCACGGGAAGTGACGCAGCGCTGGCGGAAGGGCCGCAGGGGAGGGCGGCGCTGGGCATGGCGGCGCTGCCGGGCGGCCTCTTGGCCGGGGGCCGCTGCCGCGCTGGCCGCGGGGGTGCAGCGCCGTGCGAGCTGCGCAGGGCAGCAGCGGGACCGTGCCGAGCATGAGCGCTGCCCGCCCGCCCTTCTCGGCACCTCCTGGCTCTGAGCTTCAGGTGCCGGCCGAAATCGCCGCGCGTTCATCCCCTTTTGTTCAGCCCTTAACCATAGAATCATAGAATCAAGCAGGTTGGAAGAGACCTCCAAGATCATCCAGTCCAACCTAGCACCCAGCCCTAGCCAATCAACCAGACCATGGCACCAAGTGCCTCATCCAGGCTTTTCTTGAACACCTCAAGGGACGGTGCCTCCACCACCTCCCTGGGCAGCCCATTCCAATGCCAATCACTCTCTCTGTGAAGAACTTCTTCCTAACATCCAGCCTAGACCTCCCCTGGCACAACTTGAGACTGTGTCCCCTTGTTCTATCGCTGGTTGCCTGGGAGAAGAGGCCACCCCCCACCTGGCTACAATGCCCCTTCAGGTAGTTGTAGACAGCAATGAGTTCCCCCCTGAGCCTCCTCTTCTCCAGGCTGCACACCCCCAGCTCCCTCAACCTCTCCTCATAGGATTTGTGCTCCAGGCCCCTCACCAGCTTTGTTGCCCTTCTCTGGACACCTTCCAGCACCTCAACATCCTTCTTGAATTGAGGGGCCCAAACGCTACTGAGGACTGATTGTACGCTACAGCCGGGGTGCGAGTAGCCTCCTGCGTGCCCGGACTGGCCCTGCAGATGAACTCCAGGCATAGATGTTGTCTGCGTTTGTGAAACGTCTACAGGGTGCTTTGTGTTTCGTGCTTGGCAGCAGTGCGTGAGGCGAAGGTAGTGTGTTTGCCTTCCGTACTGCATCTGTTTGGAGCCTGTGGCTCTCTGTTCAGTCTGCACCAGGCTCTTGTTGTGCTGGGGAAGGAAAACCAAACTACTCCAGAACGTGCATTCCTGTAATGTGATGGTTTGGGTGTTCCCTGCCCCCCTCACACTTCAGAAATCACCCAGACTAGACTCAGTCAGGCTCTGGGAGTATAAATGAAGCTATTTATTTACAGCTGGCACAATACACGAGCAGATATTTACAGTATATGCAGTTATAGAAACAGAGAAGGTAAAAGGTGATACAGAAGCTCAACTCCCCTCCAGAAACCTGAGTCCCTGTGATGGTTTGGGCTCTTACCCGCCCCCCCCACACTTTGTATTTGCCCCAGCTAACTCAGACGGACCCTGGGAATATAGATGAAGCAATTTATTTACAGCTAGCAGAATTTGCAAGCAGCTATTTACAATATATACAGTTATATACAATTATATACAGAAATATACAAAGGATAAACAATACAAAAGCACAACTCCCCTCCCAGAAACCTGAGTCCCCAGGAGGGGCTCTCAAACCACCCCAACACCTCCCCCCGGCCCTCTCAACCTTACCCCAGTTCTCAGGAAGAAGAGAGGTGCAGCCAAGAGGTTAGGGAGCAGGGTTAGTAGGAGCAGGGTTAATGAGATGTGACCAGGTCTGAAGGCAAAGGCAGAAGAAAAAGACAAAATGGAGAAAAAGTCTTTCTTCTTCCTAGAGTTCTCACTGTGACTGTGAGAGAAGGAGACACCATGTTTTCATTTCACTGCCTGTTATCTAGTTCTTTTACCAAAACATTCCAGCTTGCTTCTAACTAGCACAGTCCCCAGGAGGGGCTCTCAACCACCCCCGCACCTTCCCCCTGCCCCTCTCAACCTTACCCCAGTCCTAAAGAAGAATAGAGGTTCAGCCAAGAGGTTATGAAGCAAAGGTGGGTTAGGCCAAATGGAAAGTGAGGTTAAGGAGATGCAGCTCAGTCAGAAGCCCAAGGCAGAGTGAGACAGAATGGTGAGAGTGTTATCTAATGTTTTCCTTTCTTCTTCAGCAGGACTCTGAGGGGATTAGACATCACCATTGTTTTCCTTTCACAGCCTATGATCTAGTTCTTCTCACCAAAACATTCTAGCTAGCTTCAAGCTGTCTTAATTTATTCTGCGAGCGTATCTCTCCCGAGTTCAGCTTTGGTTTTGTCTGTGTTTTGTACTTTTTGCTTTGAAAGGCAGTAGGTCTGCAAAGTGTCAGCTAATGTGACAGTGATGTACTCTCTCCTCCCTGTGATTCATCTTCATGCCAGTTCCTCTCGGTTTGAAGGATGCTGCATGTACATTGAAATGAAAAGGTCACAGGAATGGAATTCTGCAGGTCGACAAAATTAAATCCTCACAGACTGGTTTCTAGCAAGGAAAAAAAAAAGTGTTTTAGCAGCTGGAACCATAGAATATTTCTGGAATGAAACCCAGATGTTTCTGCCACACTTGCTGCAGGAACCACCATTCTCCTACAAGTGATTGAAGTTTTAACTAGCCTGCTCTGGCTGTGGACAGGTGAGCCCATGAAGAAAAGTCAATGTTCAGCAATATTTCATTAATCCTTCCAAAAGACATGATAAGAATACATGTTTAAACAGACCCCAGGTGGCCAAGAGAGCCAATGGCATCCTGTCCTGCATCAGGAACAGTGTGGCCAGTAGGACGAGAGAGGTTATTCTTCCCCTGTACTCAGCACTACTCAGGCCACACTTGAGTTCTGTGTCCAATTCTGGGCCCCTCAGTTCAAGAGAGATGTTCAGGTACTGGAAGGTGTCCAGAGAAGGGCAACAAGGCTGGTGAGGGGCCTGGAACACAAACCCTATGAGGAGAGGCTGAAGGAGCTGGGGGTGTGCAGCCTGAAGAAGAGGAGGCTCAGGGCAGAGCTCATTGCTGTCTACAACTACCTGAAGGGAGGTTATAGCCAGCTGGGGTTGGGCTGTTCTCCCAGGCAACCAGCAACTGAACAAGGGGACACAGTCTCAAGTTGTGCCAGGGTAGGTCTAGGCTGGATGTTAGGAGGAAGTTGTTGGCAGAGAGAGTGATTGGCATTGTAATGAGCTGCCCAGGGAGGTGGTGGAGTCAACCGTCCCTTGAGGTGTTCAAGAGAAGCCTGAATTGAGGCACTTAGTGCCATGGTCTGGTTGACTGGATGGGGCTGGGTGCTAGGTTGGACTGGATGATCTTGGGGGTCTCTTCCAAACTGGTTGGTTCTGTGATTCAAAGTAGCATTACTCTGGCTTCAGTAAAGAATCACAGAATCAACCAGGTTGGAACAGACTTCCAGGATCATGAGTTCAACCTATCACCTAACCCTTCTAATTGACGAAACTGTGGCACTAAATGCCTCATCCAGCCTCCTTTTAAACACCTCTGGGGATGGGGACTCCACCACCTCCCTGGGCAGCCCATTCCAGTGGCAAATCATTCAGCAACTCATCATCATCATCATCATTATTATTATTATTATTATTATTATTATTGTTATTTATTAAAATGGGCAGCAACACCAAATTTTATACCACACTCTGGAAGTGTTCAAGAAAAGACTGGGTGAGTCCCTTAGTGCTGTGGTCTGGTTGATCGGACAGGGCTGGGTGGTAGGTTGGACTGGAGGATCTTGGAGGTCTCTTCCAACCTGCTTGATTCTATGATTCAATAATAATAATAATAATAATAATAGTAATAATAACAGATTAAAGCTGGTATGTATACCTGTTCTGTGTCCTCCAGAAGAAGCAAGGAATGACAGGATGATATTCCAGTGAAGAAACAGAATCTCAGTACAAGACCACAACAGAGGGAAGAAAAATAAGGCTACAGGTTATACAGAAAGAAAAAGCATGCATACCTAGTTTCTGTTTGCTCTCTGAGGTAACATTTAAGCCCACTGCTGTATTTTTGAAGGACTGGCAGGTCTGTGCCATGGTGTCTTAAATTACAAAGCCAGGCATTGCTATGGCAGAGGTGTTTTAATGCATCTTTTTGGTCCTCAAAACTAAGAAAGTGTTTTTGAATTGAAACAAAATATAGCCACTGTGTAGATCTAAAGTTTAATCCTCTGCCACCAGGAGGGAGTGAACTGTTCAGCCTCTAGCATGCTCTATTTTTCCCAGGAAAAGTTCACACTGTAGGTGGGTACTGACATATTCAATATTAACACAACACATTGTGGCATCCTTAGCCATGAAATCCCTATCCTGGGAAGGGTTTGGAGGAAAAAGCAGGTCCCAGAAGTGGTTTCAGATTAGTGGGAGGTGCTCTTCCTGAATGATTAGGGAAGTGATTTGCACAGTAGTAGCTGAGCAGAGTAAGAGATCTAAGCATGAAATGTCAATGGATGTATTTTGCTAACTCTAATGAAATCATTAATTTAGACCTGTTTGTCTGTGTCAGTCAGGCTCGTGACATTTTTACCAGAGGTACTTTACTTACAGCTTCATTGATGAATTAGCCTAGGTGTTACCAGCTGCCCTTTAATGCCACATGACATATTGGCACTGTGTGCTGCAGTATATGTCAGGAGGACTTCTGGGAACAGGCACATCCTGCAGGCTTTTTGTGTGCAGAGACACTCCAGAGTTACTGTTGAAGGATTATCAATAATCAAGTGATATAGCCTGTGTCTTCATCGGGAGATAATTGCATCACTGGTCCAAAAGAGAATGGAAATCAATCTCTAGTGTAAGCTGACTTAAAAGGAGAACACAGTTTGGTTTAGGTGAGAGGGCTTAGTATGTAAGAAGTTAATCCATAACTGAGTAAGAGGATGAACTTCCTTTACAAATTAATTAGCAAGGTCTTAATATCTTTACTGTAGTGTCTTACCAGGCAGCCAAACACAGAGTCCTTTAACTCTCAGCACTAGCCACAGGTGGAGGGCATGCACATAGGACAGGCAAAATGAAGGAAGAAGTGTGGCTCAGGAAGGATTCTTCATTATCCTTTGGGCTTCTACTCAGTGGTGCAATGTTCAGGCTCGAGCTTCTCACAGTATCACACAGTATCATCAAGGTTGGAAGAGACCTCACAGATCACAAAGTCCAACCCTTTACCACAGAGCTCAAGGCTAGACCATGGCACCAAGTGCCACGTCCAATCCTGCCTTGAACTGCCCCAGGGACAGCGACTCCACCACCTCCCCGGGCAGCCCATTCCAGTGTCCAATGACTCTCTCAGGGAAGAACTTTCTCCTCACCTCCAGCCTAAATTTCCCCTGGTGCAGCCTGAGGCTGTGTCCTCTCGTTCTGGTGCTGGCCACCTGAGAGAAGAGAGCAACCTCCTCCTGGCCACAACCACCCCTCAGGTAGTTGTAGACAGCAATGAGGTCTCCCCTGAACCTCCTCTTCTCCAGGCTAACCAATCCCAACTCCCTCATCCTCTCCTCGTAGGGCTGTGCTCAAGGCCTCTCCCCAGCCTCGTCACCCTTCTCTGGACACGCTCAAGCATCTCAATGTCCTTCCTAATCTGGGGGGCCCAGAACTGAACACAGTACTCAAGGTGTGGTCTAACCAGTGCAGAGTACAGGGGCAGAATGACCTCCCTGCTCCTGCTGACCACACCATTCCTGATGCAGGCCAGGATGCCACTGGCTGTCTTGGCCACCTGGGCACACTGCTGGCTCATGTTCAGGCGGGTATCAATCAGCACCCCCAGATCCCTCTCTGTCTGGCTGCTCTCCAGCCACTCCAACCCCAGCCTGTATCTCTGCATGGGGTTGTTGTGGCCAAAGTGCAGCACCCTGCACTTGGAGCTATTGAAGCCATCCCCTTGGACTCTGCCCATCTGTGCAGGCGGTCAAGGTCCTGCTGCAGAGCCCTTCTGCCCTCCAACCCAGTCACATCTGCCCCCAGCTTGGTGTCATCTGCACACTTGCTGATGACTGACTCCATGCCCTCATCCAGATCATCTATGAAGATGTTAAAGAGGATGGGGCCCAGCACTGATCCCTGAGGGACACCACTAGTGACAGCTGCCAGCTGGATGTGGCTCCATTCACCACCACTCTCTGGGCTCAGCCCTCCAGCCAATTCCTAACCCAGCACAGAGTGTTGCCATCCAAGCCATGGGCTGACAGCTTAGCCAGCACAAGGGACACTGTTTACATCTGTTTAAGAAGTCATTCTCACAAATCTCTCTCTCATGTTTGTTTTTTTTCCCTATAAGAGTAGCTAAATTTTGTTTCATTTAAGTACTTTGTTAGTGGATATGCAAAAAAAAAAAAAAAAAAAAAAAAAGGCAAAAAACCCCAACAGAATAATAAGGAAATTCTCATGGATTGTGGGTAGCTTTGTCTCCATCCAGTTCTACCAGTGAACTTATGTCTTAGTTTGATTGGGAAATCACTTTCCCTATGCACTGACCTAGATATGTGTAGAAGTGTTCTGGTGTTAACTGGACCTAGGGGTCTTGGAGCTAGATAGAATTTTCCTTCACATCCAGTTGACATGAATTTAGGAGGGATTACAGAGGCACAAGATCTTTGTATGCTGTAGAAACCATTGAAACATGATTCTGTAGGATCATAGAACTGTTTTGGTTGGAAAAGTCCTCTAAGATCACTGAATCCAGCCATCAACCCAACACCACCACTCCTAATTGCTGTAGGAGGTATCAATGTGTCCAGGTACCTTTACAGAGGAAATGGAAATCCCAAGGGCACCACTGTGGAGAAAACCAAATTGGCTGATAATGAGTACCAGGACTCAAAATATGCATAGAAAAAAAATGCAGAAGAATCTGTGCTGGCCACAAAGAACAATGCCTGCCTGGGAAGCTCAAAAGTTCAAATTAAACATGACAGGACTTTTATTTATGATTTCAGGCAGAGAAGAGAGTACAAATCCAATTTTGAGGTTATTAAGACATCTCTCTGCCTCAGGACTAGCGTGTTGGTAGAGTTTTATTGCTTTAATACCACTGAACTTAATCACATTAGATCTCTGACAGTTGCATTAGTATTTGCAATTTCAGCAACACTTTGATTCACTGGCCCGAGTCCAGAGTGGGTTTCATGGTCTGCCACACAGTGTGACTGATTGTGGTTGTCCCTCCTCAGGCTTTTATACCTACTCAGGAACACAGTCATGTCCACACTAGCAATTTTTTTCTGTCTTCATATGACAGAGGAGATTTTTGCATTGTTTTTACATGTTACTCCTGATTCATTTTTATTCATCTCACACACTGGTTGATTAACATGAATCATAGAATCAACCAGGTTGGAAGAGACCTCCAAGATCATCCAGTTCAACCTATCCCCCAGTGTGATGGTTTGAGTGTTCCCCACCCCCCTCCACTTTAGAAATCACCCAGACTAGACTCAGCTGGCTCTGGAAATTGAATGAAGCTTATTATTTACAGCTTAGCACAATGCACAAGCAGATATTTACAGTCTATACAGTTATAGACAGAAATAGACAAGGTAAAGGTAACACAGAAACACAACTCCCCTCCCAGAAACCTGCGTCCCCAGGAGGGGCTCTCAACCACCCCTCCACCTTCCCTCTACCCCTCTCAACCTTACCCCAGTCCCAAGGAAGAATGGAGATTTGGCCAGGGGGGTTATGAAGCAAAGTGGATTAGTCCCAAAAATGGAGGGTGAGGTTAGAGGGTAAGCTGCAGCTCAGCCAGCAGCCCAAGTGAGAGTGGTTATCTATGCTTTTATTTCTTGTTCCTATACATCTCAGCAAGCCTATGAATGAGGTAGACATCACCACTGTTTTCCCTTCACAGCCTGTAATCTAGTTCTTCTCACCAAAACATTCTAGCCTGCTTCAAACTAGCACACCCAGCCCTGTCCAGTCAACCAGACTATGGCACTAAATGCCTCATTCAGGCTTTTCTTGAACACCTCCAGAGACAGCAATTCCACCACCTCCCTGGGCAGCCCATTCCAATGCCAATCACTCTCTCTGCCAACAACTTCCTCCTAACATCCAGCCTAGACCTCCCCTGGCACAACTTGAGACTGTGTCCCCTTGTTCTGTTGCTGGTTGTCTGGGAGAAGAGACCAGCCCCCACCTGGCTATAGCCACCTTTCAGGTAGTCCAGCATTTTGGAATGTGCCACCTAATTTCCATTCAAGTTACATTTTTCCCACAAAATATGGTGCACAAGTTGTTTCTGAGTTTTTTTCTAGTCACTCCAGGTGAATGTGGGAGTACATTCCCTGTCTGATACTCATTTTTTTTGGGAATCTCCTTTTCAAGCTCCTCCCTGTAATTTTCAGTACATAGACAAAAATGCTGTCTACTGATGCCACGGCTGACAGAGGAGGCAAAATCAAGTTGGCAAGTCAGTAATGCATTTAAATGCTGATTACAATTAATACCAGGGCATCAGTAAGTTTGCAGATGACACCAAGCTAGGAGCAGGTGTTGATCTGTTGGAAGGTAGGAGAGCCCTGCAGAGGGACCTGGCCAGGCTGGATGGGTGGGCAGAGGCCAATGGGATGAGATTGAACAAGGCCAAGTGCAGGGTTCTGTACTGTGGCCACAACAACCCCAAGCAGCACTACAGGCTGGGGACTGAGTGGCTGAGAGCAGCCAGGCAGAGAGGCAGCTGGGGGTGCTGGGAGAGAGGAGCTGAAGATGAGCCAGCAGTGTGCCCAGGTGGGCAGCAGAGCCAATGGCATCCTGGGCTGGCTCAGGAGCAGTGTGGGCAGCAGGACAAGGGAGGTCATTCTGCCCCTGTGCTCAGCACTGCTTAGGCTACCCCTGGAGTGCTGTGTCCAGTTCTGGGCTCCTCAATTCAAGAGAGATGTTGAGGTGCTGGAAGGTGTCCAGAGAAGGGTGATGAGGCTGGTGAGGGGCCTGGAACACAAACCCTACGAGGAGAGGCTGAGGGAGCTGGGGGTGTGCAGCCTGGCGAAGAGGAGGCTCAGGGGTGAACTCATTGCTGTCTACAACTACCTTAAAGGAGGTTGTAGCCAGGTGGGATTTGGGCTGTTCTCCCAGGCAAGCAGCAACAGAACAAGGGGACACAGTCTCAAGTTGTGCTGGGGGAGGTCTAGGCTGGATGTTAGGAGGAAGTTGTTGGCAGAGAGAGTGATTGGCATTGGAATGGGCTGCCCAGGGAGGTGGTGGAGTGGCTGTGCCTGGAGGTGTTCAAGCAAAGCCTGGATGAGGCACTTAGTGCCATGGTCTGGTTGGCTGGCTAGGGCTGGGTGCTAGGTTGGACTGGATGATCTTGGTCTCTTCCAACCTGCTTGATTCTATGATTCTATGATGGATTCTATGATTCCATGATATTTTTTCTTTTTTTTTTTTTGTCAGAGAAAAATACTTGATCTTGCAAATGCCCCTTCTTTAGAGAAGGTGCAATGTCAATGAAGGGCCTCAAACAGATGGGATGGACTCACCTTACTTTAGGATGTAGCAAGCATGCACTCTGTAGGACAGCTCTGCACAAACCCCTTTATCAGTAAGTTCTGAAGGGCAGCGAGCTTCTGTTTACAAAATATTATCATCACCATCATCAGTTTTAGTAATTTTAGTGGTATTAGTATTGTTACTGTAATATTTATTATCATCAACATTATTATTAGCATTGTTATTATTAACAGTGTTATTAATTACTAAATAGAGATCTATAAGTAGCTTCCATCTCTTGCCTGTGCACCTATCAACTTAAGATGGTTCAAAAGGAATACAGCCAGCTCCCATCCTCTAGAGTGCAAACACACCACCTTTTCTCCACACCCTGCCAGTTCTGTTCAACAAGAAATAGACACTCTGCACAGAGCCACAAAAAGAAAACCAGAGAACATTAGAACCTGCAGCCAGCTCACCTTGTCCAAGTGCTGCTGGTGTTCCTCCATAGCTAGAAGAACTGCATCATTAAAGACAGTTATTGTCAAAGGACAGCAGAGGTTTTAGATGGGTTTATTAATTATAACATTCAGCTGGGAACAATATAGATACAAATATATAGATATAAATATATAGATATATAGAGAGATATAGAAATATGGAGATAGAAACATATAGATACAAATATATATATACAGACTCATTCAGTTTTCCATTTTTTTAGGACACAACCTAGTCACAACATGACCAATGACCCTCTTGACAAATTTTTTTCCTCCATTGAATCATAGAATCAACCAGGTTGGAAGAGACCTCCAAGATCATCCAGTCCAACCTAGAACCCAGCCCTAGCCAGTCAACCAGACCATGGCACTGAGTGCCTCATCCAGTCTTTTCTTGAAGACCTCAAGGGATGGTGCCTCCACCACCTCCCTGGGCAGCCCATTCCAATGCCAATCACTCTCTCTGCCAACAGCTTCCTCCTAACATCCAGCCTAGACCTCCCCCAGCACAACTTGAGACTGTGTCGCCTTGTTCTATTGCTGGTTGCCTGGGAGAAGAGGCCAACCCCACCTGGCTACAGCCTCCCTTCAGGTAGTTGTAGAGAGCAATGAGGTCACCCCTGAGCCTCCTCTTCTGCAGGCTGCACACCCCCAGCTCCCTCAGCCTCTCCTCATAGGATTTGTGTTCCAAACCCCTCACCAACTTTGTCGTCCTTCTCTGGACACTTTCCAGCACCTCAACATCTCTCTTGAATTGAGGGGCCCAGAACTGGACACAGCACTCAAGGTGTGGTCTGACCAGTGCTGAGTACAGGGGAAGAATAACCTCCCTTGTCCTTACTGGCCACACTGTTCCTGATGCAGGCCAGGATGCCATTGGCTCTCTTGGCCACCTGGGCACACTGCTGCCTCATCTTCAGCCTACTCTCTACCAGCACCCCCAGGTCCCTTTCCTCCTGGCTGCTCTCAGCCACTCTGTCCCCAGCCTGTAGTGCTGCTTGGGGTTGTTGTGGCCACAGTGCAGAACCCTGCACTTGGCCTTGTTCAATCTCATCCCATTGGCCTCTGCCCACCCATGCAGCCTGGCCAGGTCCCTCTGCAGGGCTCTCCTACCTTCCAACAGCTCCACAGCTTCTCCTAGCTCGGTGTCATCTGCAAACTTACTGATGCTGGACTCAATCCCCTCGTCCAGATAATCAATAAAGATATTGAACAGGACTGAGATATTTTCCAAAGGAAAGAAAGCTTGAGGAAGCTCACAGGGGCTCCCGTGGAGGGGCTGTGATCACTCCTGCTTTTCTGCAGGATGCCTCCCAAAAGCATTTCTCCTCATGAGGAGAACCCCTCAGAAAGAGAATTTTAATTGGGAAGATTTCCATCATGTTCATTAGCATTGTGCTTTGGGTGATGGATTAGCTCTCTTGATGCTCTGGGCAGATTCTCACTTCAAAAAACACCCAAAAAAAGAGGGAAAGGTGAATTAGCAGGGAAGGAAATGTTAACATTAGACATAATCATAATGGTGAATTTATTGTTTTATCTTTGTTCTCCCAGTGAAAGATCCAGACTTTAAAAAGCAAGCACATACTTCTCTCATTAAATCTCCCTGTGTTGTAACTTACAGACCAGTTTAACATGTAATGAAATCACCCATCTGCAGCTGTAACCATCTACAAAATCATCATCCTAACCAGGGGCTCCTCGGGGTGAAGGAGTATTCACATGCATTAACAACACAAGGGTGGATGCTGGATTAATCTGAGAGGGGTAAGTGCCTGTCAGTGGCTGTATTTCCCAACCCTCTGGCATGTGGCAAGGTAGTGTGGAGCCTGACTTGGCTCTGAAATTCTCAGTGATAGACTTTAGCCCCCTTTGTGTCCTTTTGTTTCCCAAACAACTGGGATAAACCCTTCCTGCTCAAAGAACTGCAGAGAACAACCTACCAGAGCCCAGAGCCTGAGATACTCCTCCTCACTTACAAAATGTGCCACAAGTCCCAGTTCAAGCTGCCACCCACAAGTCTGGGCAGTGCTGTGCAGATTTCTATAGCCCTACTTTTATTAAAGGTTACATAAGGCAGTTCAAACATCAAGAGGAGGATTAAAAGATTTGTGGTGCTTCAAGTGTAAAGGACTTTCTAGAAGAGGAAAAACTGGAAAGACCAGGCCCTGTCTCTGGCACTACAGCAGGAGTCTGATGCCTTTAGAAGTGAATGCAAAGGAGCAGACTTGGTCAGGAAATTTGGTATTTAAATAAGAGCAAGCAAACAATAACAGCAAAAAACAAAGCTTTGCCTCTTGATTAATTTGCATCCAGATGGAACTGAAAGGCCTGAAATTTCAATGATAAGCTTAAATGCTTAGAATTTGTAATAACAGAGACTCCAGGATATCTAGAAAGTTTGTGGTTAGGAAGCTCTCTAGGAGATGAGGGCAGAGAGTCAAACCAGCATGTGCCACATCTGAAGTCAGCTCACTAGGCACAGGGCTAGTGTGTCCCCCAAGGCTTTTTGCCTTGTTTTAATTTGCCCCTACCCCTTTAAATGATTGCTTTTGTCACAGTGCTGGTCAAAACTGACCCCAAGAGTCATGGATTTCTTTCTTCACTTGGTTTTGGGTGAAAATAACTGAGTAGTTTACAGTTCTTTGGCTCAAGGTATATTGGCATATGCATGCAAAGTTAAAAGCTCCATTCAAAGAAACAGAAAAGTCTATCATCAGTTAACAGAAATCATATCAGTATCTGTGGTGTCCACCTAGAGCTGGTTCCAAATTAGGATCTGAAGCTACCTCTTTACAGCTGAATAAAACACAGCCTGTTCTGGAGCTGCTCCTTCATTTCCCCTCCTTCTCACACCTCTCATTTTGACTAGAACTTCTTGCTTGAGCCTAGAGACTCCATGGCAAACATATGTCTATGGAGTCTACTCCAAATCTGGTCAGTAATGCACTTAAATCTTCTATTCTTTGGAGGCAAAGGTTGATCTACCATTTCTGGCTAGAACAAAGATGCATATCTACCAAAAAGTTTCCTAAATCTCATGAAAATACGTAAATTGGTTAAAATAGTTAAAATAGATCAGCTGTATGCAAAGGTACAAACCCAAACCAGATAGGCAGGATCAGAGGAAGGAGTTCAGTTTTTGGGCTACTAGTTAAAAACTGGGTTAAACTGTGCCAACCAACCAAGCCATTCTGAGAATGGTTTGCTGCCAGGGGCTTGGCAAGGTGATTTGGACAGGTTAGGAAGGAATCATATGCTGAGCTTTCTGAGAAGGCTCAGCAAGAAGAACACTCTTCCCTCCTGCCACCCACTGGCCCTTTGGGCAAGGGAGGTGATGCTCCAATGCTTGTTTTGGTTGCCAATGTTTCTCTAAGGGAAGTGCTTTCCCAAGTCTTTAAAAGCTGGGAGTGGTACACCTGGAGTTGGTTTGCTCATGAGTTCAGGTGAGGTGTGAGGTGAACTCACACATGGGTGTTCCCCAGAAATCCAGAGCTGCAAAGTGAGGGCTCCTTCTGACTCCATTCAGAGTATTGTAAGGGCCTGGAATTGCTGCTGATGTGTTTTAGTTTTCAGAGAGGCTTTTCATAACCCAGTTACATTTAAATTTCAAGCAACAGTTAAAAGTCCCTCCTATGCCTCAGTAAACCTTGGTGTGTTCAGAAGGACATTTCATGGTTGTTTTCTCTCCACATACCATTTCACACCAAGCTCAGCCAGGTGCAATGTCTCAGCCCAGAGCCTGGCTGTGTGAGGTGAAGAAATCTGTACTAAAATAGTCTCTTATTTTCAGAAGCCTTTTTGGTGCTTTTCTCCACATAAGCCTGACAGTTAGCAAGTCTGACACTTGCTCAGAGTTCTGAGAAGATGTGGGCTCCCCCACCCCAGCCAAGGCTCTTTGGCTTCTGTATCAGCTAAGGATGTGCATTCCGTTCTAGCATCTATAACATTACACTATTCTAAAAACACAGGCAAGAAATATTAGCCAAAACTCACAGTTCTGTCCACAGGAATCAAAAGTCAGGATCTGGTGCTACATATTTATGTAATGAAATAACCACTGAAGCAATTCTGTCTGCTGTAATTTTGGATTCGTGCAAAGGCTCCACAGGAAGTTCTCCAAGCACAAGTTAATTTTTAATGTTTCCTGCTGAGGACATCTGAGGCCATCCTCTGTTCATGCCTGGATGTCTGAGTATTGTCAAGGGAGTATAGTACAAAATGAAATATGTAGCTGAAGGTATACTAAAGATTGTGTTTATATACCTGACCTGAAAGTTAGCACTAACAAGTCCATTATCAGATGTTTAAAAAGAAATAAGTTCCACATTGAGGGACTTCAGAGTGATATTAATGGTTACTGAATACAAGACAGAACTTTAACGGAGTAGATGATATAAAACTTTTAAAGCCCAGGATTTTTTGGCATAAACAGCTGCATTTCTGGTTCTCTTTTACACTGAACTGTTCTAGGGCTTTCCTCTTACCTTCCACAGGTGAGTATCCAGACCCTGCTGAGATGCATTTAGCCATAATCATTCAGATCACTAGAGAGCTGGAGCACCTCTCCTACAAAGACAGGCTGGGAGAGTGAGGTTAGGGATAGGACTTAGGGTTAGAATCATAGAATCAACCAGGTTGGAAGAGACCTCCAAGATCATCCAGTCCAACCTAGCACCCAGCCCTAGCCAGTCAACCAGACCATGGCACTAAGTGCCTCATCCAGGCTTTTCTTGAAACCTCCAGGGATGGTGCCTCCACCACCTCCCTGGGCAGCCCATTCCAATGCCAGTCACTCTCTCTGGGAAGAACTTCCTCCTAACATCCAGCCTAGACTTCTCCTGGCACAACTTGAGACTGTGGCCCCTTGTTCTGTTGCTGGTTGCCTGGGAGAAGAGGTCAACCCCAGCTGGCTACAGCCTCCCTTCAGGTAGTTGTAGACAGCAATGAGGTCACCCCTGAGCCTCCTCTTCTGCAGGCTGCACACCCCCAGCTCCCTCAGCCTCTCCTCACAGGCTTTGTGTTCCAGGCCCTTCACCAGCCTTGTTGCCCTTCTCTGGACACCTTCCAGCACCTCAACATTTGGATTAGATGTTAGGTTAGAGGTGAGGGTTTCAGTTAGAGTTTAGGGTTAAGATTTGGGCTAGTGTTAGGGTTATGTTAGGAATGGGGATTTGGAATCAAGGTTAATGTAAGAATTTAGGGGTGAGAGTCAGGGTTAGGGTTGGTAAGATTAGAGTGTGGCCAACAGCAGGCTCAGCTAGTATGAGCTCAAGAAGCTCCCTCATCTGCAAAGAGACATTTTCAAGGAAACCATTAGAGGAAGGATGAGGTTTGCTTGGTCTGTTCTTGTTCCTCCATAGCCTGCTCATGCCATTGCTAGAGGTATGCTATCGGGCTTTAGGGACCTTCAGCCTCACTGCCCTCATGTTCCCTTCCTGTTCTATTTATGAGATTGTGAAGGATGAATCAAAAGCAGCTACTGGAATGAAGTAAGATGAATGGGGAAAGCAGGGACAGATTTGTTTTCCTTGGAAAGCAGCCACATGTAAATAGTATAATTAGTCCTGGAAATGAGGAGTGTGTCTTACCTGTGCTCCCAAGCCCCAACCACCTTCTCCTCCGCTCAGTTTTTGATACTTTTCCAGACAAACAGCCTGAAGTCATGGGAAATTTTCTGATTCTTAGCCTTCTGCAGAGAACTGCTGTCAACAGTCTGCTTAATTTAAGTGCACTTCAGATTCTCTTGAAATAGTTTATTTGAAATAATAATTTTTTTTTTGGGGGGGGGCAGGGAATGAGAACAAATCTGTTGACAGTTGGAAGTGGTCATAAGGCTTTTATATTTTCAGGCTGGGTTGGAAAACCTCAGAGAAGTACTGGGTGAAAACTGAACTCCTGAGAGTCATTACATGCCCTAGGCAAGATGTTGACCACTGCAATACAGTAAACATGACAGCAGACAACACAAGAAAGAGAAGAAAGGATCTGGATGTTGTGTTCTCCTCATACCTTCCCATGAATTTGTAATTAAAACCAACTGCATCATTCTGCAGAGAGAATTTTGTATCAGCTCTCTTATTTCTTTACCCCAAACTTACTAAAAGCTCATAGAAACCTGGTGCAAGGAACATACCACAGAAGTACATCATCAGCAGCTTGATCATTTCTTACCCAGCATATAGGGCAGGCTGTTCCTTGCTGTTCAAAACTAAGGCTATAAATAATTCCAGTGATGTGTTACTAAGAATGGTAAGATTTTAATTGCTCCACAGCAGTTTTAGATTACACTTCACCCTGCACTGCATCTGCGCTCTGCAGATGTTTAAACCTGGAGCTCTCTTCCAACAGCTAACAGTTTGGCAGCATTTGTGAAACAGTTGGGGTAATAAACCTCAGAAGATGTTTATAAGAGCCTGGTACTAGAGGGCTGTGATATTTTTCATATTAAGTAGTGATATATGTGACAGTAATCACAGAGTCTTTTCAGCAACCTATTTATAAGGATCAAAACCTACTTCTGTCACCTATTCTCACGCTAGGTCTGCTGCTGCTTTGAAGTCTATGAACAATCCACTACTAGCACAGCCAGGTTTTATTAGTTGAGGGGAAGGAAAGAAATGAGTCTACTCTTCATCTTTCTGTTCTGCTCAAGTGGATCTCCATGCTGTAGTGGCCATAACCATGGTGGGGTTTGTCTCTGTTGGCTTTATTTCACCTGATTTGGAAGAGTTCCCTCTATTTTTGTAGAGCTGAGTGTATAAAACTGGCTGGGAGACAGGCAGGACTGACAAGATTAGTGCTGAAGCTTTAATTCATTGTGTTCTGCTGTCTAGTTCTCTAGCATTGTTTAGAAATAAATTAAAACATTTGGAGAATTATCTATCTTACCAACACATCTGTATTGACATGGCCTCAACATAACCATTACAGCTTTCCCCTGGGAGGAGCTGGCTTGATAGCTTACTAGTTTGAAGTTAAATGACTTGAATGATAAGTGGCATTTTGGTCTTGTTACACTAGGAGAAGTCAATCAATATAAAGCACAGCAATGCATTAATGTAAGAGCACAAACCAAAGAAAACTGATATTAAATGGAAATTCAGAATCCATTATATTGAACACTACAACTCAATTTCCTGAACTAGAGTTGACAAACCACCAGTAAATGTCCAGCAGGGAACAGTTCTGCACTGATTATACTGACTAGATGATTTAATAGGTCTTTTTCCTCTCTAATACCTATGAACATATGAAAATCAATGGCAGCCCACTTAGTGAAAGTACCTTCCCTCTTTCATTCCAGATGCATGTTTTGAACAACCTGTGCCAAGCAATGCTAACCGAGAGGCTGGCTGTGTGTTACCCCCTGAGGCTAAGCCCCACACAAAAATCCCGGGCCAAAATCCTGAGCAATTTCACTTTCAGCACTAGCAGATCCCCTCCTCCTTTCCCACAGATGATCTTTAGTCTAAACCTTGCTCCAGGACAGAAGGGTGCTGGTGGCTGTGGGAACAGATCAGCTCCCAGATGTAGAATCATAGAATCATAGAATCAACCAGGTTGGAAGAGACCTCCAAGATCATCCAGTCCAACCTAGCACCCAGCCCTATCCAATCAACCAGACCATGGCACTAAGTGCCTCAGCCAGGCTTTTCTTGAAGACCCCCAGGGACGGTGCCTCCACCACCTCCCTGGGCAGCCCATTCCAATGCCAATCACTCTCTCTGGGAAGAACTTCTTCCTAACATCCAGCCTATACCTACCCTGGCACAACTTGAGACTGTGTCCCCTTGTTCTATTGCTGGTTGCCTGGGAGAAGAGGCCACCCCCCACCTGGCTACAATGCCCCTTCAGGTAGTTGTAGACAGTAATAAGATCACCCCTGAGCCTCCTCTTCTCCAGGCTAAACAGACCCAGCTCCCTCAGCCTCTCCTCATAGGATTTGTGCTCCAGGCCCCTCACCAGCTTTGTTGCCCTTCTCTGGGCATGTTCCAGCACCTCAACATCTCTCTTGAATTGAGGGGCCCAGAACTGGACACAGTACTCAAGGTGTGGCCTGACCAGTGCTGAGTAAAGGGGAAGAATAACCTCCCTTGTCCTACTGGCCACACTGTTCCTGATGCAGGCCAGGATGCCATTGGCTCTCTTGGCCACCTGGACACACTGCTGGCTCATCTTCAGCTTACTATCTATCAAGCCAAGGATCTTCTGGCTGTGCCCAGCATCCCTTCCCCTCCCATGGGTGCTTTTGGGACATTGGTCCCTGTAAACCTGTGCAGAGAGGATGGGACAGGGATGCAGCTGGGGCCAGGCACTGACTTGTCCTCTGTGATGGTTTCTCCTCTATTTAAGAGCCTTGATGAAACCTAACTGAGGAATAAGCCTGGTTACATGGATATACCCAGGCTCTCCTAATCGCATTGTCCCACGGGCTGAACAACGTTTGTGTCTGAGGAGTGGAAGCAGCCACCTCCTCTGTAGTGCCAAGGTTTTACTGTGCTTTAATTTCTGAGCTGTCATTTCATTTAATTTCCAGTAGATGCTACTCTACTCTAGATGCTCGCTGGAGCCAGTAATCGCTCCTTCCCCAAGCGCCAAGTCCTTACAGCAACGTTTCTTTGTGTCTTTCCAGAATACAGGAAAACACTCATTAGCCATCAAAAGTTGATCAGTTGCATGAAAGTAATTAATTCACAGTCGAAAAGTAAGGAGCAGGGCTAGAAACCAGATGCTCTGCTGTGCCTATCCAGTGAAGCCCATGGTGAAAGGTTAATGCAGGGCCAGATTGGATAATTTAAAGGCATTTTGGTGTTTGAGTGTGTGAAATCACATTACACAAGAGCAGTACTGGCAAAAAGCAAGCATGGGGGCATGAGAATCAATACAACCTTGCTGCTCTGTAGTGAAATAAGGGGGAATGCAATAAGGCATTCTTTCTGAAAGAATCTTTGTGAATACAAACACAGGAATTTGACCACAAACTGTTTCATGGTCCCATTTATAACACTCAGTGTTATGTAGACAGTTTAGTTTTGACCAATATTGATATAAGTCCCTGCTTCTATCTAAAAAAAAACTAAAAGCAGCACCCAAGAAACAGATGAATGATATGAAAAGGAAAAAGTGGGGGGAAGAGGGGGAAAAAATGCAGGAGGGGGAAAAAAAGGGGGAGGGAGGGGGGAAAAAGGGGGGAGGGGGGAAAAAAGGGGGGAGAGGGAAAAAAAAGGCAAGAGGAGGGAAAAAGGGGGAAAGGGGGGAAGGGAGGGGGAAAGTGGGGAGAAAGGGGAGAAGGAGGGAAGGGGGAAAATGAGGGGAAAAGGGGGAAGGGGGGAAGAAGGGGGAAGGGGGGAAAAAGGGGGAAGGGGGAAAAAGGGGGAAGGGGGGAAAAGGGGGAAGGGAGGAAAAAGGGAGAAGGAGAAAAGGGGGGAAGGGGGGAAAGGGAGGAAGGGGAGGAAAGGGGGGAAAAGGGGACGGGGGGGAAAGGGGGGGAAAGGGGGAGGGAAGGGGGAGGGAAGAGGAAAAGGGGAAAGACATGTGGTAGAATCGTTTTGAAGATACCCTTGCAAAGTCTTTTGAGGTAAAAGACAGAGTTTAGCTTACATACATAAATTAATAAATATCATTTCTCAGCCAGTCTAACCCAGAAGTCCTCTGCACACAGTCTAATGTCCATGAGCCCCCTGTCCTGATGTCAACCCCCTGGCAGGATTAAGACCAAGAGCATCTGCATGCAAACGTGCCCCTTCAAAACCTTCATCCTCTTCACTGCCCCTGGGCAGTATGTGCCCTGAAACGCTTTCTTTCCCCTTCTTACACGGAGAGAGACCTGTGCATGCTGACTAATAACATGACACACACACACACACAAAACCAACCCTCCAAAAGGTAAAAAATAAGATGCAGAAAAATGCTTCATACTCTTAATTAGTGAAACCTACTGTGAATATTAACGAATGACACTGGGAAAAGGTTTACTAACATCGCATGTTTCTATAGCGACACAGCCACACAACTCTGCCTTTTTTTCCCCCCCTCCCCTCTGATACTTTCAGTGAATTTTAAAATAAGTGGCAGCATTAACTTAATCTTTTATTTAGCTAATAGGAGAAGGTTGCATTAGAGCTTTCCTGGAATAAATGTAAGTGTACTTGAAACAAAATGCATAATGGCAATTCCCCGCTCAGCTGGGAGCTGCACTAAGTGTGGCTTTGTCAAGTCTTGAGCTTTTATTGCAAGTGTCACATTATCTGACCTTTTCCTTAAAGCTCTAGTTACCAAAATCAGGTTACTATGTGAAAATCTCAGCTCCTATTAGGGGAATAAAGGTTTTCAGCCCTGAGAGCCAGCAAGTTTGCAGATGACACCAAGCTGGGGGCAGATGTGGCTGGGTTGGAGGGCAGAAGGGCTCTGCAGCAGGACCTTGACCGCCTGGACAGATGGGCAGAGTCCAAGGGGATGGGATTCAATAGCTCCAAGTGCAGGGTGCTGCACTTTGGCCACAACAACCCCATGGTTCAGTCAGCAACCCCCTCACCTGAGCAGGGCTTCCTGCCCCTACCTGGGGATGCACATCCCCAGGCGTTATTACACATCCAGGCTTTAATGACATTCAGCAGCGCTGGTGGAGTCTGCTGAAGAACTACAGCTCAGCTGAGTTAGAATTAATTTACCTGCCACTAGGCTTTTAATCTCAGTCTCTCAGGCAAGGCTGTAACCTCGTTGGAAGGTGCTGACTTCCTTCCTTACCCTCATCACCACCGTTTATCAGTGTCTCAGTGAGCCCTGGTCCTCCCCCAGTTTGTTCCCAAGACAGTTTGTTTCTCATTTGAACTTTAGCTGCTTGACGAAGGATGTCAACAGCGATCTCAGCAGAGGCAACTTCTGCAAACAGGATGCTGAGGCTTTGCATAGAAGATATTTTTTGGTTGAATGTTTTGTGTGGGAACCTTAATTCAGCATCAGGAGGAAGATGCCAACAAAATCATCCCAGGCAGCGGAACGTAGGCACTTTGGGCACCACATGTCACACTCGCAGCCTGAGTTACAAACACACGGTCTTGCACAGTGCAGAAGTTACACCATGGAGCAGAGCTGCCCCAGCACTGTCTTTGACTTCACCTGCTGGTGTTCCCTGGTACCTTCTGCACCCCGAGGCTCCCTAGTTCCCTGCCCATGGCCGCGGGGACTTGAAACGAGGCAAGCACACGGGCAGTGGATCCTGCCAGCATACCATGAGCGTCAGAAAACTGAGGCCACTGTGCTCCAGCTGAGCTGTGGGCAGAGGTGGAGGGGGACAGATGCAAGGGCACAGTGCAAGGCCCAGTTCCCATGTGCTCTTGCAGTGCTGAACTAGAAGAAAAGAGGGTGGGTGGCCGCTGGCAGCCCTTGGGGTACCGGCTTTCTCTGGCAATGCTACCCCGTGCCCTGGGGGGTCCCAAAAGGCTCGTCCACAGCTTCCCCTAGCCAGGCCGCCTGCACTGCCTTCACCTGCTGCTGAGCACGATACCAAGCAAGCACTTCTGCACGCCACAGCAGGCGCTTACCTTGCAAAGGCTCTTTCCTCACTGCAGTGCGGGGGAGGGAGGCCCAAGGCTTTCCCCATTTTGTTTCAAATCAAAGATGATGGGCCAATTTGGGAAAGAAAGGCGACCTGGTGATCCTGCCATTACTTTGCCGGGAGATGTTAAGCGAATCCCTTAAATACTGTGCACTGAGTCTACCGACCGTAAAACAGCCGCAGAGCTCCCGGCGGCATGCGGGGAATAGCTGCAATTTATGATTCTCCAGGAGAAACTTTGCAAACAGGGGGGACCGACGTGATTTATCGATCATTTCCCCAGCACTTAGTGTTTTCCACAGGCCATGCTTCATCCAGGGAAGGGAGAGGATGCCATGGTTGTGATCTCTTTCCCTTCCATGCAGACGGTAACCTAGGTGATATGCAAACACATTTGCTTAAATCAAAGCAGAGTTTTACTCTTCACCTCTTCCTGCTTAGACGAAAATAACGGCAGCTATTAGGGAGTTCAGAAACACCACCCAAACGTGGAGTAAAATATGAGCAGCGCAGAGCTGCACATTTAAATACAATAAGATTAGTAAAGAGCATCTTGTAGAAAGATCAGTTAACCCATTAGGAGAAACCAGCAAACACTTACTACTTTCCCCCTTCTCATTAAATTGTTTTTTTTTTAGCACTGCAGGGGTTGTTTATTCCTCCACCTTCTGCAGTATCTGTGAGTGATGTTAAGTCTCAGGTGGTGAGAAAAGAGATGAGACTTTTCCATAAAAATCACGGAATAGTTCAGACCTAATGGCTTCAGGTAGGCTGTATTTAAGCCATCAATTACAGTCTGCACTATCTGAACACAGGATTGGGGTTTTTTGCTTTGTGCCTGTGTGCAGCATAAACAACATCCCCTGCAGAATGTCTCTGCCGGTGGTTTGAATTGATTGCTGCATTGATTAGGTGCATGCATATGGCTGGGGGTTTCATAGGATCATAGAATCAATCAGGTTGGAAGAGACCTCCAAGATCATCCAGTCCAGCCTATCCCCCAGCCCTAGCCAGCCAACTAGACCATGGCACTAAGTGCCTCATCCAGGCTTTTCTTGAACACCTCCAGGGACGGTGCCTCCACCACCTCCCTGGGCAGCCCATTCCAATGGGAAATCACTCTCTCTGACAACAACTTCCTCCTAACATCCAGCTTATACTTCCCCCAGCACTCAACTTTCCTCTGAATAGTTTCTTATCGCTCGTGACAACACTGACAAAAGCAACGAGTGCTCCTGGCTTATGTGAGTAACTTTCAGTTACTACCCTGATAGAGTCTTTACACTCTTAGCATCCCTATAGCTCAGCTGTCTGCTGTGTGATGCTGAACAGCTGGCCAGTTCAGAGGAGATGGATGAGACCCCAGCTCTGGTGCTGCATGTGTGCTGTTCTCAGCTTGAGTACAGGTTAGGGTGTCTTTAGTAAGCAGCTCCAGAGACAGGTACAAGCTGCAAAGCTGGCAGGACTGGTGGCTGGCACGTTTGGAAGCTCAGATCTGCATTTCTGGGTAAGGCAGACTGATGAACGCCAGCAGACCAGGAGTGCCAAGCCGCTCAGAGCAGCAGCAGGATGGTTTCTGTGCGTACCTTGCGCTGTCAGGAGCAGCGTGAAGCAAATGCTGTTGCACAACTGTGCACTACAGCTTCCATTCAAAGCCGGAACGTGGGTGGGGACTGGTTACACATCTCCAGCAGGAACCCTCAAGGATGTCGTAACAGCCACAGGGAGCGAACATCTGCTCATTAGCGGAGCCGCTCCGTTTCACACAGCCAGCGCACGCAAGCACGGGCAGGCCCCGAGCCGTGGCTGCTCACCGCTGAATCCCCACGGCAGGCTCACGGCCTCTGCCTTCGCCGGCCCGGCCCCGCCAGCCTCTCACCTGCTGTGCTCGGCAGCATCCCCTGGCCCGCAGCTTACTGCAGTGCTTGGAGGGATCCCCGAGCCAGACAGCTGCTCCGGTTCTTTTTCTCCTGCTGCAGACCTGCTCACGCAGCCACCAGCGTTCTCCCTCGGGTTTAGCTGGCGACTTCTCTGCCCAGCTGCCCTGCCTAGCTGCCTCCCCAAGGCCATGGAAAGACAGGAAGGTGATTTCCCGCCAGAATCCCAAGCTGCTCCTTCCCGGGGCAGCTCCTGTCCCCTCTGCCAGAAGTGGTTTTGTCTCGTTTATTCCTTCCTGGGAAGCTGTTCACAAGTCCGACCCCCTTGGTGAAGCACAGACCTAGACAGGCACCGCCCTGCCAGTACCCCCCAGGCTGTCTCACGGCTGCCTCAGCCCAGCCGTGGGGATGGGCTCTGCACAGGTCTCTCAGGGAGCCCTGAGATGGCTCATCCCTGCAGCCAGGTTTGCTCAGTGGCCCTGGCCATGAAGCAAGACTGTCCTTACCCTGGACTCCCCTCCGAGTGAAGAGCTAGAGAAACAAGGGAGTAGATGCGGGAGGAAGGCGATGGTGGTGTGATCACAAGGCAGTGCTAGGTAATCATCTAGAGGGATTCTCAGATGGGTAATACCAGGTGCTAGTGTTTTTCCCAGTCCCTGGTTACCTAAGCTCACAAGAGTCAGATGTGCACCAAGGGCTGGGGTAAAAATGCTCAGTTTTGGATTAGAGTCACAGAATCCCAGAAACATGCAGGCTGGCAAAGCCCCTCAGGATCACCAAGCCCAACCTAGAACCCTACTCCACAAGATTCACCTTAGACCATAGCCCTAAGCACCACATCCAAATGACCCGTAAACACATCCAGGCTGGGTGACTCCACCACCTCCCTGGGCAGCTCTTCCCAGTCCCTGGCCACTCTCTCCATGAAAATTTTTTTCCTAATGTCCAATCTAAACCTTCCCAGTCTCAGCTTGAGGCCATTCCCCCTTGTTCTGTCTCAAACTACCTGTGACAAGAGACCAGCAGCAGCCTCTCCACAACTTCCCTTCAGGTAGTAGACAGCAATGAGGTCTCCCCTCAGCCTCCTCTTCCTCAAACTAACCATCCCCAGCTCCCCCAGTCACTCCTCATGAGATCTATTCTCCAGGCCCTTCCTCAGTTTTGTTACTCTCCTCTGGACTCTCTCCAGCACCTCCACATCTCTCTTGTATTGCGGTGCCCTAAACTGAACACAACACTCGAGGTGTGGCCTCACCAAAGCAGAGTCCAAGGGGACAGTCACCTCCCTGCTCCTGCTGGCCACAGCATTTTCAATCTAAGCCAGGATGCCATTGGCATTCTTGGCCACCTGGGCACACTGCTGGCTCACCTTCAGCTCCTGTCTATTACACCCCCAGATCCCTTTCTGCCAGGCAGCTCTCCAGCCACAATGCCCCAAGCCTGTAGCATTGCTTGGGGCTGTTGTGATCCAAGTGCAGGACCTGGCTCTTGGCCGTGTTGAAACTCATCCCACTAACATTGGCCCATTGGTCTAACCTCTCCGAGTCCCTCTGAAAACCTTCTCTACCCTCATTCAAATCAACTCTGCCACCCGACTAGTTGAGTATCTGCAAGTAGCAAGGGCAGCAAGTGCTGGGTCCCAGCTGAGCTGAAGCCAGCCAAACACCAAGCGCAAGAGCTGCTTTGCAGTGCATGCCCAGCTCTGCGCCAGCGGGGCCTGGATCTAGAGACCTCAGCGGGAGGCATCGCAGCATTTGTTTGCCAGCCCAAGAAAAGGAAAGAAGTCTGGAGCCCATATTCCCATCACTTCAAGCCTGAAGTGTACTTTGAGGAGTCTGAAGTCTTTGACAGAGTTTTATGCTTGCAGAGGGGGATTTTATTTTGAACATCCTTTAAATACCCTGTGGGTAGGAGGAGTTCCCGTTTTGGAGCCGTGCGTGTATTCCGATAAATCAAAGCAGCCTACAACGTGGACCTCTGCATTGGCAATCGATAGAGCACATAGCTGCACCAGTGACTCACACAGCCTGGCATGGGGGTTCTTTGGTTATTTAATGGGGTTTGTTTCTATGCCAAAATCACAGTATCACAGTATCACAGTATCATCAGGGTTGGAAGAGACCTCACATATCATCAAGTCCAACCCTTTACCACAGAGCTCAAGGCCAGACCATGGCACCAAGTGCCACGTCCAATCCTGCCTTGAACAGCTCCAGGGACGGCGACTCCACCACCTCCCCGGGCAGCCCATTCCAGTGTCCAATGACTCTCTCAGGGAAGAACTTTCTCCTCACCTCCAGCCTAAATTTCCCCTGGCACAGCCTGAGGCTGTGTCCTCTTGTTCTGGTGCTGGCCACCTGAGAGAATAGAGCAACCTCCTCCTGGCCACAACCTCCCCTCAGGTAGTTGTAGACAGCAATAAGGTCTCCCCTGAGCCTCCTCTTCTCCAGGCTAACCAATCCCAGCTCCCTCAGCCTCTCCTCGTAGGGCTGTGCTCAAGGCCTCTCCCCAGCCTCGTCGCCCTTCTCTGGACACGCTCAAGCATCTCAATGTCCCTCCTAAACTGGGGGGCCCAGAACTGAACACAGCACTCAAGGTGTGGTCTAACCAGTGCAGAGTACAGGGGCAAAATGACCTCCCTGCTCCTGCTGACCACACCATTCCTGATGCAGGCCAGGATGCCACTGGCTCTCTTGGCCACCTGGGCACACTGCTGGCTCATGTTCAGGTGGGTATCAATCAGCACCCCCAGATCCCTCTCTGTCTGGCTGCTCTCCAGCCACTCCGACCCCAGCCTGTATCTCTGCATGGGGTTGTTGTGGCCAAAGTGCAGCACCCTGCACTTGGAGCTATTGAAGCCATCCCCTTGGACTCTGCCCATCTGTGCAGGCGGTCAAGGTCCTGCTGCAGAGCCCTTCTGCCCTCCAACTCAGCCACATCTGCCCCCAGCTTAGTGTCCTCTGCAAACTTGCTGATGACTGACTCCATGCCCTCATCCAGATCATCTATGAAGATGTTAAAGAGGATGGGGCCCAGCACTGATCCCTGAGGGACACCACTAGTGACAGCTGCCAGCTAGATGTGGCACCATTCACCACCACTCTCTGGGCTTGGCCCTCCAGCCAGTTCCTAACCCAGCAGTGAACAGAGAGCTTACTATAGGTATTTAGAAAGGACAGAGTTGTGCATCCAGAGACATGCTGGAGGCTCCATAAGTGTGTTCACCAAAGGTAAAAGAGCTCTTGGTGTTCATACATTGCTCATCTCAAAAGAAGGAAAACTATAGGTCAGAGTATGGTGGTGGTAGTTAGAATCATACAATCAGTCAGGGTTGAAAGTGACCACAAGGATCATCTAGTTTCAAACCCCCTGCCACAGGCAGGGACACCCTACCCTAGATCAAGCTGGCCACAACCTCATTCAGTCTGGCCTTAAACACTTCCAGGGATGGGGCCTCAACCACCTCTCTGGAAAACCCATTCCAGGGTCTGAAGTTGAAAGAAACACTTCTCCTAATCACATAATTTAGTGAAATCCTGTTGCATTTCCCCACCCAAGTGATGTTGTGGGCCCAAATTCTTCTCCCAAGCACACTCTTTGTGCTAGTTTGAGCTTAGCTAGAATGTTTTGGTGAGAAGAACTAGATTACAGGCTGTGGAAGGAAAACAGTGGTGATGTTTACCTCACTCATAGGCTTGCTGAGATGTATAAAAACAAAAATGCAAACATAGGTAGGGGAGTCTTGCTTCTGCTGGGGAACTGGCTGAGCTGCATCTTTCTCTGGCCTCTTTGACTAATCCACTTTGCTTCCTAGCCCCCTGGCTGAACCTCCATTCTTCCTTGGCACTAGGGTAAGATTGAGAGGGGCAGGGGGAAGGTGAAAGGGCGGTTGGGAGCCCCTCCTGGGGACTCAGGTTTCTGGGAGGGGAGTTGTATCTCTGTATTACCTTTTACCTTGTCTATTTCTGTCTATAACTGTAGAGACTGTAAATATCTGCTTGTATATTGTGTTAAGCTGTAAATAATAAGCTTCATTCAATTTCCAGAGCCAGCTGAGTGTAGTCTGGGTGATTTCCAAAGTGTGTGGGGGGCAGGCAACACCCAAACCATCACACTCCTGAAGGCTAAAACAGATCTGTTAGGGACTCACACTGGGGTTGCTGTAGACCAAGATGGCCCTCAAAGATGGATCGATGTGCCTGCCATGCAGGCTCTGAACGGTACTGCTCCAACACTGACACATCACCAAGCACTGCAGGATCCTAAAGATAAGACTTGCAGGGCTTCTTTGCTGGGAACTGATGGCATTTAGGGACAGACACATCAAAAGCCCCTCCGGAGTAAGGACCAAAACCTCTGGGTATGATGCAATGCACATGAAGAGGCAGGAATAAACAATGGCCACAGCCCTGAACCAGAGCAGAGGCCTGTGTTTTCTGGTGGGGGATTAAAACTGCTGGGTGGAAGAAGCTCATTTGCTTCAAAGCAAAGTGGGAATTCCTGGCTGGCCACACAGCTGCAGGACATCTGCCCATGCCTTGGTGCAGGGCTCTGTGGTGAGCAACCTACTGAAAAAATATGAGCAACAACAACAAAGACAAAAACCTAATGGGAAAGCAGAGTCAAGGAGCTGCAGTATGCCTGAGGCCATGTGTCAAATCTGTGGCACTGCTGAGACATGACAGGTTTCTCATCCCTGCTCAATTCCCTAGGCTAGCTCTATCTCAAGTACATGTATGGAAATCTGAAACAGATCCCTGGCCTGACTTTAATTTACCAGAAAGCCAAACCCACACAATTTAGGACTAGAAAGAGTAAAGTGGCAGGAAGAAGCTACACACGCTCTTGTTCTCAGGCACCCAGGAGAAGGCTCTACCAACCATGCCCCTCTTCAAGCCTCCAAGACCAGGCACACCCTTACTCACTCCTCCTTGGCATCACTGGCCAGTGGAGCTGGAAGCCAGGCATGCACATGGCATGGTGGGGGCCAGTGCTGTTTGTCACAGGGGCCTTTTCATGTTACTCTGCAAGTGCAGAGATGCATCTCTGAGAAAGCCCACACCAAATCAGCCCACCCATCTGATCATCCTCGTGCTTGACCTCCAGCAGTGCCCTGCTAAAAGCCAGGCAAGCTCACAGTGGCTGCCTTTCAGAATACTCCAGTCTTCATCTCAGGGACCTCCTGAGCTAAAACCCAATTCTGTGCAGAAAGACCTTTGCTAGGTTTATTCTCTGTCCATTTATTGAGTCACTCTTCAACCCTCCCAGTAAATTCAGTAGCCACTGTCCTTTTCAGAGGCAGAATTAGGCAGGATTAAGGAATGTCACGGAGGGGGATTCTCAATACCTTCGCCGTTTTGGCAGAGGGGAGAAATTAATTGGGGCAAGATAATTTTATATAAAAATATATATTTATTAAATTCAATATTCTGAACTCTCACCCCCCCCACCCACTGTATATTAATATTGATATTTGGTACACAGTTATGAAAACAATCTAAGATAAAGTATGTACAGAAACTTGTTAATTAACTAGCAAACATTCAAACTATAAACAGAGAGAGGAGTTTTCCCTGTGTCTTAAAGCTGTTTGGGGTCTGTATGCTATTTGCCCAGCAGAGTGGGCTGGAGCTGATTCTGCTCTATGGCAGAGGCAACTTATATTATAGAGGTATTAAAGCTCTTACTCACAACTCTTATTAATCACCCTCTGAGGCTGCGTCACAGCCTATACGAATGTCCAATTCTCCAGGGTCCCTGCCTGTGGACTCTGAGGCTGGAATCCTCCCGGCTTGAGGGGAAAGGACGAATCTTCTCAGCTTCTGGGGAAATAGGTTTCTGACCTTGTTCTCCTTGGTCAAGAATGCCATCTCTGCCTGGGTGCTGCTGGCTCCTTCTGGATGCTTCTGTCCAGGAATTCTCAGCTAGCAGGATCTCAGGAGCAGGAGAAGAGTACTGTGCTGTCTCTGGCATGGTTCTTCATGGCTAGCAGGCCGTGTGTCTGTGTGCAGACAATCCAGAGTCTGCTTCCTGGTTGTCTCAGCGGCAGTGGCTTTTACCAGGCAGTGATAGGCAGCGGGCATGCAGAGTGTGCGCAGCTGCTGGGAGTCTGAGCTC
This sequence comes from Pogoniulus pusillus, assembly GCF_015220805.1. Taxonomy (NCBI): domain Eukaryota; kingdom Metazoa; phylum Chordata; class Aves; order Piciformes; family Lybiidae; genus Pogoniulus; species Pogoniulus pusillus. Next base: position 18,799,427 of record NC_087287.1, on the reverse strand, counting down.
CGTAGGTAAAGGCATGTGATGCTTCTAACTAGCACAGGGCAGTACAGGATCTGGTCCTGATAACGCAGTGGCACGCAGAGTGTGCGTGGCTGCTGGGAGTCTGAGCTCCGTAGGTAAAGGCAGTACAGGATCTGGTCCTGATAACGCAGTGGCACGCAGAGTGTGCATGGCTGCTGGGAGTCTGAGCTCCGTAGGTAAAGGCAGTACAGGATCTGGTCCTGATAACGCAGTGGCACGCAGAGTGTGCATGGCTGCTGGGAGTCTGAGCTCCGTAGGTAAAGGCAGTACAGGATCTGGTCCTGATAACGCAGTGGCATGCAGAGTGTGCGTGGCTGCTGGGAGTCTGAGCTCCACAGGTAAAGGCAATACAGGATCTGGTCCTGATAACGCAGTGGCACGCAGAGTGTGCGTGGCTGCTGGGAGTCTGAGCTCCACAGGTAAAGGCAGTACAGGATCTGGTCCTGATAACGCAGTGGCACGCAGAGTGTGCGTGGCTGCTGGGAGTCTGAGCTCCGTAGGTAAAGGCAGTACAGGATCTGGTCCTGATAACGCAGTGGCATGCAGAGTGTGTGCGGCTGCTGGGAGTCTGAGCTCCGTAGGTAAAGGCAATACAGGATCTGGTCCTGATAACGCAGTGGCATGCAGAGTGTGCATGGCTGCTGGGAGTCTGAGCTCCGTAGGCAAAGGCAATACAGGATCTGGTCCTGATAACGCAGTGGCGTGCAAATGTGCACAGCTGTCTTAGGAGACAATAGGCTCCTCATATATATATATATACAGCCTTAAATGAGCTCTGCAAGAAAGATATGCAGGCAGGTGAGCTGCAAGTGAGTCAGAGCAAGAGGTCTGGGCCTCTGAGCATCTGAGTGGCTGAGCATCCGAGCTATGCAGGGGTCTGAGCTGCAAGTGAGGGTCAGAGCACTTTGTTTACCTGTGCACCCCTATTTATTGAATGTGGGATGAGATTAATGGTCCCTTTGGCCACTAGAATGACCAATCAGGTTGGCAATCAGCCAAACCTTACCATAATAGGCAGAAGGCTCTTGCCTGGACTCCCCCAAATATGGGGATCACATGGGCTTACCCCAGGGAGACACGAGCTGGGTGTGTGTGGGCTTACACAACCTGTTTACAACCAGGGGTCCTGGCAGAAAAACATGTCCAGGCAAGTCATAGGCATAAGTAAGCCTCTTTTCAGGCCTACAGGCCCTTCATGACAAGGAGAAACTGTCCTGCTCAAAGGAGAGAAAAAGGAAAGCTCCAAGAAAGCTTTGCAGAGGTTTCCAGCCTTGCAGCATTGCTCTGAAATGCTCCAGCACATCTCTGTGTAGGTGGTCATTTCGGCAGCGTGGCACCAAGCTGTGAGTTATACCCTGGTTATAGCCCTGCGTAATGCCTGACACACACTTCAGGGGAGAAGCTGTGCCAGTTCTTAGAAACTGGAGCTATCTATTGCGTTACAGAGCACATAAAAGAGGAATTTATGATGTGACCATTGAGTAATGGATTGCAGACCCCTAAAATCATCTCCGGCTACAGAAATGCTCTGTTTCAGCATTGCCTTGTACTTAACTTCCTGCCTTGAAAGTTCAAGCAAGGCTCTAGATCATCAGCTCACCCACTGTATTATTTTCAGTGACAGGCAGGGCTAATTAGCTTGTACAGCTATTGTTTGCACTACTTCATCCTCATTATTTCTCTGACTTACCACGCAGGCAACAATTATAAAGCCGTAAGGACATGCAGAGTTATGCCTGGAATCTCTGGTTTGGAGGAGGCACTGCTGCTGCTAGCAGTGGATGCCTACCTGACAGATTTATGGACAGATTGCATGTGCTCATCTGCCTTTCCTCGGTGTCCTATGCTGCACAAGCTGAATTTAACAGCTGGCAAATAGAGCCCTGCAGTCCCTGTCCACACTAGGATTACTGGAATAAAATGCCTGACCATCACAGTATCATCAGGGTTGGAAGAGACCTCACAGATCATCAAGTCCAACCCTTTACCACAGAGCTCAAGGCTAGACCATGGCACCAAGTGCCACGTCCAACCTTGCCTTGAACAGCTCCAGGGACGGCGACTCCACCACCTCCCCGGGCAGCCCATTCCAGTGTCCAATGACTCTCTCAGGGAAGAACTTTCTCCTCACCTCCAGCCTAAACCTCCCCTGGTGCAGCCTGAGGCTGTGTCCTCTTGCTCTGGCGCTGGCCACCTGAGAGAAGAGAGCAACCTCCTCCTGGCCACAACCTCCCCTCAGGTAGTTGCAGACAGCAATAAGGTCACCCCTGAGCCTCCTCTTCTCCAGGCTAACCAATCCCAGCTCCCTCAGCCTCTCCTCGTAGGGCTGTGCTCAAGGCCTCTCCCCAGCCTCGTCGCCCTTCTCTGGACACGCTCAAGCATCTCAACGTCCCTTTTAAACTGGGGGGCCCAGAATTGAACACAATACTCAAGGTATTGACCATGGAGGCCTCAGGTGACAGAGTCACATGAAGACTTTGAGCTTTCTGGGAAGCAAAATGTGATGCACGTTCTAAGGTAACATGTAAAGTGATGTTTTCCCTCCAATAGCCTCTGCTGGGTGTTTGCCCTCGTTTGCACTTGGAAAACAAAGCTGCTGCGTAGTACTCGAGGTGATGAATTTCCATTTTGCTAGGCAAACAGTGACATGCAGCCTCAGGCTGGGTGGCTGCAATCCCATATAGGGTCAACAACACAGAATCAACCTGATCAGCAGAGGCAACACAGCAAGAGCAGCAGCTATTTGACATATACATACTTATGACTTCAGTATGGACTCCTGAGAGGACTGAGCAGATTGCAGACAAGTTCTAGAGTCCCCTCTTTGCACAGAGCAAAGCTGGTTTGCAACAAGACTTCTGAGAACATGGCTTGTTCCTCCTGAAGCACTAAGCAGTGGTGAGAATTTAAGCATAGGGTCACGTTTTGCAGTCAGCTAGGAAGAGCTCTTGTTTCATACCTGCTGTATCTCTCCTCTAACATTGCACAGCAAGGCAAGGACTGCCAGCTGCAGGCTGCTCTGCCTTCCCAAGTGGAAGGTCCTCTTTGGTTTCCAAAGCTGCATCCCCCTGGCCTCTTTCCTGCTGTGACAGCTCTTCAGCAGATACCTACACGGCTCACAGGCATGTACCTGCAGCTATTAGTGAGGCTGGATGAGCATGTCAGAACTTATAACCCCTGAAATGGGGAGGCAAGTACTCCACACCAGCAGAGCTGGCCTGAAGGAAGGGGAATTTAAGGGAAGGAAAGTGTAAGATAATATGGCTGTTGTGAATAGTGCAGCTGAAGCTGAGTGAGACTTTCTTCTATACCTTTCAGAATTAAGCAGTCAGAGCAAGGCACCTCTAAGACTAATAGATCAAATAAGTCCAAGGGAATATTGGCCAAGAAATGTAACCAGCTGAGAGGTGGTTTGAGGCGAGATGAAGCAGGCACAAGTCACCTTGTTGCTACACCCCAGCACTGGCAGGCACCTTCTGTCAGCAGAGAGATCTGCACCTATATCTGCACCACATCCATTGGGCTGGACCCTGTGGAGCAGCAGCTTCCCCAGGGAAGAAAGGATAAGAGGACAGGCTACAAGACTTGGGGGTCTTCAGCTTGAAGAAGAGAAGGCTTGGAGGAGACCTGGGAGTGGCCTTCCACTATCTGAAGGGGGCCTAGAGGAGGGCTGGGCAGGGACTATACACAACGTCTTGTAATGACAGGATGAGGGGTAATGGGTTTGAACTGGCAGAGGGGAGATTGAAATTGGCTGTTAGGAAAGGATTCTTTGCAGTGAGGGTAGTGAGACACTGGCACAGGTTGAGGGTGGTGAGACACTGGCACAGGTTGCCCAGGGGGGTTGTGGAGCACAGAAGCATAGAATGTGATCAAACCTAGCACCCAGCCCTATCCAGTCAACCAGACCATGGCACCAAGTGCCTCATCCAGGCTTTTCTTGAACACCTCCAGGGATGGTGCCTCCACCACCTCCCTGGGCAGCCCATTCCAATGCCAATCACTCTCTCTGTGAAGAACTTCCTCCTGACATCCAGCCTAGACTTCCCTTGGCACAACTTGAGACTGTGTCCCCTTGTTCTGTTGTTTCTCCAAGCTCTTTTGCATGCATCCTTCCAGTCCATTTTCCAGCTGTACCAATCTGTGCATGTATTATTATGTGTGCTAAGGCAGGAGGGGAGCATAGAACTGGGAGAGAGATGGTCTCATTGGGCCATTTCATAGAATCAGCCAGGCTGGAAGAGAGCTCCAAGCTCATCCAGTCCAACCTAGCACCCAGCCCTGTCCAATCAACCAGACCATGGCACTAAGGGCCTCATCCAGTCTTTTTTTGAACACCTCCAGAGACAGCAATTCCACCACCTCCCTGGGCAGCCCATTCCAATGGCAGATCATTTCCTGGAGGTACATGATAAAGCTGGCAGTGCTAACTATTTTTGTAACACAAGCATGGGCACATATACTTTATATTGCCTTTAAATAACAGGCTCCCAAGCCTGGAGTCCAAACATAGTGAAACTTGTATGTAGGACCATGCTGGGGTTAGAGCAAAAATGAGTCTCCCAGCAAAGCAGTCTTCACTTAAAGGTCAGAAAGGAGTATAATTGGAAACCTTATTAGGAGAATTTAAAATCCTCAGTGTAGATGCCAGCTGAAGGAACACTTAGGTCAGTAAGTACCTACGCTCTTATTTAGAGTCTAAATAGTTTTAAAGGCTATTAAATCCAACATAACACAGTAGAAGATATCTTGGTTTACGTGCACCAACTGCAGCTTTAACTTGGAAATTCCAGTGCTTTACAGGCTTAAGCTAGACCAGATTGTTTGCTTGGGATATTTTCTAATAAAAGGGAGGAAGGGGATGATATAAGGGTAGAACTATTTTAGCACAGGGAAGCATTTTCAGTGTTGCATGAGATGTTTTGGAAGGTGCCAAGCTCTGCTGTCCTAGCAGGATAAATTCCTTCTCTCCACAGTATCACAGTATCACCAAGGTTAGAAGAGACCTCATAGATCATCAAGTCCAACCTGTTACCACTGAGCTCAATGCCAGACCATGGCACCAAGTGCCACGTCCAATCCTGCCTTGAACAGCTCCAGGGACGGCAACTCCACCACCTCCCCGGGCAGCCCATTCCAGTGTCCAATGACTCTCTCAGGGAAGAACTTTCTCCTCACCTCCAGCCTAAATCTCCCCTGGCACAGCCTGAGGCTGTGTCCTCTCGTTCTGGTGCTGGCCACCTGAGAGAAGAGAGTAACCTCCTCCCGGCCACAACCACTCCTCAGGTAGTTGTAGACAGCAATAAGGTCTCCCCTGAGCCTCCTCTTCTCCAGGCTAACCAATCCCAGCTCCCTCAGCCTCTCCTCGTGGGGCTGTGCTCAAGGCCTCTCCCCAGCCTCGTCGCCCTTCTCTGGACACGCTCAAGCATCTCAATGTCCCTCCAACCCAGCCCTTTGCATTTCACCCAAGAGGTTACTCCTATTAAATCAGTCAAATGCTTTTGGAGTCCTTCTCTGGTGCTCTTTTTGTGATACAAAAGGAGTTTAATTCAGGTTCAGAGAGAGATGAGCAAGAGCATTATTTCAGCTTGTGCCAGTGGATAAGAGCAACGCTGGGAACTCAGGCAGCTGCTCACTGGTTATCAGCACATACAAACAACTTTCTTCTCCAACTATTTCAGCTCAGTTTTCCTGAGCTCATTTTAGTCCAGCCACCTACCTGGCCCCACTGGGAGTGTCTCCAAGTCCAATCACAGCCTTCTCCAGTTACAAGGTGCTACCAGTCCCAGGGTGGTGAGCAGACCAGCCCACTGCAGCATCCCTTGCCATGTCAAAGGCAGCTCCTACAAGACACCACAGGGTGCTTTGCCCAGCTAGTAGAGACAGAAAAGGAGGGATTTTGACAAGAAACCTTGCAGCTCTATGCCAAATCCTCCTCCTCGTCTCCTAAAATCACTGCATGAGTAAACTGGCAACAGCTGTGCTGATGAGATCAGCAGGGTCTGCTGCTAGCCAGCGTGGCTGAGGGCTCCCGGCAGCAGGGAGGCACTGGCTGCCTGCATGGCCCTCCAGGGCACTGAGGAATTACTGGGAATTGCCAGCCTTTAATTCCCTCAGGAGCTTATTTCCCTGAAGCAATGACATGCAGCCTCAGGCTGGGTGGCTGCAGTCCCGTGTGGGGTCAACAACACAGAACCAACCTGATCAGCAGAGACACCACAGCAAGAGCAGCAGCTATTTGACATACACATACTTATGACTTCAGTATGGACTCCTGAGAGGACTGAGCAGATTGCAGACAAGTTCTAGAGTCCCCTCTTTGCACAGAGCAAAGGTCAGCAGCTGTGTGTCGTTTCCCTCAGCAGAGGGCTGGTGTAGCAAAGAGCAGCTTACCTCCAAGTGCTTCCCACCACCACCTCACTGGTTGGGATTTAAGAGACTTGATTCCCAGAAGAACCTCAGATTCTACAGGTGAATCCAAATCTCACCTGGAAAAGTCAGACCCCACTCATGTCATCTCGAGGCCTTCTCCTCCCATAGGCATCCAAAAACTGCTATCAGTTTAACTCCATTGATTGATATCCAGCACAGTCTTTGACTGCCCAAAATAGCAGCAAGTGGGTAAAAAGAAAAAAAAAACCACAAAATCTCCCCACTCAGAAAAAAGAAGCTCAGAAAAATCTTCTGCTCTTCCAAAACACCCCCTTACAGAGCCCTCCTGGCTTGGGAACTGCTTCAGAAAGTCAGCCCATGGTGCTTTGTATATTTACTCCAAACAAGGGCATCCACTCCTTTTTCAGTTGCTCTGCCAGAAGGTATCTTCTCTGGGAGATCTTCATTAGAAGTAGCCTGTGGAAGCAGCTTATTGGATCCACCTGGGACACTGAAATAAATGTCCTCCCCCCAGCCTCATCATGCTTCAGTGTAGCCTTGCAGTTCTCTTCACAAATCTTCCTCTGCTGCTTGCTGTTGTTTTCTGGCTGGTAATTTAGAAGGTAAGCTATATGCCTTTGTTCCTTGCTTTGAGTGATACAAGCTATGGACATCTCTTTTCTCCTCCAGATCTGGGATTTCATAGAGAGAGTGGATGGATGGATGGATGGATGGTTGGATGGATGGATGGTTAGCTCCTGTGTCTTCCTCTGTAGTTCAAATATGTATTTTGAGGATGCCCATTTTATTCCCTAGGTACTTGTGTTTACCATATCACAGAATCACAGAACCACAGAATGGCTCAGGTTAGAAGAGACCTTAGAGATCATCTACTCCAACCTCCCCACCACAGGGACACCTCTCAACTGGACTGAGGCTCAAGGCCTCATCCAACACCCCCAGGGAGGAGGCAGCCACAGTCTCTCTGGGCAGCCTAGAGTCTCACCACCCTCAGACTGAAGAACTTCTTCCTCACATCCAGTCCAACCCTGCTCTCCCTCAGCTTCAAACCATTCCACTGTGGCCTGTCTCTAGACACCCTCACGCAAAGTCCCTCTGCAGCCTTCCTGTAGGATCCCTGCAGCTACTGGAAATCAGCTCTAAGGTCCCCATGGAGTCTTCTCTTCTCCAGGCTGAACAGTCCCAGCTCTCTCAGCCTGACCTCTCTCATGGGCAGATGTAATTTACCACCAAGCTAAAGCAACCTCATCCATCTCTGTCTTACCTAAGGGAGGAGACAGAGTCTGAGCAGAGCCAGCTCCTGCAGCCAGGCTCAGGCACATCCTATGGTAACACCACCACTCCATTCTTCCATACACCAAAGAGTTTAGCATCACCCTGCTTCTGTTGGCTTATTGAGGGAGAATAAAGCGAGCAATGCAGACACATGTGTGTTTAATATAAATGATAATCTGCAGAAGCACCATTTCCTCAGAGCTTGTGGAGATGTTGCTGGCACAGGGCTCTTGGGAAATTCACAGCAATGGAATCTTTTAAGAGTTTGGGTTTCTGCTTTTCACCCCCTCCTCTTTAAGTTGTATGGAAGTTTTCTATTCATCATGAAGATTTATTGATTGTTCTAGGGCTGTGGGATAATTAAACATAGGGAGGCTTGGCAGTTGTGGCAGAGAATATTCTTTCAGAAATGCTAACAATATGTTAAATCCAAGGAATTCCACTCACAGTACTCCCTGGGGTCATAAATAAGTTCAGTGCAGGGGATATAAATATACATGACACCACTGAAAAATCAGATACACGACTGAGCTATCACTATTGAGTTTATGTCTCACTTATCCCTTAGTTACTAAGGTTAGTAACCCCTCTCCCTCACCTCCATTACACTCATTATTTTACAGCTGAACAAAATCATATCTTTGTGTCCTTCGTGGGGTTTACTCTCATGAGCTCTTGTGTGCTAGAATTAAATGGAAATACATTATCTTGCAAGCATCTCCCACTCTTATGGAAAGCAAATCCTCCCCACCCCCTCCCCTCCTCTCCCCTCCCCTCCCGAGGCTGTCTGGCTGTGAAACAGAGATGCTGCCTGCCCTCTGAGTGAGATTTTATTGCTAAAATAGAGTAAAAAATGGTTTTGAAACAAAGAACACACACCTTTATAGGAAAACTCCAGTTTGTTTTACAATTAGAGAAAAAAGAATCACATGGTCCCCCAAAAAAACCCAAGTTTTATATATATATATTTTGAAAATATATTTAAAAACATAAAAAACTCTATAGTTAAACATATATTATGTTAATCAGTACACTTAAATATAGCTTAATTCTATTTACAGTGTGATGCAGTTGCTTTTAAATTTTAATGCCAATTGCAGGTTGGGTTTCCCCCCCCCCCACCCCCCATAAAATTATATAAATATACAATAAATATTTATGTTACACAAGGTGAATAATAGAGAACAAGGCCACAGACATTTGACTTACAGTTGCAAGAGTCTTTACTTGAACACAGCACTAGGCCTGCTGACATGCATGATATACCTTTGTCACAAACAGACCACAGCAAGAGTTTCATTAAGTGACATGAAAGACGACCCCCCTCACACACACCATCCCCACAGCCTCTGGTCTGTTAGAACTGCCAAGCCTGTCATCACGCTGTACCAGGTCAGACAGGTGGGAGCCATGGGACTGCAGTGTTTTTGCCACCTTCACATCAGTAGGCACAGAACTGGCATGTTCTGGAGAGTGTCACTTGCTGTAGTCACAGGGGACAGTGCTTCTGCAGGTTCTCTGCTCCAGCCCTTATTGCCCCCACCCACAGGGGCTGCCCTTTGCCCTCTGAACCTACTAGCCCACTACCTCATGTCTAGCACAGCAGTGTCGTCTTTACCTATGCCAGGAGAGGGTTTCTGAGATAAGAATATAGCCATAATTAACTTTGGGATATAAGGAGCTTTATTTCTAGCATGATTCTCTTGGAAATTCAATTTCTATGACCTGGGAATTATTTTATTCCTTTATCTGAATGAGATTACTGCCACATCCTAGCTATCATTTCTTTTTCCAGTCTAGCTGAGCCATAATGTTTGTTATTCACTCATTATCAGTCACATCCTTTCCCCTTCCAAAGCAACCAGCACTGGTTTTGATGGGAGCCACTATGTCACCATCTCTCTGCTGTAGTTTGGGAACTTTGTTGAGAACAGCTCCTGAGCTATGGCTGGGTTATTAAATGCAAAGAATTGTAATAGACATACAGGGACTGGCTACAGTGGAAAGAAATTCTCCACTCTATCAGCAGTTAACTTGCACGAAGAACACTTCAGCTGAAGTGCTGAGGCATTTCAGTAAGTCCCTATGTGGGAGACTTAGAGGGACAACTTACAACTGATAGGGAAGGCTGAGGTTTGGAGTTGAGGGGGGTTACAACCCTTTCTTCTCACTCACTGTCCATGCACATCTGGCCAACGTAAAATGCTTCCATTGTACAGCTGAGATGACTCTTCCTCGACAGTTATCTTAGGGATGGGGAAGCCCTTCCACCTCTAGTAGAAGAAATCACTGATATTGAAGGTGCCTGTTGGCTTCCAGGCTTTCTATCATTTTCAGATAAGCTTTGCCCAGCCTAGGTTTTTAACTGAATTCAACAACAAGGCAGACTATTGCAGATCCTGCAGCAGGTCTATTTTGCAGCATTTTCCTCTTTGTTCAGTTACTTCTCTTCATGTACAGCAACTACAAATATAGCATCTGCCTCCAGTGAGCTCACTAATGAGCTATTTCTGCCCCTCTGCCCACTGTAGTCAGAGCAAGTGCTATGCACAGCTCTCAGGCTTACAACCTGCCTTTTTAGAAAGACTTCTGTCAGGATAGTTGGAGGGGTAGCACAGGGCTAAATACGTCTGTCAGAACCTAAGCAACGCTAAGCCAACTCCTCCAGCACTTGCTCTTCACTTACGTCAAGAGGATTTTTTTGTGCCAAGAGTTGTTTCACAAAACAAGGCTGACAGCAGAGGTAGAGCCGCACGAACACAAATGCTAATTGCTCTCAGCTCCAGGCAGGGCTCCCTTCTGCCGCCTTCCCCGGCTGCTCCCCAGGGCTCCTTCAGGCAGGGATGCCACAGCAACTTGCTCACAGTGCTCCGCTGGCCTGAGGCTGCCAGAAGCGCTGCGGAGCGCAAAGGCAGCAGTGTAGAGAGCAAAGTCCTCACTCTTGCAGGATGCATAGGACCACATTCAGCACTGATTACGATTTGGACAGCCTCAGTCAACCCCAAACACTGTTATTTGTCCCTGAAGTGGCTGAGCTACTCAGTCCCACGACCGACCTGATTTCAGAGCCACTATCATCTTTCTAGACCCTTTTGCCAGGGTGCTTCACCCAGACATTTAAGTGCAGAGTCTTTTATTACACGAAAATTGCTCTCAGCCTCCTATAGAATATCTTCTATAGGACAAGCTCCAGCTGCATGCTAAGCGAAGCGCTTGAAAGATCACAGGCAGCATCCTCCCAGAGGGGAGGAAAGGGGAGGGGAGGAGGAAATCCCAAACACAAACAAACGCGGTAGAAGCAAACGCAGACCTCAAAAGACAGCAAATAACAATAAATAAACCCATAAAGCTAAAAAAAAAAAGGCATGTTGCCATACAGTTAAATAAGTGCTGCCTCTAAGCCTGAAGTTCAACAACATGAAGTGGAACATCACCCATCTTTTGCTTTGATTTTTTTTTTCCCAGTTGCCTATCTTTTAATTATTATTATAATTATTATTTTTTTATCATTATTATTTTTAATGATGATTTTTATTACCACTATTTTTTATTATTGTTGTATTTAAATTTATTTATTATCGATTATTTAAATCATCACTACAATTTTTTTCCCTCCCCATCAGCAGTCGCATTGCTATCGCAAACACCTTCACACCCTACCAAACCCAACCAAATTTGGTTTGAATCCAGAAGAAGGTCATGATTTTTTTTTTCCCTCCCTCTTCCCCTCCCCCCCCAATAACTCAATCTAAGGGGAGCTCAACAAACAAAAGAGAACCAGTCAAACTATGACAACAGCACCTTGACATCGTTTTAATTCCAACGCTACCCGAAAGTGAAAAGCAGTGAACAGATAGAACGCTAACAGAAAGAAAGATATTTACTGTCTCAGCTGTAAACGGAATGTTTTGGTTCGATTTATTTTCTCCGAAAGAGGACGTTTTAAATCATCAATTCACAATTGGAAGCAGCATGCAATTTTTTATTCTTTTTTTTTTGTGTGTTTTTTTTTTTTTCCAACTTTTTTATGTTTTTCAATTCTTGGCAACGGCGACAAACCACAATGTTATCGAGGAATGGAATGCAGACTTCTCTTTGCTTGGTTTTGTTGCTTTTTTCCCCCCCCTCCCCTCCTTTTTTTTCCCCCCTTTTTTTAAACTTGTGCGCAAAAATGACTTCTGTTCCCCTTCAGGTCATGGATATGTTCAATAAATAGCTTGTGGAACCACTGTACTGTATAAACTTCAGTTATACATGCAGTCCATAAAATTCTTCTTCTTCTTCTTTTTTTTTTTCTCCTTTTTGTTTTGTTTTCTTTTTTTTAAACCGAATAATTTACCCTGTTATGTATATATACAAATAGATAATTTTGTCTCAATATAATCTATACAACACCAAGCCACTATCTTCCCCTTTTAATGGTTAATGTACATACACAGGAAGTGTCTATCCTTATAAAGCGCCAGCCGACTCTCTTTTTGTTATCCATGGTGAGAGCTCTCACGTAAGACTGGGTAGTTCGGCACTGGGAGTTCCAGTGCCTCTTGTCTATGCCCCTGCAGCCCTCCTTTGTGTACCCCTTGGGGTTGCATTTGGTCTCGTAGAAGTATTGCTTCAGTTGGCCTTTGGGCACTGGGACTTTCTCCAGGACTGTGACAGTCGCCCCAGACATGTCCACTGCAGTCTTTTTCTCTGCCGCCGTCACCCACTCGCTGGTGCTGTCACAGACGCTCAGTTCCCCGCGGCGAGCTGGGTCAGAGTGGCGTCGGACCCTCATGGACATGTTTGCAGCATCCAAGTAGTTTTTGTACTCCTCAAGCAGAAAGAGCAGTGGGGGTTCCAAAGGCACTTGACTGCTTAGCATGACTCGAGATGTGTACAAGTCTGCATCCTTGTTTTCCTCGCTGGGATGGATGTCCTGGTCCTCGTCTAGAAGCTCCTCTATGACGTGTTCAAAAGTGTCTGCCAGCGATGTCAGTCCTCTTGAACCAGCATTGGGCCCATTTAGGCTCTCGAGAGTCCCGTGGGTCCGAAGACCTGGGTAAGCCAAGCTGCCTTGTCCTCTTACACTAGCT